>NC_133121.1:167285715-167930215 GCF_033568475.1 Henckelia pumila | reverse complement strand
GATATTGTAAGATAATTCAATTGTCAGAAGAAGGCAAATTATTCATAGAAAACTTTATTTTTGTTTGTTCTAATTTTAATATGATGCAATTGTTCGATTGATTGGAGACGGAATTCAAACTCGTGAGTTAAAATCTTTGATTTTTTGGATGAACAAAATTTATGGAGATTTTAATTAACTCGAGTTAAAATATTTCGATAATAATAATGATGATGGTGGGGGTGTATTGTTTGAAATCCATCACTCTAATCATTTCAAATTAAATCACTTTCTTAAAAAAAAAAAAAAATTATCCACCTAACCAAAACCTTAATTAAACTTATTTATTTTATTTTATATAAATATATAATATTTGTTCATGGAAAATTAATTTTATAACGATTTTGTAATTTATACAATTATATATAAATTGTCGTTTTAAACCTTTTTTCTATATCAAGTATATTTCGGGGGGAAAAAATTAATAAAGGTTAATCTTTTAGGTTTTCTTGCATGAAAAAGAGTAGAAGAATACAACAATTTGTTCAACTTTCTGAGAAGTTTGGCAAAAATAAGAAGGCTTGCAAAATTCCCAATTTGATATCCAGTTCCCCTGCTGTTCCTCTAAAACCTGGCAGAGGAAGAAATCATTGCCAGAGAAAATTCAAGAGCTAGATCTAGGTAATGTATCCACAGCGTTCTCGAAAATTAGCGACGATTGTCTTATATCTCATCGTATTAAAGAAGTCTTGGTCTAATCTCCTTCCTTTTTTATTTTATCATAAAAAATAAAAACAGCTTTCGTCGATTTTATTTTTTTTAATAGAAAAAATAACTTGATGTATGCGCAATTCAGATATCTCCATTTCATTTTCGCCACTTTCCAAGAAAAAAATGCTTAATTGTTCTATTATATTCTTCAGAAACACTAGATCCTGATATTTATTTATACAAATATCAAATCAAATACAATTTAATACCATTACCAGATAAAATCTTACATGACATGCACAATAAGAAGTGTAATCATGAATATTAATTCATATATATATATTATAAAATGGGAAAAACATACAAAAGTATTAATAAACTATAAAAAAGATAGGATATCCCTCCAGTCCTCAAAACGAGTAATCCTTTAAATCAGCTTTTGAATCACCAAGTTCCAAATCAGCCATGCATTCTACAGCAGTCAAGGGGGGAAGTTGCCTGGTCTTTCGTCTTAGGTTGTGTTTGTGCCAGTCGCTTTTGAAGTGTTCCCTGTACTCTTCGGCACTGCCCACGAGCGTGTTGCACGTGCTGCATCTTTGTTGTTTTCCCTCTCCCTCGGACTTCTCATCTTTCGCAGAGAGAGTTTGCTTCTGCAGCTTCTCACTCAGCTGAACAACTGGCCCATCAGATTCCTTCTGCATGCTTGATGATTCGTCTTCAAGATCATCGAAACGATCAACCGAGGTATCGTGAACATTGACTGCGAGAATGTCCAGTCTTCCTTGTAGATTCCTCATCAAGGCATCACAGTCACGAAAAAGACTTGGTTCCAGTTCACAAATCTATCTCACAATTTGGAGCCAAGGGAAAACATTTAGAAAAGTGTCTGAACTAGATCTCATGTATCGAAACAGTAACCACCAATTTTCAATTGTCATGCTAAAAAGCAATGATAAAAAATTTATTGCCGAGAAAAAAAACACAATCGGTGCCATAGAATTTAATCATTTAACAGCCGCGGCTTTGAAAGCCAAGTCTTTTTTATTTGCTGATGCACCTGGAAATAAACACCACTTCATTTTGTAAAAAGAGAACAAGTTTCTTAAGTGTGAAATTTAAGGGTACATTACGGGCTTAAAGCTATATCATAGAAACTGATAGTAAGGAAAGATCTCTGACTTACAACAGATAACTGACTTCCAGATTCATCTCTAGAAACAACCGTGGAATTCCAACCATCAATCGTTTCCAAGAGACTAGATACATTCTGTTCGGGCACGGTTAATCGGAGTCTCATTGGAGATCGTTTTATGGGAAAGTGTTTCTGAAGCTCTCGAATGACTTCTAAAGCCTGTAAAATTTTCAAACCTTTGTTAGTGAGATATTAAACCACGAAAATTTTACATTTCATAAATTGTAAAAAACCATTAAGACATGAATAGAGCTGAAGTCAGGTAGATAAGAGATAACTGAACATTAAGGTAAGCAAAAAGGGCATACAAATTGTTCTCGCATATCATCATAAGAGAGCGAGTAGCGGTAATCAAGAAATTGGCAGGCCAATAAACAATATACTCAATTCAAGTATCTCAGTAAATTTGTGGGACATGGGATGTTGATTTAGCAAAAATTTACACAATATATGACCAACAGCAGGAGAATGAAGTCAAATGAAACAAACCTGTTTCTTTGAGCTACTGTTTGGATCAACAGCAAAATGTATGTCATGCATGAGCCGTTCAATCATGCTTATAGTATAAGGTCGTCGAGTTTCAGGATTAAAAGTCTTCTGCATTACTAAAGTTGCAATATCCCTAAATTGACTTGATAAGTTTGAATCCCTCTCCTTTCCTGCAACTTGTAACTCTCCTTTCTCCAAAATCTGCAGTAGCAAAAACTACCGCTTATTCAACAAATCCATTACCAAATCCCAAATCGTGTTCTGAGGAGAATAGTTCATGCGGCAGCCAAATTCAAGTGCATTTATATAGGAAACTGATAGAGTTTGATGTGAAGCAAAAATAATAGCACACAATCTTTAAGCTGTTGCATACGTAGGCGAAACCCAAAGACCTCCCACACCTAACCAACCCAAAGTCACAGCAAAGCTAATGAACATGTTCAATTGATGTAAACCGATCATGTCCAACACGCCTCACGTGATAGCTATAATTGTCTCAAGTGAGGCTTACTGTTTCTATATCAATAAAAATCAAAAGATTTGACACCCATTAGTAGTACTGCTGAAACACATTACTGAGCTCAGAACTCATGCGTAGATGTGGCAAGAAAACACCACAAGACAAGAAAGAGTCCACACGAAAACAAATAAGTTAGAATTGACTCACATCCAAACATATTTTGGTCTGATCATCTGTACCAAACGCTGCAGTCAGATCTTTTGTCTTAGCAAGAACACCCTTTGAAACATTGGAATAGACAGTATGGGATTGCAACACTTCATCAACATCTTTCTCTCTGCGATAGTAAACTGCCAATATCATCAGTCGCCACGTAAACTCAGTGCAAAAAAGAAATTACAGTCATTAGTCCACAATAGTTGCTGATCAAACAATCACGGATCCTGTTGGGATGAAAATTTCTGAAAATGTAAAAATAAACCCCAATGTACACTAAGTCATAATCATTTCACACCAGCTCAAATGTTAAACAATATGCAAGAACGAATACATGATCAATCCCAAACTCAAAATGACTTCAGATTAGCAGTCAACACCAAGATAAAAACGTTTTCGGAACAGAATTATACGAAACCATTGAAATGGACACATACACGCCAGAGCGCCAAGATAGCACTTTATTCTTATAACAAGCGATCTCAAAACGATTGCCGTGTTTCCTGAGGCGGACGACCGCTACGTTCGTGAGCCTCTTCTGGCCTATCGGCTGAACCAGTGTCCTCGACATCTCCACCCGTCTGCGGCGGCGGCGTACGGCGGCGAAGTTTTCTGCTTTAATGGAATAACCCCGCTATTATTGGGAAAATTGGGGAAAAGGGACTTCTTTCTGATTTATTTAAGAAAATGTATCAGTCTCTCGATTTTCTAAAATAATACATTTAAAATAAAAAAATAAAAATTAATAAAACAAAAAATGTTTTCTAAATATTTATAATTGTATTTTATTAAAAATTATGTATTATGGATTGAATAGATTAAAAAATTATTTTTACATGGTCAAATATGCATTTTCAATATTTTACAGGGGTATTTGGTGCAAAACAAATATCAAAAACTTTGTCCAGTCGCATGAAGGGTGCGTGCGCAACAATGACTCATCTGAAGGGGGAGTGTGCTAATTTTTTAAAAGGTTAGGGTTGAAGATGCCTATTAAAATTTTACAAAGAAGAAGTGTGCATTTTCAATATTTCAGAAGGGTGATTGGTGCAAATAACTCTTATATAAACTAGTATGAAGTATATATGTGTGCTTTGCACGTGAATGTTCATTAATATTATATAACTTGTGAAAATTAATTCGAGTGCTATATATTATTTTTTTTATTATAATTAATAATTTTTTTGAGTGGCACATCTATTACAAATATTCTCAGGTCTTTTTGAGTGATTTTCATTTTCACTCGTATTTTCATGCTGCCTTTTTGGTGGGTGGTTCGTGACGTTCTTTTGAGATGAGTTATTGAAGTAACTATCTCGATTATTTTCATATCCACGGCAGCGACCACGACCGCGATCATTTTTACGTCCACGTCCTCGACCTCGTTCACGACCAAAATCTGGTCTATGCCTTTGATTTTTTATAAAATAACACTCAAAATGTGTAGGGGTTTATTTTATAAGTAATTTAAAAAATAATTTTTTTAAAAAAAATTAATTTGCATGGTGGAGTTTTGCACAAGTACTGCGAAACTCCACCCTTGAGGCTGCAGCTCAATTTTTATTTTATTTTTTTGGATTTTTGGTTTTATTTACGATATTGATCCTTTTTTTAATAAAATGAGATTCGAAATTACATTCAAACACGAGCTTCTCGAATTTGAAAGACAATAATTTTTAAAATAATAGATATCTTGTGAAATTTCTCAATGATGTTTATGTGAGACGAGTCAATGCGATTCATATCGACATTAAAAACTAATATTTTTTTAAAAAAAATCGATAGGATCCGTTACAAGTGTAGAGGGAGGGTGAATACACTTATAAAGAAACTAGTGTAGAATGATTGAACTCGATCAGTTTCGTGACTGAATTCTGAGCTTATCTTGATGTCCAATGTAATTTGACAAACAAGAGTATGTGCGAAAATATGCCAAACTACAGATTTGAACACTGAGTAGGTATCAGTTTAGGTTAGGTGATTATAGTGGGTAAACTGAAATAACGCAAGTAAATGTTTATGGATGTTCGGAGATTTCAAATACTCCTACGCCACTCCTTCTTCTACCTCAGAAGGTTATCACTAGAAGACTTTGAATTTTACAAGCAATTTGAAAAACCCCGATCCAGTTTAGGACTTAGACAGTGCCTAAACAAGAACTCCTAGTACAAACAAATCAGTTTCAGCTCTAGACTGATAATGAAACAAAGATGAATACAACTCGAAATCTTTAACACAAGATTGATCCTTTAATGATCTGAATAACACTTAGGCGTTTGTGCTTCGGGTTCCTTGATCAATCTTCAAGCGTCTAAGACTTTAAATATTCTCGTAATTAGCAATGTATGCAAAAATTCAGTGCGTGAGAGAGCTCCTTTGATCGATCAATATCTCTATTTATACTCTTGGATTGTTAATGGTCATAAATTCAAATTGAATTTTCAGATAAGGTTTTGAATTATTTCCGTTGGATTTGTCACTATCACCAACAAATTCTAGAGCCGACAATTGTCCTTTGCATCGCGGCACAAATCACCCTAACTAATCACACCAAGAACCACTGAAAGTAAAAACAAAAACAATTCAATCAGCATCGAGAAAGGGCAAACCCTTGAAAATTATCAGTAACTTTGTGCTTGAAACCCGCGGGCGGATTCACCTGCCACTCCACCAACTCTTTCTGCAACTTATTACATGCGATCTTGCCCAACGCCTTTATTACCCATAATATTTTGACACAACAAGAATCGAACAAACCGATCAAATTTCCCCAAAAAACAAACGACATACATATATCAACAAAGCAATATAATAATAATAATAATAATAATAATAATAATAATAATAATAATAATAATAATTTCCACGACCCAATTAACACAAACACATATTGAATTATTTACTGAAAAGAACACAATACATTATATAATTTCTAACTACAAACTGATTATTGTGCATGGTTAAATTAATCTAACAGCATTTAACAGCATGATCAAGTCTAACTGCAAGTACGTTAACAGTATTATCAAGTTTAAATGCAAGTTTCTCCTCTTTCCCATTCAAAAAAAAAAGTGGAAATGTTCAAAAAATTCTCTCGAGTTTCTTTCCCCACCTGTGTCACTTTCACGGAAAGAGTATCTGCGCTTGTGGCTGCTTGGGCCACAGTTGCAGTTTCCTGGAAGATAATTTTCTGTCCCACTGTCACCGCCCCTGCGATTGGCACCTATCTTCCTCCCATCGTCTCCGGCCCTCTGCCCGCCGCCGGCCCTGCCAATGCCACTTCCGGCCCTGCCACTGGAGTGTCTCCCCTACCCACCGCTGGCCCTGCCAATGCCACTTCCGGCTGATAAGTGCATTTTGTGTGCATTATTTTATGTCTATTTGGCATGCATTCATATGGTTTCATGTGTGTTTTTATATGTTTTATTTGTAATTAATCTCATGCATGTGTATTTCTCTCTCCGAGTTAATTTTGCAGGAAAATGGGTTTTTGAAGAATTAATTACGGAGCAGCCTTGGTCAAAAATTCAAATTTAATTTTAGAGAGCTCCAAATCAAATCTCCACCGTCCAAATTAAAATTCAGGATGTTTTGAAGATGCTGTCAAAATTTCAGCTCAATCCGATAGTTAGAACTTAATTTATGAATTTTGCAAAAATGTTGCGCGCTGGGAAGAAACAGGGACGCCCGAGCTGCAATTTATCGCAAACCGAGCGCCGCATTGTAAAGCAGGCAAAAAGCATGCATAATTTTTTAGCGCTCGGGCCGTCATTTTTTTATCGACCGAGCGCCCTCGCGAAGTTGGAAATTTATATTTTGCGGGTGTTTTACATGGAAAGAATTCTTGGGCACTTTAAATTGAAAAACTTATGACGTTCTAAGGGTTCAAAAGATCAGAAACGCAGGAGGAAGCGGCGACCATCCAAGGAGAAGAACGAAAAGAGGGAGAAAACTTGAAGAACTCAAGAACCGCAAACACTTGTTTTCTCTTTCCTTTTTCTTTTATTTGTTGGGATTTAGGGAATCCTACCCCCAAAACTTTGTTTTGATTTCTTCTTGAAGATTGAATTTGGTTTTTAAGCATTCTTGATTATATTATTGTGTTTATTGCAATTTTGGAGTTTGATCAACTTCTTATTGATTTTATATGTTATAATTGATACCGAGAGGAGATTTAATGATATGAAAGGGTAATATAATCCATGGATCTACAACTTGCATAGAGATATGAGGTTGGATACATGTTGATAGTCATAGTCCACCAGGTCGAAATCTAGAGGATTTCATAAATCGTTAATGCAATTGCAATTGTTAAATAACGCAAGGAGACTTGGTTATTACAATTAGTTAATTAGATTAATATAGCTTTAGAGATTATATTGATAGATTAGGTAATTCCGTCAAAAGCATGACTTTAGAATTAAAATTCAATCATTAGAGAAGAAAGGGATAGGTGAACCGAGATCATAGCAATCGTTTATTTATTTTCTGAGCTTAATTTATTGTTTTTCTTTTAATTCTTATTTTTATTTTAGTTTATTAATTTATTCTCCATCTATCGTTTTAATTAATTAAAGAATCATACTTGAGGTGATTTTGTCATAAATCAATCTCTGTGGGACGATACTCGTACTATGTACAATATATTATTACTTGACTCGTGCACTTGCGAATTTATTCGAGCCTAATTGATATATATATATATATATATATTTAAGTTGATTTTCCGTGGTAGTATTTGCTCGATCACCGGCCCTGCCACTGGAATGTCTCCCCTGCCCGCAACAGGTCCTGCTTCGATGCCCTCCTCCATCCCGCACAAACTCAGGTTATTTTGTGCCAAAAACTAGAATATTTAATGAATGGGACCATTGATTTCTTACGTTTTCTTTTTTTTTCCCTCTTTACAGGAGAGAATTGAGGACCTAATTTCCTTAACGGGATCATGATCTTTGTACTCCAATGACATTCGTTCTTGTACTGTTTTGGCCGAACATTGATTTTACTATTTTGGACCTGGGAACCAGGCTAAAGATACAATTCTTTCATTCTTGTAACCCGAACATTGATATTCCTGATTTGGAAATAAATTTCTTTCTGTACAGTTTTTTAATGGAATTTAACACTTCGCACACCCTCTCACTACGGTTGGGGCTTCTTGAGAAAAACTCGAGTCAGCTCAATGAAACGTTTCTTGAAATTCAATTGCACATGGTGTAAAAAAATGTGATCCTTCATGTTGGAATCTGAAATATCCCCACATGAAGTTGAATTGATTTTGCATGTATTCTAATTCTCGAGGATTCATTTGAAGTATCTTAATGCACTCTGAATCCTAGTTTTTCCCCTAACATACTGTATTTTCTTTGATTTAATTCAAAATTTATATTGTCTTGAAATTTTTGGATAGAACTTCATTTCTATAGGGGATTATTACTTGTAACATCTAAGTTTTCCATTGGAATGGTCAAACACGTGATGCTCTGCATAACCTTAGAGCAAACCTGGAAGATCCAAACAATGTGCTACAGAGCTGGGATCCCACCCTTGTCAATCCTTGCACATGGTTTCACGTCACCTGCAACAATGACAACGGTGTGATTAACTACTGCTGATAAACAAGTTATTACCTAAACTTGACTACACAAGTCAACTCGCAATCATCCTCGATTAGCAGCAATCCCAAAAGATCTGTCTCTGGCATTCTTAGAGGTTCTAAATATACCAAAATCGCTAACTTCACTGAGATGTTACCAAGGACCAATATCTTAAGCATATGTGTCAAAGTACCATCCCAAGTACTTATCGATCTAATACATCCTAATCATCGCTGATTGGACTCACTTATCGATCATGTCGATCTACTGTGGTTTGCACTTGGCCTGTCAGTGACAATCAAATCAGACAACCATTGATCATCGAAACCTACATGGCTCGACCAATATCCTTGACCTAGTTGCCACAAGTCTACTATTCCCAAACACTTGGAATAACAAGAATCGCTCTGGATTCATACACCTATCCTTGACAGCATTAGGCAATAGCTAAGAGTAGCCACTGGAACTCTTCTTGCGCCATTTATATAACTACTAACCGTTGTCTCGTTTACCCAAAGCAAACATTAAGGCGAATTAAACCCAGGGAATTCTGTTGTGTCAAAGTACGAAAGAACTTATCTAAAAATGGCAAGGTAGTAAACTGACGGGGGTAAACTGATGAAGTCGGTTTAGCTAGGTAAACTGATGAAGTCAGTTTAGCATCTTCGGCCAGTACTTGAGCGAGGCAGTTTAGCGTGAAGCAGTTTAGCTTCATAATTCAGTTTAGTGCTTCTTAGTTGCTCGATCAGTTTAGCCTTCTTTTAAGCTTTGTAATTGTAAACACCAAAACTTAATTTCTCAACAAAAATAATATTTTTTCATGGGTTGATACGGGTCAAATTAAATAACCGTCTCACAAAATTTCTCAGTGGAATCATTCGTTGAATTATTTTTATTTTGAAAATGATGATGAACTGGACAGCTATTTTAAAAAAAATTCTTTATTTTTTAAATATTATGTAATTTATTTAAAAAATTTAATTTTTTTTCTAAAATAAATTTTTTAACTTATTTAAATATGTGTTGGTTTGGTTTTCAAAAAATAAAGGAAGATGCATGATGTCGGTCCAAACCACGTACAAATTTATTTTTTAGAAAAATAAAAAGATTTTTAAAAAATTGAAAAATAAATGACCTAATATTTTAAAAATTTTATGATGCCCAACACATGAAAAATATTATTTTTTACGTTAAAAATATTAGTTTTTTACTATAGATATGAACCGGGTTGACCCATCTCACAGATAAACATCTGTAAGATATTTTCACAAGATATTTATTATTTGAAAAATTATTGTCTTTCAAATCAGAGAAGCTCGTGTTTGAATGTAATTTTGAATCTCATTTTATTTTATAAATGACTGATATCTTAAATAAACAAACAAAACAAAAAATAATTGAAGCTGCAGAGTCCGCTTCAGCCTCAAGTGGACGCTGTGTCCGCTGTTGTGGGTGGAGTTTTGCAGTATTTCTGCAAAACTCCACAATGCAAAGTAATTTTTTTTCAAAAAAATTAAATTACATATTTAAAAAACTCAAAATGTGTACATGCACCCAAAATATATTTTCCATGTTTCCTTGTTTTGAACATCATTGCATATTTTTAACTTTTGTAATTGTTTCATCCTACATCTATATATATACAAGTCCTAAGCATCTAAATATGTGTATGCCACACAATTCTACATTGTAGAGTATTCTAGATTGTCTTACATATTTACATGTATAGTAAAATAATTTAAATTTTTCCCCAACTCTTCACATATTAGAATGTCATGGAAGCTTCTAGACTCAACTCTTTCCACAATATTTTAGATCATTACACATGAACCTAGAATGTTCAAATCTTGTCCATAAATTTCTAGATCTTTGATGTTTTTTTCAAATGTTCTAGGTCTTTTTACATGGACCTAGAACCTTCACAACAAGAAATATGATATTTGGCGACACAAAATTGCGCCGCGAAATGTAAGAAAAACGCGTCGCGGAATTATCCGCGACGCAATCCTGCATCACCACGTTGCGTCGCGGCTGGTGCGTAGGCAAATGTCAATTTGGTCTGTGGCGACGCGTAAAAAAATCGTCGCCATAGGCGTAGGCATTCGGCGACGCAGTAGTGTGCGTCGCGAAATAAATTTTACGGTAGATATTATGATATTAATCATTTAGTAACGCACGTAACGCGTCGCTGTAAGTATAGACCTTTTGGCGACAAGAGATTATGCGCCGAAAAATATATTTTATGGCGGATTTCTAGTTGTAATAGTGATTATTTCGCGACACTTAAAATAGGTCGCCAAAAATACTATTCATTTCACTACGCCTTTAGAGCGTCGCCGAAGGTCCTAATTTTTTTTTTTCATTTCCCCGCATTCCTAAAGAATCGTAAAAAATGCACAATAATTTTTCTTACCTCTTAAATTTTTATTATCACAAAAAATAATTAATCATAGTCAAATTTACTAGATCTAACAAATATTTTGTTTGCAGAAGAATACCAATAGTTAATATCCAAAACATATAGTTATAAGTCAAATCCTATTTACATAACCTTAAAAAAATCCTACATAGTCGTTTACGGAGGTGGGGGAGGTGGTGGAGGGCATCTAGTCGAAGATCATGTCGGTGGTGACTGAAAAGAGAAACCTGGAATGATCTGTTGAAGGTGTTGAAATAATGCATCAATTTTTTGTTGGTGCTCACCTATAATCTTTTTCTGCTCATCGATCGTTTGTTGCATAGTCACCATCTTTTCATTATCATCATAGCGTTTTGAGCTGATGTTTGTGGCCCTAGAACCACCCACCACAGATAGTTTAGGCAGCGGACCTAACCCCTTGACGTAGCGAGATCGTGAGCCTAAGACTTGAGCCATGGTATCGACGTCTTTGGGCTGATGCACATCGTCAACAGTAGAGATTGACATTTCACCTTCTGGTTGATTCGATCGAAGTTCTACCATTTCATCCTTCAAAAAAATAAAATATTAAATAGTATGTAAAATAACTATAAAACATAACTACAAATTCACTAATACGTATTAGCGACCATGAAAAAAAGACAACCATCATGTTTTCAGGCCACCACATGAAAGAAGAATCCACCAAAATTTTTGTAAACAATCAACCCAAATATATCCAATTCTATAAGAGAACAAATCTTTAGAGACAGAGAAATACAGTAAAATGAAATTAAGGAGAAATGAACCATTCAAAATAAAAATAAAATAACTCGTTTTTAATTGTGCAAGATGAACATGTTCACCTGTTTCAAGATCAGACACACACTTAAAGCTCTTAAATTATGTATGCCCATAGAAAAATGTACACACAAATATTCAACCATAAATTAATGGTGAATAAACAATGATATAAAAATGGATAGCTTCACATTTCTAACATGTTTTTCAGAGTCCATCGATTTCATGCATAAATTAAATTGCCAAAATGGTTTCTTTTCCAAATGTAAGACAAGAGGTTAATGTAATCACACGAATATTTTCTCTTCATGAATATGATTATATACGGTTATTATATTCAAGGGATCAAGAAAAATATTAGTAAATACCTCAAATATATATGATTTAGTCCTCCAATCAAGTCTGTTCTTACACTCATTGGCCCACTTTGGACTAAATTTTTCTAACAGAGCACATAACATTGACCGCAAAAACAATGACCATTTGCTTTTTAATTTAAACATACGATTAATTTCAACAATTTTAATTGTTAATCTTTATGTATTGATATTTCATTTACCAATATTTATTTTGAGAAATTAAATATACTGCAATATTTTATTGACAACAAACAAGATAGCTTGAAAAAAAAAAATACACTTAACTAGCATATGAATTCGTGATTCATGATAAAATAGCTACTTGATTCCTAGTAATATAAGTACTGGACCACAAGACCGGAAGAATGATATTTTAAACCACATATGGATCCTACTATAAATTAGGCTCTGTAAACCTTATTTCCAGAATAAACTACCGACATAAACTATTCCAAACTTAAACACTTAAATTTGTAAAAGCATAAACTGTAAAAGATACATATATATTTTTGAGCTGCCCAATCATTCTTCCATTGTCTTTTTTGTGATAGAATTTTTCGAAGGTGTCAACCACGCTCGGAAGCTCTTTCGTAACAGGGTCAGCCTTAAAAATGAACACATTATTGTATTATAAATCACAAAAAAGAATGTATTTTTTAAATAAAACTTACACCATCATGATAATGCTGGACCAATGTCTTCGATCCATGGGCACCTTCAAGTGGTCTCATAAACCGATTATTTGTATTCTTCTCAGATATTTCCTACAACATAGAATAGTATTAGTGTAAGTAATATTGAAATATTTAACGATTACTTTAATTATTGCCAACCGTTTGTTCGTTTGTGCCAAAATAATCACAAAGGAAATCCCAATCATCTTGGGTTAATCCCTTGTACGGCTTTTTCTTTGGTGCATCTTTATTTTGCAATCCTCCGAGTTGCTTCCAATGTCTCCTCATCTTACACCTTCCTTCTCGAATAGCTCTCATGACAAGCCGCTCTACCTCCCCCTTCACCTTTTCCGTCTTTGGATATATAAATTTATTCTTAAAAAAGAACCAAAACTCATTAATACATATATAGATTATTGTATAATTAAAAAAAAAACATACACACTTACAAATATAATGTAATTTCCAAACTTACATCAAGAGGATCAAATATCAGCTGTTTTTCAACCAAAGTCACATCCTCCCAAGCCGTAATACAAGGAGATATAGTATCTCGGACTATTTGAGCTATTAGGTTATTAAACCATTTTCCATTTTTCCCAAGACTGCGACCGGTATACTTGATCGGCTAAATCGGTGTGATATAAATCTATTGGCAAGCGTACCAGGTCAAGTAATAGTAAAGTGGACTGAGAGTCCAAGTATCGATCCCACAGGTACTGTTGTCAATTCTCAAGAATTAATTATTTTACTTAATCTAGACAAAATAATAAAAAACAATTTGAATTAAATAAAATAAGAATATAAAATAAAAACTGCTTAAGAAATAAGAATTAAAATAACTAAAGATTAAATTAATTAAAATGAGACAACCAAGAAACACGTAGGTACCGAACAAATTATGTAACGTATAGTTGATTCAGAACTCAGATTTAATCTTAATTCACGGGAATTCTCCTAATTTGTTCAAAGGTCTATATCTAGAACAATCAAACCTACTCAAATATTGACAGATTAATCTTTCGTAATTCTAATCAAATTTGAATGCATTGAATATTTATGAAAATTCAGTTTACACCCAAACCGCACACTGAAACCGAATTCTATTTCTAGTCGGTTTTACCATGTGTTAATTATCAGAGTGATCGAAATCAATACCTCCTCTGTCGACTTGGAATCGATTAACATGCAAGTAAACAGTTGATCAGGCTATTCACAATACAAATATAAATCTGACAATCAATAAAATAAAATCAAGTCTGAAAAATCCCAAACAAACATCCAAGTTTTCTACATGAATTTGTTCGGCCCAATCACGCCGTCTTGGTTGAAAACGAACTACTCAATAATTGAAATTATAATTCAATAAATAAAAATAAAGAAGAACAGAAGAAGAAAAAGTGTAGAAATCTTCTTCCAAGCTTTGAAGCCGCCTTCCTTGTGTTGTCTGTGTTCGGAACCCCTCTTTATGATGCAAAAATTGGTATTTAAGTGTCCAAGGATCTCTAAAAGATAGCCTCCTTTTCGATCAAGAGTTTCCAAATATATGAATCTGCACGCCACGCTTGCTCGAGCGAGAACAGGTCTCGCTCGAGCGAGCAAATCTCTGTCCCGAAAGATTTTTGGCAACTCTGGCTCGCTCGAGCGAGCATCGACTCTCGCTCGAGCGAGTGGATTTTTCTGCTTCGCGCGACGATTTTGAAAAATTCATATCTTAAGTTCTAGCCGTCGGATCAAACTGAAATTTGGACAGCAGCTTTAAAACATCTTAAACTTCATTTTGAATAGTAGAGATCGGATTTGGATCTATCTAAAATTAAATATTATTTTTCGATCAAGGCTGCTCCATAATTCACTATTCAAAAATCCATTTTCCTACAAAATTAACCCGGAGAGTGTAATACACACACATGAACTAAAACACATAAAATCAATATGAATGCACATAAAATAGACATAAAAATAACATGAAATAATGCACACAAAATGCACTTATCAACACCCTCATACTTAAACCTTGCTCGCCCTCGAGCAAGTCATACAAAAACAATATGCAAACAACGACATAAGTAAGAATGAATCATGAACAACATAGCCTCCAATAAGTTTCAACTTCAACAACTAAAAACCACAAACTTTTGATTGTTCACAATACACTGTCAGTTTAACGTAAACGTATGTGTGTGCCATGTTATTTCAGTTTCATGCAACTTCAAAAGAATCTATCCTAAGAATGATTAGCGACCTATGACAAATCAGTGCAAGTGTCACAATCCAGTACTCCGTCGTCTCAATAATCCCAAACAAAAACATGTACTTTCTTGAGATTAATTACGTACCTCCGGATTTTGCACCCGATATTTTTAATAAGCCCTAATAATTACCCACAAACTTTTCTATAACTAAGATAGGATTCGAATTTCAATCTCCTTTTCTATAGCCCGAATGGAGCATCAATCTCATTTAACCCGCAAACTTAGCTATGGAACAAAGATTAGGATTTCAATCAATTTCCAAGCCCGGATGGAATTGTTATTTTAAAATTTCAAATTTTCAACCCCATGGAATCCGCATACTTAGTCAAGAACATAGATTAGGATTTCAATATCTGCTCGTAACCCGGATGGAGTTAACTTAATTTTCAACAAAAGTTTTTCAAAAATGTTATCGGTACGCCCAAGATCATACATGCAATGTCTAACAACTATCAAGAATCCAAAGACACTATCATGATCAACAAACATCTATTATCGTGCAATGGTCAAACAAACACGAACATTATCAATTACATCGCTACACTACACCAGTCTAACATGTGTGCTTAAAAAGATTCACGATTCAACCAACAGTTTCTCATGTTCAATCAAAGCAACATTTTTTAAAAATATTTTTTTTTCACAACTCTATCATCATCGGCTATTATGAATCATCCTACTCATGCAACACAAAAAAAAAAAAACAACAACAATGAACGAGATGCAAACAAACACAAAACATTAATAATGCAACACAAACACAACAAACAATAAAATAAACTAGTCTACCCCACCATACTTATCCAAAGTATTGCTATCAATGCTTCAGAACAATGGACAGAATGCATAACAAACACACAAATGCAAAGACGAATAAAAATCACACTGAGAACAAAAATAACACTCCCCTGGTTTTCGATTCATCCTCTTCCTTCTTGACAGTATCAGCTGGGACAGCAGCAGCATACTGTGTATATCGGCAGGCTCGGCAAACTGGAATGGGAAAGAAGTAAAAATAAAATAAGAAAAAAATAAAATAAAATTACGCAAAAAGAAACTAAAAAGCAAAATAAAAAGCACTGGGTTGCCTCCCAGTCAGCGCTAAGTTTATAGTCTACAGTCCGACTATGCAGAAGCAACCATCAAAGAGCGGCTGCCATCTATAGTAAGAATCATACGACTCTACGTATGGGTCTTGATTTCCTTCGCCCTCAAGCTTGGCGTGATATATACTTTGTAAGCTCGTCGGTCCAACAACACTTGGTCTGAAATTTTTTTTTTGGAATGAGCGTCCGAATCTAGGCTGAAGGTCATAGAGGATGGAATATGCTGGAGGTGGCAACAATGACAAAAAAGAATCTTCTAACGGTGTACATGAAACGACCATTGACGAGATAAAATATGTAGCCTTGTATGTTTCTTCCTTCTCCAAGTCCACTATTGGCTCTTCTTCACAAGAAAATTTCTCAAAAATAATTTCCTCATGCTCTGGCTCAATACTTCACGCTCTTGGCAGATCTCAGAAACTGGTTCTCTATGAAGCGCAATCTGTTCATCTAAAAGACTCAAAAATTTGATGCGGTTTTCGAAGAACTGGTTTGTCTCTTCCTGCCTTTTCACAAAATTCTCCAACTGAGCCACATGATCCTCAAAATACCCTACACACTCTTCTTGATGCTCCGGTGGTTGGTTCGCAAAATTTGTGGAGTTGAATTCTGAAGGATATTTGTGACTCCAACCTTGCAATGAAAGATCACAATACCAATGGTAGTCGAAATCCGTCATATCATTTAACAAGTGCATAGCACTGTCTTCATCTCTTCTGAACAGGTGACTGCCAGTGGCCAAAGCTCCATAATCCACCCAACTTCTTGTTGGCTCATCCAAACCACCATAAAAATCTGCACTAGAGTGTAATTCAAAAATTCATGGCATCGAAATTTTTTTGCCAAATCATTGAATCTCCCCCAAGCAGCAAAGAATGGCTCTGAGTATTGTTGGTCAAACCTTGTGAATACCCGTTGATGATCCATCTCCAAGTACCTCACAAGTAAGAAAAATTAAAATTAAAATAAATAATTAAACAAATGCAAGGAAAAAAAAATCTAGTCTCAAGCAAATAATCTATCCTAATATTAAATATACAATCCCCGGCAACGGCGCCAAAAACTTGACCGGTTAAATCCGTGTGATATAAATCTACTGGCAAGCGTACTAGGTCAAGTAATAGTAAAGTGGACTAAGAGTTCAAGTATCGATCCCACAGGGACTGTTGTCAATTCTCAAGAATTAATTATTTTACTTAATCTAGAAAAAATAATAAAAAGCAATTTGAATTAAATAAAATAAGAATATAAAATAAAAACTGCTTAAGAAATAAGAATTAATATAACTAAAGATAAAATTAATTAAAATGAGACAACCAAGACACACGTAGGTACCGAACAAATCATGTAACATGTAGTTGATTCAGAACTCAGATTTAATCTTAATTCACGGGAATTCTCCTAATTTGTTCAAAGGTCTATTTCTAGAACAATCAAACCTACTCAAATATTGACGGATTAATCTTTCGTAATTCTAATCAAATTTGAATGCATTGAATATTTATGAAAATTCAGTTTACACCCAAATCGCACACTGAAACCGAATTCTATTTCTAGTCGGTTTTACCATGTGTTAATTATCAGAGTGATCGAAATCAATACCTCATCTATCGACTTGGAATCGATTAACATGCAAGCAAACAGTTGATCAGGCTATTCACAAGACAAATATAAATCTGTCAATCAATAAAATAAAATCAAGTTTGAAAAATCCCAAACAAACATCCAAGTTTTCTACATGAATTTGTTCGGCCCAATCACGCCGTCTTGGTTGAAAACAAACTACTCAATAAATGAAATTATAATTCAAAAAATAAAAATAAAGAAGAACAGAAGAATAAAAAGTGTATAAATCTTCTCCCAAGCTTTGAAGCCGCCTCCCTTGTGTTGTCTGCGTTCGGAACCCCTTTTTCTGATGCAAAAATCGGTATTTAAGTGTCCAAGGATTTTTAAAAGATAGCCTCCTTTTCGACCAAGAGTTTCCAAATATATGGAATCTGCACGCCACGCTCGCTCGAGCGAGCAACTCTCTGTCCCGGAAGATTTTTGGCAAGTCTGGCTCGCTCGAGCGAGCATCGACTCTCTCTCTCGAGCGAGTGGATTTTTATGCTCCGCGAGACGATTTTAAAAAATTCATATCTTAATTTTTAGCCGTTGGATCAAGCTGAAATTTGGACAGCATCTTTAAAACATCTTAAATTCATTCTGAACGATGGAGATCGGATTTGGATCTCTCTAAAATTAAATATAATTTTTCGATCAAGGCTGCTCCATAATTCACTATTCAAAAATCTATTTTCCTACAAAATTAACCCGGAGAGTGTAATACACACACATGCACTAAAATACATAAAATTAATATGAATGCACATAAAATAAACATAAAAATAACATGAATTAATGCACACAAAATGCACTTATCAATACTCTTCAAACTGAACCTCCAATTTATCAATTTTCCGCTTTCTTAATGTGTTCTAAAGAACTCTACTACAAGATTGATGTCTCCGTGTTGTTTGTTTGTTTCCTCCATCACCTCCTGATCCATCCTCACCAACACCCGAGTCACTAGCAACCAAACTAGACATCCTGTTTAAAAATGTGAAAAGTGAATAACACAAAATTTAATGGCATAATAAATCACGGAATAAATAGATGACACCCGAGTCACTAGCATCCAAACTAAACATCCTGTCAAAAAATAAGAATAGTAAATGGCAAAAAATTTAGTGGCATCATAATAAATCACGGAATAAATAGATGGCATATAGAATAAAACAATCAAACAATAATATAGAGTTATTTGCACCAAACACCCTTGTGAAATATTGAAAATGCACACTTCTCCCTTGTGAAATTTTAATAGGCATTTTCAACCCTAACCTTTTAAAAAATTAGCACACTCGCCCCTTCAGATGAGTGATTGTTGCGCACAATCCCCTCATACGACTGGGCAAAGATTTTGATATTTTTTTTGCACCCAAATACCCCTGTGAAATATTAAAAATGCATATTTGACCCCTGTGAAAATAATTTTTAAATATATTCAACCCATAATATACAATTTTTATTAAAATCTAATTATAAAATATTTAGCAAACACTTTTTTTTTATTAATTTTATTTTTATTTTTAAATTTATTATGATTATATGATTATTTTCTAAAAAATATTATTGTTTTATCTTGTTATCATTATTTTATTAAACTTTCTTCTTGTTTTCAACTTTTCCATTAAACATGCATTCATAAACAAGTATTTAAATAATTTCAAGTGCCAAAATATTGAACTAAACCGATAAGTTCAAATATATTGCTTTTTCGATTTAGGACTATATATTATTGAACTAAAATTTAAATTTTTCGAGAATATGCATTGCACAATCTGTAATAAATAATAAAAAATAACATGTTTATATAATTCTAAATCGAAAAAGTAACATTCATGAAATTATCATTTGGTTCAATATTTTGGTATTTTTAGATATTTAAATCCTTATTTATGAATTATGTTTAATGAAAATGTTGAAAACACGGAGTGATTTGATAAAATAATGATAACGAGATAAAAAAATAATTTTTTAGAAATAAATTAATTAAAAATTAACAATTTAAATTTAAAAATAAAAATAAATAAAATTAAAAATGTTTGAAAAATATTTTATAATTAGATCTTAATAAATATTGTGTATTATTATTTAATGCAAATTCTGCAATTTATTTTAAAAAATTTAGATTTTGGTTCAAAAATATATAATACTAAATTGAAAAGTAATATGCATGAAATTATGATTTTGATTTAATATTTTGGTACTTTTAGGTATTTAAATCCCGTTTATGAATGCATTTTTAATTGAGAAGTTGGAAACAAGAAGAAAGTTTAATAAAATAATGATAACAAGATAAAATAATAATATTTTTTAGAAAATAATTATATAATCATAATAAATTTAAAATTCAAAATAAAATTAATAAAACGAAAAGTGTTTGATAAATATTTTATAATTAGATTTTAATAAAATTATGTATTATGGGTTGAATAAATTTAAAAATTATTTTCAGATGGGTCAAATATGAATTTTTAATATTTCACAGGGGTATGTGGTGCAAAAAAAAAATATCAAAATCTTTGCCCAGTCGCATGAGGGGGGCGTGTGAAACAATCACTCATCTGAAGGGGCGAGTGTGCTAATTTTTTAAAAGGTTAGGGTTGAAGATGCCTATTAAAATTTCACAGGGAAAAAGTGTGCATTTTCAATATTTCACAGGGGTGTTTGGTGCAAATAACTCAATTTTAAATTATTCTCCTATTATTTTCCTTTCTCTCAATTCTCTTCTCTTTCCTCTCAATTTGGGTCACCGCAAGAACAAGTGTTTGGGTCGACCCAAGCATGAGTATGCTTGGGTAAGCTCTTGACGTTTCTGCAGCGCGCTGAAATTGATTTCTGCAGCGCGCCGCGGAAAATACATGCACAAAAAAATCAGGTTTCATTAAATTTAGGATGCGAAACATAATGAGCTAGACTGATTATCAATTCCATAATACATGTTTATTTGTAACGCATTTATTTGTATTTTTAACTGATCTGTTTGTCAAGAAAAATTAGGTAGTCAAATAATTTTTTCGCTGCTAATTTCACAAGTTTGACCAATATTTACATAATTTTGATCGGTAATTACATAATTATGAATAATGTTGCAACATATGGATCCACTAATTTCACAAGTTTGTTCTATAATCATACACATTTTAACATATGAATCTACTAATTTCATAATTTTGACCGATAATTATATATTTTTGACACGTAATTACTCAATTTTGTCTAATGTTCATTGATAATTGTACATGTTTTAACAATTTATTCATTAATTTCTCGAGTATGTTTTATATTCGTACATGTTAACGTATGAATCCGCGAATTTCACATGTATGTTTTAAAATCATACTTGTTTTAACATATGAATCCGCTAATATCACAAGCATGTTAATATATAATCGTATATATTTTACAATATGAATCCGTTAATTTCACTAATATGTTCTATAATCGTACATGTTTTTAAAATATAAATCCATAATTTGACAAGTATGTTCTATAATTGTATATATTTTAACATATGAATCCACAATTTATAACATATATATCCGTTATTTTCACGATTATGTTGTATGATTATACATGTTGTAACATATTAATCGACTGATTTCACGATTATGTTATATGATTATACATATTGTAACATATCAATCATCTAATTTCATGATTATGTTATATGATTATACACATTTTAATATAATAATCGGCTGATTTCACTATTATGTTATATGATTATACATATTTTAATATAAGAATCAACTGATTTCACGATTATGTTATATGATTATACATATTGTAACATATTAATCGACTGATTTCACGATTATGTTATATGATTATACATATTGTAACATATCAATCAACTAATTTTATGATTATATTATATGATTATACACATTTTAATATAAGAATCAACTGATTTCACTATTATTTTATATGATTATACATATTT
Organism: Henckelia pumila; assembly: GCF_033568475.1. NCBI lineage: Eukaryota > Viridiplantae > Streptophyta > Magnoliopsida > Lamiales > Gesneriaceae > Henckelia > Henckelia pumila. Next base: position 167,908,427 of record NC_133121.1, on the reverse strand, counting down.
TAATATAAGAATCAACTGATTTCACGATTATGTTATATGATTATACATATTGTAATATATAATTTGACAAATTTCACGATTATGTTATATGATATACATATATATTGTAATCAACTAATTTCATGATTATGTTATATGATTATACATATTGTAACATATTAATCGATTAATTTCACAATTATGTTATATGACTATCCATACTTTAATATAAGAATCAAATGATTTAACGATTATGTTATATTTACATGTTTTTGAAAATAAATACAATACATGGTCTACCATCAACCAAAAAAATATCCATGGTCTACAAATGGTCGACCATGGTCTACCCAAGAGAATTCTGGGTCTACCATGGTCTACCATGGTCTAGGCAGACCATGGTATACCCAAAATTGTGAAGAGTTCTGGGGTCTACCTAGCTCTTCTGGGCAGACCATGGTCTACCCAGAAATCCTCGCTACAGATCTCATCCAACTTATTTCAACATATCAGTTTTTGATCAACACTTGCTAAATGAAAAAAATGATTTGGATATTGAATTAATTCTTACATTCAACTGATCCAAAAGATTTAATATCGGAGCAGCCCGGTGAAAAGAAGATGAAGAAGATGAAAGTTTTTTCTTGCCGAAAATAAACAAATTAGGTATTGTTAATTAGTTTAACTAATTAATATTATATTTAATTTAAATTTAAATAGGTCAACTCCTTGTTTTTTTTTAAAAAAAATAGTCAAAGTCTTGTTTTTTTAAATAATCTATAAACTAATCCTATTTTTTTAACCAACCCGCTATTATTGGATTTTTAATAATTGGGCCTACAATGAATGAACTTTTAGATTCCATAACTGAAATGGAAAATAAAAAATAAAAAATTACGAAAATGGAATATCCAAAGCCATGTTTTTACAATTATTAATGATCAAACCTCACTTCAGTGTTTGGGAATTTTGGTGAAATTTTGTGAAGGAAAAACTTCTTTTAATGAAATTTTGTGTAGGAAAAATTGTGAAGTGCTTCCTACAAGCTCTCCAAAACACTACCTTAAGTATTTTTGGTCAAATTCAGAGTGTGTCGATTTGAACTCTAATTTAAATATCAAAATGTTATATTATTATATTTTTATTAATATATTGAAATATATTTTTAGTTATGTATGTGATACCCTGGGAAGGTAGGGGTACCAGGGCTATCACTTGGGACAGCGAGCAAGGATACTCGGGATAGCGAGCAGGGATCTAGCCCGACTGTTTTAGGAGAAGTGGTGATATCCCGGGAGATCAGGCGTATCAGGGCTGTGGCTCGAAGAGAAAAAAGTAAGGGTTGAAAGGATTGAGTCAGTAGCTCGGGGTTGGGCAAATAACTCATCTCGGCTGGATATATGAGGAAGAAAAGGCTGGAAAGACCAAGTCCTTGTGATCAAGTCAATACCTATTTTTCAGGAGCACGCTCTCCATGTTTTCTGCTTTAATGGAATAACCCCGCTATTATTGGAGTTTTAATAATTGGGCCTATGAATGGCCTTTTAGATTCCATAACTGAAATGAAAAATAAAAAATTACGAAAATGGAATATCCAAAGCCATGTTTTTATGATTATCAATGATCAAACCTCACTTTAGTGTTTGGGAATTTTGGTGGTCATCGTCTTCATTGATGATATTATTGTCTATTCTCATGACAAGGATGAGCATGCACAGCATTTGAGGATTGTTTTACAGACGTTACGAGATAAGCAGCTGTATGCGAAATTGAGCAAGTGTGAATTCTGGCTTGATCGGGTAGTGTTCCTCGGTCATGTGATTTCTAATGAAGGGATATCTGTTGATCCTAGTAAGATAGAGGCAGTGCTGAACTGGTCTCGTCCGACGATGGTTGCTGAGATTCAAAATTTCTTGGGTCTAGCGGGTTATTACCGTCGGTTCATCGAGAATTTTGCACAGTTGGCCAGACCTTTGACACAGCTTACACGAAAATATGTTGCCTTCATATGGTCCTCGGATTGTGAGGAGTCATTTCACGAGCTGCGTAGACATCTTACTACTGAACCTGTGCTAGCTCTACCTTTTGGATCAGGAGGTTATGTTGTCTATACTGATGCCTCTGGTCTGGGGTTAGGATGTGTTCTGACACAGCGTAGACATGTTATTGCCTATGCTTCTTGACAGTTGAAGACGCATGAGACTAACTATCCAGTGCATGATCTCGAGTTGGCCGCCATTGTATTTGCGCTCAAGATTTGGAGGCATTATCTTTATGGCGAGAAATTTGAGATATTTACGGATCACAAGAGTTTGAAGTATTTATTCAATCAGGCGGAGTTGAATATGCGATAGAGACGCTGGATGGATCTTCTGAAGGATTATGATTGTGAAATCAAATATCATCCAGGTTCTCCCAATCTTACTGTTGATGCCTTGAGTCGGCAGGTGAGACTTTCTGCACTTCAGACTAATGAAATATCTCATATGATTCAAGAGTGTTGTTCATTGAGTTTTATGCTCAAGCACAAGAAAGGGAGGAATGGGATTCATTTGTATACTATTCTATCTAAGCCAGCATTGTATTCTCGGATCAGAGATGCTCAGATATCTGATGTTAAGACTCAGCGTTTGGCACGTCTGGCCAATGGAGTTAATACATCTGGATTCCATTTTCAGGCAGATGGTTTATTGTGCCTATCTAATCGAGTGGTTGTACCTAATGTTGCGGAGCTCAGGAATGATATTCTTTCTCAAGCTCACAGGAGTCGATTATCTATTCATCCTGGAAGTATGAAAATGTATAAGGACTTGCGAACTAGATTCTGGTGGAAAGGGATGAAGCGAAGTATATATCAATTTGTTTCAAGATGTTTGGTTTGTAAATAGGTCAAGGCTGAACACCGACGACCAGGTGGATTACTGCAGAATCTTGAGATTCCCGAATGGAAGTGGGAGCACGTAACTATGGATTTTTTCACCCACTTGCCTATGACGTCACGTCAGTGTGATGCTATCTGGGTTGTTGTTGACCGTCTGACAAAATCAGCACATTTCATTCCTTACAACCGGGAGTATTCTTATGATCGCATGGCACGCTTATATGTCCAGGAGATAGTGCGATTGCATGGAATTCCAGTTAGCATAGTCAGTGATAGAGACCCGCGATTTACCTCACGTTTCTGGGGTAGTTTTCAGCAGGCGTTGGGTACCACTCTGAGTTTAAGTACTGCATATCATCCGGAGACTGACGGGCAGTCAGAACGGACGATTCGTACGTTGGAGGATATGCTACGTTCTTCTGTCATGGACTTTGGTTTATCTTGGCAGGACCAGTTACCTTTGATCGAATTTGCTTACAATAACAGTTATCATCGTAGTATTGATATCGCACCTTTCAAGGAATTGTATGGTCAACGGTGTCGTACTCCATTATTCTGGAATGAAGTAGGAGAATGACAAGTCGAGGGTCCTAAGTTGGTGCAACAGATTGTAGACAAGGTAGATTTGATCAAGCGGAGAATCAAAACTGCTCAAGATAGACAAGCCAATTATGCTAATATTCATCGCAGGCCATTGCAGTTTGAGCCTGGTGAATATGTGTTCTTGCGAGTATCACCTTTCAGGAAGGTGATGAGATTCGGTGTGAAAGGCAAGTTGTCACCTCGTTTCATTGGACCTTTCCAGATACTGGAGAAGATCGGAGATGTTGCTTATCGTTTGGTGTTACCACCATCTCTTTCCAGTATACATAATGTTTTTCATGTGTCGTTACTTCGACAGTACATAGCTGATGAATCACATGTGATTCAGTCTTCTGAAGTTCAGCTAGAGCCAGATCTGTCGTATGTTGAACGACCACTCCGTATTCTAGACAGGAAGGAGAAAGTTCTTCGAAACAAAACTATACCACTTGTAATGGTACAGTGGCAACGCCGAGGCATTGAGGAAGCAACTTGGGAAACCGAGAGCCATATGCGAGCAGAATATCCTGAGTTCTTTGCTTTGTACTTTTAATTACCATGTAAAGATGTAATTACCGTTGTTTTAATAAAACATGGTTTTTTGTTTCATATTGTTATCTTAATTTGTCTTTAGATTTTATTTCGCGGACGAAATATCTAAAGGTGGGGAGAATGTAGTAACCCAGATTTTATTTTAAGATAATAATATGATAATCATGATTAAGGGTCTAGTCTAAACTGCTGAACTGATGAGCAGCTAGGGAATATGAGCAGCTAGGGAAACATGAGCAGTTAGGGAATATGAGCAGCTAGGGAAACATGAGAAGCTAGGGAATGTGAGCAGCTAGGGAAACATGAGCAGCTAGGGAATATGAGCAGCTAGGGAATATGAGCAGCTAGGGAAACATGAGCAGTTAAGGATTATACAGCTAGGGATTCTACGGCTAGGGAATTCTGCTGTTAGTCTGTTAGGGAATTTTGTTACTAAGGAAGTTTGAAAAGCTGCTAGGGAATCCCGACCTGCTGCTAGGGAATCCCGAACTGCTATTAGGGAAGCCCGAACCCTCCAGGACAGGCAGGCAGGTGTGTGGACACTTGCATGAATGACAGTTGGCGCCTAAGCATGAGCTGTCAATAATGGTAGTGACTCAGCTCAAGCATCTGATACGTGGCGTCCTTATAGGAGCTCGGACGTCTCGACGTCAGCTCAAGAATCCCGATCACCCCAAATATTTGTCTATAAATAGGAGCTGGGGATTCGGTTAATTTTCACATTACTTCCATCTCACTTCACATCTTAGCTCGGGAAAGAAGTAGCTCGGGAATTTGGGAAGGAATAGCTCGGGAAGGAAGAGCTCGGGGTCAGACCAAGAGACCAGTTCGGGTCAAGCTTGAGACCAGGTCAGGTCGGGAGTTGACCTAGGACAGCTAGGGGTTGTCTTTTTCCAGCTTATTCAGACTTCGGTGTTAAGTACGTACACATTGACTGAGATTGCCAGCGAGTATACATGTTTATATGTTGCATTTATTTGGCATTATTATATGGCATGATATATGATTTACCGTTTTCCATATTCATATGTCATGTGCATATACACGTTGAGCCTATACCTTGTTATACCTGACTATAGAGTCGCTCAACTCTATACTCGATAGTCTATCACTGAGGGTACCGCGACGACGGGGGCATTTATGTCTGTCTACTCTGGTGTACTAGACAAGTGTGGTTGCACCAAGAGGTTGATCCGTGCGGTGGCAGCACTCATGTGGCGTCGGTACTGAGCATGACTTTTCTGATGACCCTTTACCAGTCATCATGTTGCATGCATTATATATATATGTTTACTCATGTCTATGTACTGGGCGTTAGCGCTCACGTCCTAGTTGTTATCTTGGACACCCTATTCCCTGGGGCAGGTCGCAGGATGGACGGAGCTGGTAGTTCAAGGCAGGACTAGGGAGCAGGAGCCTTGAGGAGTTTTTTTTATGCAGCAGGATTCGATATAGCTGTATAATGTTTACTTTTAAGAATTTCGATATGGTTGTATCAATACAGATTTAAGCCTGGATTTTATTACTAAGCTGATATGTAAATTATGGTTATGTTTCCGCACGTTTTACTCTGTTAAGTTATTTTGCTGTATTAATTGTAATGCATGCTATTAGTTGCCAGTTAGTAGGTGATACCATGCAGGGTCACTACAGTTCCATTGCCAGAACAGGCAGTGATAGCACCGACGGTGCCACAACCAACAGAAGCACCGAGAGTAGAACCGACAGTGCCACAGGAAACAAAAATTCCTAGAACTGAACAAGGTAGTACTTCTAGAGATATGGGGGATATGACTGCTACTCCGATGGAAACTCTGTTGAAACGCTTTCAGCCGTTTAAACCGTCAACACTGAAAGGAACTGAGAATTCTGTGGAATGTGAGAGTTGGCTCGAGGATATTGAAGAGTTATTTGAATCCCTTGACTATGCAGACGATCGTCGAGTCAAACTTGTTATACACAAACTACATGAAGTTGCAAAAGGTTGGTGGATTGCAACACGGAGAGTACTGGAGCATCGAGGTACGGTCATTACATGGTCTGTTTTTAAAACTGCTTTCTATCAAAGATTCTTCCCAGTGTCTTATAGAAAAGAAAAAGGAGCAGAATTTGCTAGCTTGCAGCAAGGGCAATTGAACATTGAACAATATGTTGCCAAATTTACGAGTCTGCTGAAATTTGCTCCCCATATAGCAGACAGTGATGAAGCTCAAGCTGACCAGTTCATTAACGGGTTGAATCCAAATGTCTTTACTTTAGTGAATGCGGGATGACCGAACAACTTTGCCGATGCTCTTAATCATGCAAAGAGGGCTGAAGCTGGGTTCCTGAGACAACGAGGAGCACCATTTGTGCCATCACCAGTGAGAAAAACCCAAGAACATCCACAGATTCCACCACCACCTCGATTTGAAGGAGGAGGTTCTAGCAGTGGTAAGAAGAATTTCTTTAAAGGGAAAGCAAAACAGTTTAAGCGATCTGGAGGTAGTTCTTCAAGTTCTGGTGGATCCAAATAGTTTAGAGTTGGACATAAGTCTAGTGGTTCTGAGGTGTACTGTACCAAGTGTGGAGGTCGTCATGCCAGCGACCAGTGTCGAGGAGTGTTTGGCAGCTGTCATATATGTAATCAGACCGGACATTTTGCGAGAGTCTTCCCACAACATGGTGTTGGAAGTTCACAAGGTGCGGGATCATCGAGATCAATGGCTCAATCTGAGAGACATGAATCTTCTATTCATTCATTCCAACCACAGACTCAGCAACAGGGTAGACAAGGAGGAAGTCATACAGTGATTCAACCTCCGAGACAGCAAGCTCGAGTGTTTGCTTTGACCAAGGAGCAGGCACAAGCATCACCTGATGATGTGATAGCAGGTACTTGTTTTCTTTGCGGTTATCCTGCTTATGTGCTAGTTGATACAGGAGCTTCTCATACCTTTATTTCTGAACAATTTGCGTTATTGTATTCATTACCTGTTGAATCGTTATCTGCTATTGTATCTATTTCATCACCTTTGGGAAAAGGTATTGTGTCTATGAAATCAGTGAGAAATTGTACATTGCAGTATGGCGGTAATGAGATTGAAATAGATTGTATTGTGCTTGGTTTGTCCGACTTTGATTGTATTATCGGTATCGACATGTTAACCAAGTACAGGGATACAGTTGATTGTGTTCAGAAGGTTGTACAGTTCAGACCTGAGATGGCTGATGAATGGAGATTTTATGGTAAAGGTTCAAAATCTCGTATTCCTTTGATATTTTTTCTATTCATGACACGTTTATTGCAGAAAGGAGCAGAGAGATTTCTTGTATATGCAGTATATGTGATGAAAACTAGCCCGAAATTGGATGATTTTCCAGTGGTTAGTGAGTTTGCTGATGTCTTTTCTGATGAGATTCCAGGATTGCCTCCATTTCGAGAGATAGACTTCAGCATTGAACTGATTCCAAGTACACAAACTATTTCGAAAGCACCTTACCGAATGACACCAGTTGAGTTGAAAAAGTTAAAAGAACAGTTGGAAGATCTATTGGCCAAAGGGTACATTAGACCGAGTGTTTCTCCTTGTGGTGCACCGATACTTTTTGTACGAAAGAAGGACGGAACAATGAGATTGTGCATCGACTACCGACAACTGAACAAGGCAACGGTAAAGAATATTTATCCTTTACCTCGAATTAATGATTTGTTTGATCAATTACAGGGTTCGACGGTATATTCAAAAATTGATTTGAGGTTCGGCTGCCATCAATTGAGAGTAAGAGATGAAGATGTATCGAAAATTGCTTTTCGAATGAGGTATGGTAACTTTGAATTCATTGTTATGCCGTTTGGTTTGATGAATGCTCCAGCGGTCTTTATGGGTCTTATGAATCAAGTGTTTCAAAAATATCTTGATGATATCGTTATCATATTTATTGACGATATTTTGATCTATTCCAAAAATCTATATGATCATGCTGACCATTTGAGAACAGTTCTAAAGACTTTGAGAGCCGAAAGACTGTATGCAAAACTATCAAAATGTGAATTTTGGTTGCGGAAGGTAGTATTTCTCGGTCATATTATATCCAGAGACGGTATCTCTGTTGATCCGAGTAAGGTTGAAGCAGTGATCAGTTGGCCTAGACCGACGTTTGTACCAGAGATACGGAGTTTTATGGGTTTAGCAGGTTATTATCGTCGTTTTATCAAAGATTTCTTGAGTATTGCCAAACCTATTACTCAATTCACACAGAAAAATGCACCTTATATCTGGACTGAGGCTTGTGAAGATAGTTTTATTGAATTGAAGAAGAGGCTGACGAGTGCACTAGTCTTGACTATCCCTTCAGGTACTGGTTATTTCACCGTTTATTGTGATGAATCTCACAGGGGACTAGGATGTGTGCTGATGCAGCGAGATCATGTTGTTTCTTATGTTTCAAGATAGTTGAAGCCACATGAGACGAGATATCCAATTCATGGTCTTGAATTGGCAGCTATCGTCTTTGCATTGAAGATATGGCGACATTATATGTACGGTGAAAAGTTCGAAATTTATTCTGATCATAAGAGTATGAAATATCTGTTTACGCAATCTGAATTGAACATGAGACAACGAAGATGGTTAGATTTGTTGAAGGACTTTAATTGCAAAATCAAATATTATCCAGGGAAATCAAATGCTGCTGCAGATGCCGTAAGTAGGAAGGTTTATGCTTTATCCTTATCTACTGTAGGTGTGTCTCATTTGATTGAAGATTGTTCCATTTCTGGATTAACATTTGAGACAGATATGAGTCCTATTCAAGTTTATGCAATTTGATCTGAGCCTGAATTGTTGTTTCGAATCAAGGATGCACAGAAAGAAGATCAGGGAATTCAGAAATCAGTTGAAATGGTTAATTCTGGACATCAATCTGAATATAAGGTCAGTGCTGATGATATCTTATATGTGAATAACCGACTTGTTGTTCCAAATGTTTCTGATCTGAAAAATCAGATATTGAAAGAAGCGCATTGCAGTAGATACAGTATTCATCCTGGTGGCAAGAAAATGTATAATGATTTAAAGAATCATTATTGGTGGAAACAGATGAAAGCAGATGTCACTGAATACGTATCTAAGTGCATGAATTGTCAACAGGTGAAGGCTGAGAGAAAGAAGCCTGGTGGGTTGTTACAGAGTTTGTCAATTCCGGAATGGAAATGAGATCATATTTCTATGGACTTTGTGACAAAGTTGTCACGTTCATCCCGAGGTTGTGATGCGATTTGGGTGATTATTGATTGGTTGACGAAATCAGCGTGTTTCATTCCATACCGAATGACATATCGACATGATCAGATGGCAGATTTATATGTCAAGGAAGTGGTAAGATTGCATGGAGTGCCTAAGTCAATTGTATCTGATCGCGACCCTCGATTTACATCGCACTTTTGGCATAGCCTATAGCAAGCTTTAGGTACACGTTTACATTTGAGTACTGCTTATCATCCTCAAACTGACGGACAGTCATAACAAACGATTCAAACTCTTGAGGATATTCTTAGAGTTGTAGTACTTGATTTTAGTACTAACTGACAAGATTCGTTACCACTTGTGGAGTTCTCTTACAACAACAGTTATCAGACTAGTATTGAGATGGCTCCATTCGAAGCTTTGTATGGTAAGAAGTGTAGATCATCGTTGTACTGGGATGATGTTACATAGGTACCTGAGATTGGTCCTGATATGATTAGAGAGATGACTGACAAAGTGAAACTCATTCAGAAGCGAATGAAGATAGCTCAAGACAGACAAGCGAAGTATGCAAATGTGAAACGTCGACCTTTGAGTTTTGAACAGGGAAACAGAGTATTCTTGAAGATTTCACCTCTCAGGGGTTACTGTTCGATTTGGCAAGCGAGGGAAGTTCTCTCCACGTTTTATTGGACCTTATGAGATTCTAGAAAAGATAGGCGATCTAGCTTATCAACTTGCATTGCCTTCAGCTTTATCTGATATTCACGATGTATTCCATGTTTTGATGCTGAGGAAATATCAGCCTGATTTATCTCATATTATCCAAGTGGATAAAGCTGAACTTGATGACACTCTGAGTTATTTTGAGAAACCGATTCAGATTCTCGATCGAAAAGAAAAGCAACTCAGAAACAATACTATTCCATTGGTGAAGATTCAATGGAGTTGGCATAGAGTTGAAGAAGCGACATGGAAAACTGAAGACGACATGAGACAGAGATTTCCCTATCTATTTCATTGATGTGAGTTCGTATTTAGTTTATGTTATTTATTTATCTTATGTGTTTATACATAATGCTTATATCGATTGCTTATGAATTCGAGGACGAACTCATGTCTTAGAGAGGGAGAAATGTAAGGCCCGAGATTATTTGATTTAATCCGAGTATATTTAATTTGAGAATTTTTAGAGTTTAGATTTAAATTCTAATATTCTTAAATTATTTAGGATTGAAATTGAGTTAAAAGGAGGGCTGAGGTTTGTTTTGAAATTTTTGAAGTTTCTAAGGACTAAATAGTAATTATGGTTATACATATCAAAATTTCATTTGCTTAGTCATATGGTTATACATGTAATTGAGAGAATTCCTTCAGAATTTCATAACAAAACCGAGACTTCATCCTTTTCATTTGATTTTGACTTTCAAATTTTGATATCTTTTGATCCGGCCAACCGAATTTAATTCCGAGCATAGTTACGAAATCCTTGCGACAAGGGCTTCGATTTGATGTAAGTATTTTGATGTTTCCAGCATGTTTGAAAGTTCAGAAATGAAGGGAAATATAATTCGGTTACATACTCATGTTCTTGAGCTTTTATATCTCTTATGTTCGAAACCGGATCGATAAACAAACGTCGTTTGAATTTGATATGATTTTTAGCATGTATGTCAAGATTTATAGATGTTGATTATGATGAAAGTTGATGTATTCTTGCGGGTTTATGTGATGTATGTTGATATGAGATGGATATTCGAGTTCGATATGGTTTCGGTTACCGATTTTCAATCGTTACGCCGCCGATTTATGATTTGAAGCCGTTTTGATATCTTGTTGATAAAGATGAATATTATTGAATGTGTTGCTGATATTTGTGGATTGAATATACATCATTTCAGATTTTATAGGAGCTTGATCAACTCGAGAAGTCTGCTTTCAAACCAAAGAATATTAGAGCAAGGTTTGACGTTGTTTTAGTCGAAGATGGAATGATGAAATGAACAGATTTCTATGTGAGTCGAATAGAGTTTGATATCTACGTTCTTGTTGATATATTTCAGATTCGAAGTCTTCAAGAACCGAGACAAATCTAGAAGGTATAAGACAACATCGAGAGTAAGGAATTTAATACTCAAGAATGATGCTTCTTGAGTTATTCCGCAAAAACCACATACTTGTTTATCGTTTGTGTTTATATTATTGAGGTTGTCGATCCATTTCAGGTAGTGGATCTTTATTTGATATGATATGATATGAGGTATGAATTGATTCTTATGCCAAGGTTAGATGGACCTTATTTTTGAGTCTGATGAGACGACGATAGATGGATATTCATGTCAAGATCGTATACGAATCTTGATGGCAAAGAGAGTGATAGGAATCAATTCTTTACATATGCATTATCTTACTCTATTCTTGAGTCGAGATGTTTAGAGTTGATATGGTTTTATTTTAACACATGTATATGTTGATTATACTGAGAATTGTATTCTCACCAGATATTTCCGGTTGTTGTCTTGTTTTGTATGTGTGCATGACAACAGATGGGGCAGGAGCTGGCCAAAGTCGACGAGGGTAGCTCATGAGAGAAGATTAGACGTGGACTCGGGTTGTTTATAGCTGAATCGGTGTGTACATTAGTCCTTGCAAGCATGTTAGAAAACACTTGAGATTATTGTTCTTAAGACATTGATGAACACTTTTGTAGTTTCAAGCTTTTGTTGGATTTCGAATTGTTAGTTTGATGTATCAACTAGTTATAAACATGTGTAGATCTTGTTATTTGTATTTATACATGTTTTAAACTTGTAAAACATGGATTGGAATATGTTGGAAGGATCAAAGTTTGCTGTCGAAAAATCGAGCAGAAAGCTGCCCAGATCAACGCCCGAGCTGCAAAAAAAATGCACCCCGGGCGCAGCCCAAAATCCCCAACCAGAGAGTTGGGTTAGGGGGGGCACTCGAGCGGCAGTTTTTGACCGCTCGAGCGCACCCCTTGGGAAAAAAAAGAAAATCTTGTTTTGAATGCTTCTAATCCTTGGTACTTTTATCATGTTTATTTACTAATTGCCTTAGGAATGAGATTAGCGACCCGAGACCTCACAACAAGTGGTATCAGAGCGAAGTTAATTCTTGGACTGAATTAGAATGAGCGGGGTAGATCGAGTCTATCTGATTGTTTATTTATTCTTGAAGCATGGTTATTATCTGAACTGATTTAAAGCTTTGATAATTGCAGTGTGCGACCACTCATTCAAAATCGGATGTGGACCTGGGATGTCCCCTGGAAACACTAGAGACAGAACGACCCGTCGGTCGAGTGACTCTCAGTGCTCCAAAACTTCCTAACAAGGGCTGAGCTCCCTATACACAGGCTTATCTCGAAAGATATACTGGCTCAATATAATATGCAAATGCTGCATAATAATCCATGCAATAACATTCAAAACATAGCACATAAATGCAACATATAAATATGCAACTTGCTGCTATCTCAGTCAGTACTTACGTACCTTAGTTACTAGGCAAGCGACACCAGCTCTAAATCCAAGCCTATAGTCCGCACTACAATGCAAAATCTTAAATGTCAAGTAATAACACATAATCATGCAAAAGTCAACCCTAGTCAACTCTGATCAAATTTTGACCGATAAATTGCAAACTTTATTGCGTTCTCACCGCTTCACAGCTTTGAATCTCGAATTGAAACTTGGATATTTGGATCTATCACGTCGAGACGATAAAAAATGGGTAACATTTTGATGGTCATCGGAAATCGGGGAAGACGGCGGCGACGCGGCGTCGATGACAAAATTGCTCCAAAATTCATGAAACTTGGCAGGCTTATAGAGCTTGAAGAGACGATTGCAATGGTATAAAAATCGACCCAATCAGAGTTCACACGTGGCCGAAAATGGCGATTTACAGCGGCGGCACCGGTGAGAAAATGGCATTCATCGGAGTTGGGGTTTTCTGCACAATATATACATCAAACGACCCTTACGACATAAGAAACAAAACCCAACAATCCATTTCAAGTTACCGGCAACGTATGGCGGTAATGCAGCGGCGATCGGAATCGGGTTTGTCGGGGGCGCGAGCAAAAATGTGCGAAATGGGTGTCAATGGAAAGCTCTCGTCGCTAGGAGTCCAACCATGTGCTTACTTTCGAGTTCTGACGGCTGGAGACGGAGATACGGCGGCAAGAAGATGGCGGTGGAGGAGAGAGAAAAAAAAGATAAGAAAAAGAAGAAGAAGACGCGTGAAGATGACGGTGACGAGTACTGTGATATATATATATATATATATATATGCATATCACAAATAAATCCATGTACATGTGTTTAACTGTGTGTACTCTTTTATTTATTCGGGGTTACAATTTGACCCGATATAAATTATTTCAACTCTTGTGTGCTATAAAAATCACATATGTATTTTAATATCGTCAATAACCCGACATTTCTAATACATATTTTAAACGCACAAATCAATTATTTTTAATCTCCTTTAATCCCTTGATCAATTTATTAATCAGGTTTAGCCAATTAATCTTGTAAAATGAAACTGGAATACTACATTCTCCCCCACTTAAGATAATTTCGTCCTCGAAATACATCTTAAGTCTTGAAATGAACTGAATAATAACACATATTCTTATCATATCATTTTAAAAGATACAACACTGAAATTCAAAGAACCATCAAACAACTTTGGTTCCCAAGTGGCTTTCTTAGTGCTTCAACACTGACACTGAACCACAAAAGGAAAAATCTTATTCCACAACACTTTTCCTTATGATTCAGAAAACATCATGGTCTCTCCACACATGTCAAATCTGCATCGAGCTGTACCTAAAATGGTTGTAAGATGTAATACTCATCTGCCACATACCATCACAACAGTGATACATAAAACACATCGTGGATACTAGACCAATATAATTGTAATGCTAGTCTGTACTATATCTCCTTCACTATCCAACATCTCAATTGGACCAATAAACCTTAGAGATATCTTTTCTGTAAATCAATTATATCAACATTAAATCTGATTCTTCAACCTGTCGCTCCCCCACTTCTTCCCAGAATAGTGGAGTACGACATCTCCGACCGTACAATGCTTCAAATGGTGCCATAACAATACTGCAATGATAACAGTTGTTGTATGCGAATTCAATAAGTGACAAATGATCTTTTCAAGATGGACCAAAATCCATAGCACAAGCTTGTCACATATCCTCAAAAGTACAGATAGTACGCTCTGACTGGTCATCATTCTTCGAATGATAGGCTGTATTCAAAATAGTCCCTAAGACATGCTGAAAACTCCCCCAAAATCTGGAAAACAAATCTGGGATCTCAATCGTTAACTATGCTCACAGGCACTCTGTGCAATCGAACAATCTCCTGGATGTACAAACAAGCCATCCGGACAAAACCATAATCTCGGTTATAAGGAATAAAATGCGCTGCCTTGGTAAGTCAATACATCACAACCCTGATAGCATCATAATTCCTCGAGAATTTCGGCAATGGGTCACAAAGTCCATCGTGATAACTCCCATTTCCTCTCAGAAATCGATAACTATGATACGAACTCCCAGGTTGCCGATGTTCAGTCTAAATATGTTGACACATCAATATTAAGAAACATACTGGTACCCAAAGCACTTCATACTTTTCCACCAAAATCGAGTACTCAAGTCTTCGTATACCAAAAGAATTCTCGTACTAATTACTAACATCCTGTCATAACATAAGTGACAACGTCGTTATCCATAATTCTTGGTTTTCTGAATCCTTCAGATTCTCTTCTTGGAAATACTCATTTTTATTCTGTTGACTCAAAAGTCGATTAGTACCATCCCTAGTACTAATAATCTGGTTCGAATAGTGACATCTATATCATAATTTGAGATAATGCTCAAAACAACAATACTGATTATCCTATCATGGATAATAGTAATCCTTGCTGATTTCTGACTTACGCTATTAGATGAACAAAACCGTTTCATCACTCCCTTGCGAAGTCCTCAAATCAATTCAATCTGGCTAAATTCTGACTCGAACCAATCAAATCAGATACATCAATGATCTAACGCATCCAATATACATCCCGAAAAACCAGTGACAACAATCCCGCTAGACCTGGTAACAAATAGATCTCAGCTGCTGTCTTTTTTCCACGTCTACACACTTGTTGTTATCCTGTTAGTACCCATTTGAAGTTCAAACACTTGCTAGGTCAAAATCTGAGGAATATTTTCCACAAATACTTGTGAAAACATACCTGAATACTAAACACCTTAGTACGGTACTCATCTTATCAGTTTTTCCCAATGATTAACCATTGCTCAATCCAAAATGCCCTTTTTACACAAGAAACATTAATCTCCCCCATTATTGGGTTACAACATCTGTATCTACTAGAGATAAATCAAAACATAGTTTACTGGGTTCCCAAAATCACAAGTGTTATATCTTATCATTCCTTCTTAACAGAAGAAAATCCAAAAGATGAACTAACACATTTCCTGATAAATTCTTAATATACCTTACAAACCATGTTCTTAAGCATACGAGCTTACAAAACTGTCTTTAGTACTTTCTAGTCCATAATATCCCAAATCAGTACTGATTAGACTTAACATCCGTATCCATTACTTTTGATCCACTGTAGCTCATATCTAGCCCAAAAGGATCTATCAATTAAATCTATCATTCACTAATTCTTGATTTTCCAGAATCTCACACTATTGATCAACAACTATGATCTCTGTGATTTTGTTCAATGAGAACTATCTGAATCCAAAATACATGGAATAACAAGTTCACTATCCTTATCTCTGACGATGTCAGACGATAATCAAAGGTAATCACTAGCACAAATCCTGCACCAAACTGGATTTATCATCAAACTGTTCCTGTCCAAACCATAGACACTAGTATAATTAATTTTCAGACTAACGATCATTCTATTTCTGTACAACCTCTGTCACTATGAAATCTCATTTCATATCTATGGCATAGTCAAAAGATAATCCAATGATCATTGATAATTTACATGGCTCGATCAACAACTCTGATCTCGTTGCCATAAGTCTGCTCATTCCTAACACTTGGAATTACAAAGTTCTCACTGGACTCATTATTCCTATCTCTGACAGAGTCAGGCGATAGCTAAGGGTAGTTACTGGCACTAATCCCGTACCAATATGGACCTACTACCACTGATTACATCCACACAAGATAAACACAAAAATGAACAAAGCCAAAGCAGATTTTCCCCCAATCTGATATTTGGTACCTTCCTTGTCCCAAAGGAATGTCACACTGCATCTCCGACGAAGTTAGACGATACTCTAAATACTCACTGGTAGAAATCCTTCCACCTACTAGATCAATCTGTTTAGTAAAATCACAATATCGAAAACAAAATCTATCTG
Organism: Henckelia pumila; assembly: GCF_033568475.1. NCBI lineage: Eukaryota > Viridiplantae > Streptophyta > Magnoliopsida > Lamiales > Gesneriaceae > Henckelia > Henckelia pumila. The sequence goes on along the minus strand of NC_133121.1, from coordinate 167,891,755 downwards.
CTCAGAATGATTACTTGTCAAGGAAAATATCTTTCAAGACTAATCCTGACAATAGAAATCCAACATCTATATCTCTGACGAAAGCCAGACGATAACTAAATCTCTACGAGAGAATCCGAATAAATATACCCCTACTGTGACTGGTACAAAACACCAAACTAAGGTAGTCTCCCCTGAAACATGGGGTCATACTTCCTCTCCGTCTAGTCATATATCCACACAATCCACAGTACTTGGTATAACTCATCACTGTACCCCTGATGAAAACATATCATCCCTGGTAAATATTATATCTCGACGAAATATTCTAGGGAATATATCTAGAACTATCCAAATGGAAACATGCAATTACCCAGCAAGCCAGTGTAGTTGAACACTGATCAACTAAGTACTGGATTAACTTCAAGAAAATCTCCAAAGATCAAATACCAGAATCACTAATCCTAGTTATGTACAATTCTTATTACAATACCATGAAATAAAAAAATCACTAGAATCCAATTACGTCGAATGATGTAAAATCTTAAACTGAAACTGGTATAACACACTTCTAGAATCATTAGCACCATTGATTCAATACTTACAACTGAAATACTGTTTACACCTAAACACAGTCTTTATAACCCAAGTTAATCCAAAAATATCAGTACTGTGTCCCAAAGAATCCTATTGCATGCTCTGATACCATAAATGTGACGCCTAAAATCCAATCTACTAAATCTCATGCATTAAATAAATATTAGGATTATTATTTTTAGGTTTAATTGATTTAAATTCTTTATGTGAATTATGTGTTAATAAAATATTTTATTATTTATTCAAATAATTTTTATTCTACTAACTATTTAATTAATGTTTTTAATTGTTTAAGTTTATCTGTCTAAATGATTTTATTGTGCAATTCAAATTATTTTAATATTTTAAAGGTTTAATATTGTATATTTAAATGATTTTAATTGTTTAATTTATTCTTTTAAATAATTTTAACTGTTTAGCTTATTTATTTAAATATTTTCGAGTGTCCAACTTATTTATTTTTAATAGCCTAAGTTTAGCGTTTAGTTATTTTAAATTATTTTGAATGTCTAGCTTGCCTATTTAAATTTTTTTTAATTGTCCAAATCATTTTAAAGTTTTTTATTTTCGCTTGTGTAATTATTTAAATTTGCTTTTAAACGTTAGTCTAGTTTGTTTAAATTATTTTAATCGCTCTGTTTATTGTTTAAATATTTTATTTATCGCTGCAACATCAAAATATTTAAATCGTTGATTTTTAATTCCTAAGTTGCTAAGTTGGAGTAGCACCTCTTAGAAGTGTGTAGCACTTTTCCCTATCACCTACACACTCAAACTTAATACATAACCCTAGCCCCAAATTACCCACTCATTTCTCACGCCTCACACACACAACTCACGTTTTTCTCTCATTTTCCCTCTTCTATGCGATCGATTCATCCCCTTCTCCAAGAAATCGATCGGCTCTTCTCCTTCTTCAAGATTTCCACCGCCGTCCCTCCAGCAGCTCCAGCCAGTCACCACCTCCGTCGCAGCTCACCCATGGCTCAAGCTGTTCGAGTCATTTTATTGGCTCGGTTCCAGCCTTAATCGAGCCCCTCTTTCCTTGGTTTATTTAGTTAGGCAAGAATGTGGTTCCTCTTCTTTACCTCGTAGATTATTATATTGTGTGATTGGATTATGTGTTGCATTTCTCATTTTTGAAAGAAACAAGCAAGTGCCCTGCTCGAACCTGCCTCTTTTTTTTATTTTGTTCCATACTCATGCTTGAAAAGTTATGATATTATGTTTCCTTATTGAGGATTGAATGGGTTATAGCTTGGAAATGATGATTTCAATGATGCCATAACATTTTCTAAATTTCAAATTTCGTCCCTAGCATGTGATTCGAAAATTTGTGTGTGATTGTTTGTGATGCTTGGATGGTGGATAGGGGCTACCATGGGTGAGAATGTAGCTCACATGGTAGTATTTGGTTTGGGAGAAGTTAGCTTGTAGGATTGGCATCGAGGCACATCGAGCTTGGGTATGGTTTGGCTCGGTTTTGGGGTTGGCTGGGGTTGCCATCGGGCTGTGTTTAGGCAGGTTTGAGGGGCTGTTTTTAGTGTTGTGAGTGAGTCTAAGCTTTTTTCATGGTCCTAACTTATTGGTTTGGGAGATGGGAGTCAAATAGCTAAGGTTTTGATTGAATATAAAACTAGGACATGAGCAGAATTATGGTTGTGTGGGTGCTGTCCAAAAATGAACTTTTAAAACAGGGTTAGATTCTGGATTTAGTGAAGGGCTCGGGGCTGGTGGTATCATAGGATGTTAGGGAAACGACGTTTCAAGCGGATTTCAATTCGGTTGAGTTTTCCTTAAGTTCTAAGCATTTGATCTATGAGGTGCAGAATTTTGAGTGTTTAAGTTGTTGTCCGGTATTGAATGTTTAAAACAGGGTTAAAGTCAGATTTTGGTTAAGGACTCGGTTCTGGAATTAGCCTAAGAGGTTAGGTATATGTCATTTCAAGCGGGAATCAATTCGGTTAAGTTTTGGTTGAGTTCTAGGCTATTGATTTATGAAGTGCAGAATTTTTGAGTTCTATGCGTGCTGTCTGGAAAGTTTAGCTTACTGGTTAAGCAAAGAAGAGAAGGGCGCCTTGAGGATGACTTCCTTATTTAGTTTTAAGAGTGAGGGAGTTGTGGTTTCAAACGGAATCCTTTTTAAAAATTATCGAGCGAGTTATAAGAACTTCGGGCGAACCTCTCGAATTATCTTAAGCGCTAAATTATGGTTTAGTTTCCTATTCTTTGGTTTGGCTCCTAAATCACCATCCCGATCATCCAGGTGTGAGTCATATGCATGATTATCGAGTAATATTTACATTTACAACATATTTACATATGCATGCTAAGTTCATATTCAAGTATGAAAGGAAAATATTTTTAGGATCAAAATGAGATGATTGTGACTATAGAAAGTATGGGTTTGGAAGAGTTAGGAGACGTTCTGACTTCCCTTACCAAATTTATGGGTTTGGACGAGTTGGGAGAAATCCTGGCTTCCCTTACCAAGTATGGGTTTGGACAAGTTGGGAGAAATTTGGCTTCCCTTACCAAGTATGGGCAAGACGAGTTGGGTGTTATCCTGACTTCCTTGCGGCATAGTGCACTGCAGCCATGATCATGATCCAAATCACAGAGTCACAATCCCAGGATCTAAGTTCAATATTTATGACTATGTTTCAGTATAGTTTATTCAGTTATTTATGTTCGACTTAGCCATGCATATGTTTCATTCATGTTCACTTCATTCTTTTAGAAACCAATTGTTTAAGTTAAGGGCACAAAGTATTTTACTACAAGATATTTTTAATCTGTCTGTGCTTATATTTATGTAGTACTCGTTATTCCCCCCATATTCTTGTTGAGTCTTTTAGACTTACTACATTTATTGTTTTCAGATGAGGAGTATTACATTGAGATCGGGGGCAAGACTATCGAGTGGACTGCGATGCGGGCACGACACATCCCTCCGACCTATGCTAGTCTTCTGCAGAAGTTTTATTTTAACACTTTAAAGTCTTTTATTTTGTCGATTGGATAAATGTTATTGTAAGGATTTATAGAATTATTTGTGGGCATGTAAATATGTAATTGCTTAATCTTTTGGTGTTCGAAATGTCGAATTTTTTCTCCGGTTCTCGTTTCTTTCTCGATCTAGTTTATTTAGTGTTGTTGTTTGCATTTTAAATTTGTTGTATGTGACAGGTGGTTTGTTATATGAATAGATAGGTCATGCCAAAATTTTTGAAAAATCCGTATTTTATTTAGTTTAATTTAAAGTGGAGTCTGGGTCGTTTCAATAAATATAATGACCCGCACTGTGATCACCTACTAATCAAAAACTTAGGCATGCAATTAAAAAATAAATAATATTAATCAGATTAAATGCGGAAGTAACTAAAATAACTAATACCAATAGTGAAACACCTAGTGATTGACCCCGCAATCCTGCCTTGGTCATCACCTAATATCAAAATCTCCGAGAGTACCACCTGCCACTGCCCCATCGAATGGGGTGTCCAGACAACAGAAATAATGGACGTGAGCATAAAATGCTCAATACGCAAATACGGGTAAACATACGTATATGATGCATGCAATGAAGTGATCAGGAATCATATATGGGTATACTGTATCAATCTCCGCTCAGACTGAAGCCTAGGACATGAGCTTGTCACATCGGGGAATCAAACAATTGTGCGCGACCACTCATTTCAAATCGGGCGTGGACCTGGGATGTCCCTTGGAAACACCAGAGACGGAACGACCCGTCGGTCGAGTGACTCTCAGTTCTCCAAATTGTCCTAACAAGGGCTGAGCTTCCTATACACAGGCTTATCTCGAAAGATATACTGGCTCAATATGATATGCAAATGCTGCATAATAATCCATGCAATAAAATTCAAAACATAGCACATAAATGCAACATATAAATATGCAACCCGTTGGATATCTCAGCCAGTACTTACGTACCTTAGTTACTAGGTAAGCTACACCAGCTCTAAATTCAAGCCTATAGTCCGCACTACAATGCAAAATCTTTAAGGTCAAGTAATAACACATAATCATGCAAAAGTCAACCCTAGTCAACTCTGATCAAACTTTGACCAATAAATTGCAAAATTTATTGCGTTCTAACCGCTTCACAGCTTTGAATTTCGATTCAAAACTTGGATATTTGGATCTATTAAGTTGAGACGATAAAAAATGGGTAACATTTTGATGGTGTTCGGAAATCGGGGAAGACGGCGGTGACGCGGCGGCGATGGCAAAAATGCTCCAAAATTCATGAAACTTGGCAGAATTGTAGAGCTTGAAGATACGATCGCAATGGTATAAAAATCGACCCGATCAGAGTTCATACATGGCCGAAAATGGCAATTTATAGCGGCGGCACCGGCGAGAAAATGACATTCACCGGAGTTGGGGTTTTCTGCACAATATATACATCAAAACGACCCTTACGACATAAGGAACAAAATCGAACAATCCATTTCAAGTTACCGGCAATGTACGGCGGCAATGCAGTGGCAGCCGAAATCAAGTTTATCGGAGGCGCGATCAAAATGTACGAAATGGGTGTCAATGGAAAGCTCTCGTCGCTAGGAGTCCAACCATGTGCTTACTTTCGAGTTTTGACGGCCGGAGGCAGAGATACGGCGACAAGAAGATAGCGTTGCAGGAGAGAGAAAAAGAAGATAGGAAAGAGAAGAATAAGACGCATGAAGATGACGGTGACGAGTACTGATATATATATGCATATCACAAATAAATCTGTGTACATGTGTTTAACTGTGTGTACTCTTTTATTTATTCGGGGTTACAACTTGACCCGATATAAATTATTTCAACTCCTGTGTGTTATAAAAATCACATATGTATTTTAATATCGTCTATAACCCGATATTTCTAATACATGCTTTAAACACACAAATCAATTATTTTAAATCTCCTTTAATCTCTTGATCAATTTCTTAATCACGTTTAGCCAATTAATCTTGTAAAATGGAACTGGGCTACTACAATAATACTGTGCTCGCCAAAAATAGTTGCTCGTCAGGAAATTATTCATGCAAATTCAGCTCCTCATCAATGTGAACCAGACGGCTCAAGTGATCAGCCACTCTATTCTCCGTTCCCCTCTTATCCTTGATATCTACATCAAATTTGCTCAGGAGCAATATCCATATTATTAACCTTGGCTTGGCCTCCTTCTTCGCCATTAGAAACCGAAGAGCTGCATGATCAGAATAAACAATAACTTTAGCGCCAAGTAAATAAGATCTGAATTTTTCTAAAGCAAAAACTACAGCTAAAATCTCCTTCTCAGTGGTGGAATAATTCAATTGAGCATCGTTCAGAATGCGCGAGGCGTAGTAGATGGCATGCGATGCTTTCCCAACTGTTTGTCCCAATACCGCTCCTACCGCGTAGTCGCTGGCATCACACATGGTTTCAAACGGTTTGCTTCAGTTAGGTGGTTGGATGATAGGTGCCGAAGTCAATGAGTTTTTGAGTTTGTCAAAAGAAGTTTTGCACAATTCATCAAACTCAAAAGAGACATCTTTCTGCAACAGCTTGCACATGGGGGATGCGATCTTGGCAATGTCCTGAATATATCTCCTATAAAAACTTGTATGGCCAAGAAAAGAGCGAACTTCCCGCACACAAGTGGGATAAGGTAAAGACTGAATGATATCAAATTTTGCTTTATCTACCTCAATTCCCTTAGACGAGATGACATGGCCTAAAACGATACCTTGACCAACCATAAAATGACATTTTTCAAAATTTAAGACCAGATTTGTTTCGACACACCGCTTAAGGACAAGAGTAAGATTAGACAATCATTTCTCAAACGTATCACCATAGATGATAAAATCATCCATGAATACCTCTAATATGTGCTCAATAAAGTCAGAAAAAATACTAATCATACACCGTTGGAATGTGGTTGGTGCGTTGCAGAGTCCAAAGGGCATACGTCGATAAGCAAAGGTTCCAAACGGGAAAGTGAATGTCTTTTTCTCCTGATCCTACGGTGCAATTGCAATCTGAAAATAGCCAGAATATCCATAAAAAAAGCAATAGTAAGAATGACATACTAATCTTTCAATCATTTGATCAATAAAAGGCAAAGGGAAATGGTCATTTCGCGTTCCAGCATTCAACTTTCTATAGTCTATACAAACCCTCCACCCATTTTGAATGTGGGTGGGAACCAATTCGTCATTATTGTTCTTCACCACAGTAATTCCGGTTTTCTTGGGAACCACTTGGACAGGGCTAACCCACTGGCTGTCTGAAATTGGGTAAATCACTCCAACTTCAAGGAGTTTTAGAATTTTGGCCTTCACCACCTCCATCATAGGTGGGTTCAACTTTCTTTGCGGCTGACGCGAGGGGCTTGCTCCTTCTTCCATCAGAATTCTATGCATGCATGTCGAAGGGCTGATTCCCTTGATGTCTGCTATGGTCCATCCTATAGCAGTATTATGCTCCTTTAATACCTTGATGAGTTGCTCCTCTTGTTCGACTTCCAAACTGCTAGAGATGATGACTGACAATGTTTCTCCTTCTCCAAGGAAAACATATTTGAGGTGTTTGGGCAACGTTTTTAGCTCAATGTTTGGTGCCTGCAAAACAGATTCAAGACGTTGAGTATTAGGTATTGGTAAGGAGATATATGAAAGATTACCTGATTGAGGTAGTTCAGGGGCACGGTTCATAATTGTCACAATCTCTTTCACTTCTTCATTGAAACCAATTCCATCATCGTCCTTTTGAATTGGTGCTATAATAGCCACCTCTAGCTCGTCTTTTCCTGCAAGCTCAAAACACTCTTGTGCCAAGTAATCCCCAATCGTAACTGTTAGGAAATTTTATGGCATCATAGATATTAAATTTTACGACTTCACCATAAAATTCCATAGTAAGTATGCCACTGTGAACATCAATTTTTTTCATCGACGTTTTCAAAAATGGCCTGCCTAACAGAATTGGACTATTGTGATCACCATTTTCCATGTTGAGTACATAAAAATCGGCAGGAAACACCAAATTATTTACTTGCACTAACACATCTTCTACTACTCCCCAAGGGTATGCATTAGATCTATCAGCTAACTGTATGACAATTCCAGTTTTGTTCAAAGGTCAAGTTTTAAGGATGCATAAATAGAATATGACATGACATTGATTAATGCTCCTAGATCTAACATGGTTTTTTTTAGTCTAACATTCCATATGGTACATGGGATAGAGAACATACATGGATCATTGAATTTTGCAGGCAATTTCCTTTGGATCACAACAGATACATTTTCTCCCAATTCTATCTTCTGACACCCCTTCAACGTCTGTTTTCTCTTTGCAGTGCACAATTCCTTCAAAAACTTTGCATAGCAAGGTACCTGCTTAATAGCATCTAGCAATGGAATATTTACCTCACATCTATGAAAAGTATTGTAGAGTTCCTTAATCCCTTCATCTTTCCTAGATTCCTTAAGTGCTAAGGGAAAAGGGGCTATTGGTTTATACTCAGAAAGAAGAGAAAACTTACCTTTTTGCGCTTCTCTCTGAGTTTCTTCTTTATCATCCATCTCTTCATTATTTTCCTTCTTGGACGGAACATCAACTACCTTCTCTTTAACATTCAACTCTTTTCCATTCCTGAGAGTGATCGCACTAGCATTCTCCCTTGGTTTAGGGACTGCTTGGGATGGTAAAGTGTTGGAATGTTGTGCCTCCAACTTTTTGATTGCAATGGCGAGTTGTCCCACCTGGTTATTCAAGTTTTGGATACTTTCTTGGGTTTCCTGTTTAAAATTCAGAGTATTAGTTGCAAGATCCTTAACTATGTTTTCAAGAAACTCACCTGGTGCTGGAATTTGAGGACGCTGTTGTTGTGGAGGATATGTGGGCCTGTAAGCTTGATTATGCGGTTGTGCTTGAGGTCCATATTGATTCGCTGGAGGATTTTCATATCTAAGGTTTGGATGATCCTTCCAGCCTGGATTGTATGTGTTGGAGTACGGATCATACTTCCGCTGGGGTGGTCCAGGAAATCTGCCAGTAGCATTTACCTGTTCAACCGACTCCTCTTGAAGTGTAGGACACATGTCAGTTGCATGTCCCACTGTGGCGCAAATTCCACATGCCTTTGCAGTCTATCCATTTCCTACAACCATTTGACTCACAGAGACGTCAATTCAATAAATTGTTGCTCAAGAAAAGAAACATTTACATCACTATTATTTCTTGATGCATGATCATTCCTATTGGTAACATACTGTTGAGAATTTGCAGCCATGTTCTCTATCATTTTCCTTGCCTCTCGTGGAGTTTTGTCCACAAAAACTCCTCCACTAGCCGCATCTACCATGCTCATGTCATGAGGCGACAAACCTTCATAGCAATACTGAATTAAAAGGTTTTCACTTATCTGATGTTGCGGACAACTAGAACAGAGATTTTTGTACCGCTCTCAGTATTTATGAAGTGATTCCCCCATCTGTTGTTTGATGCCATAAATTTCCTTTCTGATATTAGCTACACTATAGGCTGGGAAATATTTCTCCAGAAATATTCTCTTTATTTCAGTCCAGGTTGTGATGGATCCAGGAGGTAAATAGTACAACCAATCCTTTCCAGCATTCTTTAAAGAAAAAGAAAAGGCTCTCAATTGGATTTTCTCCTCTGTTACTCCATGGGGTTTCATACTCGTGCATACCACATAGAATTCCATCAAGTTCTTGTGAGGATCCTCACTTGCGAGATTATGAAAAGAAGACAATAAGTGAATTAGTCTGGATTTTAACTCAAACATAGCATTAGCTTCTAGAGTAGGAAAAGTAATGCACAAAGGCTGCTGGTTGAGATCAGGAGTGCTAAGTTGTCTCAGGCTCAGATTTGCGTTGGCATCCATCTCTTCCTCAAAATTTTCAACTTGAAGTTCCTCCTCTTAATATCCTTCGAGATTCACTTTGTCGTCGGTGAAAATTTCTTCGGTCTCAGTATCGTAGGGAAATTCTTCTTCTGAAGATTCTCCTGCGAACATGAACGACCAAAGAAGTACTAGAAGAAAAGAAAAGAAACAAAATAAGATAAAACAAAATAATTAGAACACAATAAATTAAACACAGTTCCCCGACAACGCCGCCAAAATTTGGTAGCACTTACTCGTATCGCGCCCAAATTGCCCAACTCAACTCAGATAAATAAAATATGTAGTAGCGAGAGTAGGGATCATTCCCACGAGGAAAGTTAAATTTATTCGTGTTCTTAAAACTACTAAAAATAAATAAATATGGGATTTTGAGTTTTGAAATTAACTACTAAAATTTTGAACAATTTAAATTAAATTTTATAGCTAACATGCAAGACTAAGAATATGTGAAATCAGTAAATTAACAAGCTTTTGTATCGGTCGAATACACCCTTGAAATTATTCATTCGATCATTGATTACCTAAAAATAATTAACTCCATTGAATATTCATCATTAGAAATTTAATTCCTATCTCACCTTAATTTTAGTTAATTAAACACAAGCGTTCTAAATTAACCCTTATTAATGAATTAACCCAATACAATCGATTAATGTTTAAATCCAAGATAGCATGCAAACTAGTGAAATTGATGAATCTAGACAACACATACACAAGCGGATGTATTTAATCTAGTCAATCGTTGTTCCTACAAATTAATAAATTCACAAGCGGAAAATTATTAATTGCAGTTGCTTCACAAATTAGAGGAATCAAACAATTACGGATTTGATATCTAATTCAGCTATAGATTGTATGATAAAATCACAGGGCGATCAATCCAATAATCTCACATACAAGCATAAAATAAATCCCAAACAACTTTTGATATTCAAATAAAAATCAAACGCTGAAAATTCGAATCTCACAAAAAAATAATTTCAAGGGCTTGTATTTCTCAACCAAAAATAAAACTTAGCCAACAATATTCATGAATATCCTAGAAAAATTCAAAGAAAAAATAAATAAAAATTAAGAACAAAAGATGAAAACCTAGCCTTCCAAAAGAGTTCTCTTGCGTTCTTGCATCCAAAAGATGAAGATAATCCCCTAAATTCGAGATAAATCTATTAAATAAGGCTAGAGTCCTTCAAAAACAAATTTCCTTTTTAACTAAAAATTTTCGAAACTCCCGTCGCGATTGATCGGTAAAATATTACCGATCGAGCGAGATTAAATCTGATCCGCATCTTTTCTTTCTTTTATTCTCCCACTCGATCGGTAAAAAATTGCAGATCGAGCGGAAAAACTTATGTCTCAATATTCATGCTCCTCTCGCTCGATTGGTGACATGCTGCAGATCGAGAGAAAAAAACTTATGGTCCAATTTCTCTTTAAAGTGCCTTTTCCTACACAATAAACCCGGGAACATGTAATGTAGACATGATGCATGAAATACGAACAAAAAAACTTAATTAAAACAAATGAATGCATGCAAAAACGACAATAAAAGGATATTAAAATATGCAACAAAAACACCACTATCAATAGTCATGGATTTCAGTTACAAAACAAAAATTGTTTCATCATTGGTCATTTTTCCAATTCTTTCTCGATTTCTACTCAGAACATCCTAAACACAACAATTTTTAACTACTCACACATAACACATCATTTAAATAACCAATAAAAACATCAAAATTTGAAACACCCCCCCCCCCCAAAAACATAGGTACAATCATTGTCTTTAATGATTGAAACATGCTAAAGAACACGGGACATGTACCTCCGATACTGAGAATTAGGACTCAGCATCCATATCATCATCTTTGCTATCAGCATTCGAACAATAATCATCAAAAACTGGCTCGTGCGACCAAGGAGGGGGGGTAGGATATGCAGGATCAGAGGGAGCAGCAGGAGGAAGGTACTGAGCAAGAACGGCATGGAAGTCATGCACATAGGCCATGTGTTGCCGTGTCAATTCCCAATAGGATGTCATGCATCCTTCTAAAGCATCAAATTGATCAAAGACAACTTTCTCAAAAGGAGAAAACTGATGGTGCCCAGTAGGTATCGAGGCCAGAGGTGGCTGTGATGGTGGCGGAGGTGGCAGAGGTAAAGTGGCAGGCGCAACGGGCTGTGATGGTTGTGATGGTGGTGCTTGCACAGTAGAAGATTCCCCAGCCTTCTTCTTATCTTGATTCAACGGGGCTAAAAGACTAATAGGGGCACGAGTAGGTAGTCGCTGCTCTTGGGGATCCCAGACGATTCCCGCATATTGGCATAAATCATTTATCAATGAGGAGTGAGGAAGACTAGTGATAAAGGAGCCCTTCACAACATTTTCAATGGACTCTTGAAGTACTCGACCAACATCAATTGACCGCCCAGCCACCAAATAGTATAGGAGTTTCGATCTCGCTTGTATGTATGCCCAGACGGCATCATTTGCGCCACGACAAATTCATGCCAGTTGTTGGCCTCACTTTTCAAAAATCGTGATAAAAACGTGACATGTTCATGTTTTGAATTGATTTTCCACTCGGCGCCCTCTCCACACAAGACATGAAGCACCTCATTAGCTGGAAAGTCTCCCGCTTTAAACGTAGTATAATCATCATTGGCTAAATTTGGAATTCGGTACATGGCATTTATAGTTTTCCTATCGAATGCCACCATTTTTTCTCGCACTCTTACCTTGTATTTTTCATGCTTCACTAACAGATTTGCATAAAATTCTTGAACTAGTGACATCACTGCATCTTTTGGTTGCTTCACAAACGCGCCCCATCCTCTCGCTCGAGCTGCCACCATAGTGGGTGCTTCAAAGTCTCTGAAATCCAAGCCTCGTTTCTTATGCATCGTATTCAGATAATTTGATATAATTTGCAGCAGCATCTTCATCCCAAAATCGGTTCCTATCAAAAGAGGGTGGGGCTGACGAAGATGCATCTCCCTTAACTTTTGTTTTCGGAGCCATATTCCAACTCTTATTTGCTTGACAATGAAAGGTGTTAACACAACAAAAAAATCCAACCACTCTCAGCACCAAGTTTCCTTCAACACAAGTTCACTATTTCACCTTGTCAATTCATCAAACACCTTGCATACACTTTTCAACACTAACTTCTTCGCTATTTGAATATCAACACTTCTACCAAGATTTCAAGAGATTAAGCCAAATACCATGTTGTTCATAAAACTCGATTAATAGCAACAAAAATTTGGGCCGAGTAGAGAAAATTTGACTTGATGCTGACAACCCTACATCCAAGCGTGGGTGGAGAAGGCAGGAAGTAGATGATACTTGCTCTTGCTCGTCGGAAATAGTGAAAGTGCGACGAAAATTTCTACTAAAATTCGTAATATGCCAGCAAAAAAAAAAATTCCTTTGGAACCCTTGTGTTTTTCTCGCAGTGAACACACGAATGAAGTGGGGAGAAGAGAACACTAGGTCATATGTTTTTAAGAGTCAGATAAAATGGCGCAGAAGCGCATATGTCATGCAGATGCGTGCCTGTTATCTCTTGTGAATAGCGCAGATGCGCAAAGTTCACGCATACGCACGGAATAGCTTCGCACAATGGCACAGAAGCGTGATGAGCGCGCAGAAGCTTTACCCCTGTTTCCTGTCTCACTGTTCAAATTGCGCTTTGCTTGATAAATGGCCGTAGAAGCGCGATAATTCTTCTCAAAAAATAGGCGCAGAAGCGGGGTAATTGCGCAGAAGCTTTGTCCTAATTGTGCCGCCCACTGTTCAAAATGCGCAGAAGCGTAATAATGGTTCGCAGAAGCGCAATAAGTCTGAACCAAAAATTTGAAGTTTAATGATATTGAAGTCAAGGAAAAAAAATAAAAATAATAAAAAAAATATATATAACTAAATAAAATAAAAATAAATAAAACAATAATCATGGGTTGCCTCCCATATAGCGCTTGGTTTATAGTCATCAACCCGAATTTCACCAGTATTTATTTGGGGTCATCGAGCACTGTGCCCTCAGCATGTTGTACTTAGGTTCCAAAGTAATGATTGACTCTCTGCCCATTCAACTTAAAAGTCCGTCCATCTGTACATCTCAGCTCAATGGCACCATGCGGATACACAGTCTCCACTATAAATGTCCCGGACCATCGCAATTTCAGCTTTTCTGGAAACAATTTCAAACGAGAGTTAAATAACAACACTTGTTGGCCCGATTCGAATTCCCGTCGCAAAATTTGTTTATCATGCCACTTCTTCGTTTGCTCTTTATAAATCTTGGCATTTTCATATGCTTCATTACGAAATTCTTTCAATTCATTCAACTGCAATTTCCGCAACTCTCCGGCTACTTCAGAATCCATGTTCAATTTATTGACAGCCCAATATGCTCTATGCTCAAGCTCCAATGGCAGATGACAAGCTTTACCAAATACCAACCTATAGGGTGACATCCCAATAGGTGTTTTGAATGCAGTGCGGTAAGCCTAAAGAGCGTCATCTAACTTGATTTCCCAATCTTTCCGATTTGTCTTAACCATTTTCTCCAAAATTTGCTTGATTTCCCGGTTAGAGATCTCAGCCTGACCATTGGTTTGTGGATGATATGCGCACGCCACCCTATGCCTGACACCATACTTAGTAAGAAAGGTATTAAAAATTTTATTGCAAAAGTGAGTACCTTCATCACTGATTATTGCTCGTGGAGCGCCGAATCTAGTGAAAATATTCTTTTGCAGAAATTTTACTACAACACGAGCATCATTAGTGGAGATGAAAATTTCTTCCACCTATTTCGAAACATAGTCCACGGCTAGTAAAATATAAGTGTAACCAAAAGAAGGGGAAATGGACCCATAAAATCAATACCCCACACATCAAATAATTCCACTTTTAAAATATTTGTGAGGGGTAATTCATGATTTCTAGATATATTCCCCGTTCTTTGACACTTATCACATGATTTCACTAAGTTATAACTATCTCTAAACAAAGTAGGCCAATAAAAACCAGATTATAGTACCTTAGACGCAGTCCGTGTTGCTCCGAAGTGGCCTCCATAAGGTGATGAATGGCATTTCTCTAGGATTTCTTGTGCTTCTTGACCCGCAACTCATCTCCTAATCACTTGATCATTGCATCTTTTTTACACATAAGGGTCATCCCACAAAAAGAACTTGATGTCATGGAAGAATTTCTTCTTTTGATGGTTATTCAAATCTGGAGGCATAGCACCACAAGACAAAAAATTAGCAATATCAGCAAACCATGGAATGGAAGAACTTACCTGAAAGATTTGTTCATCCGGAAACACTTCTTTTATGCTTTCATCCTCCTTAACTTCTTCTAGCTCCAGTCTCGACAAGTGATCCGCAACCTGATTTTCGCTTCCCTTTTTATCCTTGATCTCAAAATCAAATTCTTGTAGAAGCAAAATCCACCTTATCAAGTGTGTCTTAGCATCCTTCTTGGAAAATAGGTAACGAATCGCTGCATGATCAGTGTACACAATAACTTTAGTTCCAATTAAATATGGTCTAAATTTATCAAAAGAAAAAACTACTGCTAGCATCTCCTTTTCTGTAGTAGTGTAGTTTTGATGTGCAGCATCCATGGTGCGACTTGCATAATAAATGGCTCGAAACATTTTCTCTCTTCGCTGGACCAAAACAGCCCCCACTACATAGTCAATAGCATCGCACATCAGCTCAAAAGGTTCCTTCCAATCCGGTACAATCATGATGGGTACTGTGATCAACGTCTTCTTGATCTTCTCGAAGGCCTGTAAACAATCATCGTCAAATATAAAGTTAGAATCTTTTTCAAGCAAATTATATAGGGGTTTAGTGATTTTAGAAAAATCTTTGATGAATCTCCGATAAAACGCCGCATGGACTAAAAAACTTCTGATGCCCTTGATATTCTTCGGAGGTGGAAGTTTCTCAATTGCAACCACTTTGGCCCGATCCACCTCTAATCCCTGTGATGACACTTTATGTCCAAGGATGATTCCCTCTTGAACCATAAAATGACATTTTTCCCAATTAAGAACTAAGTTCATTTCTTGACAACTCTGCAACACAAGCGCAAGATTATGAAAACAGTGATAAAAATAGGAACCAAAGACAGAAAAATCATACATAAACAATTCCATCACGTCCTCCAACATATCTGCAAAAATCACCATCATACACCGCTGAAAGGTCGCCGGTGCATTACACAGGCCAAAGGGCATCTTCCTAAAAGCAAACGTGCCATAGGGACACGTAAAAGTGGTCTTATCCTTATCCTCCGGTGCTATAGCAATTTGATTATAGCCTGAATAACCATCTAAGAAACAGTAACAACAATAACCAACAAGTCTATTGTAGTAACCCAGAACCCATTTTAAGAAAATAATATGTTAAACATGATTAAGGGTTAGTAATTAGCCAATTCTGGGGCTTAATCGTACTTCAGAACTAAGAATTGGACTTTCAATATTTGAGCCAGTTTGGACGGTCCAAAAAGGACTTTGGACGATCCGAACTCAACAACCGATGGATCCGAAGAAGGGCTTGTTGACTTTGGAGTTAATGCACGTTCGAACGGTCCAAACCAGGATCGGACGGCCCGAACTCCCTTGTGCCAAGCAGGCAGGATTAATCAGCCATGGATTTTGACAAGTGTCAGAATGAGAACACTTTGGACGGCCCGAAGTGGCGATTGGACTGTCCAAACTTGACGTTTTCTGCATGCAGGCGTTGATCTGGATCGGACTATCCGAACATGAGTTCAGAGGCTCCGAACTTGACCATAAATTTTCCTATAAATAGGGCTCATTCCATTTCATTTTGAATTACAAATTCCGATTTTTCTTCTTCAGTTATATAGTGTGAGATATACACTTGAGAGCCCTATCGATTATTATAGAGGTTCTGGAATAACCAAGGTGCGGTTATAGTCATCCGGAACTAGCGACTCCAAAGGGCTTACTACGGACAAAGGTATGATCCAGGAATCTATTTAAGTTTTGGGAGTACTTATTAGCTTAGTTAAGGCTTATAGAACTTTTATAGTGATACGGTGAACTTTTGAATACACCGCAGGCCACTTTAGTTTGATCCTGGTGAATATGTGTTCTTGCGAGTGTCAACTTTCAGAAAGATGATGAGGTTTTGTCTGAAAGGCAAGTTATCAATTCGTTATATTGGGCCTTTCCAGTTACTGGAAAATATTGGAGATGTTGCATATCGTTTGGCTTTACCGTCATATCTTTCCAGTATACATGATGTTTTTCATGTGTCGTTACTTCGAAAGTACATATCTGATGAATCTCATATTATTCAGTCTACTGATGTTCAGCTAGAGTCAGATATGTCGTATGTTAAATGACCACTCCGTATCCTAGACAGAAAGGATAAAGTTCTTCGGAATAAGACTATACCACTTGTGATGGTACAGTGGCAGCGCCGAGGCGTAGAAGAAGCAACTTGGGAAATAGAGAGCCTTATGCGAGCAAAATATCCTGAGTTGTTTGCTTTGTACTTTTGATTACCATGTAAAGATGTAATTACAATTGTTGTAATAAAACATGGTTTGATGTTTCATATTGTTATCTTGATTTATCTTTAGATTTTATTTCGCGGACGAAATATCTAAAGTTGGGGAGAATGTAGTAACCCAAAGTTCATTTTAAGATAATAATATGTTAAACATGATTAAGGATTAGTAATTAACCAATTTCAGGGCTTAATCGGACTTCAGAATTAAGAATTGAGCTTCTAATGTTTGGGCCAGTTCGGATGGTCCGAAGAGGACTTTGGACGATCCGAACTTAGCAGTCTGGTGGCTCCAAAGAGGGCTTGTTGACTTCGGAGTTAAGGCCCGTTCGAACGATCCGAACCCACAATCAGACGGTCCGAACTCCCTTAGGCCAAGCAAGCAGGATTACTCAGCCATGGATTTTGACAAGTTTTGGAATTTTAACACTTCGGACGGTCCGAACTTGGCGTGTCTTGCATGCAAGCTAGGAGCTGGATCGGACGATCCGAACCTGAGTTCGGAGGATCCGAACGTGGCCGGGAATTTTGCCCATAAATAGGGATCTTCAGATTCATTTTTGATTACGAAGTCCGACTTTCCTTCTTAAGTTATATAGTGTGAGATATACACTTGAGTGCCCTATCGGTTATTATAGAAGTTCTGGAATAACAAAGGTGTTGTTATAGTCATCCGGAACTAGCGACTCCAAAGGGCTTACTACGGATGAAGGTATGGTCCGGGAATCTATTTCAGTTTTGGGGGTACTTATTAGCTTAGTTAAGGATTATAGAACTTGCGTAGTGATACGGTGAACTTTTGAATATAGGCTTGAAACCTAGGACCCTACTAGACTTGAACTAGCCTAGAGGTACGTACACATTGACTGAGATTGCCAGCGAGTATGCATGTTTATATGTTGCATTTAGGGCTAATTGCATCCACACCCCTTGTGAAAAGTCTAAAAGGCATAAAACCCCTTAAGAAATATTAATAGACTAATGCATCCCTCAGTTTTTTAAAATATAGCACATTTCACCCCTATGTTATACAAACTCGGGCACATTTATACCCTCTCATAGGGGTTTTTATGCTAATTTGTTTAAAACATAGGGTCTAACATGATATTAATTTTACACAGGGGGTTTTATGTCTTTTAGACTTTTCACAGGGGGTGTGGATGCAATTAGCCCGTTACATTTACTTGATATTATTATGTGGCATGATATATGTTTTACCGTTTTCTATATTCATATGTCATGTGCACATACACGTTGATCCTATACCTTGTTATACCTTGATTATAGAGCCGCTCAGCTCTATACTTTATAGTCTGTCACTGGGAGTACCACGACGGCGGGGACGTGTATGTCTAACTACTCCGGTGTACTAGACGAGTGTGGTTGTACCCAGAGTTTGATCCGTGAGGTTACAACACTCATGTGGCGCCTGTACTGAGCATGACTTATCAGATGGCTGTAGTGACCCGTATCCGAAATTAACGATTAATGAGTAATTAATCGCATGATCATGTTTATATTAAGTAAAACATGATTAAGGAAATTTCAGATGAGTTAACGGAGTTTGGAAATGGATCCAGAATACTCGAAAAAGGTCCGAGGGGTTTCGGGTCTCAGGTGAGATCGGAGCTTCCGTTGGGAGAACGGAGCTTCCGTTCTGTGCAATCGGAAGCACACCGGAAGCAGGACGATCGGTGCTTCCGATAGGCGATCGGAGCTTTCGATCTGCCGTCGATGATAGGTGTGTGGTTTCATGTAATTGGATTGACACGTGTCCATCGAAGCTTCCGTTGCACCATCGAAGCTTCCATTGTAGCGAGAGATCGGAGCTTCCGGTGAATGAACGGAGCTTCCAATCATGCTCTATAAATATAGGTGCGAGGGCCTCATTTCAAACCGTATCAGTTTTCCTATCCTTCGCCCACGTGGATATATTTTAGGGCTTTGGGTACTCTTATTTTAGATTTGGAGTAGGGAATATATTTTAGAATAGTGAGACAGTGTCTGACATAGTAGCGGAGCTGTGCTCGTGTATCAGAGCCGTGCTCGAGACTATGGAGCTGCAGTAGGGGTGTGCCCCTAGTTGCGGGAAAGTCTCCATCGTGGGTTGACGACGGACGCAGGTATAGCTATGGTCTCCTTAAATTATTTAGGAGTATGCAATAGCTTAGTTAAAACTCTTAGAGCTTGTATAATGATGCATGGGTATTTGCATTGTAGAATTGATGATAGACTTGGAACCTAGAGTGGGACTGCTAGGACTGCCTGTAATAAGGTACGTAAGTAATGACTGAGATGATCAGCATGATATATAGTGTATGTGTTTCATGAGTATGTGCTACTTGTTTTATATCTTTTACGGCTTTAGCACATGCATGTTTTTACGGTAGACTACATCTGGTATGATGTGAGTCATTGACAGTTTCCATCGGTGAGGGGTTACTCCTTATGGATTCGTGTCTGGAGACACTCAGCCCCTGGTTTTGCTATCACTAAGAGCGGCCACGACGGTGGGTTTTGACGCTATAGTTTATAGGGGAATATAGGAGTGGCACCGCGGACTAGCTATCCGGCATTGCCCTGTATATTCATGGCACCTCTGAGTACTATTTTACTCTTGATTTAAAGTCATTTATGTGCTTCATATATTTTATATATCATTTCTTCCGTATTGAGCGTAGTCGCTCACGTCCAGTATTTTTTGTATGTCTGGACACCCCATTTGATAAGTGCATTTTGTGCACTTAATTTGTATTGATATTATTGGATAATTGTTTGGTTTCGAGCGGAATTATGTGGAATTTGTTGTTGTTTGTGTTGGATGTCAGGAGATACAACAAATACTGAATTTCTGATGGATGGAATCAAAGGAGTCAAGGAAACGGCGAAGCAAGCGAAGATGGTTCACAATTTGAAGAATAGATGAAGATGGACCAAAACTCCATGCGCGCCCGCGCGTGATCTGAAGAAAAGTGAAAAATATTCCAGAACTCTATGCGCGCCCGCCCTAGGAATGACGAGCGCCCGCGCGTGACCGAGATATTTGAATTATTGAGGCAGAACTCTATGCGCGCCCGCGCGTCGCTGTTTGTCTGACGAGGTGTTTTTGTAATTTTGGAAAATTTGGGATATCTTTGGTATTATTTTGGACGATTTTTAGGGGAGTATTTAAGGGAGTTTTCAGACTGAATGAAGGGTTCTAGCCGCCAATACACAGAATAAACTTGAGAGAAAATTTGTGAGAGTTTGGATCAAGATTTGAAGCTTGCTTGGAACAAAGACGAAGACTTTTCAACCGGACACGGAAGAAAGACTACGAATTTGTTATTCCTTCTTTATTTATTTCTTTTGATTGTTGAATTATGTTTGAATTATTAAACATGATTTGGATTGTTATGAATTTGAGTATGAACTAAACTTTTTAAGTCTAGAGGTTGATGTAGCCTGGTCAAGACATGTTTATGAATTATTGATTTTAATGATTTGAGTTCTTCTAAATTAATTGTGATTTTGGTTTTGAAAGCCTTTTCAATTTACTGGCCATAAATTGATTTGTCATATTTATTTAGAATCCGGCACTCGGGAGAGGGGATTTAGAATAGGATCGATAGAATTCACACTATTAATTGTTTATATGACTCGAAAGAGCTTATAACTTTAATAGAGCCTAGAAAGAACATTGTTTTACACATATCGTTACAAGTAGATTTTTAATAGGGATATTGGAATCGATCTGTAATTGATACACTCTATTTGGCACTCGGGAGAGGGAAATAGTATAATCTATGTGTTCTTGGTTATTAATTGAAATGAACTCATGAAAATAGATTAATTAAGAATGAATATTGTCGAGACCAGGTGAAATCTAAACCTCTAGACTATTTCTCTTTGATTGATATTCTCTTAAGAATTTTGTGTGTGCGTGTTTTTCAAACTTTATTATTTACTTAAGTTTTCAGCAAATCTTTAAAGCTTAATTTTCTAAATAAAATTAAGACTATTTTAATTACAAGTATTAAATATCTTCAAATTACTTCTTGTGGGATCGACACTCTCTTTATCATTATACTAAAACTTGACACTCGTACGCTTGTGAGTATTTTTCACAACACCATTCGACGGGTCAGGTGTAGGTGCAAGATTGAGAACCAGGAGCTTGGAGTAGCCAGTTACCCTTGAAGACGGCACGATTAGCTGTAGGTTTTATTTGCCCATAGGAATTATTAAATTTGATTGAGTTTTATATTGGTTTATTTAACCGGTTGTATTCTTCCAGTCCGCTTTTGTTTAAGTCTTCCGCAGCAATTTATTTAATCCATGCTTAGTTATGCTCTAAACTCTGATTAGATAGTGGATTCGGGTTGGGTCGCTACATTGACCCTTTACCAGTCATCACGGTTGCATGCATTGTATACATATGTTTACTCATGTTTATGTACTGGGCGTTAGCGCTCATGTTCTAGTTGTTATCTTGGGCACCCCATTCCACGGGGCTAGTCGCAGGATGGATGGGGTCGGTAGTTTGAGGCAGGACTAGGGATCTGGAGCTTTTCAGGGGATTTTATTCAACAAGATTTTTTTTAGCTGTATAATGTTTTATTTTAAATTATTTCAATATGGTTGTATCACTACTGGTAATAAGCTTGAAACTTTTGTACTAAGCTGATATGTAAATTATGGGTTATGTTTCCGCAACGTTTTACTTTGTTAAGTATTCATACTTTATTAAGTTTAATGCATGTTATAGTTGCCAGTTAGTAGGTGATTCATTGCAGGGTCACTACAACTGGAATCCTGGGAAGCTTGATAGAAAGGACCGGAGGGGTGGAAAGAAAGAGAAAGCGGTGCCCCTTCCTCTGGGTCGCTCAGGACGACCATTTCGGGTTCCTCTACAGCTTTTCTTTTACAAGAGAGAGGGGACGAGGGCTCAGTCGCATCCAGAGTCGGTTGGTCAGAGGCCTTGACCCCTGAGGCAATAGGCGCTTCGAGGTCAGGGGAAGGTTGAGGGGCCGGAAGGGCAGGGGCCACGGTGGGAGAGGAAATTTATGGATTCTAGGCCCCCTGAGTCCGACGCTCCTCAGCCAGTTGCAAGACTCGGGCTTTCCTCTTCGCCTCAGCAGCCCGTGCTTTTTCTTTCTCTTTTGCAGCCTCTTTCTCAGCTGCTCGCTTTTGTGCAAAAGCCTGCCTCATCAGCCCGAGTTTCTTATTTTTGGGGGCCGGTTCTGCTGCAAAAAAAAGTGGTGAAAATAACATAGGTTAGGGCTTAATAATGAAAATAAGGTGAGCAAAGTAAAAATAGTAAAGCGTACCGGGAGTTGAGCCCGGGGCTTCATACTCATCGATTATCCGGTCCAGCGGATCTATCACTTGGGCACCTAGCCCATAAGCAATCAAGTTTTTTTCTTCCAAAAGGGGGGCTGAAGGGAATTTTTCATTTTCCACCAGTTCTTGACAACAGCGGTATGGTTCTTCGATTTTGTAGTTCTTGGGGAGTTCAGGTTGGGGCGGAAGGGCTGTCAAGAACTTGGTGGGTTCGGTGCGGGTAGAAGGTAGCTGGATATAAAAGAATATTTCTTTCCAACCCTTCCAAGAGGAAGGAGTGTCCTCCAGAAATCGGGCATTCTGCCGGGCGTTCAGGGAGAAGGTCGCTTCAGTAAAACGGCAGGCAAATTAATAATGAAAGATAAGAGGGGTGATGGACAAATTATTCATTTTGAAAAGAACATAGGTGGCAGCCATCATGCGAAAGGCATTAGGGTGGAATTGGTTCAGGGGCACTTTATAAAAATTGGAAACTTTATAATAGAAAGGAGGAACCGGGAAGCGGAGCCCATTCCGGAGCGGCTCCCTAAAGAAAGTGTAGAAGCCCTCAGGAGGCTGGTCAGCCTGGCCCATCGGACCCGGGATAATGATGGAATAAGATGGGGGAATATTACCCATGACCCGGAGCTCTTCTAGGGAATCCGGGCGAAGGGTGCTGGTGAAACAGGAAAACCAGGGACCTTCGGGGTTTGGTTTGCGTGAGGGTGTAAGTGGTGGGGTGTGAGAAACCTTAGCCTTCCCCTTGTCCCTAGAAAGCCCAGTTTGGGTTTTCTTGGGGCTAGAAGAGGAAGGAGCCACCACCACTTGGAGGAGGAAGACACAGGGGGGGAAGAATCGTGATGTAATGCACCAGACTCAACACTTTGTGAGCCTCGTGCATTAGCACCCGAGGTAGAAGATGCGGATTCAGACATGGTAGAGTAAAGAGATGGGAAAAATGAAAAGGTAAAGAAACTTACACTCCCGTGAAGGGATCGCGGAGAGGAATGGAGGAAACTAGCCGGATGATGAATGAAGGAGCAGGAAGAAGGCACGAGAAGCAAAATGCGATAATGGTTAGAAGCCATAAAAATTGAGAGATGGTGAAAAGGAGGAAATATATATAAGTAGGGAAGGGAAATCTGAACCGTGGATTCCAGGATAATCGAATGGAGGGGGTTAGCATGGGGATTTGGATCGGGCAGTGTAATGATGACCCGGGCAGATGAAAGGACATGTAGCGTACTCTGATAGCTGCCCGTCACTTCAACTTTTAGGGTTGGCGTCACATGTGACATCAGCCCTAATGGGTTTGAAATTTGAAATTCAAGGTTTTACCGCCGAATAGGTAGGGATACCAGGGCTATCATTCGGGACAGCGAGCAGGGCTACTCGGGACAGCGAGCAGGGCTCTAGCCCGACTATTTTAGAAAGGAGTGGTGATACCCTGGGAAGGTAGGGGTACCAGGGCTATCACTTGGGACAGCGAGCAAGGCTAGTCGGGATAGCGAACAAGGCTACTCGGGATAGCGAGCAAGGCTCTAGCCCGACTATTTTAGGAGGAAGTTGTGATATCCCGGGAGAGCAGGGGTATCAGGACTGTGGCTCGAAGAGAAAAATTAAGGGTTGAAATGATTGAGTCAGTAGCTCAGGGCTGGGCTAATAACTTATCTCGGCTGGATATTTGAGGAAGAAAAGGCTGGAAAGACCAAGTCCTTGTGATCTAGTCAATACCTATTTTTCAGGAGCACGCTCTCCACGTTGTCACGACCCAGGGCATCCCTGCCTGGTCGCCCACGATGCAAGAACATGGTTAGCTTAACCATCCACGATCTGCATCGTGGCCACTATCTGGAAAAGACGGAGCACTCATCTCACTCTAAGGCACCGTTCTGTTCACCATATTACTAATATATGTATAACTCATCACATCACATCTCACGTTCTTTACATCATATTATTTATCCATATATTAACTATTTATTTTACATCAATCAAATCATTAATTATTTATCTCACATCAATCAAATCATTGGATTCAAATTACTATATTATCCTTTATAAATAATATAAATTTTATTTTATTTATTATTAAAAGGACAAAATAGTCATTTAACAATTTTATATAAAATTTAATCAATCAAATCAAATAAACCATAATATATCAATTAAATCCAATACTATTTTAACTATCATTTTTTATTTATTTTTATTACATTATATTACTTATCTATATATTACTTATACCATACCCCAAACCAAACGGTGCCTAAGGCTTATAAATACCTTCCGGCAGGTATTAGCAAGGGTATGTTCACTTTGATATAAAAAGAACTAAATTTTACTCTCTACTCTTTTTAAGCTCACTCCTTATTTGAGTCTGACTTAAGCATCAGAGTGGCCCCGTCGAAAAACCTCCCGGCGCCTCACTAACATGCTTTTGGTGCATTTTTCCTGTGCGCAGGTACCATCACGCAAAGGAAAGTGGTAAAACCAGTAGATCAGCCACCTCATAATCTCATCAGTCCGGATTTATCATTCAGACCCACTTTTCTATCCTGATAGCCCGGACACTCAGTTTAACAAGACTACATCAGTATGTGATTTAGTTACCGAGTTTTAATCTTATTGATTGATATCTAATTATCTTATAGATAGAGAACAAATATAAAAATTTTCATATATTTTTAAAATATATTATAATTAGATATATAATTTATATTAAAAATTATTATACAATATATATAATCATAAAAGAGCATATATACGTATTCATTATAATATAATATAATTTTAATTTTTTTTACAATTGTAATATATAAAATAATCTGGAAACATCTATAATGGAAATTAACAATAAAAATAATAATCGGGTCTAAAAGCAAATATAGATTAAAGATACAATTGATTTTTCAATTAGGTCAAATACCCGTCAGTCTTTTTTACAATAGTTTCTCTGTGACTTATTACTATTTATATTAAAGACGGGATATCATATATATATATATATATATACTAACCACATTGATATGACCTTTTATCAAATTATTATAATTTGACTTTAAATAAAATTATAATATCATCCCTCACCAATTTTTATAATTATGATATTACTATTATTTTAATATAAATTAAATTAACGATAAGAAATATTAAACTCCAAAAAAAGTTATGAATATTTTTTTTAAAAAATGTACAAACATGCAACATATTCGTTCGAATACTAGTTAATTTATAATGGCTCGTAAATTAGAATATTTTTTTACTTTTTTTCTTAAATACTTTTGACTTTTTACTCGTACTGGTATTTTTTTTAAAAAAAATTGGTAGTGAAAAAGGACATAAAATAGTTTTATTTACTATAAATTTATACATTCCTCCTTTTTTTTTCAAAAAAAAAAAATGTTTTTATGAATTCCAAAAACAAATCAATTTTTTTTGGCTTTAAATTATTAAGTGGAAAAAGGCCCTTCGTTTATTGCATCTGCGCTGAGAACCCAAATCGTAAATTCTCATTGTTTTGAGTTCCTCAATAAAGCTCGGCGGCATGAGTTCCACAAACGACGAGCCCGAAACTAACGAAGAAGAAAACCCCGACACCAGTGTTAATGCAAACGCCTTCTTCGATGTCTATGGCCCAGAGGTAATTTATTGTTTCTTAGAAATTGTTGGACTGGGTTTTCGCACCAGTAGATTTGGTGGACTTCTTGCTATGGTTATTATTATTATTATTATTATTATTATTATTTTCTTGTTTTGCATCAAACATTGCTGTATTTACTCAAAGGTGTTTTGCCCCGTTCCCCCTTGTTGTGGGCCTTTGGCTTCTGTTTTAGTTTTTTTGTGGCGTGAGAAGTGAAAGTGTTGTGAAAAATGTGCTGAAAATGGAGTTGAAGAGATGGGTTTTTGGAGATTTTGCCACATGGTCCGGTGTCTTCATGGATGGCAACTTTAAGGGCCTTTTTACGCAATGAATTTGGTATTTAGTTTTTGTTGCCCAGTCTGAGGTTCTGGGGGGATTTTGTTTTTTAATAGGCTTAGTGTTATTGGGGGTTGTGATATAAAACCATTTAATGGTGTTTGTTGGAATCCCTTTGATCATTTGAATTTTAGCTGCATGTGTGAACCGTTGGATTTGCTGTGCTGTTAGATGATTTTCTTTAGCTTTCGTAGTTTCTTCTAATGATTTAAGTGGTACAATAATGACATTTGGCTGGCTGAGATGCAGGCCAGAGCGGACGTTGTTTTCAAGCAGCCTGAAGCAAATTCAACCTTAAATCTACTTGTATGTCTTGATTTCCTGATCTGGAATTTAAATTTCTATGTAGTTTGTTTCAAGGTCTTAAACTATGATGGGCACGGATGTTGCAGGATGTCCAAGGACTTGTCAACTGGGTGCTTGCTGAAGGCTTCATGCCATCGTGGGTGTTTATTAAAGTAAAGGAAATACTTTCGACACCCTTCTTTTCTTGTTAGGTTGTCTTATTATATGTATATGCTCATATATCCGCATCTTGTATGACCATGATGAGAATTGAGGATTTGAGGTTGAATAGCTCATTCCTTTGTGGAAACACTAACGTCTGTGTGTGACTTCTCTGTCTCATGGTTTTGATGGCTGTTGTGCATTTTGTATTTGTGTTATTGTTGGCTTTGGAGAATAAAATAACCTAATTACTCAATACAATGTACTTTAGCACACTGTTCAGATTTAAAATTTAAAAAACTAGCAATTTGAATTTATATTATAGTGCTAAATCAACCCCCCACCATCTACTTGCGGTTCTCTCTTTCACTCAAATTACTATCCTCTGCACGGTTGAGCTTCGCTTTGAACTAATCTCTTCTTGGTTTGGGTTAACTTGTTTTCGCTGGAAACTCTTCCTATTCCTTTGATTTCTATCTTATCATTTTTATTTTTTTTCTATCGTTCAAAGTTCAAAATATTATGTAGTTTTCTAGGGATGAATTTGATTTGAGATTTTTTCACCGAGTTATTGCTCTTTTGATGTGTAGAACAAGCCTCTAATTTCAAAGGTTGTTATGCTTTATGTGCCTGGCCTTGATGCTGCACTGTACTTATCTCAATCCAAAATACTAAAAAGTTTTAAACAAAGTTGTGGCATTCCCAGGGCAGTTTTAGCTCTCAGGTAAGTAGTTGTTATACTAAGTTTATGCAAATGCGAACTGCCGAAGTCAAATTATTCTTACAATTCGGTTTCCCTGTTTCGTTCTGTGCTAGCTGTGTATCAGATGGAATGCAGACTATTGATGCTCTTCTTACATGCAAAGTGAAAAGAAAAAGGGACGAGACTGAAGTTGTTAGAAAGAAAGCAGCCCAAACATCTAATCAAGGTTCGGTTTTGCACCCCGAAGCATCACTACCGTGAATGTTTTATCTAGATTTTACAAAGAACTCTGAGTTTGTGTTTTTGGCATTAACCGCTTTTTCTAATTTTCTAGTTTATGATTTAACCAATATTTTATTTGTGCTTTTACTGTAGTCTTTACTGAAGATTATTTTTAATACATCTAGCAGGAACTTGTTCTCTATTGGAGAATTCATCTCCTGCCGACTTAACAAAAAACTTGCCATTCCCTTTGACATATTATACTCTTACAGTAAAGCAATTGGAAGATAATGGCTACTGTTTCAATAATCCTGGTGATGCCTTGTAAAAGTTTTTTTATTTTATTAATTTTTTTTTTTTGCATTATTCTATTTACTTGGTTTAGACTTACGTAGCTTTGTACGATCTTTGGCAAATGCAGACTTTCCTCCAACCCTGCCTGCTCCATCTGGAGCCCCACCACATAAAATTTTAGCTCTCGACTGTGAGATGGTATGTATGTCTTTATGTAATCTCACGTGTTTTTAATGCTAAAATATTCCCACCAGGAGCTATTACTTATTCCAGGAGTTGCTTATTTCATATATTCAGGAAGAGTCTTAATTCAGTGAGTGCAGGTGCTCAAGCACGCTAAAAGAATGAAATTAGCCCATCTTAATACTAGTTAATCTCTAGGATAGTTCATTTTATCTCTAACGGGTTAGATTCTCAACTCCATAAATAAGAGGAAAGAATCATTCAAGAACGCCAGGGTTTTTATTTGCTGGGTTTTTTCATTGGTCTTGCACTTGGACGGCTCTAGGAACTTATTTTTTCCATGCCTTTTGTACATCATGTGTTTAATTTTTGCTGTAAGTATACATCTTGATCTATTTCTTATTAAAGATATAGTCTCAGGTAAAAAAACTCGACCTAGTATCCGTTTTACCTGTATTCTTGATTTGGAAACTTTATATTTTAATGCCTCCTTTAGTGTTATTAATTAATGGTGCGTTTGTTGATGCAAACTTTGGTTGTCAGTGCATTACGTGTGAGGGTTTTGAGCTCACAAGAGTGACTCTGGTGGATATTGCAGGACAGGTATATTACTATATTCACAGTCAACATTGTTTCAATCTTCTATCATTTGTCGTCTGCGTGCTTTTAATGTCAAATGACAGTTTGTTGTGGTCACTGTAAAGAAAAACACATGTATGCAAAATTTGCAAATTTGGTCGAATGCCATTCCCTCGGACAAAGAATTCCATTTCCTTGGACAAAGAATGCCCTTCTTTTAACAAGAAATTCTGGAGGGCTATATGTTGATATAAAATGGGAAATATGTTGAAGTAGCCATTCTCCATTTCATAAATGGAGATTGAAATTTGTAGCAATTTAGCTGATGTGTAGTAACAATTTAGGCTTCTACCTTCTGTATAATAATATTATTCTAGTATGGAGAAAATATATACTTTGATGATTGAAATATGAAAGCATCTGGAAAACATTTTTTTGGGTTACATTTTAACATAATGGGCATTACACCCTGTTAAGTGGTTATCATCAGTGGCATGATGGCTACTGCTGAGTGCATGTAGTATTTGAGTTTAGGCTCGAGTTTTGATGTCTATATTAAGTGTAACACAACTTCAAATAATAGGAATAGGTCAATTATCTCGAAGATTAATTGTATGTATTTTTTTTTGTTTTATCGATCACTTGTTTTGATTTTCTTTGGTGATGTATAATGGCTAATTTTCTCAAATCTTTGCAGGTATTGCTAGATAAATTTGTTAAACCAGCAAATGCTATCACTGATTACAACACAAGGTGAGGTTCAATGGTTAAAGAAACTTGAACGCCCAGTCGAACTTAATTTGAGCTTAGCTGAGATTTGAGCTGCAAGAATCACTTATTCTCTGTGAATTATTATGATCGATTTATCTTTTGTTAAAAAATACGGATTAGAAACTTTGGTTCTTATTTGAAATTGTTAATTATGTCATTTGAAAAGATGATGTAGCCTTTTGAGAAGATCCCCAGGGCATTTCATGGGATATCATATATTTACTGCTTTGAGAATTTTTTTTCTTTGAATTTATCTGCATGAGTATGCTGCCTTTTGTTCTGTGGACATTGCTTGATCATGAGTCACTTGGTGGAGTGGCATAACAAGACTACAAGAGGGAGGCACGCTGTTGTATTATGTCGTTTGCCTTGAAAATTTCATTTATCTTAGTTTTGGTTGAGAAACCGGGCAGAACCTATTATCAAGGTTTCGTGCAAGGCCTCTACACTCTTGTAATTTTGGGTGTTACAGGTACAGTGGAATCACACGTGAGACGTTGAGTAATGTGACCACAATGCTTAAAGATGTTCAGGTTCAGTTAGAACCCTTGATCTTTTACTTGCCATTCCTATTAATGCAAACTAAAAACTATGGAATTTGACTCCTCGGATACTCTTTCTAAAATTAACAAATGCTTCATTTTTCAGGAAGAATTTCTTCAACTGGTTCACAAAGAGACCATCCTCGTTGGACATTCATTAGAAAATGATTTGTTAGCATTGAAGATTCGACATGACTTGGTGATTGACACGGCTATCTTATATGGGAACCCACGTGGTCGTTCTTATAAACCAGCTTTACGTGTGCTAGCCAGGAGATTCCTTTTCAAAGAAATACAGGATTCAGCCAAAGGGCATGATAGCGTTGAAGATGCAAGATCCGCATTGGAGCTTGCATTGCTAAAAATTAGGCATGGTATATTCAAATACACTCACATTAAGTTCAACCTATTATTACTTTGTGCATCGAGGCATGTGCTTAACGTAATATCCTGGAGACAGGACCTGGGTTTGGCGTACCTTCAACATTTTTAAAGAAAAAACTCCTGACTGTGTTGAGCGAATCTGGCAAAACCTCATCTTTGATCGATAGTGTATCTATAGTGAAGCGATATGCCTCTGAGGCATCTCACTCAATTCCAGTCTCTTCTGACGATGAAGCTCTGTTGAAAGCCAAAAAAGAGGTAAATCTTGACTATTTGTTTCTTACAAGAAGAATTTGAGGTGTATGATAGGACAAGAGCCAGCCCATGGATCATCTCCCTGATTAAATTTTCTGGTTATTCTCAGGTAAAAAACAACAGGGTGCATTTTATTTGGACCCAATTCACAGAATTGTTTTCTTATTTCAAGAAACAAGCGGAAGATGACGAGCACCTAAACTCAAAGCTAGCAGAGATGATATCGTTGGTTACGTGTAGCAAATCTACAAGTCAGAAGAGCATCATGTACAAAGTCACCTCAGAACTGAAAGATATTCTGAGTCGGATTGATAACCGAGTCAGCAGCTTATATGCCAGTCTAACTTGCAACACTATGCTAGTCATCTGTACCGGCCATGGAGATACTGTGATGGTACAAAAGTAAGTTCAAAGTAATTTGTATCCAGCTTAGAAGTTCATAGAAACATCGTCAGATATTTTAAGCAAGTATAATATTATTCAAGCACACAAGAGCCGAGTCAAGCTCGACTCAATTGAGCTGTACCACCACACTAATATTGTATTCAAGTTTGATCGAGTTGTCAAGTGATGCGACTCGAAAACTCTCACATGCTTGTCGAAGTTGTTTGAGCATGAAAAACTAGAAGCAACTGATCTTTATTTCAAATCTTTTATAGAATCAATTGTCAGCATACAAGTATTTTTACTGCTAAAACAAATGTATATTACTTGAGCTAAGTTGGCATAAATTTTGTGAAGATTAAGGAAGATTTTGGAGCAGAAGGAGACAGCAGTTTGCCGAGAGAAGATAGTGAAAGTGCTTGAAGAGCTGCAAGCCCAAGCTGAAGTTGGCTTATGTTTTGTTGGTATTAAACACTAAATTTTTTTTGTAATATAATCTCAAATATATTAGGATTTTGTTTTTCAAAATGTTTAGGTTTATGTTCTACTAGAATAATATATTGTTACTTGTGTTCTCTTTATGGTTCCAAGAAAGTGAAATAACATTCTCCTCTCTATTTCATGCCACATAAATATATATGGAGTAATACTGTTACAGCCACAAATTAAGAACTCAATTTATTTTGCAAATGAAATAGAAATATTTTTCCGGAGCGAGTTCAGTAAACCCTAGCGGAAATGCTAGTATCCTCTAGTAGAAGCTAGTTACAAAATAAGAGCAATAACTGAATGAGAAAAATAACTCCCTCCCTTGTGTCTTTATCTATTGTCTTCTCTCTCGAATCTTCTAAAACTTTTGTGCTATTTGGATCTAGACCCACCATCTAGAGACTATTGGGCCTATTTGGATCTAGTAGGCCCACCAACACAACACTATTTGGATCTAGACCCACCATCTAGAGACTCTTGGGCCTATTTGGATCGAGTAAGCCCACCAATAACAGGTACAAAACAAATACTTTGTGAGATAAGTGCACAAAGCGAGTTATCTAATGTTAATGTTGATCATTCCGTGAGCAAAGCGGCTCGATTTTATTTTTTTTAAAAAAAAATAAAATTTAAAATGAAAAATGATGGTCAAACGTGGAATAAATCGCAAACAAGAACAAACTAAAAAACAAATAATAATTAAAATATTTTTATATAACATAGTTATTGAACTATCTCCTTAATTATTTTTACTTATAAATATTTTTATTGAATAACTGTCCAATCACTTTCATATTCTTAAAACAATTTTTAAAATTTTATATAAATATTTGTATAAAACTAAATAGAGCTTTGAATTAAATACAGAATTCAAGTCCTTGCAATTTCAAATCCATTGATTTCAAAATTATTTTAAAACCAAAACAACTTATTTTAAATCCTAGGTTATAAAAAAAAATTCACAAGACATTGTATAAAATGCGTGTTTCACAACATTTGTTTGTTTGTTATATATAATCCAAATACACTATAAGACTAAATACTGGTAGTATTGACATTAGTTATCACAAGGAAAAATCGTGGTAGCGTGGTAATCTCTCAAGCTACTTCCTTGCTCTAACATAGCAGAAGACCCTCCCTGATAACCTGCACGTAAGGAATAACTCGTGAATGGATATCGGAAGAGTTTTTTGGTGTGATCATTTCGACGCTCAAGTTACTATTAGACTCACGAAATTGAGTATAAAATTCTATAAAATGAGTAATATTGTTTGAGTGAATCATGTATGTATTACGTATGAATTTTGTGTAGGAATGTAAATGAGCCGAATAATATCAAGCTCGAGCTTGGCTCATTAGCTCGTTTATCATTTATACTATATATAAAGCAAGAACACTTTAGTGGTTTTTTTGGTATGCTCACTTCTAATTTTTTTTTCCAAAAAAAAAAAAAAAACCCCATGCAAAAAAAAAAATTAAAATCAAATACTTGAAAAAATCTATACTATATATAAAGCAAGAGCATCTTATTGGTTTTTTGTTATGTCCATTGTTAACTTTTTTTTCAAAAAAAAACCTCATGCAAAAAAAAAATTAAAATCAAATGCTTAAAAAATATTAATTTATATTATATACACACAAAATATAATATTAGACACGCAATACATGTATATTTAGTAATGTGATTATATACATTTCAATGTCACGTCATCATTAAATTGATTTCATATGTTTATCTGTGGTTGTTTCTCCACCGCCTACAAGCACAACAACTAGAAACAATTCTTGGCTTTCTTTTTGACATAAATTATTATTATTTGTAATTAATATTATCATACATTTGCATAAGAAACCTCTACACACATATTTACATTTGCATTTGATTACGTTGGGTACGTTGCGTGTGCGTGTGCCCATTTCAGATCTCTCCATCTTTCTGTCGATCAGGTTCGCTATCTGGGATTTGATTTTTAATGTTTTTCGTTGATGGGTTTTGAGAATTGTGCATCGCCGATTTGAGATTTTGTGTCCCAGGTTCTTGAATATTGACTCAATTATGGATTCATCTTCCGGGGCATCGCCAGAATTTGATTATTTGTTCAAGCTGCTGTTGATTGGTGATTCCGGGGTTGGGAAAAGCAGTCTTTTGCTTAGCTTTACTTCTGATACCTTCGAAGATCTCTCTCCTACAATAGGTAGCTTCTTTCTTTTCTTTTTTTTGTAAAAAAAAAATTATTTTTCTTCTTTTCTTGCGTATCTTTTTTTATTCGTTTGTTCCTGGTTCACTTTTGGAGTCAATTTTGTTTAGTTTTGTTTTTTTTTTCTTTGTTTTTTTTTTGTGTTGTGTGAGGGATTATGGCGAAGATTTGTGGAAATTTTGGTTCATGCATTTTGCGAAGGATCACATCAATTTTGTTCCCTTTTCTTTCTTAGGTTTAAGTTGTTGGATTGTGCGTGTTTTAAAAACGTGACCGCTATATTATATATCATTTCATCAGAACACGAGGTGCCTGCCATATAATGGTAGCATAGGTTTGATTGACTTAAGTTTTATGGAAGGCGCCTTACTGATTTTTGTTTCGAAGTGTTGATGGTTTAATTCTATTTTTTGACATTTTTGGGTATTAGAAGTATTTAGTCTTAAATAACCATCTGTCTTTCGAGGAGGTGGCTTATACGATGGTGTTGACATTAAAACTGATCGTTTTCTGGCATTTTGTTTTCGTCTTAAAAAGCCATCAAGGAAAGCAACCACAACCAGTATGGGTTGGCTTTATGTCCCTGGTTTTTATATAAGATAAATTTTCATATGAGCCACTTAGTCTGGTCATACTCATCCTACTGAGTCTGTTTATCTTGACTTTTTCTTCTAATATGCATGCTCTGGTTTGCAAGCGTAATTCATAGTTTGCTCGCATTTTTTGTGTTTGTATATTACCTCTAATGTGTCGAGGTAATTTATCCATCCTCCCCACTCTTTGATGCCTAATTTGAGTTAGCGAAGATTGAATCAATAACGGATTCAATCTAAGTGGTGAAGCTTTGTTGTTTAATAGTTCTTATGAACTGGTTTTTAACTGACTCATCATTTTTAACTGAAAGGTCACGAGCTTCGTAGTTGAATGAATTAATGTGCAGGTTGGCATTTATAAAAGTAATCTGAACGAGTAACCCCCAATTTATATTCTTAAAAATTAGGTGTATGATGGTGTAGTAGATGTTGACCAATGATAATTCTTATAAAATTATTGTTTCTTCAATTAAACTGGTCCGTAGGTGCTCTGTATTTGGCATTTTTAATTTGTTATTGGCATTGCTAATTTGTTATGTTGGTTGACTACAGGAGTGGATTTCAAGGTGAAGCATGTCACAGTTGGAGGGAAAAAGTTGAAGCTTGCAATTTGGGACACTGGTAAGAGCTGTCATGGCTTTCTGTGTTATCATTTAAGATTGGCTAAAGAAGTTTCCGTTTCAATTTCCTATCTCAAAAGGATCTCAGATTTATTTTCAAATTCGTGTAAGAAAACTGAATGGTGGTACTGTTGGTATTTTACCTTCTTTGCATCAATCAACACTACATAGAAGCTTGTTTTGGACAGTCTATTGCCCATGTGGTTATAATGAACGAACTTAGAATTTTTTGTTTGCGTCTCTTTATGGATGCTTTAGACATGTATTATATGCCGCTTTTCTTAAGTCGTTCAATATGGAAATGATTTGCATAATCAGACACTTCTTATTTTGCAGCTGGACAGGAAAGGTTTAGAACTTTGACTAGTTCGTATTACAGAGGAGCACAAGGAGTAATCATGGGTACACTCTCTTATCTATTTTTACTGCCATTTCTAGAATGTGAATTTTGCAAGGAAATACCCAAAAAATAAGATAATGAGAATGAGTTCAGAAGTTATCGCTGCTTATTATTTGATGCTAGAATTGTGGCTGTATGTGATGGTCCTTTTGAGTTCTTTTGGTTGGATGACAGTTTTCTAGTTGTCAGCTTGTCATGCATTTATAGTCTAAAATTAGGATGTAATATATGTACATTAGAGGATGTTGATACTTTATGATATAGACGCTCTTGCATACTCGTTTTGAAGAATGGTAAAGTCAGAAACCTTTGGCAATTGTGTAAAACAAGAATATGTCAACCTCCTTGCATGCATATTAGGACTTTATGATCTCATACAAATCTTTGATTATCCTTTTCTTGGTGAACCTGATTATAGACCTTGTTAATCAAAGAGAGAGTAGATGATGATTTCTCTGCAAATTGTAGTTATGACGATTTATAGATTGATGTGAATGTGCTGACAATTACTTCAACTTATTTTTAACTTTGAATCGTGAACTTTCTTATATGCTAGTAGGAATGATTTTGTCTGCGACCTATTTCCAGGCCCTTATTCTTCTGCCTCTAAAATAGATGTTTATTGTTTTAAAATATGTTTTTCCACCTTTTGTTTTGGAAAAGTGGATTACGGCTGGAGACTGGTACTTCACCTTCAAGTCTCTTTTTAATATATAAAAAAGGTATTCTGCATGATTATTAATTTCCTAGTGGAATAGCCCTCATGATCTTGTCCTTGAGCATTCTAACTTGACTTGTGGGGTTATGTGCCATTTTTTAAATAATTATAATTATTTTGGTATGGGGGTCCAGCTACCCCACATTGCCTCTACTGTGCCTTGATTCCAGACCACAGCTAAAAATAGATAGATAGTTTTTTTTTTTAATCTCTTTAGTTGATTTTATTCTCGGATGAGTTTTGAAAAATTGACAAGTTGTTTTGCTACAGTATATGATGTAACAAGGCGAGAAACCTTTACTAATTTGTCCGATATTTGGGCGAAAGAAATTGACCTCTACTCAACAAATCAAGATTGCATTAAAATGCTAGTTGGGAACAAAGTTGATAAGGTATCTTCTCATGTTCTAGAAAACAAATTTTATTTATGTTTTTGAATTTTTTGGTGTGATGTTTCTCTCTAAAGCTTGCCATATTACTTGACTTGTGAGTATACCCTCACTGGCTCACTCATCTTCGTGACAAATAGATTGAAGGTGTTACTCTATTGTAATTCTGTATAAATACATTCCAAATGCCATCTCATTTGTAGGAAAGTGAAAGGGTGGTTAGCAAAAAAGAAGGAATTGACTTTGCAAGGGAGTACGGATGCCTCTTCATCGAGTGCAGTGCCAAAACTCGAGTTAACGTGGAGCAATGTTTCGAGGAACTTGTCTTGAAGGTTAGTGTAATTGCATTCATGGTGTCAAATATGGAGCAAGCCATTTATTATCATTGAGTTGGGTCATACAACTACAAGAGGTGCCACTCTACACCATAATGCTGGTACTAGGAACAATTTCTTTCACACCCATTTCTTTTTATTGTTTTCTGCTAGGGTGACATCTACGGTTGTGCGTTGCCTACCAATCGAAATTGTGTTTCAGCTTCTTTGTGATAACACATATCTCTGCACCACCACATCTATGCCATAAACTAGCCTATTTTCGTCCTTTCCTTTTAATTTGTGTAAATATGTCTTGTTGCATTATTATACCAGCCATATTTCGCAGCAAACACTGATTCTTTTCTTCTCAAATGATCTCTATCCACAGATATTGGAGACACCGAGTCTGTTGGCAGAAGGTTCAGCTGTCGTGAAAAGGAACATCTTCAAACAGAAACCTCCAGAATCCAATGCATCCACCAGCAGTTGCTGCTGAATCTACTGCGCCTTCTTCGATATAACTTTTCAGATACTTTGTTTCCCTTTGTCACGTCCCAGTAGTTTGTGTGGTCAATCTTTGGCTTAACTGCTTGACGTTTGTCTAACCAACATGTTTCACATCGATCTCATTTACGTTCTTTCGTATATTGCATAGCATGGTCAAAAGAATCGTTTTCGGGTACTACCGTCCCATCGGATTCTCTGCTATCTGCCTATCTTTTTTACGTTGTGTGTAACACGAAATGTTCCCAATGAGTTCTGCATTTGAATGGAGGGCATCACCTTGGTCTTGAAGAAATATTTGATAATCATTTTATATTTTTTATATTTATATTGTATTATGTAAATAATAAAAGATGCTTGTATATTTATGTACTTTAGTTTTCTTTTTAGATACGTGTATGCATCAAATTTATTCAATTTCAAATCAGGGAGATTAAATTATTATATATGTTATAAACTATGTAATTTGTTGGTATCTATATTTCTATGCTATCTAATTAAACTTGAGACTTTTGAATAAGAATCACGTGCGAGACACGTGAACAACGTATTATTTTATTAGATATAATATAAAATAAATTTAAATTTATTTATATTTATAATAAAAATAAAAGTAAGGGTTCGCTTAATACTCTGTCACAACATGCGTTTTTTGGGGGTAAAAAAATAAAAAAAATTTAATAATAATTAAAATTTCAAAGAATCTATTTGTTTTATTTGTTTAGATGTATTAAGTTTCTAAAAATTGTTAAAGATTTTATGTTTGGATCTTAAATATTATTTTCTCTAATGAATTTTTTTTTTACTTCTATTCACATTCTTATAGATAGAATATATTAAATACAAATTATTTTTTTTATAATTTCAATGAAAGATATTTTTTTTTGCTTTTCAAACATATATTCATTTTTATACATCAGTTTTTAAAGATTTTATAAGAATTAAGAAAATGTTCATGGAATTAATCAAAATTATATATAATTTAAGGGTAAAATACAAAATCCACAACGAAATTTTTTCTTATTTTGTTAACATTTTGTCATTCTATTCATATTTTTATAAGTAATAATAGATTAAATATAAATATATATATACATTATATATTTTGAAGTAACATATATATATATATATATATATATATATATATATATATATATATATATATTCTCCTTTAGTGCTTTTAATTAATGAAAATATATTTTTATTATCAAACATCTCATTATTTTTTCTGCTCATTATTTTTAGATTTCTAAAAATTATATTTCAGCAAATTTTTATTTCTCTAATGTATTTTTATTATCAAATATCTATTTAATTTTGACGTATCATTGTTTTCAATTTTTTATAATTATGGTATAACCAAATGTTATTTTTTTATAACTATTTTGCTCCTCACATGTTTTGATTTTGTTGTTTAAATTCATAGAAAATACGCTAAATCAATCAAGTAATTGAAAGCGAATTTGTGTAATAAAATAAGAGGTGAATTGATACGTTATATTTTTTTATAGTGAAAAAACTATATCAAAATAGTTTATTTATTAATTGCACTCATGTTACAATAGTATATGTGGTTAACTTTACGATGCATTATGATATTTTGAAAACCAATTAAAATTTTATTTTTAATGAGTTAAAAAATAACATATATTTTTTTTTATTTTCTCTCTAATATATGTGTTTTTATTAGTATATTAAATTATGAAACTTATTCTTAATAACATATATAATGATGCTCTTTATCCATATATTATCTTAAATAAAACTTTTGTGGAAGTGAAAATATTGTTAATTTTTTTAAAAATGATGAGTTATTTTTATTGTAATAGTGCGAAATGAGGTTAATGATTTCAATAATAAAAAACTATATCAAAATAGTTTTTAATTGATTTGACTTATATTACAATAATATATGAGGTTAAATTTACAAATACAGTATGATATTTTGAAAACCAATTAAAATATTACGTTTAATGCGTTAAACTATTTTTATTTTCTCACTAATATAGTGTTCTTTTATTAGTATAGTAAATTGTGTAACTTATTCTTAATAATATATATATATATATATGTATATATATATATATATATATATATATATATATATATATATATAATCTCAAATGTGGATCTATAAATAAGTCTTCATTTGTGATGAAAAATACAATTAAGTTGAAAGAAAAATATTATAAAGTGTAGAGTTTGATATATTTTGAGTTTTGGAGTATTTACTTTATACCGTAAATTTTTACTTTTTCACAACACGTTATTAGCACGATCACTCGAAGGTTCTCTATAATTTCCGACGCTCCAAAATACAAGAAGAAGTCAAAAATATTCAACAAGTAAGAATATTTATTTCATTGTTTATTTATTTGTTGTGTATATATTTAATATATAATATCATGTTATTATCAGAAATATAAAAAAAATTAGTTTTTTAAAAAAACTTGTTATAAATCCTGGGAGGATGTTAAGACGACATCCCACACTCCCAGTAAAGGATACGAAAAGTATAAAAGTCTCTAAGGTTTTGAAACAATAACGTGATATGATATATATTTATTATGTATATATACTAACTATATCAATATATAATTTCATGTTATTATATAAGAGGTTGTCTAGGACACTGACCTTATAACAATGTGATATGATATATATTTTATTGCGTATATTTTATTATGATTATGATAATATGCATCACATGATTATCACGAATTTTTATTCAACACATACTCGATTTTTTTTCTTACTCCGACGGTAACAAACAGCTAGTTTTTGGTCTATAAATATGTTCACTCAAACTCATTTTCAATCACACCAAAATTCATTCTTTCTCTCAAAATATTTTCTTGTTTTTCAAAGATGAAGATGATGGCATTTCTAAGGCTATTTTTCATAACGTTTATGGTCATCATGCTCACGAGTTTTGTACTCACCAACGATTTTCCACCACATACTTTTTCTTTATTTATACACGCACTTGTAATCTTCGTTCTTCCATTATTTTGTATTGTCATATTAATGGAAATTAACTAATAAAATGCATTGTTATTTTTCTAGTACCACCATGTCAAATTTGGCAAAGATTGAATTCGTTGCGCTCGATATCACTGGAAAGAATTATATGTCATGGACTCTCGATGTAGAGATGCATCTTAAGTCATTGGGTCTAAGTGATACCATCAAAGAAATTAATATATCAACCTCACAAGATAAAACAAAAGGCAATGATTTTCTTACGCCGACATCTTGATGAAGGGTTGAAATGTAAGTATCTCACAGAAAAAGACCCAATGATTTTATGGAAAGGGTTGAAAGAAAGATTTGAGCATATAAGGGAAGTGATACTTCCGATCGCCCGTGATGAATGGAATACGTTGAGATTCCAAGACTTTATAAAAGACAGTGATTATAATTCTGCGATGCATCGAATAGTCTCGCAATTAAAATTTTGTGGACTTGAAGTCACAGAGATGGAAATGCTTGAGAAAACATTTTTCACTTTTCACGCATCAAATATAACTCTACATCAACAGTATAGAGTGCGTGGTTTTACGAGATATTCTGAACTAATTGCATGTCTTCTTGTGGTGGAAAAGAACAATGAATTGTTAATAAGAAATCATCAATCCCGACTCACTGGATCAATAACTCAACTCAAAAGAACGTCACGAACCACCCACCAAAAAGGCAGCATGAAAATACGAGTGAAAATAAAAATCACTCAAAAAGATCTGAGAGTGTTTGTTATAGATGTGGCACTCCAGGACATTGGTCACATATTTGTCGAACCCCTGAGCACCTATGTAAGCTCTATAAATAATCGACAAAGGGGAAAGGAAAAGAGACCAATTTTGTTGAAGATAGTGACCATTTAATTGGTTCAACTAGTTTCAATGCTGCATATTTTTTGAATGATTTCGAAGACATTGATTAAAAGATTGGTTCATCAATCATTCGATATCTTGAGCCTCAGACAGGCGATCTGTTTAAAGCACGCTTTGCTGATTGTCATTTTAATGAAGAAATCTTCCCAATGTTAGGGGGAGAAAAGAAACACATCGAAAAAGAAATCACATGGTATGTACCATCATTGTTACATTTGGATCCAAGAACCAAACAATGTGAGAAAGATGTACAACAAATTGTGCACTTGCAAAAAATTTCAAATCAAATGCCAGATGCATTTGCAGACACAAAAGGGGTAACAAAATCATATATACATGTTGTAAATGCCCCTGCTCGAATTGAAATTCCAAAGAAACAAATTGAAGACACTCATGATGTCATAAAACGCTTGAAACATGGAAGGCCAGTCGGTTCGAAAGATAAAAATCCTCGAAAAAGAAAAGGCATAGAGAAACACGATGATCATAAAATAGAAAATGGTGTTCCAGAAGAAACACCCGATGATGAAAATGTTCTGTCAGAACCACAAACTGACGAGAATCGTGAAATCTCTATCAATTATATTAATACTGGAAAAATATGGAACCGAAAAGACATAGAAGATATTGATGAGATATTTTCTTATAATGTAGCTTGTGACATCATAAATGAAAATGAGGATCATGAGCCAAAATCTTTTGGTGAATGTAAAACTCGTCATGATTGGGCCAAATGAAAAGATGCCATCCAGGTTGAATTGGATTCGCTGAATAAACGTAATGTTTTTGGACCTATAGTCCTCACACCTGAAGGTGTAAAACCTGTTGGATACAAATGGATTTTTATTCGAAAGCGAAATGAAAAAAATGAAATAGTCAGATATAAAGCTAGACTTGTTGCACAAGATTTTTCTCAAAGGCCTGGAATTGATTATGAAGAAACGTATTCTCCTGTTATGGGTGCAATTATGTTTCGATATTTGATTAGTTTAGAAGTGTCTGAAAATTTGGAAATGTGTCTTATGGATGTTGTTACAGCTTACTTATACGGATCACTTGATAGTGATATATACATAAAAATCCCTGAAGGATTTAAGATGCCTGAAGCACAAAGTTCAAAACCCAGAGAATTTTATTTTGTAAAATTGCAAAGATCATTAAATGGGTTAAAGCAATCCGGCCGAATGTGGGTATAATCGGCTAAGTGAGCACTTGATGAAAAAGAGATATGTAAATGATCCAATATGCCCTTGTGTTTTCATCAAGAAAACAACATCCGGATGTGTAATTATTGATGTATATGTTGATGATTTAAACATCATTGGAACGAATAAAGAAATTCAAGAAGTTATGATGTACTTGAAGGAAGAATTCGAAATGAAAGATCTTGGAAAAACCAAGTATTGTTTGGGTTTGCAAATCGAACAAAAAGAATGTGGAATTTTGTTCACCAGGCAAATTATACAGAAAAGATCCTTAAACATTTTAATATGGATACATCAAATCCATTAAGTACTCCAATGGTTGTAAGATCATTAAACATTGAAAAGGATCCATTCCGTCAATGTGAAGATGATGAAGTTATTCTTGGTCCAGAAGTACCATATCTAAGTGTCATTTGTGCCCTTATGTATCTTGAAAATTGCACTAGACCTGATATATTTTTTGCTGTAAATTTATTGGCAAGATTCAGTTCATATCCAACAAAGAGGC
Source organism: Henckelia pumila (assembly GCF_033568475.1). Taxonomy (NCBI): domain Eukaryota; kingdom Viridiplantae; phylum Streptophyta; class Magnoliopsida; order Lamiales; family Gesneriaceae; genus Henckelia; species Henckelia pumila. The sequence goes on along the minus strand of NC_133121.1, from coordinate 167,848,803 downwards.
ACTGAAACAGAATTAAACATATATTCCATTATCTACGAGGAATGACAGATTTGAGACTTTTGTACTCAAAAGACACCAATCAAAGTATCATTGGTTATGCTGATGCTGGATATTTATCTGATCCACATAAGTCACGTTCCCAAACCGGATATGTATTTACTCATGGAGGCACCGCAATTTCTTGGCGTTCACAGAAACAAACACTCGTAACAACTTCATCAAATCACGCCGAGATTATTGCATTACATGAAGCAAGTCGTGAATGTGTATGGTTAAAGTCAATGACCAAACATATTCAAATATCGTGTGGATTGACAGTAGACAAGAAGCCTGTTACACTATATGAAGATAATGCTGCATTTATTGCTCAAATGAAATAAGGATACATCAAAAGTGACAGAACCAAACATATCCCCCCAAAATTCTTTGCCTACACTCAAGAGCTTGAGAAGAATAAAGATATTGATATCTGTTACATTCAATCAAGTGAGAACTCATCAGATCTCTTCACAAAGGCACTTCCCACGACGATATTCAGAAAGCATATATACAATATTGGGATGCGCAATCTACGGAATATGTGAAGAATAACTCATGTTAACATGAGGGGGAGTTTATGTAGGGATGTATATGAGCCGAGCTTTTGAATGTTCAAGCTCGGTTCATTTATAAACGAGCCGAGGCCGAGTTTATTTAACGAATATATTCATGGCTCACGAGCTTATTCGAGCTTTTATCGAGCCTAAACGAGCTTAATATATTTAAACTATAAATTTAAATATTCATTAAATTAATTTAAAACTAAATTATATATTTGAAAAAAATATAATAATATTATTAAAATTTTTAATTTTATTCTAATAAATTAATTTTTATAGATTTTTCAATATTTTTCATAAGTAAAGTGTAAATTTATAAATTAAATATCAATATTATTATTTTTTCGTCTAATAGATGACTTACGAGCTTGTTAACGAGCCTGTTAACGAGCATGTTCACGAGCTAACGAGCCGAATATTGTAAAGCTCGAGCTTGGTTCGTTTGCCTTAACGAGCCTCATTAAACGAGCCCGAACGAGCTTTTAACGAGCCGAGACCCGAACAGTTCGCGAACTGTTCGTCTAATTTGAAAGAGTGGGTGCCCGGTTAGCCAACTTGTGGCTAAGAGCTTTTATGACTCTATGTAAAACAATCTTTTGTTTAATATAATTTATACTTTTATAATGATATTGACTTTATCTTTCTTCATAGTGTTATATGATGATATAATATTGTTGTTTTGATAAAGACCTTGAATATACTATAGTGTATGTAAGATGTGGTAGCACATGGGGATGGCTATCATGAAACACATCTTATAGTCACTGTATATTCTAAACTGTTTCTAGTCAATTGAGCCGTCCGCAAAAAGGGATAAGGATCGCTCGAGATTGAGACTAGCATTTGCGATGCCGAGTACCACATTTCATTGGTATGGAACATAGAGATGTTCAAAGCATGCAAATGGATATTCATATGATAAATGATCGAACTACCCTATTTGGGGTCATCAGGTGTCGGGATTGAGTACAGTTACGACACATATAGGAGTCGATGCTTTGTTGTCAAGGATTCATCACATACTTGCGAGTGTGGATATCCTATGCGATCTGAGGAGATATTAGTGTGTGAAGAATCTCTGGCCAGAGTACATGATGTGTTTTAGGTTAATGGGTTATCCTAGTAACACATGCGATGTCACTATTTGATCTCCAAGATGTAATGCATAGTTATCGAATCTCGAACGACTCTCGATGCACCAATGGTTGTTGATTCGATCGGGATATTTGGTTGAAGGGACCGTACTGTACGCTAACCAAAATCTACTGGTTCTTGCAGGCACTATCAGTAATACCTAGGGAATCATGGGGTGATATTGCTAGGCGCTCTTACCATGATTCGATGGGTAAGTCGGAAATTGTTGTTCCGAGTCACAAGGAGTTGTGAGCCCACGGCTAGCTGTATTCCTGAACCATTGAGGATTACACAAGTAATGGATTACTAAAACCCCGTAGAGATAGTTAAATTTAAAGAGTTAAATTTAATGAAAGAGAAGTTGGACTTTTTAACTAAAGGGAGTGAGATTTCCTAAAATGACATAGGGATGAGCATTTTTGGAAATCACTGAATTCGGATTCAGAAAAATTATCTTGACTCTAAAAGATGCAGAAATGGTTTCTGTGCACATTGGTGAAATCAGTTTATCAATCGGAGTCACGATGAATTTTATATTAATTTCTGTAACAACGGGCTTGGCTTGTTGGGCTTAAGTTATGGATTGTGGGCTTTAAGGAGTTAGAGTCCTGATACAATTATAACTAGAAATTATCTATAAATAGAGGTGTTGGGTTCGAAAATCAAACACATTGTGTCTTATAATTTTCGAACACTGCATAAATAATTCTAAGGGATTTTTCGAAAATTCCTTGCTCCTTTTTGAGAAAATTCGGATTGTGATTTTTGTGAAAAATTACAATTCTGAATTAACAGATCATATCTGTTTATTCTCTACGCAAAACTTCTGATTGATTTCTAGTGCAGTCAATCAGAGAGTTTCTGTTTTCTGTTCGTGGACCTTATTCCGGTGATTGATCGTGACGCCATCGGTTCCCGGGATATACAAGAAGAGCAGATTAAATTCTGTTGGAGTCCATAATCTTGTTTCGAGATTTAAGATAAAACATTAATTGTGATTATTTGTTTTACTTGTATGAATTTAATTGTAAAAGTTTTGATACCCAGATATGGAATCGTTCCATATTAATAAAATAAATTTTAAACTTCCGCTGCACCGGGTATCAATTCTAATTGATCTGAACACAGTTTTCTAACATAATTTACATCCCTAAGTTTACGTGGCTGCACTCTTTTATCCTTACTACCCACTGGGTTTTTCCTAGTAAGGTTTTTAACGAGGCAATATAAAATACGTAATGAAGACAGTCATCATATCACGATCATCATCACAAGGGGGAGTGTTGAAAAATATATTATTATTATTATGTTGAATATTGAATATTGAGTTGTAAAATGTGGAAAATTAGTGTGTGATGATGTATTAATTTTTGGACTAATCTCAAATGTGAATCTATAAATAGGTCTTCATTTGTGATGAAAAATACAATTGAGTTGAGAGAAAAATATTATAAAGTGTAGAGTTTGACATATTTTGAGTTTTGGAGTATTTACTTTTTACCGTAAATTTTTACTTTTTCACAACAAAATACATATATATATATATATATATATATATATATATATGAGATGATTCTTCTATCTACATATTATCTTAAACACAAATTTTTTTATAAGTGTAAATATTGCAAAAAAATTTAAATGATTAATTATTTTTATTGTGATAGTAGAAAATGACGTTAATAATTTCAATAATAATAAATAAAATATATCAAAATAGTTTATTCATTGATTGCACTTATGCTATATGGTTAATTTATAAATGCAATATGATGTAAATAAAACCAAAAAAATAATCACATGAGTTTTTTTTTTGCCTCTTTATTTACCTCATACTTCTACATTTTTTAAGATAAAAAAATATCACCGATAATACTCACCTATACTATTTAATAAAGCAAGAGAAGTGTATAAAAACTACTTTTGGTATTAATATGTGAAATTCCAAAAATAACCTTTAAATAATGAAAGAAAAGAGAAAATAACAAATTATACTGTAATTTCACTCATTCTTTTACCTTATTTATTGAAGCAGTTTTCAACACATTATTTTAACCGCAACCATCATTTTCAATCCACCTTTTTCTTTATGGTAGGGGTAAAATTTGTGTTCAATTTAATTTAATTTAATTTTTTTTTTTTTGGTTTTAGAAATCTAACAAATATTTTAATCGAAAATACGGGAAAGATGTCGACATTGTGAAAACTAACTAATTATGCTGTAATTTCATGACATTACTACATTATGGTAATTTATTATCTTGCACACAATGTGTGTGCACGTCGAGACAGTTTTCCATCCATTATTTTAATCGCAACTATCTTTTTCAATCCACCATTTTTTTAAGGTAGGGGTAAAATTTTGTGCTCAATTTAATTTAATTTTTTAGTTTTAGAAATCTAACAAATATTTTAATAAAAAATACGGAAAATATGTCGAATATGATGGGTATTTAATACATTGCCCTATTAGATGTAAAATATGATGGGTATTTTGGAAAGTTGAATGATAAAAATAAGGGCAATATTGTAAGTCAAATTATTTGGATATAATTAATCATTAATCATCCTAAATTTATTATATAGAATTTCTATAATTTATTTTTATCTTTTAAATTATTATTGACTCTTCTTAGCGGATATATATATTTATTTATTTATTTTAAGTTATTATTAGCATTATTATCGGTGATAAGTTTGTCTTCAAAATTGTAAATATCAACATGTGGAAAAATTGTGTAAAAATTATGGTCAATTAGAGATATTCAATTTGTGGAGAATCAATGTGTTATTTTTTTTTTTAAATTTGTACATTTATTTTTTGAATATTTGAATATTTTATTTTAATTGATTTTCATCATATTTCTAAAGTCATTCTAAAAAAAACATGTGAAAAAAATTATAGATATAAAATATTTCTATCATCTATATATATATATATATATATATATAAAATAATTTAATTTGTGCATTTATGTTTTAACTCATTGAATATAATATTTTAATTGATTTTCATCATATTCCTAAAGTTATTGTAAAGAAAACATGAGAAGAAAATTATAGATATAAAATATTTCTATCATCTATTTTTGACTCATTGCATATTACAGCATTTTAATTGATTATCATCATATTTCTAAAATCATTCTAAAGAAAACACGCGAAGAAAATTATAGATATAAAATATTTCTACCATCTATTTTTAAAAATAATTGTTGAATTTTCTAAGTGAATCATTCTTAGTTTAATAGTTACTAGGTGACGTGCGCACACATTGTAAAAATTGACTAATTATACTGTAATTTCATGACATTACTACATGACATTATTTTATTATATGTGCGTGCACGTCACCTAGTAACTATTAATGAATTATAGAAATTATATACAATGAATTTAGGATGATTAATGACATAATTAATAACACAATTACATCCAAAAAATTTGACTTACAATATTACCTTTATTTTTATCATCTAACCTCCCAAAATACCCATCACATTTTACATCTAATTGGGCAATGTAGTAAATACACAATGTAAAAACTTTGTCCACCATTCATACTTTTATAATAGAGAAATAGATGTTGATTTCATTGATTGGGTTTTTAATAATTCATTATTTAAGAAAACGTCGATTGTCATAAATTTGAAAATGCATTGTTGTTTATATGAAACTAAAATCGTATAAAAATCATTTGTGTTTTTATTTTTAGTTAATTTTGATTTTTTTTTTTAGATTTATTATTTTTTTTTACTTTTTTTTATTTATATATACACGCATCATGTATCAAAAATATTAGTCACTATTAAAGCGGAATATTGTTTTAGAAAATTTAAAAGAAAATTGTTAGGCCGATGGAGTGAGTATATTTCGATATTTCGGTAAGTTAGATCCTACCTATACAGGCACTGCCTTGACATATATCTAACGGTCCTCATTCATCAATAAATGTGGGGTCCATTATTTTTTAGTAGACCCCGCATGTATTGTTAAATGAGGACCCTTAGATCTATCATGGGATAGTGCCTGTAAAAGTAGGTTGAAATAAACCCGATATTTCATGTAATTGTAAGATGTAAACTTATGATGCAAAAAGAAATTATGATGCATCGAAATGACTAAAAGTCAGATAATGGAGGAAAAGTAAACTAGTATATACGATGAAACTTGAAAAGACATTTCAACACATTTTCTTATATCAAATTAACGGATTGTTCCATGCTGCCCATGGGGTACTACCCCATGGATAGCATGGATGCTTCCCAAATTAACCTACGTTGGATCCACTTATGGTGCAAAGATATAAATTTTTTTTAATAGAAATATATGACTTCGGTTGGTCTTGTACGCTCTCATGTAATTAAAGAAAACTTTGTGATATTTCATACTTTAATTTATTTGATCTCTATTGTTTGTGCTTCAAAATATCATTAGAAGCATAAAACACTGAATTTGCAGTATCTTAAACTTTTATTACTTGTTTAAAATCTTTAAAAATTGAATTATATATATATATATAGTTCTTTTATGGTGCCCAACATTATATTCCCACTTCATGCCCATTATGTACAATAGATGAGTTGACCGGTACAATAGATGAGTTGACTTGTACATGGTGGGCACGAAGTAGGCATATAGTGTTGGACACCATAAAAAAACTCATATATATATATATATATATATATATATATATAAAAGGATGGGGAGAAAAAAGAAGAAATGCTGGGCTGTCATTTGCACACACTAAAGAAAAAAGGCGCATTTTTGCAAAGGGAAAAAATGTATGTATGTATTAATAGAGGGCACGCACAAATGATCAGCGCCACAAAGTGACAGTTAAAATAGTGTTTCCTCCCGCTTCAAAAAGCTTCCACCAACTTTATTTATAACTGGAAAGTTGCCTCAATCTCGTGGGAGGCCAGCCCAACCATGAATTCCAACCAAAAAATCCATTCAAAATTAACATATATATGTTGAAAGTGTTAAAAATCTCTAAAGATATAGAGTTTATGAGATTTATTTAGTTTTTTATGTATTTTTTTAATTAAAAAAAATAACATTTCACATGCCTACTTCTATCTTCACATAGACACACATTCTTGGTTTCCCACTTTTTGTTTCCCTTTTTGTTGTTAAATCATACTTTGGTTTCTTGGGATCATTTATTTTTTCATTTTCTTGAAGAGTTTGATCGTCGGAGTTGGTGAGCAGGGAGTTGAAGATGGTTAAAGAAACTGAGTTTTATGATGTTCTTGGAGTTAGTCCTGCTGCTTCGGAGGACGAAATTCGCAAAGCTTACTATCTTAAGGTCTGATTTTGCTTGGATTTGAAACCCCTTATGTTTTTGTGTCTGAAGAATACCAATGTTTCAATGATGCAATAGAAAGATATGTATGATCTGTTGGAGCTTGATGATGTAGCGTCTCTTTTTCCAGTTTCTTCTCTTATTTTGAACTTTATTTTTCTATCCTTTCCTATCATCCTATGTCTCTGATGTTAAAATGGAACATGGCACCTTTTATTTAATATTCTGCAAATGCAAGTTTCATACTAGAAATATGTTCGAAATTTTTGGTTTTCTTGATCAGTTAATCGTTTTGTCTAATTTGTTTTTGAGTGGTGCAGGCAAGGCAAGTTCACCCTGATAAAAATCCTAATGATCCTCAAGCAGCTGAAAGATTTCAGGCAATTTTCTTCTGTTTCTGATTGTTTTGTTTTCTTGATTGGTTTGATCCAACACTTATCAAGACATCAGATTAATTAATCACTCTGATGAAATGAAACTGTGTTCATTTTTTATGCTTTATTCAAGGGATTAGATCATTTATTTGAATTATATATATATTTCTTTTCTTGAATGGTCTACCTAAATCAGAGCAATAAATCAAACAAAAATAAACAGGAAATTTGCACATATTTTTACCTCAAGTTATCACCACGTAATCCACTCATGACAAGCACTCTTGGCTTCATTATCAGGTACTCGGAGAAGCATATCAAGTTTTAAGTGATCCAGTGCAAAGAGATGCATACGATCGGAATGGAAGGAACTGCATTTCTAAGTATGTCTTTTTCACATTTCTGAAGTTCATAAGTTAATCAAAATTCTGTCCCATCTGATTTGGGATGAGTTCATTCGGTGTCTCTAACTCTATAGGGAGACGATGCTGGATCCCACAACTGTTTTTGCTCTTCTTTTCGGAAGTGAACTATTTGAAGATTATATAGGGCATTTAGCTGTGGCATCAATGGCTTCAGCTGAGTTATCTGATGATAATGACAATCCTGATAAAGTTCATGACAAGCTCAAGGTACAAATACGTGGGTTTCTGTATGTATGTATGTATGGATTTGTGTATGTATTATGTCGTCTATTTGCAATCTATGAGCACAGATTGAGTCACTGTCAGAATGTGGCTTCTGGTCTTACAGCAAATGCTCAAAAACTTGATGTTGGGGCACACTAATTGTCCCACACTAAACTGTAATGTGCCTTTTAGCACAGTAGTTGAAATGCCGAATGTGACTTGTTATATGGTCTATAACTATTGGCTATAACTTATAATACCACGGTAGATACTCCATCCTATAATATAACAATAGAGGTTGATCATCAGATGTCCATGGCAGCAAGTGTATCGACTAGATGATCATATCTACGTGTCTCATCCATTAATTGATCATGAAATGTTGCAGAAGATTTGTGTTCAATTTAAATGTGCTATTTTCAACATGCATGCAGTTTACTTGGCACATATATTTTTATCACAGAATATATAATTTAACATGTATCACTGATGAATCAAGGCTGTGCAAAGAGAAAGAGAAGAAAAGTTGGCCAGAAAACTCAAAGATTTTCTTCACCAGTACGTGTGGGGTGACAAACAAGGCTTCCTAAGACATGCTGAATTTGAAGCAGAAAGGCTTTCATCTTCAGGTCAGTTAAGTTCTACTTCTCCAGAGGCAGAACAGAAAAAAATCATCTCTAAAAATAAAAAAGATTTCAAACTAAACTCGAAAAAATATTAAGTCATTCTTTGGGTTTCTGTGTTCCTGATAAACAATAGCTTTTGGAGCTGAAATCTTGAATACGATTGGATACATATACACAAGACAGGCAGCACAGCAGCTGGGGAAAAAGGCTTTATACCTTGGAGTTCCGTTTTTGGCCGAATGGGTTCGCAATAAAGGGCACATCTGGAAGTCTCAATTAACTGCAGCAAAAGGTATTCATTCATTTTCTCAAAGCCTATTTGTATAAGATCAGCCGATCAGGTTCCAACTGGTAACTGTTAAAGTGTGTATGGATTCTGATTTTGCTCATTTAAACAATCGGTTAACAGCCAACCACTTTATCAGTGGTGTTACAATTTCGGTACATGAACTAGACATCTAGCACATGATACACTGACCAAGTCTTAAGAATAAGTTATGGACATGTACGATTTGGTTGAAACTTGTACGATTCAGTATGTGAACTATTCAGGTGCCTTTCAATTGCTTCAACTACAAGAAGATATCAGAAGACAATTCAAGATGGAGGGCAGTGCTGAAGAAAACAATGTTGAATCACATCTAAGACTAAACAAAGATACAGTGATGAATTCTCTATGGAAACTTAATGTGGTCGACATAGAGATAACTCTATTACATGTCTGCCAAATGGTTAGATGACCATTTTTTTTTAATGAAGTTTTTTACAAATTCGAAGTTGGTTAATTGAATTTAAACTCTATCTATCTAGCCTACCATTTTCTTGAAATTTTTTATTTGGGGATTTCCAGGTTCTGCAAGAAAGCAATGTCAGGAAGGAAGAGCTCAAGATGAGAGCAGCGGCTTTGAAAATTCTGGGAAAGGTTTTTCAGGTGACTTGTACTTTAAACAATTTTAACCCTTGTAATATCTTCGGCTGTCATTCTAATCTATCTGCTAATATGTGTTGTTTCTAATTCGATCCGTTCTAGTGCAAGTAACCGTTCTAGTGCAAGTAACCTAGATCACATTCATCCTGTGGACCATATACCTTTTTGAAGAATACAAATTTTGCATTACTAACTCTGTATAAATTGAGAAGAATAAATGTGTTCGTTTTCAGAGCCAAAAGGAACAAAATGGTGGGACTTCAAGGAAGAAGATTGCTTCAGCAGAGGCAGATGAAAGTAGTTCTGACAGTAGTGACGAAGAAGACTCACCAGGAATTCTAAATTATCGAACTCCTTTACTCACACAGGTACAATGGTCGAAACATGGCTACAGATATATCACATGTTTTCATGAATGCAAACTCGTGTTGTATTGTCCCACGAGTTTAATCAGGATAGCACCAACCCTTCGCAGCTGGGTGGATCTAACAGGGCAATCTAGACCAGATTTCACTCTAACTAAAAATTCAGAAGTTCTGGTCATTTGTCTTGCCCATGTTTTTAACAAGTTGTTTTTAGCAGTTAGAATCCGTGAATTGCCCGACTTCATATGGTTGTTTCTTCTGCTGTGACAGGGCATCGGCAGACTCTTTAGATGTCTCTGTAACCCAGCATTTGATGTAGACGACGAAGAAATTGTGTATAGAGGAAGATAAGAGTATGAACTATCCGTGTGTGCTGGAGAGATTGTACTAAATTCAAACATGTCTGAAATAGGGCATTGTATTTACTGTACTGAACTTTTGAAGAAAACCCAAAAGGAACCATGATCTTGTATGCGTTTGTAAACAAACTGTGCAGTTTTTAACACATGATGTTGATCAACTAGAATTCTGAACTAACTGATGTTCTATTGTTATCTAGTAAGTTGCATCTATAAAAGCAGAACTCAACTGTAATCCATGCTCGATGGCTCTTGACTGAGAAATAAGGGAAAAATTTCATATCCAAATGTAAGAGTTTTCTGAAACACAGCAAAGCCTATTCAAAAGGTACAAGGTAAAACACTCTTCATTGGTTAGGAAGCAGCAATTGTTTTCAGATGAACATATTGCTTCCATTTGAAAGAGTCGTCCTAAACAGTATTCAATGTCGAGCCAACAGCTTTTTGTTGCCTGTTGAACTGATACTTTTGACCATGTACAGACACGATGTTTCTAGAGCTGATGATGTCTAAGTATAGAGCATACAGTCTTTCCTGTTATTACTTGCTGTAATGAGATATAAATTGCTGTCCCTGGCGGGGTATGCTGCTGTTCTCCCAATCAAGACAGACTTGGTAGTAATCATCCTTACTTGCTATAATGTGGTATGAATTGCTCGGTTAAACGGTGGATATTATTGTTATCGCCCTCAAGAAGCCGTAAGACCTGCAGCCATTATCATGATGCGATGAATGAAGGTCGTATGACAGATTAAAATAACTTGAAAAACAACGAACAAGTGAAAACAATATGACATTTTCACATGAATGGACATGTACAGATGAGCTATCTATCTATCTACACACAAACACACACACACATATATAGTGTGTGAAATTTTCGAAAATTTCAAAATCTAAAACCCCCACCCCACATCCAAACACCACCCAAATGCCCATTGTATTCTCCATGAGAATCTTGGGTCTGCATATTATGATAAAAGTTGGAATGTCCTAGAGTTCAGCGGGCAGATGGATACAATTATGATTTTGAAAGAAGGTTAGGTCAAATCTTATGGAAGGTAGAATAAATTATCCTGTAGTTGAATATGGTGCATAAAGATGCTAAGAGAGCAAGAACATAGATTTATGATACTTATAAAACAGCAATTGTTCAAATGCTACTGGTCTTAAAACGACTCAAGTTTCAAGAAACACTACCGTTCTTCCAAATATAACTTTTATGGCTAGGCAATTGTGAATAATACTGAAAGCATAGAAAAAATCACCTCTGCCATTGACGGTCGCATCTCAGGATCAGTTTGGAGGCATAAATAGGCTGTTCTAGCCATGTGATATAGCTGATGAGTGTTATAAGATTCTCCAAGACGAGGATCAGCTAGCTCATGTAATGCAAGCTTCTGAATCAGAGATAATGCCTGAGAATGGATGATAATTTTTCTTTAAAAAATTATCCCAAAATAGGAAGAGAGGTATAGCACAGAGAGACGCTCCGTAGATAATAACAATTACTTTCCAGAAAAAGATGATGAAACTTTGCTAGAGGGAGTAAAGAAAAATCTCTGTTATAAAGCATCTTGATTTGTGAATAATTAAACCCGGTGAAAATAGATTAATACAATATTTACGTGGTTCGACCACAAAAGTTACATTAATGATATCACCCCATAATCTTATTGATCTTAAGTCCGATTTGAGAACAAAGAAATTAATTGATCGATAACAAAGCAAACACAAGCAAAAACCATACCCATTGTCTAAGAGATGGTTGATAATCCTCTCTAGTTAAATCCACGGCCTTGCGCCCAGATATTAATTGTATCAGAACAATGCCAAACGCATAAACATCAGTTCGTACGGAAACAATGCCATTCTCTGCATATTCGGGCGCAAGATATCTACAGAACGCCAAGAAACCTCAAGCCCAATTTATTAAAAGACGTATTCAACACATCAAGTAAATGGCATATACTCACCCAAGAGTGCCTAAAATTCTAGTCTGTATATCATCAACGTTTGTCGTCCACTTTGCAAGGCCAAAGTCCGCAAGCTGTATATGGAAAAAGAATAAGGAAAGCCATTAAAGGCACAACAGATTCTGGCATCCAAACTCAAAAGTATGTTCACTTTTCATCAAAGAAAAATTGTATAGTCAGGAAAAAAATAATAGCCGAGCATCATCGATTTTATGCTGAAGAAGAAAACAAAGTTTTGGTGTATATATATATATATATATATATAAATATATGAAAGGGTAACTGATTTAAATCCCTTTTTCATGACAGAGTGTTTGATAGTAAAGTTCATGCTAAACTAGTTTGATATTACCAGGTGTAATTTCAAAGAACAATAGTATACAACAGAGTGAAAAAAAATTTTGGATGACTAAAACTTACTTGCCATTATAAAAGGCCAAACTATATAGATTAATGCAACTGGGAAATATATAGGATCCAAGAATATACCATGGGAACAAAGTCATGTGTTATCAATATATTGCTTGGCCGCACGTCCCGATGAATAATGGGACTTCCTCGACACTCTTCATGGAGGAAACGTAACCCCGTCGCGGTTCCAATGGCAATGGCATGTCTTCGATGCCATTCAAGAATTTGATTAGGATTATCTGTCAATATTGACATCACCACCATAGACCCAAAGAAGATTATATTTACATATGAACAAATTGAGAGATAGAAGCCAACAGAACTTAAGAGATGTGATTTTGTATCAAATACACTTTTTCTTTTTTTTTTTTCTTAATAAAATCATGAAATTAAACGGTAGGCATCAGAATTTCAAAAATTGCAGTATTTACTTACCAAACAAATGCCAGTCAAGTGAATTATTGCAGATGTACTCATAAACCAATATGTTGAGGTTTTCCTTGCAACAATAACCAAGAAGCATCACTATGTTTTTGTGGCGTGCAAAGTTTAAGACATAAACTTCAGAATGAAATTCTGAAAAGCCTTGTGTACTAGCTTCCTTTCGAACCTTTGCAGCAATTTGCTGCCCATCCTTAAGCTCGCCTTTATATACACGACCATACCCACCTTCTCCTAGTAAATTGTCTGATGAAAAATTGTTTGTGGCAAGCTGAATTTCTGAATAATTATATTTTTTTGAGTCCAGCTCAGTCTTCATTCCACAAGTAATGCAGAGAGCAGGCACATCAGAGGATCTCTGTCGAATGGGTTTTCTTCGTTGCTTTAGTATCATAGGTGGAGAAACCTTATATTTTACATCCACCTTAGTATGGTTACCTGAGAAAAATCATCCATTTTGGTTACAGTCAACGCCTCTTTATATAAGTAAAATATATTGAGATATATGGCAAATATTTCCTAATATCATATTTGACTCTATAATTTATTATTTGATTTCTAACCAACAAAATTCTTATGTCTTAAGCCACAAAGTCACAAGCGAGTAAGTGATGTAAAAATTCAACATTTGGACAAAGATATTCCGGGACAAAAACATCAATCAAGATGTGAGAAAAGGCATCCATTTTTTTTAATGAAAAATGATCTTTATTAAAAAAAATATTAAATATATAATTGATGGATAACACGTCCTTCATGCCAATCTTTCGAGGAATAAGATGACAATTCAATTCGGTCATCAAGTCTCAACACAATTATATGACAAAATTATGGACCCACACTAAAGTAGGTTTCAAGCCATTTGATAATGAACTAAAGGGAGATTTTTATATATCTTTGTCTACATGTGCTGCAAGAGTAATAAAATATTTTCCAAAATTGAGATCCTTAAAATATTTGTTTGTAACTTCAATGTTAAAATTGTGCTCTTTACTAATTTACTCTTTGGGCCAAATTAAGATAGAATATGCCGAGCAATCTCATTAAATTGTTTATATTCTCCTCTTTTACTTTCAAGAAGAACAAAGTGCCTACAACAAATTGAAGGTGTAAACATCCATTTAAATGTAATGTTAGGAAATTTTAGGCTCCATTTGAACAAGTACTTTAAAAACGTTTTTTAGTATTTTATAAGTGAAAAAAACTTAAAATATGTGTTTGGATAAGATTTTTGTAAAACATTATTGAAAATATTCTAAAAATATTCTTCAAGTATAGTTTTAAAAAAACAATTGAAAGATATTTTGTGATGATTTTAGAATTAAAAATCAGGGGTTGAACGAAAATCAAAAGGTTTTTATAGAATAGTTGTCCAAAAACCTTCTTAATTATTCTTAACTATAAAATTGTTTTCTTAAGATAGTTGTCTAAACACCTTTTCAACTTTAAAAATATTTTTATAGAATAGTTGTTCGAACACATTTATTCATAAAACAACTTTTAAAACATCTTACAACAATTTTGTAAACACATTTTTATAGAAATGCTTTGTAGGTAATTGTCCGAACGGACCCCTAGTGTGGACCTAGCTTAACATGTAGAACAATCTGGAAGTATGTAGCCTAAAAATCTAAGCATTGAGGAGTCAAAAGTAAGCAATCGTAGAATGAGCAGCAGATTAGTAATTCCCACATGTGTTGAACAATCAAGTAAGCACTTGGGGAGCTCAACTATCAGTAACGTAGTCGGTAAGCAAGTAACTGGGGCTTGGTTTTAACTCACATGAAAAACTTGACACCTCGAGAGTCAGGAAGCCTACAGTTAGATATGGGTTGTTTCGCAATGTGCAGGTAGTCTAAGGACCTAAGTTTTGAAGATAATCTGAAGTATGAAAACTACCAAACTAAGAAGGTAGTCTAAACTGCAAACCATGGGAAGCATTATAGAAAAGAAAATAACAGAGACAATTAAAAGGAAAATAAATATGCCATGTTTGGCAATAACTAATGTGACATGCACATGCACCAAATCTGCAGAATCAAATTCCTGAATTGATTAGAGATTATTTGAATAATAAGGGATTTTTACAGAAAAAACCCAAATAAGAAAATTCTTGATGTGCTAGATCCTTGTTCTTAAAAATAGAGGATTTTATTTCTAATTATTGTAGGACTTTGCCACGATAAATGTAGGGCCTTAGGTCAATCTAAGATCAGAAATTCAGCCTTCTATATTTCACAATAGAATACAAGTATTTTATATGTAGAGTTCAAGAACAATGCGCAAGAGCGTGAGCGGTAGAGAAGAGAAAAATTCAGCAGTTCAAAATTAGAGTTTGGATTAACATAATTCTCCATTATGAATATGAATTAAGCAGTAATTAAGAACGTTCTGAGCCAAGATAGCGGATCAACGTCTGTTCTGAACCCGAGCTTGCCGGTCAATTCCATCTAATGTGACTC
The DNA here is from genome assembly GCF_033568475.1 of Henckelia pumila. Classification (NCBI taxonomy): domain Eukaryota; kingdom Viridiplantae; phylum Streptophyta; class Magnoliopsida; order Lamiales; family Gesneriaceae; genus Henckelia; species Henckelia pumila. Next base: position 167,833,191 of record NC_133121.1, on the reverse strand, counting down.
ATTGTCGTGAGATAAATCAAACATAATTCATGATCCATCGCGAAGTACACAATCTCAGTCTGTATATCCTAAGATAAGTACTAATGATAAAGCCACTTGGCATTATATATGTTCTCTTTTTCCTAGCATGCATTATACACGTTTATATTATGTGTTAATGCTTGACATTCTCAATTTATTTTCTGCAAATGTACTTGTGCTTTGTTTAAATACTCAAAGTTGGCAGTTCATACTTTGTCCTGAAACATGCATAGGTGTTTCAGATAAGGCGTTACATGAGAAAGCCTCGAGATTGGACAGAAAAAAAGACAAGTAGGCATAGTTAGTTTGGGTAGAGGGCAGTTATAAGTTCAAATAAACTACTCAGTTGAAGTTTGCTTCTGTAGTGTTGAGACAATTTTCATTATGTTCTTCAATTGTAATAAAATCCTTCCTTAGGCTGTTATAACACTTCCTACTGCATTCCAACATTGTCAATAATACTTGTTCGGCTCAATTTATACTTTCACATATTTTATCTCATCCAACGTCCCAATTGAGAGAACATTCAGCTCAACTTGAGTTCCTAGTTAAACCCTTCTATGATAATATTAGGATATAGAATTTTGAAATCTTGATATAGATATTGGTTTCTGATGCAAATTAATTCTAAGTGTGTCAAGATCATTGTGATAAGCAGATGGTCACAATGGGCGAACCGCCAATGCTATTTTGGGATTTTGGTGAGGTGGGGGCATCGCATAGGTTTGAATTCTTCATTCTTCTTCCCACTTACATGCACTCCAAGACCCCAGTGTCCTCTCCTTTATCAACTATTCAACTCAAAACATCCACAAGGATGGACAAAAAGGGTGATTATGGGTCCTCTTGTCTTACGTTAAAACCCTAATTTTTTCCATCGGCCTCCTATTGATCATTATCAATAAGATACAAATCGAATGTATCTTGAAATCAATTCTCCATCTTTTGCCGAAACCCTTTATCCGGAGTACAAAATAAAGGAAATCCCATATGAATAGTCATATGCTTTCGCAAAATCTATTTCAAGTACAATTTCTAATTTTTCTTTGGAACTATAATTTTCAACCATTTCATCGGCCACAAGAACCAACCATGTCCAAAACTTTTCTTCCGATCACAAACACTGGATAAGCTTGAGATTTTGTCCCTTCCACGGTTCCTTTTATTAGTCCCACATATTTTGGAGTTTATTTTGTATAGGATGGTAATAAGAAATATCAGTCCAAGATCATACTTTTGAAAGATCTAAGTTTCCTAGGGATGAAAGAGATGCAAGTCTCAAGCATGGGCAACACAATGACCATTATTTTACAAAGTGACAAGTAATCTTCATCTACAAAAGGGGAAAAAAGTGAACAAACTGACATGTCAAAAGCTGCAACGATTCATTTACTTTCACAGTCACAAAAGCATAACTAGGATGTCCACAGGTTGAAGGTAAAAAACTGTTAAGCTGAGAAATTAAGTAGGCAGCACAAGGACTGCAACGGGCAGAAGTAACTAAAATTTCAGTATTTCAACGCAAATAACCTTTCTAACCTGGTTCCTCTTGCTTTTGATTTGGCCCGATATCTTCCAGTGATGAAAAGCTGTGATTTCTAGAGTTTGACGCAAAAGAAGATGACAAACTACTCTTGGCCATATCATAGCTTGTTTCTAGAGAATGAACAGATCCTGGGTAGCTCTCAGAAATTTCAGACTGCTCGTGCTCATTCTCTTGCATGGGTGGTAGTGGGACGGGCTTGGATAGTGTATAGAACTTTTCTTCATTGTACTCGGTTTCCTTATTAGTATAACAATGTCTTAACACCTCCAACGACAAGTTATCAAGGACTAGTGCAACCTTGCAAGATATGTGTTTAAGATAAAACCTTGTTTCCTTTCTTAGGGACCTGCAAATGTAAAATCTCAGTTCAACCAGTGAAAATATGGTAGAAACTTGACGTATATACTGAAAATTTACACATTCATGAGTTAGTATAGGAAACACATTCATATTAGCATGCAGTGGAAGCATACTTCTTGAACATTTTATCCTTAAAGAGCCACACAATTACTTTCTTCAAATAAATAGATTTAAGTCCAAGAAATCCAACATTAAAGCCAGCACATCATGGAAGGACAAAGATACATGCCAATGGAAATTTACAGCGTGGATATATATGTTAGGAATTTTAGTCCATGGGGCTTAAATGGTCAAGAGGGTGATTTTGTCATGGGCCATAATACATTGGGCCAAATTCATTATGTTGTTATGACGAGAATTCTACGAGTGCCTTGGGAAAGGGAAAAGGGTAGTATAATAGTGGGTAGTCGGATAGAGGTAAACATGCTGGTTATTTTTCATTGTTAGTTTTACTAGCCGAGGCCAAGGAAGAGAGAAAGTTTTTGTACAGATATTATTCCTTGGGTTTAATTCAGCACAAATCCATTTTAGTCATCAATTGTCTTTTTATATAAACTGGGGTCACAACTATACCATTTTTCATCAATTCCTGGTGTACTTTATAACATGGAAGGTTGAAAGAATCAATCTGATTTTCCCAACACTAGAGGCATTAAACTGATTTTAAAAAGTAGGCTCAATAGACCAAAAGAATTTGAAATAAAACATAACATCCAAATCCATGTTGTAAATGGTGGGAGGCACTGACCGCCCCGCCTCGGCCGCCCAGGCGGTTGAATTTGTTTAGCAAATTTTAATAGGCAATTATCTATAATCATGCAATGTAATTACAAATAGTCAAATAGTCAAAAGTTTTTGTGTAATATATGTAATTAAATAATGTTTATGCCTAAAGAAGCTTCATACAATATATACAATCTAGACAAAGTCCAAATAAATATATAAATGCAAACTAACAAGATAATTAAGGTGGTGGCAGATAGCGGCAATGGCGGAGGGCGGGTGGAGACGGTTTGAGGCAAGTGATGGCTGATGGTGGAGGACATTTGAAACCAAAAGTAAATACAAAAGAGAGTGAGATGTGTTTTTATTATATCTAAGGTTTTTCAAATTGATTGGCTTTCAATGGTTTTTAAAATTATTTGACTTTGATAGTTGACTGGAATTTTGAAATCATTGACCGCCTCGGCCGCCTGCTTGCCCGCCTCCGCCGCCTCGACCGCCTGTTTGCCCGTCTCCGCCGTCGGATGGCCTCGGACCGCCTACAGAGACCGCCATAGACTAAGGTGGGGCGGTCAAGGGCCGCCTACTGCCTAGGCGGCCGCCTCGACTGCCATTTGGAACACTGATCCAAATCGAACGTGAACCACATTTGATGGTGCTTTAAGCTTCATGCAGTCAAGATCACATGAAGCCACTCCCGATTTAAATTTCTAGCCATTTGTTAATGTAAATTGAAAGGAACAGTTCTTGCAGTGAGTATAGTAAAGTAGCGCCGAATCTCCTTACCTCATTTTACACGTTAACATGTCTAGGCAAACATTTTATTTTCTCTCATCTTCATCAAATAAAAATAGAAAACATAAAATGAATGAGTTTCTAAAGAACACTCGTTCCTTAATCCTTCCAAAAAGATCGACACTTGACTAATAAACCAAAAGAACTTCACAAATATTAAAAATATAATGTTACCTATCAAGAATAACCCATGTTGCATTGGAAGTAGCAACTTCTTGTATGGAAACCTTCCTCATTGGATTTCCAGCAGTGATTTTGACTTCAATATCCACCTGTAATAGAGGACTATGTGAGAACCGACTCTAAAGATACAGAACCAAATGCAAAATACATATACTCTTCTAGCTACATTTTCTTACGACATGTAATTTAGCGTTGGAGATAATATTCCATGCACTAATGCCATTTTCCCCTAGACTGAATAAGGGTATGCTTCTAAATTTTAGAAACAGGTCTATGATCTAGATGTTTTTTTACACTATAAGCATGAAAAAGTATATGTTTCAATAAACAATAAAACAGAGTCATCAAGCACGTTATTTACCCCTTCACCGTCACATTCTTCAGCGCTATACTGGAGCATGCCTACATACAAATCAACCTTTTTCGATACTTCTTCCTCCATTGCACGTATATGTGATGTGCCAAAGAAGTTATCGGGGGCTACTTGCATTTGGTAACCCACTGTGAAAAAATGGTAAATAATAAAGCAAGAATAATAACATTAGCATCAAATCAATTACATTATGTACGAAGCAATCAAACTAAATACATATAAGCACCATTTACCTCTTCATTCAACAAAGTTATATGAAGTAATTGTATTTGATAGATTGTATCAAAAGGTAATGAATTGCTTAACCGAAGTGACAGCAAAACGTCATATAAAGGCATTTTCACTAAAAGGGAGAATCTAATAACAAGTTGAATAGCAATTACTTCAAATGACAATTGCATATTGCATTACATTTAACAAATCATCCCCAAACTGTATATATGCTTCTTTCTCAGTGGCTGATGAGTATAAAACACATCATCTCCCATAGGTGAAAAAGAAAGACAATGAAAACCACTTGCATTATCACTAGAAGTAGGCAACATAAAAAGCTATAAAACCTGAAAATCCAACCTCAAAAACGGCATAGAAAGAACTGAAAACTAGTACTTCAATATGCAGATAATCTGAACCACTTGAAATTAAGAAGCAGGAGACTTACTGGGATGCAAGACTTTGTGCAACACTCCAAGAACCGTAATTGTATCCCCCGAACGTATGATTCCACCATACATCCGAATGTTATGAATAGTATGCCTAAACTCGTCCTTATTTCTATCTCTGGTAGCATCACATATGATCAGAACACGAGATGGCATCAGAGGATTATCCCTATACCTATAACTATTGCTGGTATTAACACCCTCCATTGTCAGGTAATTTTTTCAGAAATCAGAATCCCACAAAACCAAAGTGTTCCTAAACGCAATGCACCTACTCAACTACTCCAAATGCTGCAGCACACTTTATAAATGGTCAAAAATGAAAACTTTATTGAGAAGGAAATCTGGGAAACAAAATCCCTCACAATATATAAACACCCCTTTTACTCCAATCCGACACTGTTTGTCTCGATATGCTTGGGCGTATTTCTTGACGAGGAAGAGTACATTTGGCGCATATTTTCCAGGATCATTCTGGAATATTCGAAAACCTGGATGTGGGGCAGTGAAGTCATCCAGTAAGGATTCATTAAAAAACGATGATTGCAAAGCCATTGAAGACATGATCAAAGAATCCATTTCTTGATCATTTCATGGCCAACATATGTAACCTTGGATTTCTCCGAAATCCTGAAATAGAGTTGTACACTCAGTTCAAAATATCTTGCCGTTTGACCCCTGAAGTTTCAGATTCATCTCACTTTAATCATTTCAATTTTTTTTATTATGTATTATATAAATTTCTAGTATTATCACAAAACTATTAAATATATTTTTGTGTGAACAAATCCATCTTTATTGGATGAAAAAAAAACCATGTACATGGGAAGGGTGTTACGCAAAAAAACATCCTATAACCCGGTGTTTTATTGATACTAACGTCTCGGTTGTGTGCTTGTATAATCATGATTTTGTTTTTAATTTATTTTATTTCATAAATTTTGTAATTAAATTATAAAATAAGAATATTTGTAAAAAAAACAAAAAAAAATATATAAATCAAAGTTTGGAAAAAAAACTAAGAACAATATTGATGTATTAAAAAAAAACCTCATCAAAATTCAGTTACTATTCATTTTTCTCCCTTAATTAATAGCATATATTTTACAAATTTATATTTCAAAAATTAAACATAAAATTTCTTTAAAAAAAGATATATATAATCTTTAAAAATACATTAACTTTTATACAAGGGGTTTTTCATATTTCGCATTGGTGTGTCCAATTTTGGCTGGAAATTGCTGAATAGGTTGTAAATTCAATCATAGGACACAAATTTGGGGATTTTGTCCTATTTTTTGAATTCGTCATAATGTTTTTCAGCGTGCTTTTTTTAAAAAAGAATATTTTATAATTTTGATTTGACATTATGGAGTTTTAGGTAGCATCCTACTAGGATTATTTCTCGCCTATTGAAAATCTTCGAATTCGTTGTCATGACATTATATTTTACAGTATAGTCAGCAATTGTTAATTAGACACTCCAGTAAAATTCGTATCAAAATAGCTAGAAGATAAAAGTTAGAAGACTCGTACTCAACATGATTATTTACATGACTAAAAAAGAAAACATGTAAAATTATATAATGAATTTGATTTTTTTTTCACAAAAACTCCTGTGAGATGGTTTCATGAATCAATTTTGTGAAACGAATCACCTATTTGAGTCACTCACGAAAAAGCATTAACCAAAATATTACTTTTTATTGTGAATATGATCACTATTGATCCGTTTTACAAACAAATGCTTTGTAACACCGTTTAACAAACAAATTATTCGTGACACCGTTTCAGAAGAGACCTGCTCAAATTCACCGACAAAAAATAAAACCAGAACACTAAACTTCCGACGCGGGTGGAAAGCACATTCGCTGAAAATAAAGGAAACCATCTTGTCTGCATTTTCTAAGCCATCTACAAAGAGTTCCTTTCCGGGTGGATTAGAACTTTTAGGGTAACGGATGCATGCAATTCTAATTTAATTCCCAAGCTGAATGATCCGATTTGCTGATGAACAACAAAATAATCGAATCTGATTCAAGATAAAACGGGAAGCAATGACATTACAAACCATTCTGAAATAAAGTTTTGAAAACAAAACAAACAAAACAAACAAAGCATGCACAAATCCAAAATAGGATATTTTGATCCCATGACCCGCTAAAACTACGAAAATGAAAGAATCCGCCATGCTCATTGCGTTTATTGTTGATCCCAAAGCTCATAAAACACCAAAGACTAATTTTCGAGCGGAGACAATGGTTCTTTTTGAATATGAGGTTTCAATCATGACGTAGTTGAGACAAATGGTCCTATATCATGCATATTATGAGATATGTAGCAAACACCAATTACAAAAGTAAAGAAACAACTTAATATTATTGAAAATACTGGCAAGTGTCGTCGTAGAAGAATCATCCAAAAAAGTACCAAGTTTCAGTATCCATAGTGTTCTTTAATAAGGTTAGTGAATCTAAGAAACTCATGTATATTCAAGAAAATCATCAACACAATCTGTGAATTAATGATGTATGTCTTGGCCAAATAGCTACCAGTAGTTCTTCACTTCCAACTTCATCGGCCAGTTGATCTTGTCGAACCATCATAGATAAAGAGCTTGACTATAAGAAAAATATTTGGAACGGGGGATTCCCAGTGGGAAATTGTATCAGAAGAAATATTGGTCTCAACCAGAACCGCAGGTTGTCAATCTACTTGTCGTCTGTTCGTATGCAATGTCCTGTTTCATTTGTCCTGTCAAGTGCTCTAAATGCGCGCTTTTCCCCTCAAGAAGGCGCAGAACCTGTGGCAGAGGGAAATCATTAAAATGCCGACGGGGAGCCGAGAACTGGTGCTATCAATGAAGAAAATCAAATATTTTTAGCAAGTTGTAATGCAATAGTTTCTCACATTGAAGATTGTTTTTGAGGAAGAAAGTAACATACCTTGATTATCCAGGTATGGACTAGACAAACCATTTACAAAGAATTAAAATTCGATTGAGAAAGTTTTGGGAAGATAATGTACTCAATGAATCATATTTCACCTCTCCCATGGATGGGCGCATCTCGGGGTTGGTTTGAATACATAAGCATGCAGCACTAGCCATGTTGTACAGTTCATAAATGCTATACGAGTCCCCAAGTCGAGGGTCAACAAGCTCGTCCAATGCAAGCATCTGGATTAGTGGCAGTGCCTGTAACACCGAAACAAGTGAGCAGCAAAAATAGATGAATATGAACTCATCGATTTTACCATATGAATTAAGTTCGAGGAAAATTTTGTTTATTTTAAACTTGTTTGGAAAATGGGCAACAGCCGAAAAAATTGCCACACTTACCCACTGTACGAGTGACTGATTATTGTTACTTCTCGATAATTCCTCTGTTTCACACCGTTGTCCTGATATTAATTGTATCAGAACAATGCCAAATGCATAAACATCAGTTTTAATGGAAAAGGTTCCATTCTCTGCTAACTCCGGTGCATGATAACTGCAAAAGGGAAAAAAACTTGAGATCAATGTACTGGATAACAGTTAAGGGGCACTGATATCCACGGAAATGCAGCTATATTTTTCATCATGAGATAGGAACCAATACTCACGCAGTAGAGGTGGCGTGGGTGGTTGTCGATTTGTTATCCTTGCATGTTATCAAGTTTTTGAGGCCACAGTTTCCGAGCTGTACATGAATTAGAATGAACAAAATTTTAATTAAACATGAAGAAACCTCAAAAAAATGTTCAAGCGATGAAATCATGTAGTTTAAATAGCGCTTAATGTAATGAAATATAATAGCCTTTTAAATCCGTGATATCATAGAAGCAGAGATCTAAGTAGCTAGGGAGATGACATTCCAGAAAATCAGGGACAAAAAAGGAGATGACATTCCAGAAAATCAGGGACAAAAAAGGAGATGACATTCCAGAAAATCAGGGACAAAAAGAACAGGGAGAAATATATAATGTAGAAGATTGAAATTATCTATGACTATGCTTGATCAAGTTGAGTATGTCTTAGAGCATAAAAAATTTCAAAAAAACAAAAACATATGAAGATCATAGCATAGAGGTAAACAGCGATTTACCAATGGATCAAAGTCATGTGTGAGCAATACATTGCATGGCCTCAAGTAACCATGAATTATTGGACTTCCCCGACACTCTTCATGTAGAAAACGCAGACCTTTAGCGATTCCAATGGAAATAGAATGTCTTCGGTGCCAGTCAAGAACATGTTCTGTGTTACCTGCATTACAAATTTATAATACCACTGAAAAATGAAACGAGGGAGTACAAGATTGGTTCCTTCTAAGATAGAAGGGAATCAACTTAGTTCACTTCCACATACAGCAAATTTGCTCACCATGTAAATGCCACTCAAGTGATTTGTTGCAGACGAATTCGTAGACCAAAATTTTAAAGTCTTCATTGCAATAATAACCAAGAAACATCTCGATGTTTTTGTGGCATGCAAACCTCAGGAATTCTGGGATCCCTTGTGTATTTGCTTCCTTTTGCACCTTTGCACTAATAAGCTGACCATTCTCGAGCTGACCCTTATATACAACTCCATACCCCTCTTCATCCAGTAGATTATCAGGTGAGAAATTATCTGTTGCTATATTTATCTCAGAATAGCTATATCTCATAGAACACAGTTCCATTTCCAATCCACTAGACGTACTGAGAACAGGCGCAGATTCAGCATGTTTGATTAGTAATTCAGCATTGCTACCTGTGGAAAGCATTTAATACAGTCATAAAGATGCATGGCACTAAGATCAGGACCATTATTGCAGTTCCAAACCTTTCATTGCATTTTCAGATGAACATTCAACTGTAGCAATCTCTATCTCAATATCGACATAATCCATTGAATTTTGAAAACTCTCCATCTTCTTATCATTACAAAGAAAAGGGGCATCAGAATAACTCAGCAGACTCAGCTGTTCTAGCATCACCCGCGGAGAATCATAGTATTCAATTTTCATTTCAGCATCAACACCTGTGGAATTCAGGACGGCTAATAGTTATGCTATCTATTTTAGCCATAACAGCGAAAACAAGTTTATAAAGTCAAGATAGAAAAAATCAGCTCAAGCACCTCATTTTGTATTCTCAAGGTGTTGTGTTTCACCGAGAAAGAGCATGAACCATAACACCAACCACCATATTTGACAAGAACTGGAATTAACAATTCTTTAGGCAAGAAGACACGACATGACGTTTTACTCAAGTACCCTCCACGGACCAAAGGAAAGAGCACGAAACAACCCAAGCAATTTAGTTAAATTGTCTCCTCGTGACTAGGCCAAATTTATAGTGATATTATAGAAAGTTCACTGATGGATTCCATGCTATGATTAAGCTAAGAGCAGCGATGAAACAAAAACTAAGATCAGACAAAATTAAAGCAAGTAGCCAAGATTGTGCATGTAAAATCCAAATTGTTCAATGTATAGTAACCTTTCTAACCTAATTTTCCTTTTGGAGAATTTGAGCCAAATTCTTCTTGTGAGGAAAAATCAGGTTCCTTGGAGTTACAAGATAGCGATGTCACCAAGATGCTCTTCTGAATCCCAGTATTTTCCATAGAGTTCATAATTTCATGGCCAGCAGAAGAAATGACGGACCTCTCGTTGTTCTCAATATCTTCAGTCGGCGTCACCAAAACAGGCTTGGATAGTGAATACACAAGTTCATGTTTAGGAACACCATTGGCACTGTCAGAATAATAGGGCCTCATAACATCTAAAGTCAAATTTTCAAGAACCAGTGCAACCTTGCAAGGCACGCGTTTAAGGTAATACCTCAGTTCCTTTCTTAGGTGCCTGTATAGCAAATTATCAGCTATCCAGTGAAATACTTTCAGAGTACATGTTTCAGGAAGTATCTAAACATGCCAAACTAAATGTTTGTCATTAAATTAATTAAAATTCCAGTATAAAAAATCAAGCTATCTACAGTCTACCGATTAAGTTAATAAATGAATCAAAATTTAGAGAACCAAACCGAGAGAAGAAAATGTGAAGCTCGTTTTACTGCACAAAGTAAATAAAGGAATTCCTAACATCAATTATTTTCTTTAGCAGCTGAAGCATAACAATGTGAATGCAACATGAATTCTGGTATTGTCAAAAAAAATTAGAAATTTACGGACATCACAAATTTGAAGTTAAGTTGACTAGATTCCCCAGGATATTCAAAGGGAGTGAAAGCATAATTTCTAAAAATTCTCTGAATTAGAAAATCACAAAAGTTAAAAGATGTGACTGATAGAAGGGGGGTGTCTTTTTCAATGTTGGGGACGTTAAAGATAGTATCTGTGCAATCAATGCAACTTTGCTAAAATAGTGAGCATATTTTAAGTTACCCATATATGGAGCGTAAAGTACTTATGCTCAGGCAAAAAAGATCAACCAAGAATATGTGAGAGCCAAAATGACAGTGGAAAAAGAAAAAAACAAACTTATCTGTTATTCTACTTTTGTCACTAAAAAGCAAAAAAAAAAATTCCGAGTAAATAAATTATCTATCAGAAATTGCATCTCATGGTTAGTGAAAAGTAAATTTGTGAGACATGTGATATATTTGAAATGAAAAAGAAAATGTAATATAACATTGAAGTTTAGAAACTTGACTATGCACACGATAGTTCACAAGTTTCTCACCTTCTTTCAGGAATAAAATCCTGCACGAGCGAGTAACCTCCATGTATTGAAAATTTCAGTTGAAAAATAGACAGTCTCCCATCAACTAGGTATAAAATATGCAGACATCATTGTATATTTTCCATTACTTGCATTAACGAATGATTGCATCATTCTGGAGGCACCCATATGAACATCATGAATCATAGAATCACAGCTAGTTTCTTATTTCATACAACCTAGTCGATTTATCATTTGGTAGTGCAACAAGGGAAAGGAGAAATTTCATCAAGAGAGACATCAAATTGCGATAAAGAATTCTATCACTTCATTATCAAACTTCAACCTGTTGGTTCGGAGCCGAACAGTTATTGACCTTCATTGCTTATTAATAGTGGAATGAAATTGAATTTAGCATAAGAATTCCTGTATTAGAACTAAGGCGTTTTTGGTTATCTTCAACTTAAATCTAACAACTAACGAGTGCACTATTTTCAATAGAAAGAAATGTATCGTAGCAAGATAAAGCATTACCAACTTAAGCGGTTTTGGATCTCATTTTCAACCATTTATATCCTCGATCAATCTTCATTCCCAGTTTTCATTGTTTGATGAATTAAATACCAAGTCCCATTTGTATCTAGAAAATTGGAGAGAAAAGTAAAAGGAAAAGAAAATTTTATTTTCTGTTATATTTTCCTTTTGGATGACACAAGGAACTATACAAACTATATTGATATAGTTGGGATATTATTAGAAACAAACAAAATCACCTGCATATATAAATATATGCACATTGATATATCCAATTCCACTGGTGTATCTAAAATCCAAACAAATAATAAAGAAAGAAATCTATGGGAAGTAAAAGAATTAATAAATTATAGCCACATCGAATAAATAGCAAATTCATTAAATAAGCCAGATGAGAATGAAATAGTTAAAATCAGATCTTACCAATCAAGAACAACCCAGGTTGCATTTGAAGCAGCTACTTCTTGTAAGACAACTTTCTCCACCGGAGCTCCAACGGCAATTTTGACTTCAATATTTATCTACATAAAAAATAGATTAGTGTTAATGCAATGTAAAAATACATCCATTCTACCCTTTGATTTTTTGACACCAAATTAAATTTAAAGTAATATGACATAAATTAGTGCAAGTTGATTTGTTATTAGGTACCAATTGTCCAAATGGGAAATCTAACGCCCAAGCAACTATAAAAACTGAAAAGACAGTGCTCATTCCAAAACAGGGAACTCCGTCTACACCACATTGTTCAGACCGAGTCCATAAGTACATTTTTAAATTCATTAAGCTCCCAAAACTCTAAATTAATTTAACCCTACAGTAATCATATTTTCGTCAAAATAATTATAACCTCGGAAATTTTCAAAGTCTTTTAGAGAATTTTATTTTGGATTTGCCAAAAATTCACCAACTACACAAAGGCCGCCGCGTGGCTAGGTTTTGTCCAGCAGAGTGTCATTCAATATCTCTATATCAATTAGCTCATATTAAATGGCACACTGAAATTAATAAACAACAGCAAATCCCTAAAATGACTTTATCTGAGTTTGGAAAACAAAAATGTCACGACTTGACTTCAACACAAAGTTGCATCTGAGGTTTCTTTAGATGACAAAATAGCAATATTCAGTATAGCAAATTCAGGGTTCTCCAATTTTGTAACAAAGATAAATATTGGTTCTTGTTACCCCATTGCCTTGACATTCATCAGCACTATGCTGGAGCATGCTTATATACGCGCCAAGCTTCCTCGAGGAATCTTCCTTGATTACACGTGCATGTGTTCCAAACAAAGAGTTGGAAGCTATTTTCATTTGGAAACCCACTGTGCAGATATATGGTTAATAATGAAGACAGATAAACATATTTTAACTATGAAAAATGAAAGAAAGGTTGAAGTAAATGAAATTAATAATCCATTAAAAATCCTGTCCAATTTCCCTTAACCATATTGTTTAACTTTTTTTAAACATCCATCTTAAGCAGTGTATTCTCCAGTAAGTAATCTGTGACAGACAAACTTACATAAGCTAGATAAAGAATCAAAGGCTAATTTCCAATTTCCACAGTAGTCTATGAAAAATAAAGAATATCTAATTACATAACAAAAATGTCCAAAATCTTCAGTGTTGCTATTCTATTCAATTTTATCATTTTAGAATTTGAAAGCCTTGGACAGGAAGGAGTTTATCGGTATATACCCTTCACAAAAAATTCACCCTCTCAAGATCAGTTTTGGTTAGAAAAAAAATTCAATCCATGTCAAAGTTCTCATAAGGATCACATCAACTATCGAAGTTATATCCAAACATCTCGAAATTATGTTCGATCATTTTTTTTTTTAAAAAAAAAACAAATTATGTTGGGTTGGATTCAAAGCCAACCAAACGCTCCCTTAGAAATTTCCTATTGAAACTGTAGATCAATAAACAAGTCCTAGGCCCCAAAAAAAAAAATAGATATGGTAGCAGAATGCTCTCTCAAAAATCTGAGAGAAATCATGGAAAAGCTACTGGAAACAAGCGGGTTGATGGTGTGCTTGGGAGGAATTTTAAAAATCATGTTTAGACAGCAGGCTTCAAGAAACAAAAATCAATATTGTGTTTGGTAAGAAACTTTTGAAAGTTGATGTAATGACCCAAAATCTAATTCGAATAAAGTACTATTTAAGACATGATTAAAGACAAATTGATTGATTGAGGATCAGCAAGTTCGGACCTACCGAATAGCTTGGATCCGCCGAATTAATAATCGGACCACCCGATCTTCTTCGGATTATCTTGTCCCGAGAAATCCAGTAAGACGAATGAGATTTTGACACGTGGCGGATAAGGTTAAGTTCGGACCTTCTGAACTAGTCAGATTGTAGCCTATAAGTTGAAGCTAATTTCATTAGTTTCCTCGCACTGTTTTCTCTCTTCTTCTTTACCTCGACTCTCAGCCATATACTTAAGGTTTTCTAGCCAATTTCTAGGGCATTTTAGTGTCGGGAAGCTTTTGGAGCTAGTGTTGACTCGAGGAGGGGTCATTGACACCCGGGACATGCAGATCGAGACATCGTCAGCGGTCTGATGACGAACACAGATATAACCCCAAAGCCCTAAGTGAGTTAAAAAACATGTTTAGGAATTCTAGATCTGACATGATAGTGATTTCAATATGTTGATATTGTCTAGGTTCAGACGAGTAGGCAGATTGGTTTAGTGATGTACGTAATGCAGTGACTGAGATGACCAACATAGTATACATACTTATATACTGCATATTTATCTGTTGCATGATATATGTTTTATCGCCTTGATTCTTATGATGCATTACATGATCATGTTGAGCTTGTTATCCCTTGAGATAGCCATTCTGAGTAGGGCCACTTGGCCTTAGTTTTTCTTGGACGATCGGGTATCAGGAGCCACCCAATGGTGCAATTGCGCAAAGTGCTACGATTACCCAGGACTTTGTAGTTCTAAGATTGGTCATGTGTGGGAGCCACCCACTAGTGCTTCGGCGCAGAGTGCTCCATACATGGGGTGCCACAATTCTGAGCATGTAATTCTAAATTTGATCCTTACTTTTCGAGCACATTGCATTTACATGCATCACATAGGCTTTTATACTCGTATGATTACGAAGATTGTCACTTACAGGCTTGTTTTCATCTCGGACACCCGATTCCACGAGACATGTCTTAGGTTGGACGGTTAGGACGGCCAGGGCAATGGCTAGAGCAGATTATTGTTCAATGGTGATCAAGTGGTGGTTTAATTTGGTTTCTCGTATTTTCTTGTGGGATTATGATTTCAATGTAGTTGTATTGACGTTTAAGATTGAGATTATTGTTTTGTTTTTCATTTGGGTCGTAAAAGCGTTTAAGATATTGTCCCACGATTTAATTGTATTATCAAGTTTGAATATGCATGCTTATTTAGTCTATTTAGTAGTGGCTCGGGTAAGAGCGCTACAATTGATGAGAGATTTTGTAATTTCAACTGAGTGTTTGGTTTGGTTTTTAATGTGGGTAAGATATATTCAAAGTCAAAATTTTGTTTGAAAATATCAGGAACTAGGTAGGGATGTCACCTAGTGTCTACTCCTTGCCAAACGAACACATATACATTTTCGATTTTTGGAGGAAATTGCAAAATGTAAAGCCACTCTAGTATCAAACCTCTGTTAAAATTTAACTAAGTTTTCCACGGTGCCAGACAATACTTGGTTAATAGAAAAATGACGGACCAAAAGCAAGTCTAGTTCACAGCGGTAGGAATATACTAGTGAAAGTAAGATAACAGTTAAGCAGGAGGCAGTTCAAGATTTTCAAACACATTGTACCCATTACACAATTTTGTCAAAGACATCAAGATTACCAGATTTCCCATATGCTAACTCATACACTAAGTTGCTGTTACATCACTTGTCCACTTCTGTAAAGAATTAAAAATCAATACGAGCGAACTATCTCCATCTTATAAGGCCACATACTATTGATAAATTATGATTCAGATCATATCCCAAAAATGTGTTTTTCAAGTTGAAAGTTGCAGCATTCTTTAATTACATATACTTACTAGGGTGCAGTACTTTATGTAACACTCCTAGGACGGTAATAGTATCCCCTTCTTGAATCATGCCATCCTGCTTCCTTATATTGGTAATAGTGTCTCTAAACACCTGACTTGTTTGATTTTTAGTCGCGTCATACGCGATCACAACTCGCCCTGGCATGAGAGGAGTGCTCCTATTACTGAAGCTGCTCCTTTCAATCGATGATGCCATCTAAATAATTCTGATCAAAGGAATCAAGGTCCTGTAAAAATTTTACTACTTCACTTGAGTTCAATGCAACCCTCAATTGAATTCTTAAACGAACTTCAAGATATCTGTAAGATTACACCGACTCTGATTTAATCTTTCTGACTACTTTTTTCTTGGATTCAAAGTACCCTCTGAGATAAATAAAACAGGGATCCAAGAAACGGGCAAGATTGCAAGCCCTTTCCCCTATAATTCTTGAAATGAAATATTTTCCCAACTTTACAGCATACTCATTTTGATCTTTTAGTCGATCCTCCCGAGTCCTCGTGCGTGGTCCGGGGAGAAAAAGAGGGAATATTTCTGGGGCATTGAATTGGGTGTTATAGGCCGAAATGAGACTGTAACAAGAACAACAGAAAGCATCCATGGAAGAGCGACAACGTAGATGATTACGAAGCAGATGAAAATAATTGAATAACATCAAAGAATCCATTTTCGGAAACCTCGTGCAAGGTACCAGATACCAATTGCATAGATTTCTCCGATGACCGGGGCGTGTCTTCTTGTTGCACGCCCACTTCTAAACTAAGCTTTTGCTTTGCTGTGGATTGGATTTGGATATGTCCGAAGAATCCAAGGATCCAATCATTGCTCAAAACTTGTCTGTTGAAATGATTCACTGGGAAGACCGTCGCAAACATGGCTACATGCAAGATGAACTTAGTTTTTTTTTCTATCAGCTCCACCCACGCAAACTCGGAAATCATAGTAGTTATGGATGGAGATTTCATTCTACAACTCAAGCAGAATCATCGATAATTATCAAATTTTACGAGCAAAAATGAGAGAGAACTTATAATCACGACTCATTTCTATGATGTAATAAATTTCAATCCAAACTTAGAACCCAAACCCGGATTGGTATTTTGTTCCAGAAAAAATTAATAAAAAAAATCCAATTTCATTTTTGTCAACTATAAAAAACAATTTGATAGTGTTAGTAAAAAATATTCACATTCTACGGTTTTTATTTCATAAACGAATTCCGCCTATTTTCACATCTATGATTTATATATACAATATAGATCACCGTCAAGAGATAAAAGAAATAAGTATTCGTCCCACATAATTGATCTATAAGACTATGGTAGTAGTGTTTGAGATAAGAAGAACTTTGTAATTTTTTTTAACAAAATTTCACAAAAAGTCAAAATTTTGTTAAGAAAAAATTGAGAAGTGCTTTATAAAATCTCTCACAAACACTATCTGTAAGTTTTTGTGATTACATCATAAACGTCAACATTATGAGACCATCACCATATGATTATGTGATTGTGATAGAGGTGGAATATTTCAAATAACATTAAATATATTAAAATTTTAAATATATATAAACATATATAAATAGTTTATAATATAAAAGTATTAAGCTGAAAAACTATACATAATGTAACGGTGCATATATTTTAGATAGTGACCAACTTTAATTGAAACTTGTGATGATTAAACATGAAATGTGTAATATGGAAAGTTGGAAAGTTTATTTAACATAATGCTCCACCGATTACAGAAAATACTCATATGTATAACTTATAGTCTTGTACTATAAAAAATTTTATGCAATACAAAATTTATCAAAGTGTACAGTACAAAATAATAATAATAATAATAATAATAATAATAATAATAATAATAATAATAATAATAAATACACTCGTCGTCGTTTTCTTTGGCTCTTGTTGAGATAACACCCGAAAGCCTTTCTGACGATCTCAACGACTTTTTCTATCATCATTGTAGAGACATGTTTCCTTGATTTAGGAATTACACTCGCTCCAATTGAATACATTTTCTAAATATGTGGTTTATATTTACCTGTTTGGAAGTCTCGACAGTCAGAACGTAACACTGTTCGCCAATCCAAACATCGTGATACGATCAGAAGTCGACCTACAACTTTTAATATAGTAGAAATGTCGGGTTTTTATCGTGTGAGTGATGTTTTTTTCTCCGATCTCTTTTCTCTACAATCGACTTAATTTGGGTTGGAATGAACAAAATTATGGAGATTTGTGGTTGAATTTGGAATGAAAAAAAAAAAGAATCAAATGTTGGTATTTATATTCGTTCGATTTGTGTAAAATCAACTAGTCTACCGAACGCGGCCACTGTGTGTGTATTTTTTGGAGCATAGCTTCAGTTTACTCGATCTTTGGAGATTGTTTATGTTGACCAAAAGTTTTCCCGTCAATGCCAAATTAAAAGTTGTGCAAGTTGCTTAAAATAAATAAAGAAATACAATTTATGCAAGTACCTATATATTTTTAAAAAAAAATTATGCAATTGAATTTTCAAAATATATTCAATTATATTATGACTTTGTGAAAGAGAAATTAAAATCGAAAAGTCCCTATAATAATCAATTATTTTTTTAGAATTATTTTTTTGTAATTTAATTTTAATAATTGAATTTGTTTGGAGCAATAATTGCCCTGCGAAATGAACAAAGTGTGGCGCTATACAGCTTAACGGATTGAACTGTTTAATTTTTGTTGAGTAGTAGCGCATCGTGTCATATACAATGGGAATTATCAACAAAAATAGAATGAATTTTTTTTAAAATTTTATTGAAATTTAATTTTGAAATTGAATGATATAATCAATTTTTGAAATTGAAATGATAGCAGACAATATAAAATAGAAAGAGATAATTTGTTAGTAAAATATAGTAATATATTAAAACCATGTTTAATAGTATGGAGGGTATTTTAGGAAACCAAAATTTATGCTATACTCTAATTTATTAATGTAGGGTGTCAACGTATATTTATTAATAGTAACATGGGAGAACTACCATTTTTGTCCTGTTATTTGCATTTTTTCACTTTTTGTTATGTTAACTGTGATTTTGTATTTTTTTTCTTTTTTTTTTTTTTGAAAGCCACCATCTTGCACTTTATTAATCAAAAAATAAGTCTTGGATTACAAGATGAATCAACCACAAAAAAAAATCTCCAGTCTCCCACACAAACTGGGAAGAGGAGGAGATAGCAAAAGCAGCAATAGAGTGAGCCACCCTATTAGCTGAGCGCCGCACATGGCTAACAATAATATTACTATGTAAATCCAACTGACATATAACATCATTAAAACAATTGATCCTGCATAGCTAAGATTCTTTTCTGTCTTGGTGACTGCTTGCACCGCAAGAAGAGAATCTGAAATGACTTGATGAAGCTGAAGATGACGTGATGAAACAATCCTGAGTCCTTCCTCCACTGCTAACAGCTCAGAACACAATACAGAAGGTGACTTATCAATTCTCCGACCAAAAGCAAGCACCTGTTGGCCCTCATGGTTCCGCACTACCCCTCTAAGAGCAAAGAAATTCGAGCCTACATTATGAGCTGCATCAACATCCATTCTGAAAGAATTTATTGGCGGGGCAGCCCATACACTCGGGGAGTCAATCTGTATCTTCTCTATAGTTGGAGCTATGGCATCCCGAGCCTGTCGGAAATCTTGGAGCAAGACATCCCCCAATCTGCTCTCAAACTGCACTGTCGAGTAACCTCATTATGTACCACCCGAAGCCTCTCACTCCACGTTGCCCATGCTCGCATAATAAACATCTCAAACTCCTTTTTAGTGAGTTGTTCTTTAAGACATAGGAATATATCCAGCACTTCATAAGAAAGGACTTGTTTTAGCAATGCTCAAAATTCCGATCCCTTCCAACAAGATTTTACAGACGAGCACGAGAACAATGCGTGACTAGTTGAGTCATCACTCGAGTTACAGAGCGGTCATATTCCAGAAGCCGGAACATGATGGGCTATTAGATTCTGTCATGTCGGAATAATATTATAAGCCGCCTTCCAGCAAAATATATGAACTTTCGGAGGGACCGATAAAGCCCATAGAAACTTCCACCAATTTTTCAATTGAATTCCCGAGGTCGATTCCAGAGGATCATAGAATCCCATTGCTACCTTGTAACCATATAGAACAGAGTATTTACCTTTAGAATCAAACAACCAAAACCAAAAATTCTCTTGAGGAGTGGATGCAATAGGGATAACCAAAATATCACTTACAATGTGGGGTAGAAAGAGTTGATGTACCAACTGCTGGTTCCATCTACCATTGGATAATAGGTTACTGACTCGGTGGTGTACCATTGGCTCCTGAACCGTTGAGACCCTCCCCTTTACAGAAAGGGTCCATCTATCCTTAGAGATATCAATCTTTTCACCATTACCCACCTGCCAACACACTCCCTTATCAAGTAAAGGACGACTCCATAACATTGAGCGCAAGATAAAGGAGGGATTACTGCCAAGTCCAGCTTCCATAATATCCTGATGTCTGAAGTAGTGTGCTTTAAGAACACGAGCCACCATTGAATCCGGTTCCACCAAAATACGCCAGAATTTCTTTGTCAAAAGATCTCTGTTGAAATTTTTCAACTTTCTGAATCCAAGACCACCAATACATTTTGGTTTACATAAAGAATTCCAAGACTTCCAATGCATTCTTTTCCTCTCACCTTCCAATCCCCACCAAAAGTTAGAGCATATCCTCTCTATCTCCTCACAAACTGTGAGAACCTCGGTACTAATCATCTAATCGAGAATTAATCAATTAAAAGCATCCAAGAGCCCAGTCAATTTTTTTTGGGAGCGGATGTGCCCTGGACACACCACCCTCTCGGGTGGTTTGGGCGCGGGTGCGCTCTGCACACCGCCCTCCCCTCGATCAAATCGATGCGGCTCAAGTCGAACTTTAATCTGAAACCTGGAACAATTCCAACTCGATACCTCGATCAAAGACTCCAATAAAATTAGTTCAACATACATCAAAACGAGGTATAAAATACAACATGTTCGCCAAACATCAAAGTTTGACATAATTCATTTCAGGTACAAGTATAAGCATGCTTCTATAAGTTATACAACTTCAAATACAAACGAGTTCAAGAATCTTATTCAAAAGCTAAACCGACTCCTCACTTCTATATCTCAATCCCGAGCTAATCATGACGTCTTTGACCAGCTCCTGCCCCACCTGTTACCATGCACACATACAAAGCAAAACAACAGTCGGATAACTCCGGTGAGAATAAATCCCAGTAAAAATGAGATAACATGCAATATCAAATAGTATATCAAAATCATGATATAACAAGAATATTCTTCAACGATAAATAAATATGAAATGCATGTCTTTAAAATCGGGATTATCAAATCGGATAATCAAAGGAATAGAGTTTCTTCTTTTGGGATCCCGAGGTCAAGATATCATAACATTCCTACCTACTCTCCCGATCGGGGTGGTGTTACGTACCTCAATCCTCTAGACTTTGGTGCAACTATTAGAAGTCTTTAAGCGCTAGGCAATATTCGACGCTAGGTGTTACTCGAAAACCCAAACCACTCGATTATAGTTGCCAAATCGTCTAATTCAAATCTCTGGGCGACTAGGCCCGTTTCAAATCAGGAATTCAGGCTCAAGATGAATATAATTATGAATCGAAGATGCATTCAACTAAACAAGACATATAAAAATCATATAAGAGCATATAATCAATCAATTCTTCAAATTCTCATTCAAGATCAAATAATCATGCAAGTTTGTAATTTCAGAGAAATCGAGATTCAAATCTATTTGAGTATTCATCCCCATTTAATTCGATGTCAGCTTTTACCTTATTCTCGATTCAAGGCTCCAACTCGGGACAAGCGATCACGATCAACTCTCTATTGGTTAGACTTCTGATAACTCCGAGTCCAACAACCCTCAAAAAAATCTAAAATAAGGTGAATAAGAACTCAAGATCAATCATTCAACTCAATTCAATATCAACTCAAACAATTTCCCCAAAAATCAACAATTCTCAAACCGACGACATAACGGCTATCCGAAAACCAACAAACAACCACACAACTCTCCAATTCAACTCATAACAACATCAATCCATACAATTCTCATCAAATAAACGTCCAACTCAAAAATCCCAAAATTTTACAAAATCTAAATAACTTCATAAATTCATAACAAATTCAAACGCTGCTATTTTTCCGATCCGACTTAGATATACTATCGCAGCTATCTCAAGAACAAATATATCCAATCAAAATCCAATTCCAATAATGTTTCAAATTCAAAACATTTTGGATCACAATAAAACTTACGGTATAACAAAGCCCTCGAAGCTGTGATCGCAAATATACGATTTATTCTGAATTCTGCAGGACGGATCGTGAATAATCGGAGCTTTGAGAAGAAAGAAAGTGGATGAAAGAGGAAATGACACATTGGAGGAGAAGAAGATGATACACACACGCCTATACATCTATATAAAATACCAAGACTAAGTCAAAAATAGAGAATTTTCACTTTAGCCCTCGGAATTCTTAAAAAATTACAATTCAGTCCCTGATCAAATTTCAATTCAATCCTCACATTTCATAATATCGGAATATCAATATCAATCTCAATTAAGATAATTTTGGGGCATTACACAAATTGACTTAGGAATACGAAAACATGACATAACATAACATAAATAGGGATTGATTGCAAATTACAATACAAATTTAATAAGAGTTTCCTTACCCCCAATCGAGAATGATTTGTTTCCCCACCCCTGAATCCTCTTAGCCACCCTTTCCACCAAATATCTAAAATAAATATTTTTATTCCTGGAAAAGAACACCGGGAGCCCTAGATACACCTCATGTCCCTGTACAATGGGGATAGCCAGACGAGTTTTGATACTTTTCGCCAGCTACATATCAGTGTTTGGGCGGAAGGACAGTGAGGACTTCTCAAAGTTAATGAGCTGACCAGAGGCTTTTTCATAATAAACAAGGCACTGACGGAACACCAGAAATCAATCGTCTCACCTCCATAGCTAATAAAGCCGCCGATAAAACTTGTTTACATAAAACAAACAGATAGGGAGATAGAGGATCTCCTTGACGTAAGCCTCTGCTTGGAATAACATTACCAACAATCTCACTATTCACAGAGAAAGAATACCTAACAGATCGTACACAATTCACGATCTTCTCCACCCAAATTTGTGAGAACCCCAATCTCATCATCATCCCCTACAGGAAGCACCACTCTACTCGGTCATAAGATTTACTCATATCCAGCTTAAGAGCACCATAACCCGTCTTGCCCTGTTTTCTGTTTTTGATCCAGTGTAATGCTTCAAAGCTCAGCATAATATTGACAAAAATCAATCTTCCAAGGACAAAAGCACTTTGAAAGTCATTTACTATCCTTTTAAAAATCAGAATCATCCTATTGGTCAAGCATCGAGCTACAATTTTATAGTAGACATTACATAAGATAATAGGCCGAAAATGCTTCATCATCATAGGAGTTTGGATTTTCGGCACTAAAGTCACTACTGTAGAATTCCATTTATCAAGAGAAGCCCCATCATTAAGAACATGTAAAATGAATTTGTCACCTCCATCCCTACCACATCCCAAAATTTATGATAAAAGAAATCTGACATACCATCAGGTCCAGGAGCTTTATCCGGATACATGTCCAATACCGCCTCCCTCACGTCCTCCTTCGAAAAAGGAGCACATAGGATTGAGTTCATATGATCATAAATGGTAGCAGACACATCATTCAAGATCCGGTTCATGTCAACATCAATGAGTTAAAATATATTGTATAAGTTCCCTACCACGTTAGGGTTTATTAATGAAAATAAAGTACTAATTGAAATATCTCACAATTCCTATAACTTATTTTTTTTCATTTTTATTCATGTTACAGTGAATTTTAATTTTTAGTTTTGTAACTGAAGAAAAAAAGGCTCGGACAAATAAAATTGGAAGCAATATTTTCCATTCTATTTTTCTTATTCTTTACACAAACATGTACACTACAATTATACATGATGAGCCTAACTAAAGAATGGTAAATTGAGAAACTCTCGGCTATATGACATGCTAATTTTATGGCTAATTTAACAAGATAAATCTTTCACATATAATAACAAAATATTACATCTCATCTTAACACTCCCCCAAAGTTGGAGCATAGATGTCTTGAATGCCCAACTTGTCCAATACTTGGTAGAAAGCTTTGCTCGAAACTACCTTTGTTAAAATATCTGCCAATTGGTCTTCTGATCTAACAAATGGTAGCTTGATAACCTTCTCATCAATGTTTTGTTTAATGAAATGTCTATCCACTTCGATGTGTTTGGTGCGGTCATGTTGAACAGGATTGTGAGTTATTGCAATTGCTACTTTATTGTCACAAAATAAATTCATTTCAGTAGTTGGTCGTAACCCAAGCTCAGTTAGTAACCTTTTAAGCCAAATAAGCTCAAAAGTCCTTTAGAAATTCCTCTAAATTCTACTTTGGCACTCGACAATGCGACAACCTTTTGATTTTTACTCCTCCATGTAACTATATTTCCACCAACAAAGGTGAAATAACCAGAGGTAGATTTTCTGTCCAATAGATTTCCAGCCCAATCCACATCAGTTAACCCATCAACATTGAGGTGGTTGTTCTTAGAAAACGTAAGTCCTCTCCCTAGTGCAGATTTCAAGTATCTAAGTATTCGAAGTACATCTTGCATATGATCTTCACTAGGATTATGCATGTATTGACTAACGATACTAACTGTATAGGCAATGTCAAGACGAATGTGAGATAAATAGATAAGTTTGCCTACTAACCTTTGATATCTCTCTTTATTCGCTGTCACTTGATCATAGTGAATTCCAAATCTCTGATTTTAAACAATTGGTATATTTGTCTGCTTACAATCAATCATGCCCACTTCGGATAACAAATCCAATATGTATTTTCTTTGGGAGAGGAATATCCCTTATTCGATCTACATACCTCAATACCTAAGAAATAATTTAGGACTTTTCATCTCAAACTCTGAACTCAAATACTTTTGAAGCATGGATATTTCTTTTGCATCATCCCCTGTAATAATCATGTCATCTACATAGATTATCAAAGCAGTTAACTTCCCTTGTTGCAGCTTGAAAAATAATGTGTGATCTGAGTTTCTTTGTTGAAAATCATAGTTCTTCATCGCCAAGATAAATCGACCAAACCATGCACGAATTGATTGTTTCAGTCCATACAATGCTCGTTTTAATTTACACCAGCTCCAATATTAGATGTTGCAATATAACCTGGTGGGATATCCATATATACATATTCATCAATATCTCCATGTAGGAAAGCATTTTTCACATAAAATTGGTGCAATGTCCAATCTAATTTTGTCGCCAATGTTATCAAGATTCTTACAGTATTCAATTTTTCCAACAGCGAGAAGGTCTCTTGATAATCGACACCATAGGTCTGAACGTATCCCTTTGCTACAAGCCTTGCTTTGTATCTTTTGATAGATCCATCTGCATTATATTTAATTTAAAACACCCACTTACATCCAATTTTTTTCTTTTCCTTTTGTAAGTGTACAAGATCCCACGTGTTGTTCATTTGTAGAGATCTTATTTTTTTTCCTGAATTGAATTAGACCATTTTGGATTTGCTAAATCTTCCCGAATCCCACATGGAACATCCTATGATGATAGCTTGTGTACAAAGGCTATGAAAGTGTTAGACAACCTTTGAGTGGTCACATGATTAGAAATTGGATATTTTGAACTTTTCCTTCAATATCTAGTGAATATCGAGAAGGTGACTTTCCTCTATTATGCTTGAAAGGTAAGTGAAAATCAACAGGAGTATCAAGAAAAATACTAAAGGGAGATACAGAAGTACTTAATTCTGGAATATTCTCTGAAGAATGATTATCATTGTCGGGTACATATGAGAGTGGGATTTTTTCTTTGTTCACTTCAGATTCTGTCCCATGTGGTTTCATGGTTTTCTTGAGTTGCATGAATTGTTTCATTTCTTTGTATATCATCATTATGCCCCATATTTGAATGAATTCCCTCAAAGGTTGGACATTCCCACCATTTCTGTTTTTCATCCCAATTCTCCCCCTGAAGATGAGAATTTTGTATTGTTGAAGAGTAAAAATTCTCAAATTCTAAGAACGTGACATCCATGGTGATATAAATAAGCTTATCTATTATAGCATAACACCGATAACCTTTTTTCTTTGTAGCATATCCTAGCAAGATGCATCTAATAGCTCAAGGATCAATTTTTGTAAGTTGGTGTTTGTATATGTGTCAAGATCGAAAAGCTACTGCTGCTGGATTAGAACGAGTAGTGAGCTGATACTGTTCTAGAACTTGTTGCATGAGGCAGTAGATGACTGCTACTAGTGAGTTCAGTAGTGTTAGATGTTGAACTCTTTTTTTCTCTTTGATCTCCGAGAGTCAACTAACAAATATACGGTTGTGTGGAAAAAGGTCAACTGGGAGATTAAACTTGCATCAGCTGGCTCTACTGGTTGTGTGTGTGTGTGTTCAGCAGAAAGTAATCAACACAAAAATTTGTTTTTGAATGTTCGGAGACACAACTTCTCTTACGTCACCCATTTTTCTGTTTTCAAAAGGTATCACTAGAAGACTTTGACACAACGGCCCACCTCAACCAGGACTTAACCCACTGCCTACTGTTGAGACTCCTAGTTACTCTACTAGTTTCAACCATTTGTGCTGAAATCAGGTTACAGAGGTTTTCAGTACCTCAACTGTTACAAATAAAACATTTTTACAACTCAACACTTAGCACAATATGATCCTAAAAGATCTGATAGACTTGATGCATGTGCTGGTGTTCTTCGGCTTTTGTATGATCTTCTATGTACGAGTTTGAACTCTTTTTTTTGTGGATATGAACAAATGAAAGTGTTCAGTAGTTCTTTGATAAGTTTTAAATGATGGTGAGTTCTTGGGAGCCGGACAGTTCTTCTGTTGGTCGTGATCTCTATTTATAAGTGCAAGATAATAATCATCTTTATTCAAATACATCCATTGGTAACTAGCTGTTTTCTTGTCTTTTAGTTAACTGTAATAAGATACACTTAGGTTGAGTAGATCTGAGTCTAATCAGTGTACTATAGATCTTTGGTTAATAGCTTTAACTGGTTCATGGAGAGCATCTGCTGATCTGCTCTTCTGTTTCTTCTTATGCTCTTTTTCTTACTTCTTCTGATCTGCTCTCTCTTCTACTTATGTTTCTGCTTCTTAATCTGCTTCCAATTGTTAATATATCAAGTTGATGTCTGAAGTAATTTTTTTCAAACAATAAAACTCAGATATTTGATATCCTAACAATATGTGAACAAGCGCAACACATCCAAAAATACGAGGCAGAACAAGAAGCACCAAAGGTAAAGCAACATGTTTAAACAAATTCTGTAATAGTGTTTTAAACTCCAACACTCTTGAGGGCATACGATTAAGTAGGTATGTGGCAGTAACAATTGCTTCATCCCAATGCATGTTATGCACTTTTGCTCCAATTAGAAGGGTACAAGTAGCTTTTAAAATATGCCTATTCTTTCACTTGGCCACTTGTGGGGTGTGGACGCATGAAGTCTCGTGAATAATTTCATTAATCCAAAATATTCTTGAAATTCTTTATTTATATATACTCGCCCGTTATCAGACATAAGAATTTGAATTTTAGCCGAGAATTGATTTTTAACCATGGCATGAAAGTACTGAAACACATTAAAAACTTCATATTTGTGCTTCAACATGTATAACCATGTCATTCGAGTGTATTCATCTAAAAAAGTCACAAACCAATGAATACTGGAAATAATTGTAATGGGTGAGGGTCCCCAAACAACAGAATGAATCAAAGAGAAAGGCACATCTCTTTATTTGAACCAGTTGGAAAATGCACTAGATGACTTTTAGCTAAAATGCATGTTTCATAATGAAAATCTAAGTGATTTACATTTGTGAACAATTGAAGAAATAAATGTTTCATATATCCAAATGAAGGATGTCCCAACCGTCGACGCCATATCCAAATCTATTTTTTTTTTCTTGGTATTAGTTGAGTGAACGACATTGATCCTACATGTGTTGAAATCATCCATATAGTATAATTCCCCTCTCTTAGAACCACGCCCAATGTTCTCCTTGGTGAGAATATCCTGAAAGAGACAAAAATCTAGATACATCAGTGCTAAGAAATTCATTTCTTTTGTCACTTGTCCAATAGATATTAGTTTGTTTGAAAGAGGGGGTACTAGCAAAGTATTAGATAATGAATTTTGGGTGAAAGATTCACTCTTCTAGCCTCGGTAACTGGATATGAAACTCCATTAGCATTGACTATGTTAGTGCGTCTTGGTGTTGTAATCTCAACAAAATCCTCCTTTGAAAACGTCATGTGATCTGTTGCACCAGAGTCTACTATCCAACCATTATATTCATATTAATTAGGGACGAGTAATGCACAAATATTACCTTGGTCATTAAGAGTGGTTGCTTTATTTTCAGAGTTGACATGTGGTAGAAGAGATAATTGACACTCGATGTTCACTGGTGATGCTCGTCCAGTATTGTCTCTTTGTTTTTGTGCTTTGAGTTAATTCCACCATCCTGGATATCCATGTAGTTTGAAGCAAGTATCACGATTATGTTTGGGATTCCCACAATGAGAACGACTTTCTCCTTCTACATGTTCTTTTCATTTCGAAGAAAAATAGGATTTTCCACCATTTTGAGAAGGCAGTACAGATTTCGCAATTTTGAGTGAAGGGGCCCGTTGAGAATTTTCCCTTAAACCTTTAGCAGTCATGGCTAAAGCAGATGTCGTCTCTGTTTCGGATAGCATCATTGTCCGTCGTACGTCTTCTCGCCGAACATGAGAATAAGATTTCTCCACAATAGGGAATGGCTTTATTTAGAGCACATCACTTCTAATATTATCAAGTCTATCATCTAATCCATCAATGAAAGTATATACTCTGTCTTCTTGAAGAAGTGCATTATATTTTTGTATATCATTTTTGCACTTCATTGGATTTGGACGACGAAAATTAATCTCCATCCACAAGCCTTGGGGATTGTTGTAGTCAGATTCAATGGACCCTCCAGCTTGTTTCAACCGTGTCACTCGTCTCGTTAACTCATAAACTTGTGACGTGTCGGTTCCATCAAAACATGTCATATCGATTGACTCCCATACTTCTTTGGTAGTTGGAAAGCGAATGAAATTAGTGATCAACGGCGAATACATAGAATTAATTAGTCATCCCTTGACAAGAGCATTCTCTGTTCTCCATCTTATGAAATTTTGATCTGTTGGTTCAGGTTGTGGGAGATCACCTGTCTCTTCTTGATATGTAAATCTTGACAACCTGGGACCATGAAGCATAATTTTTTCTATCAAGTTTTATTCCGATTTGTATGGAAGGAATATCATATGTTGTTGTAGAGATACTTGTTGGGTTCTGTGTCAGGATTTGAGTTACTTTGGTAGATAGTGTTGGAAAACACGGCGATCAGATCAATTAGGATTGATACCCGGTGCAGCGGAAGTTTAAAATTTTTGTATGGAACGATTCCATAATAGGTATCAACCTTACGATTAAATTGTGTGTGTAAAAATTAAATAACAATTATAAAATTTTTACCTTTAATCTCGAATCGAGATTTTGGACACCAACAGATTTCTCTGCTCTCGTTGTATATCCCTGGAACTGATGGACGAACTGTTCTTCAATCAGGTCCACGAACGGATATTTAATCCCTCTGATAGATTGCACTAGAAAATCTATCAGAAGTTTCTACGAAGAGATTAACGAATTTGATCCGTTAAACCAGACTGTAATTCAAAATCACAGGCTGGATTTCTTTTCGAGCAAAGGGAGAGGGGGCGGCCACCTTTTAGAAAATTAACTAGGGTTTTCGAAAATTCTTGTGACCTGTTGTGTGTAATTTCTGTACTGCAATAACTTATTTATAATGTAGGCCACTAACAGCTTAGGGCCCATTAGTCATAAGTTCAAGCCCGACAAGCAAAGCCCGCATGTTCAGAAATTAATATAAAATTCATCGTGACTCCGATTGATAAACCGATTTCACCAATGTGCACAGAAACCATTTCTGCACCTTTTAAAGTCAAGATAAATTTTTCTGAATCCGAATTCAGTGATTTTCAAAAATGGCCATCCCTATGTCATTTTAGGAAATCTTACTCCTCTACTCATAATTAAGAAGTCCAACTTCTTTGTTCATTAAATTTAACTCTTTAAATTTAACTATCTCAATGGGAATTAAAAATCCATTACACTGTGTGACCCTCAATGGTTCAGGGATACAGCTAGCCGTGGGCTCACAACTCCTTGTGACTCGGAACAACAATTTCTGACTTGCCCATCGAATCATGGTAAGAGCGTCTAGCAGCATCGCCCCATGATTCCCTAGGTATCACTGATAGTGCCTACAAGAACCAATAGATTTTGGTTAGCGTACAGTACGGTCCCTTCATCCATATATCCCGATCGAATCAACAACCATTGGTATATCGAGAGTCGCTCGAGATTCGATAACTATGCAATACATCTTGAAGATCAAATAGTGACATCGCATGTGCTACTAAGAAACCATTTCTTAAATCACATCATGTACTCTGGCCAGAGATTCGTCATACTAATATCTCCTCAGATCGCATAGGATATCCACACTCGCAAGCATGTGGTGAATCCTTGACAACAAAGCATCGACTCCTATATGTGTTGTAACTGTACCCAATCCCGACACCTGATGACCCCAATAGAGTCGGTAAACGAGTCAAAGCACAGTACTAGCATATAGAGTCTCAATGATGTTTCAAGTAGTAAGGACTAATGGTGTACAACCAAAACCGCGGACTTTATCCACTCGATAAGTGATAACCACTTGGAAAGTCCGGATAGGGTAGTTCGATCATTCATCATATGAATATCCATTTGCATGCTTCGAACATCTCTATGTTCCTTACCAATGAAACGTGGTACTCTGCATCGCAAATGCTAGTCTCAAACTCGAGCGATCCTTATCCTTATTATCGGACGGCTCAATCGACTAGGAACAGTTTAGAATATACAGTGACTATAAGATATGTTTCATGATAGACATCTCCATGTTCTACCACATCTTACATACACTATAGTATATTCAAGGTCTTTATCAAAACAACAATAGTATATCACAATATAACAATATGAAGAAAGATAAAGTCATTGCCATTAATAAAAGTGTAAATAATATTAAACAAAAGATTGTTTATACAAAGAGTCATCAAAGCCCTTAGCCACAAGTTGGCTCATCGGGCACCCACTCTTTCAATCTCCCTCTTGCCCTAAAGCCAACTAGTCATACTACGTAGACCCATTGCTTCGCGATGTTTGTCAAATAATGGTCCTGGCAAGGGCTTAGTAAGTGGATCAGCGATATTGTCTGCAGAGGCCACTCTTTCGACAGTGATGTCTCCTCTTTCCACAATCTCCCGGATGATGTGGTATTTCCTCAGTACGTGTTTGGATCTTTGATGAGACCTTGGTTCCTTTGCCTGAGCAACGGCACCCGTGTTGTCACAGTACACCGGGACTGGACCAACAACTTCAGGAATGACGCCCAACTCTTGGACGAAATTCCTCATCCAAACGGCCTCTTTAGCAGCAGCTGATGCTGCAATGTATTCTGCTTCAGTGGTGGAATCTGCTGTGGTGTCCTGCTTGGAACTCTTCCAAGAGACAGCACCGCCATTGAGCATGAACACAAATCCAGAGGTTGACTTCGAGTCATCCACGTCACTTTGGAAGCTAGAGTCGGTATAGCCTTCCAATTTTAGTTCTATTCCTCCATATACCATGAACATATTCTTAGTCCTTCGTAAGTACTTAAGAATGTCCTTCACGGCTTTCCAATGCATTTGACCGGGATTAGCTTGATATCTGCTCGTGACACTCAGAGCAAATGCTACATCCGGTCTGGTAGATATCATCCCATACATGATACTACCTATGGCTGACGCATATGGTACATGTGTCATTTTCTCTATCTCTTCATCAGTCTTGGGACACATAGACTTGGATAAAGAAACTCCATGACACATGGGTAGATGTCCTCTCTTGGACCCATCCATTGAATACCGTTTCAATATGGTGTCGATGTAGGTTGACTGAGTGAGTCCTATCATTCTCTTAGATCTATCTCTATAGATCTGTATCCCTAGAATATAGGATGCCTCACCCAAATCCTTCATCGAGAATCTACCTGATAACCATATCTTTGTTGACTGCAACATCCCTACATCATTCCCAATGAGTAGGATGTCATCAACATAAAGTACTAAGAATGTCACAACATCCTTAACTACTTTCTTGTACACGCATGGTTCCTCCGGATTCTTGATGAAACCAAAATCTTTTATTGTTTCATCAAATTTTTGGTTCCAACTTCTTGATGCTTGTTTTAGACCATAAATTGATCTCTGAAGCTTGCATACCTTATGCTCGCTTCCCATGGATGTGTACCCCTCAGGCTGCTTCATATAGATTTCTTCCTTAATGTCTCCATTAAGAAACGCAGTCTTCACATCCATTTGCCATATCTCATAGTCATACCATGCAGCTATGGCAATAAGGATTCTTATGGACTTGAACATTGCAACTGGTGAAAAGGTTTCATCATAGTCAACTCCTTGTCTTTGAGTATAACCTTTTGCCACCAATCGCGCCTTGTAGGTCAATACCTTACCATCAGGCCCAAGCTTTCTCTTGTAGATCCATTTACACCCTATTGGAACAATTCCATCGGGAGGATCTACTAAAGACCAAACTTGGTTTGTATGCATCGAATCTATTTCCGACTGCATAGCTTCAAGCCATAAATTTGAATCCGCATCAGAAATTGCTTCCTTGAAGTTTCTTGGATCATATCCAACATCGGGTTCATCTTGATCCCCTTCAAGAAGAAGACCATATCGAATAGGAGGTCTAGAAGTCCTCTCGGATCTTCTAGGTATAGGCGTGTCCAGCAATGGTTCCTGAGGTGTAGGATCGTTATTTTGTATTTCGGGTTCTTCTCGAATTTCTTCGAGTTCCATCATCTCGCCTTTCTTATCCAATAAGAACTCCTTCTCCAAGAAGGTGGCATTCCTTGAAACAAATACCTTTGTTTCAGCAGGATAATAGAAATAATATCCGATTGAATTCTTCGGATACCCTACAAAATAACATAAGCTGGATCGACTATCCAACTTATCTCCCACTGTCCGCTTCACGTAAGCAGGACATCCCCAAATCCTCAAGTACGAATACTTAGGAGCTTTGCCATTCCATAACTCGTATGGTGTTTTGTCCACTACTTTAGTGTGGACGTTGTTCAACAACAA
Source organism: Henckelia pumila (assembly GCF_033568475.1). Taxonomy (NCBI): domain Eukaryota; kingdom Viridiplantae; phylum Streptophyta; class Magnoliopsida; order Lamiales; family Gesneriaceae; genus Henckelia; species Henckelia pumila. The sequence goes on along the minus strand of NC_133121.1, from coordinate 167,799,756 downwards.
TACCGCCGTTTCAAGCGCATAGCCCCAAAACGAAGGTGAAAGCTCAGTGAAGCTCATCATGGACCGAACCATGTCCAACAAAGTTCGATTACGACGCTCCGATACACCATTAAGCTGTGGTGTCATAGGAGGAGTCCACTGAGAGAGAATCTCATTCTCTTTTAGATAGTCCAAAAACTCGGTACTCAAGTATTCTCCACCTCGATCCGATCGAAGTGCTTTAATACTTTTACCTAGCTTGTTTTCTACTTCAGCCTTGAATTCTTTGAACTTTTCAAATGCTTCAGACTTATATTTCATTAAATATAAATACCCATACCTTGAATAATCATCAGTAAAGGTAATGAAGTAGGTGTGGCCATATTGAGTCCCAACTCTAAATGGACCACAAACATCTGTATGGATCAAATCCAACAGATTTTGACTACGCTCAGGTTTCCCCTTAAAAGGAGATTTAGTCATTTTTCCTTTTAGGCAGGATTCACAAGTAGGTAGAGAGTTAATATCAGACATATCAAACATGCCCTCTCCCACTAGCTTATTCATCCTCCTTGAGGAAATATGACCTAGCCTAGCGTGCCAAAGGTTTGCCGGGTTTTGGCTATCGATTTTCCTTTTGTTTGTTGTTGCCGGTTTATCAACATAATTTATTGGAACGTCTTTTAGTTTTAAGTTGTATAGATCGTTTTCAAGTTGTCCATTTCCAATCAAACATTCATTCTTGTAAATATTGCAAATCTCATTCACAAAATTGCAAGAATAACCATCTCTATCAAGCATAGGAACAGAAATAATGTTTTTAATCAAATCCGGAACAAATAAAACATCTCTTAAAAGTAACTTAAAACCGTTCTGCAAAATTAAATAAACATCTCCCACGGCTTTTGCTTCAACTCTGGAACCATTTCCGAGCCTCAGCTGGGTCTCACCCATTCTATGCCTGCGACTTCTTGTCATCACCTGCAAATCATTGCAAATGTGAGATCCACATCCGGTATCCAATACCCAAGAAGTAGTATTAAGTGAAACATTTATTTCAATATAGAACATACCCTTTGCAGTTCGCAACTGCTCTAGATATTCCTTGCAGTTACGCTTCCAATGACCGGGCTTCTTGCAGTAATGGCAAACATCCTTGGATTTTTCCATGTTTGAAGCCTTTGTCTTGTACTTCTTCTCGGGTTCGATTTTCTTGGGTGGGGCAGAACGTTTCTTACCCTTTGTACTTGGCCCCTTCTTAGCAGAAGAAGAGGAGCCCACCAAGAAAGCCGGTTTATCCTTCTTTAATGTGGATTCATATGTCACAAGAATATTGACCATCTCTTCAAGGGAGGCCTCTATCTTGTTCATATTGAAATTTACCACAAATCCGTCAAACGAAGAAGGAAGAGACAGAAGTAGTAAGTCCACGTTGAGTTCATGCTCCAACACCAAATCAAGGGTTACCAACTTCTGTATGAGCCAAATCACTCGTACCCCATGATCACGGACCAAAGTCCCTTCACGCATGCGACACGTCATTAGCTCCTTTACAGTAGCGAACCTTTCAGCCCTCGATTGAGCCCCAAAAAGTTCTTTGAGTTAAACGTGAATGTCAGCAGCATTCACGGTGTCCTCAAATCGCCTCTGGAGTTCATCAGACATCGAGGCTTGCATATAGCATTTGGTCTTGATATCATGGTCCCACCATGTATCAAGCTTGGCTAACTCCTCCGGACTTACGTCAGCTGGTGCTTCCTTCGGAGGAAATTTTTCTAACACGTAGAGCATCTTCTCCGAAGTCAAGACAATCTTCAACTTACGGAACCATTCCGTATAGTTTGCGCCAGTCAACTTATTTTGTTCGAGGATCGAGAAAAGTGGATTACGCGAATTCATCTTATGAAATACTGAAAAGAAACAGACAAATATCAGTGATTGTTTAAGCAATTTACTAAGACATAAAATAGGCGAAATTTATTTTATGAATCTCACTCCCACTATTTTAACGATTTCACTACCCTCTAGTGAAAACGGGAAACTGTTTTCCTTAGTGAGAACATGGAGTCCAATTGACAAACTTATGGTCCCGAATAATATCAGCCAACCATAATTTTCAAAAGGTAGAGCCCAATTGCTTCCAAAGCAACCTCCACGTTTTTACCTCATGTCCAATAAGGGCCCAATAATATGACGCCGATTATTGTGACATGTCAAGATGACCCATCAATATTAAGTTGTGATGGACGGTCGCCATGTGGATCCCCCAATAATATGAGCCGATCCCATGGGAGTTCCACCCAACTTACAACATGTGTCGATCCAATGTACAGCTTTCCGACGAACGGGCCCCCCCAATAATATGAGCCGGACCGTATCCGCGGGTAGCATCTCATACATTGATCGTTGATGGAAGGTAGGAACATTTAAACAAATTTAAATTTCCTTTATTTATCTTGATATCAATTTTAAATCATATTTAAAATGAGGGATTTTTAATTATAAAAATTTGTCTCATCATTTTTAAAATTTTTTGTATGCTTGCCGGATTCACACAATTATGTCTAAAACATGCATACAATTATAATATCACATATTATATAGGATGATCGATTCCATTTCTAATCGACCCGTGGTTGCCAATCACGAGTCTTAGTCCAATCCTAGGTAATATGCAGTATGCAATGCAATCCTATTACATTTGCTTCCAATTTACATTTCTTCTGTCTTTATTGTCTGCTGGGCCCACCTCCATCTTCAAATCTTGATCTCCCACTAAATCTAATGTATTTACAATAAATAACAATGACAAGTAGGGGATACATTTTTAAGGGGTGGGAACGGGCCATAAACCAAGCCCACTTTTATTACATATGACATTCATATTGGGCCATAAACCAGGCCCATTAATAAAACCAACAACAATAAAACAAATGTAAATTTCTAACATACACCTACAAAATTGGTCATGGCAATCGATCATCCTTATCCAATAACATTTAATTCAAAATTAATTTATTGGATAACATGCAATGGCAATTTAAATTTAAAAGGATAAAATCATATTTCATACATAAAATCTTATTTTACATACAAAATCATATTTTATCTTTTTATCAAATAAAATCATATTTTATCTATAAAATCCAATTTTATACATAAAATCATATTTTACTCAATATATCCATAAGATCATATCTTATCATCAATTGTACTAAAATAATTAATTTCAAAATTCAATTTAAGGATAAAATATTAAAATTTTCCAAAAATTCAAATTTATCCAAAAATCAATTTTAAAATTTCCGGACTCGAACAATTCAATCCGACGCCTCGTGAACCAATCAAAACAATTTTCGATCGGACCAAAAATAGAATTTTAATATATTAAAATTTAATTTAAAAATTAAAAATAATTTTTCCCGCGGGCCGCCCGGGACATTCCCGGGCTGCCCGCGCCCTAATGTCGTCGGGCCGGGTAGCCCGGCTGCCCCTAGGGCAGCGACGATCGCTGCCCTTGCCCCGAGCAGCGATCCAATCGCTGCCCGGGTTTGTGCCCGAAAAAAAATATTTTTATTTTAAAATATTTATTTTGTTTCAAAAGCCGAGGCCTAAAATTTTTTTGTACAATCGATTAATTTAATCGCTTGATCTGAGCAACCTGTCTCTGATACCACTGTTGGAAAACACGGCGATCAGATCAATTAGGATTGATACCCGGTGCAGCGGAAGTTTAAAATTTTTGTATGGAACGATTCCATAATAGGTATCAACCTTACGATTAAATTGTGTGTGTAAAAATTAAATAACAATTATAAAATTTTTACCTTTAATCTCGAATCGAGATTTTGGACACCAACAGATTTCTCTGCTCTCGTTGTATATCCCTGGAACTGATGGACGAACTGTTCTTCAATCAGGTCCACGAACGGATATTTAATCCCTCTGATAGATTGCACTAGAAAATCTATCAGAAGTTTCTACGAAGAGATTAACGAATTTGATCCGTTAAACCAGACTGTAATTCAAAATCACAAGCTGGATTTCTTTTCGAGCAAAGGGAGAGGGGGCGGCCACCTTTTAGAAAATTAACTAGGGTTTTCGAAAATTCTTGTGACCTGTTGTGTGTAATTTCTGTACTGCAATAACTTATTTATAATGTAGGCCACTAACAGCTTAGGGCCCATTAGTCATAAGTTCAAGCCCGACAAGCAAAGCCCGCATGTTCAGAAATTAATATAAAATTCATCGTGACTCCGATTGATAAACCGATTTCACCAATGTGCACAGAAACCATTTCTGCACCTTTTAAAGTCAAGATAAATTTTTCTGAATCCGAATTCAGTGATTTCCAAAAATGGCCATCCCTATGTCATTTTAGGAAATCTTACTCCTCTACTCATAATTAAGAAGTCCAACTTCTTTGTTCATTAAATTTAATTCTTTAAATTTAACTATCTCAACGGGGATTAAAAATCCATTACACTGTGTGTCCCTCAATGGTTCAGGGATACAGCTAGCCGTGGGCTCACAACTCCTTGTGACTCGGAACAACAATTTCCAACTTGCCCATCGAATCATGGTAAGAGCGTCTAGCAACATCGCCCCATGATTCCCTAGGTATCACTGATAGTGCCTACAAGAACCAATAGATTTTGGTTAGCGTACAGTACAGTCCCTTCATCCATATATCCCGATCGAATCAACAACCATTGGTATATCGAGAGTCGCTCGAGATTCGATAACTATGCAATACATCTTGAAGATCAAATAGTGACATCGCATGTGCTACTAAGAAACCATTTCTTAAATCACATCATGTACTCTGGCCAGAGATTCGTCACACTAATATCTCCTCAGATCGCATAGGATATCCACACTCGCAAGCATGTGTTGAATCCTTGACAACAAAGCATCGACTCCTATATGTGTTGTAACTGTACCCAATCCCGACACCTGATGACCCCAATAGAGTCGGTAAATGAGTCAAAGCACAGTACTAGCATATAGAGTCTCAACGATGTTTCAAGTAGTAAGGACTAATGGTGTACAACCAAAACCGCGGACTTTATCCACTCGATAAGTGATAACCACTTGGAAAGTCCGGATAGGGTAGTTCGATCATTCATCATATGAATATCCATTTGCATGCTTCGAACATCTCTATGTTCCTTACCAATGAAACGCGGTACTCTGCATTGCAAATGCTAGTCTCAAACTCGAGCGATCCTTATCCTTATTATCGGACGGCTCAATCGACTAGGAACAGTTTAGAATATACAGTGACTATAAGATATGTTTCATGATAGACATATCCATGTTCTACCACATCTTACATACACTATAGTATATTCAAGGTCTTTATCAAAACAACAATAGTATATCACAATATAACAATATGAAGAAAGATAAAGTCATTGCCATTAATAAAAGTGTAAATAATATTAAACAAAAGATTGTTTATACAAAGAGTCATCAAAGCCCTTAGCCACAAGTTGGCTCACCGGGCACCCACTCTTTCAGATAGGTCGCCAAGGACAATCAAAGTGTTGTGTTTATCATGTTGTTGATTTTCCCCACCATCCTTCACTACATCCATTTTCTTAAAATTTAAGGGTTCTTGGATCTGGTTATTAATAAAAAAAAATAGGATCACCTCTTTAATACCATGAAGAAAAGAAGGCTGGACAAAGAAAATTGGAAGCAATATTTTCCATTCTATTTTTCTTATTATTTACACAAACATGTACACTACAATTATACATGATGAGCCTAACTACAGAATGATAAATTGAGAAACTCTGGGCTAGATGACAGACTAACTTTATGGCTAATTTAACAAAGACAAATTTGATCACTTAACTTGTAGTTATTTTCATTTTTTTTCTTTTTTTTATCGGTCAGAAAAGAATCGAAAATGAAACAAACTATAAGTTAAATGATAAAAAAATAAAAATAATATACAAGTTACAAGACTACAGATAAAAAGACCAAAATGAAAAAAACATGCGAGTTCAGGATTGAAAATACAAATTCAATATTAATATGATTAGAAGTGAAAAAAATAAAAATAACGTGACTACAAATGTTGTAATTTCTAGTAATGGATATAATAATTAATTGTTTTAAATTACTTTAATTTTAATAATTAAACGACACACACACACACACACATACATACATATATATATATACATATATATATATATATATATATATATAGTTTTGATCTTGTAGTAGTCCGGCTTCATTTTACAAGATTAATTAAGTAAAAATGGCTAATCATGGATTAGGGACTTAATTTGGAATTAATGGGATAATTTATGAAAATTTGACCAAGGTGGGTTCGGACCGTCCGAACCAGGATCGGAGGATCCAAACCAATTTTGAGGCATGACCATAGTTCGGAGGATGCGGAGGGATCGGACCGTCCGAACCTAGTTAGGCCATGCAAGGGTTGAAGTGTCAAAACTGACCAACACGTAGCAAGTTCGGACCGTCCGAAGTCGGGATCGGACCGTCCGAACTGTGCATGCAATGAAGTTTTTTGCATGCAAATATCGGACCATCCGAAGTCCCAGATCGGACCGTCCGAACTCCGCCTATAAATAGGTCATCCAAATTTCAGAATTCTCACACCTTTCACTTCTTTCTCTCTCGGTCTTAGGGTATTCTATGCGTTTTGGGGTGATTCCAGCCTTCCTAGGCTTGGTCCAAAGGTTGGTGAGGCGCTCCGAGGTTGCTGCGGCGAGGTGCCCAAGTTCTGGGGCAGTTGTAGCGACCCAACCCGGATCCGCAACCTAATCAGAGTTTAGAGCATGATTAAGCATGCATTAAATAAAATTGCTACGGAAGACTTAAATAAAAGCAGACCGGCAGAATACAACCAGTTAAACAAATTCGATTATACAACCCAATCGAATAACTTAAATAAAACCTACACCTAATCCTGCTGTCTTCGAGGGTCACTGGCCTCTCCAAGCTCCTGGTGCTCAATCCTGCACCTACACCTGCCCCGTCGAATGGGGTGTCCAGATACACAGAAAATACTGGACGTGAGCGACTACGCTCAATACATAAGCAATGATATATATAATATATGCAGCACATAAGTGTATTTAAAACCAAGGTAAACCAGTATACTCAGGGGCGCCAGGAATATACAGGGCAATGCCGGATAGCAAGTCTGTGGTGCCACTCCTATATTTCCCTATCAACTATAGTGTTTGCACTATCGTCGTGGTCGCTTCTAGTGATAGCAAAACCAGGGGCTAAGTCTCCCCAGACATGAATCCATAAGGAGTAACTCATCACTGATGGAAACTGTCATGACTCACATCATACCAGATGCAGTCTACCGTAAAAACATGTATGTGCTAAAGCTGTAAAACATATATGTTCCGGATCCACTACCTAATCAGAGTTAAGAGCATAATTAAGCATACATTAAATAAATCGCTGCGGAATACTTAAATACAAGCAGACCGGCAGAATACAACCGGCTAACAAACTCGATTTATACAACCCAATCGAATTACTTAGATAAAAACCTACAGCTAAATACTGCTGTCTTCAAGGTCGCTGGCTCCTCCAGGCTCCTGGTGCTCAATCCTGCACCTATTCCTGCCCCATCGAATAGGGTATCCAGATACACAGAAAATACTGGACGTGAGCTCTAAGCTCAATACAAAAGCACGGATAAACATACAAATATGATGCATGCAAATGACCGGGTATCCATATCTGGGATAACTGTATACAAACTGCTCAAACTGGCGTCTGGGATATAAGCTCGTCACATCGGGGTAGCTAACCACTATGTGCGACCACTCATTCCCGAATCCCGGACGCGGACCGCGGAGTCCTCGAGGTATCAGTACCTAAGGGTACTCGATATCAAACGTCCTAACAGGGCTGAGCAACCCTAACTGGCTCATCTCGAAAGATATACAGATGTACAGGCACAAGATGATATGCACATGCCGCATAACAATAATAACATGCAAACACATAAATGCAACATATAAGCATGCATATCCGCTGGCAATCTCAGTCAGTACTTACGTACCTTTCTAAGGCAGTCCTAGTAGTCCCACTCTAGGTTCCAAGTCTATCATCAAGTCTACAATGCAAATACCCATGCATCATTCAATAAGCACTAAAAGCCTTAACTAAGCTATTGCATACTCCTAAATAATTTAAGGAGACCATAGCTATACCTGCGTCCGTCGTCAGCCCACTGATGGCGACTATCCCGTAACTAGGGCACTCCCCTGCTGCGAATCCACAGCCTCGAACACGGCTCTACAACACGAGCACTGCTCCGCTACTATGTCAGACACTGTCTGACTACACTAAAACAAATACCCTACTCCAACTCTAAAATAAGAGTACCCAAAGCCCTAAAATAGAACCACGAGGGCGAAGGAGAGAATTCGGAATTGGCAAGAAATGAATGCCTCGGACCTTATATTTATAGGCATCGATCGGAACCTCCGATCCTTGATCGGAACTTCCGATCCTGCCATCGGAGCTTTCGAACATCCTTATCTGCCACATGTCAAAATCTCACTGGTTGACTTCGGATAGGGCGATCGGAGCTTCCGATCCCGATCGGAGTTTCCGATCCTGCCACACGCCATGCATGACGTAATATCGATCGGAGCTTCCGATCCTGATCGGAGCTTCCGATCTCACCTTCGGAGCTTCCGATCCTTCAGATACCAAATTGGATTAATTAACATAATTAATCTCTTAATTACCAATTTCGGTTACGGGGTACTACAATATAAAACACGTAGCACATACTCATGCAGCACATATAATATATATCATGCTGGCCATCTCAGTCAGTACTTACGTACCTTACTACAGGCAGTCCTAGCAGTCCCACTCTAGGTTCCAAGCCTATCATCAACTCTACAATGCAAATACACATGCATCATTAATTAAGCTCTAAAAGCCTTTACTAAGATATTGCATACTCCTAAATAGTTTAAGGAGACCATAGCTATACATGCGTCAGTCGTCAGCCCGCTGATGGCGACTGCCTCAAAACTTAGGCACAGCTCCGCTACGACACCGGGATCGCTCCTCTACTTCCGGATTTCCAATATGATGCCTAGAATTTCCTAGATCTGACTAGAAAGGCTAAGAAACGAGAGAGAAGAGAGGAGATGGGCGAGTTGAAATGAGGCTCTCGCACCCCTATTTATAGATAGAGAACGGTCCATTTGGGGTTTGTTGCATCCGTTCCACCATCATTGCGTTCTATTGTCCCATCATGGTCGTAAGCAATGTCGTCATCTTTCTAAAGTCACAGATGACATCAGCTGACCAGAACGTTGCGTCCGTTCTCCAACGTTGCTTCCGTTCTAGGTCACCCTTCGGGCCATTTCCTATCATTTTGAATCCATGTCTGAAGTTCGTTAATCCATCTTAAATTTCCTTAATCATGTTTTACTAAATCTAAACATGATCACTTGATTAATTACTCATTAATCGTCAATTCTGGATACGGGTCACTACACAATCGTATCAGCAGTCTGACAACGGATGCAGGTATAATTCTAGATCCTTATAGTAAATAGGGAGTATGCTATAGCTTAGTTAAGGCTTCTAGAACAAAATTATAATGAATGAGTATTTTGCATTGTAGTGTTGACTGTAGGCTTGGACATAGAGCTGGTCTAGCTTGCCTAGTGTATGAGGTACGGAAGTATTATTCGAGATATCCAGATTGAGTATGTATGTATTATGTGTTTGCATGAATTATGTGATTGCATGTTTTATATGCCTTTATATACAACATGTCACGGCTGCATGTTGCATATATGAGCATATTGAGCCTTTATCTTAGAGGTATCCTGCAGTAGGGTGTTCACCCTATGAGTTTGTGGATGGTTGGATACATAAGTCATGTGTCAAGTCACCATGATGGTTGGACACATGTACTGGTATTAGGTCACCATTATCCACTGGGTATAGGAGCTGCCTCATGAGGCAACAACGCAGTGTTTTATATACCTTGGGCCCGGTCTATGAGCTAGTTTCTTGAACTAAGTGTCTTGGTACCCAGTTCACTTACATACATGCACATATAATACCATATACTCATACTCTCGTAATGAGATTTTCATGCTCATGTCTTGTACTTTGTTGTATCTGGAAACCCTATTCCATGGGGTAGTTCTGCGGCTGGATGAGACAGGTGGTTCCAAGAGAGCTTAGGCGATGGATGGCCAGTAGGGTTTTGTCTAGGCTTTTGTTTCTGTTGTATTTGGGTTAATACACTAGATTATTCGATATGGTTTTATATCAATAATTAATTGTTGTTTTAGATTTCCGCTGTTATTTCTCTGTTTTATTTGATTAAGTTAAATTCATGCTTAAGATTCTGATTAGTAGGTGATCATGGCGTGGGTCACTACATTTATGGTATCAGAGCATGCATAGTAATCTTATGATATAGATTGTTGGAATTGGGTTTAACCTTTAATCATAGTGTAGATGGAAGGTCATGGTGAAGAGAGTAGCCACGGCAGCGCAGGTGGATGCTGGGGAGATCAGGACGATTGAGAGCATCGTCGGGGCCGTCTTCACCATCACCATGATGATCATAGGAGTTTCATCATGCATAGGTTTATGCAGATGGGTCCAAAACCTTTGGTCAGAGGAGAGTCACCGGAGGATGCAGGAAACTGGTTAGGGAGTATGGAGGTTTGTTTTCGGGAGTTCTGATGCACTGAGGAGCAGCGGATGGAGACTTTTTATTTCGTGGTAGAAGGACGATCTCGGAAGTGGTGGGATTCTACATCTACACCTTTTATTGCAGCCCGAGGAGTTGCTACCTAGGATGAGTTCTGTATAGCTTTCCATAAGCTGTATTTTCCTCCTGATTTCAGACACGCAAAGACAAGCAAGTTGATGGGTTTGCGGCAGGGATCGATGTCAATTGATGAGTACCAGCTGATATTCTTTGAGTTGCTGCCCTATTGCCTCCACATTTATGATAGCACGGAGGCGAAGTATAATATGTTCCTTCAGGGCCTTAATCCGGAGATCCATGATCAAGTTGCTGTGGGAGATGACATGACTTACGAGGGACTAGTGAGTCGATCTCACCAGGCAGAGGACAACATCCGCCGTAACAGATCTTTCTTCTCATCTAGACCTGTGAGTTCTTTGGATCCCCGTGCTTAGTCTTTCAAGAAGTTTGGTTCTACTTCTTCTTCCTCAGGATCTGGTGATGTGATGCATTTTGGCAAGAAGAATCAGGGCCCTTGCAGACATTTTGGTGGGATTCATCCTGCAAACAGGTGCCGGAAGGTTTCTGGGGCATGTTTTCGATGCGGAGATATTGGCCACCTGAAGAAGGATTGTCCACAGGCCGGGGGAGCTGGTTCTGGTTCAGGTTCAGGTTCTCAGGCTTTAGTGCAGCATAGACCACAGAGACAGTCGACATGGGGTTCTAATATGAAATCTCATGCTTTCAGTCAAGTGTTTGCCCTGAGGCATGATCAGGCAGTAGTTAATAATGAGAATTTTATAGTGGGTACGTTCTTGTTATTTGATATACCTGCTTTTGCACTCATTGACACTGGTGCATCTCATTCTTTCATTTCTGCACGTTTTGTTAAGAGATATAAGTTGCCATACATGTAACTAGACACAGTGGTTGTTATATCTACCCCAACAGGTCAGTCTGACTCGGCTAAGCGTCTAGTGTTGGGTTGCCCTTTAGAGTTCGAAGGGAATGTTTTGATGGTGAATATCATGATATTAGCAATGGAGGATTTTTATTGCATTCTGGGAATCGATGTGTTGACTACGTACCGAGCTTCAGTGGATTGTTACAAGAGATTGGTAAGATTTCATCCAGTTGGTGATGATAGCTGGTTCTTCTATGGTGAGGGAGCGCGACCTCAGATGCCTTTGGTATCAGCTTTGAAAGATTGTCGAGCTTTGGAATCTGGCGCGGAAGACTACCTCATCTATGTAGTTGATACAAACGCTGGGAGTGTTGGTATTGAGAGTTTCCCAATTGTGAATGAATTTCCAGATGTGTTTCTAGATGAGATTCCAAGATTTTCTCCAGTTTGTGAAGTCAAGTTCGGCATAGATTTGATGCCAAAGACTTCTCCTATTTCTCGAGCACCGTACCATCTGGCTCCATCAGAGATTCGTGAATTGAAGCAGCAGCTTCAAGATTTGTTGGACAAGGGTTACATTTTCCCTAGTGTTTCTCCTTGGGGAGCGTATGTTTTATTCGTGAAGAAAAATGATGGGTCTATGTGTCTGTGCATTAACTATCACCAGTTGAACAGGGTAAAAATTAAGAATAAGTATTTTTTTTCCTCATATAGATGATTTGTTTGATCAGTTGCAGGGTACTTTAGTTTACTTTAGTTTACTCTAAGATTGATTTGAGATATGAATATCATTATATGAGAGTCCGAGATCAGGATATAGTCAAGAAAGCATTCAGGACCAGGTATGGGCATTATGAGTTTTTAGTAATGCCATTTGGGTTGACAAATGTGTCTGCTATATTTATGGATCTGATGAGCCGAGTATTTCGGGAATTTCTGGACAAGTTTGTCTTCGTGTTCATAGATGATATCTTAGTATATTCATATGATGTGAATGAGCATGCATATCATCTGAGGCTTGTGTTGCAGACTCTGAGGGATAGAAAGTTGTATGCTAAGTTGAGTAAGTGTGAGTTCTGGCTGGATCGGGTGGTGTTCTTGGCCACATTATATCCAAGGATGGAGTTTCTGTGGATCCGAGCAAGATTGAGGCTGTAATGAACTGGTCGCGTCCGTTGACAGTAGCTGAGATCCATAGTTTTTTGGGTCTAGAAGGATATTATCGGAATTTCATCGCGAATTTCTCGCAGCTAGCTCGACCTTTGACATAGCTTACTTGGAAGGGAGTGAATTTTGAGTGGTTTTCAGATTGTGAAGAAAATTTCTGTGAGCTTCGTAGACGGTTGACTTTTGAACCTGTGTTGGCTTTACCGTTTGGATCTGGAGGGTATGTGGTGTATACAGATGCTTCTCTTCAGGAACTGGGGTGTGTCCTGACTCAGAATGGTCATGTGATTTCATACGCCTCTAGACAGTTGAAAGTTCACTATAATAACTACCCAGTGCATGATCTTGAGTTAGCAGCTATTGTATTTGCATTGAAGATCTAGCGTCATTATCTCTATTACAAGATATTTGAGATCTTCACAGACCATAAGAGTCTCAAGTATTTGTTTACTCAGGAAGAGTTGAACATGAGACAGAGACTTTGGATGAATTTGCTTAAGGATTATGATTGTGAAATTAAGTATCATCCAGGGGATGCTAATCTCACTGCTGATGCCTTGAGTCGCAAGGTGAGAGTGTCCGCACTTCAGACCTGTTCCGTGGCAAGTGCAGTTGAAGATTGTTTTTCTTGAGGGTATACCTTCAAGCATAATAAAGGTATACAGAGTATCCAGATGTTTGCGATCTTATCTGAGCCAGATTTGTATTCTCGGATTCGAGATGCTCATATGTCTGATCCTAAGACCCAGCGTTTGGCTCGTTTAGCCAGAGATGATAGTACATCTGGATTCCATTATCAGTCAGATGGTTTTCTCTGTTTGTCAGGCCGTATTTTTTTTCCGAAGGATGATACTCCGAGGGAGGAGATTTTATCACAGGCTCATCGTTCTAAGTTGAGTATTCATCCGAGAAGCAACAAGATGTACAAGTATTTGCATACTAGGTTCTGGTGGAAGGGAATGAAGAGAAGTGTGTATCAGTATGTTTCGAGATGTTTGGTGTGTCAGCAGGTCAAGAAAGAGCACCAAAGACCTGGAGGTTTGCTACCCATTTACCGATGAGCTCGAGGAATTGTGATGCTATCTGGGTTGTGGTGGAACAACTTACCAAGTCTGCACATTTCATTCCTTATAACCGGGATTTCAGTTTTGATAGGATGACACATTTGTACATCCAGGATATTGTCTGATTGCACGGAGTTCCTGTGAGCATAGTCAGCGATCGAGACCCCAGGTTTACTTCCAGGTTCTGAAGGAGTCTTCAGCGCGCTATGGGTACTACTCTTAGCTTGAGTACTGCATATCACCCACAGACTGATGGGCAGTCAAAACGCATGATTCGTACTCTTGAAGACATGTTGCGTGCATGTTCTTTGGAATTTGGTCCAGTATGGCAAAATCAGTTGCCATTGATTGAGTTTGCGTACAACAACAGTTACCATCGCAGTATTGGGATGGCTCCGTTTGAGGCGTTGTACGGACGACGATGTTGTACTCCACTGTTCTGGGAATAAGTGGGGGAGTGACAAGTAGAGGGACCAGAGTTAGTCCAACAGGTTGTTGAAATTTTTGGACAGATCAAGAAGAGAATTAAGACTGCGCAGGATCGACAGGCTAGTTATGCGAATGTTAAGTGCAGACCTTTGCAGTTCGAATTGGGCGAGAAGGTGTTTTTGAAATTCTCACAATTTCAAAGGATTTTGAGTTTTGGTCTCAAGGGTAATCTATCTCCTAGGTTCATTGGTCCATTTGAGATTTTGGAAAGTGTTGGAGATCTGGCTTACAGGTTGGCGTTACTTCCATATTTGTCAAGTATCCACAACGTGTTCCATGTTTCACTGTTGCGATGGTATGTAGCAGATGAGTCTCATATTTTACAGCCGTCTGAAGTACAGTTGTATACAGATTTGACGTACTTAGAGAGACCTTTGCATATCATAGGTCATAAGAACAAAGTTTTACGCAACAAGACCATTCCTCTTGTTCTAGTTCAGTGGCGGCGCCGAGGCACCGAAGAGGCCACTTGGAAACTTGAGATTCGTATGCGTACAGATTATCCAGAGTTATTTTGAAATATTGTATTTCAAGTTGTATTTTTTAAATTATCCAATTTGAATAAAAGATGTTTATTCATTATTTTGTTGCATTCAGTACTTAAAGATTGTTCGAGGACAAAATATCTTAAGTCGGGGGAGAATGTAGTATCTCGGCTCTATTTTACAAGATTAATTAAGTAAAAATGGCTAACCATGGATTAGGGACTTAATTTAGAATTAATTGGATAATTTATGAAAATTTGACCAAGGTGGGTTCGAACCGTCCGAACCAGGATCGGAGGATCCGAACCACTTCGGAGGCATGACCATAGTTCGGAGGATGCGGAGGGATCGGACCTTTCGAAACCAGTTAGGCCATGCAAGGTTTGAGGTGTCAAAACTGACCAACACGCAGCAAGTTCGGAGCGTCCGAAGTCAGGATCAGACCGTCCGAACTTTGCATGCATTGACGTGTTTTGCATGCAATGATCGGACCGTCCGAAGTCCAAAATCGGATCGTCCAAACTCCGCCTATAAATAGGTCATCCGAATTTCAGAATTCTCACACCTTTCACTTCTTTATCTCTTGGTCTTAGGGTATTCTAGGTGTTTTGGGGTGATTCCATCCTTCCTAGGCTTGCTCCGAAGGTTGGCGAGGCTCTTCGGGGTTACTGCGGCAAGGTGCCCAAGTTTTGGGGCAGTCGTATCAGCGGGCTGACAACGGAATCAAGTATAGCTCTGGCTCTTTATAGTAAATAGGGATTATGCTATAACTTAGTTAAAGCTTTTAGAATTAGATTATAATGCTTGAGTACTTTGCATTGTAGTGCTGACTGTAGGCTTGGACATTGAGCTGGTCTAGCTTAGTTGTGTATGAGGTACGAAAGTATTATTCGAGATATTCAGATTGAGTATGTATGTATTATGTGTTTGCATGGATTATGTGATTGCATGTTTTATATGCCTTTATATACAGCATGTCATGACTTTATGTTGCATATATGAGCATATTGAGCCTTCACCTTAGAGGTATCCTACAGTAGGGTGCTCACCCTACGAGTTTGTGGATGGTTGGATACGTATGTCCCGTGTCAAGTCACCATGATGGTTGGACATTTTTACTGGTATCAGGTCACCATTATCCACTAGGTATAGGAGCCACCTCCTAAGGCGACAATGCAGCGTGCTATATACCCTGGGCCGGGTCTATGAGCTAGTTTCTTGACCTGAGTGTCTTGGTACCCAGTTCACTTGCATACATGCACATATAATACTGTATACTCATACTATCGTACTGAAATTTTCATGCTCACATCCCGTACTTTGTTGTATATGGACACCCTATTCCATGGGGTAGTTCTGCGGCTGAATGAGGCGAGTGATTCCAGGAGAGCTTAGACGATGTGTGGGGACCTCGGGTTGCTAATCTCATCTTAGAAAAATTAACGATTAAGAAATAATTAATCATACACAAAAAAAATTACTCAAACCAAGACTAATTTTTTTTTTTAAAAAAGGGCACCTCGATCGATCGGTTAAATCCTACCGATCGATCGGGTAAGAAAATCCATTTCTTGGGTTTGAGCAAAGGTTGGCCTCATTCGACCGGTTAAAATCAACCGATCGATTGGGCACAAAATTGAACTTCTATGTTTGCAAAATACAAGCCTCGCTCGATCGGTACAATTCAACCTATCGATCGGCCTCTCTGCCCAGAAAAACAACAGAAACATTTTGCTGTCAAAGATTGTAAACTCCAATCTGACACTTCAAAAACCAACTCAAATCATGGTTTAACAATTCTAAAACATGCATATATACATGTATTAAATCTTGAGCATAAATTTATGCATATATTACATCAAACAGATCATTCAAAAGGTGATACTTACTATACACAACTACATCAAGTCTAGTACAGGAACTTCAAACCAAAAGAGTTTTAAACATGTTTGATGTTTCTAGACAACACAACTTCAACTAAAACAGACCATTTAAATTGTTTGATTTTTCCTTTAAAAAAATTCTTCTTTCCACTGCTACTACCTCCTGCATCAAATCGAGGTGGTGGTGGAATCCGTGGCTGCTCTTGCGGTTGTTTCATCGGCTGTGGCACAAATCGTACTTCTCGTTGCCTCAGTATCCCTGCTTCAGCTCCTTTTGCACGATTCAAAGCATAGACAAAATTATTTGTTCGTCCAGCATTTACAAGAGTAAACACATCAGGATTCAAGCCATTTATAAATTTATCGGCTTGAGCTTCATCACTTTCAGCAATATGTGGAGCGAACTTCAATAGGCTGGTAAACTTTGCAACATATTCTTCGATATTCATCTGTCCCTTTTGCAAACTTGCAAACTCCGCTCCTTTGTCCTTAAGATAAGAAACAGGAAAGAATCGTTGATAGAAAGAAGTTTTAAATACAGACCATGTGATAACTGTACCTCGGTTTTCAAATGCTCTCTTTGTCGCTACCCACCAATTCTTTGCAAGGCCATGTAATTGATGGATCACCAGTCTCACACGATGTTCATCTGTATAGTCGAGGGATTCAAATAACTGCTCTATATCCTCTATCCAATTCTCACAATCCATAGCATTCTCAGTTCCTTGTAACGTTGGTGGTTTGAAGGATTGAAATCGTTTCAGCAGTTTTTCCATCGAATTGGCATCACCACTCATCGTATCAACAGAAGTACTACCCTGTCCTAGTTCAAGTGTTGTTACTGGTACCTGTGCAGCATTAGTTTGTTCTGGATGATTCACTGCCAAAGTACGTCTAGTATTCGGTGCTGGTCGGGGATGCATATCTGATAAATCAAAAAGATTAGTGCACAATTCCAAAATATATCTCAGACTACAGTTCTGTTTCAGTCTTCCTCTGATTAGCACAATTATGCCTTCTCAAGATATCGAGTCTGATCCAGAATCTATGCTGATTCATTCTCAATATCACATACCTCCAATCATTTCAGATATATAAACAAGTATGTAATTTCTCCAAACAATAAATCAACTCAAATCGTAATCATGCTTCGAGAATAAATAAATCAATCAAAAGGACTCGATCTACCCCGCTCATCTATTCTTAGTCCGAGAAACTTAAGCTCTGATACCACCTGTTGTGGGGACCTCGGGTTGATAATCTCATATTAGAGCAATTAACGCTTAAGAAACAATTAATCATACACAAAAAAAATTACTCAAACCAAGACTAATTTTTTTTTTAAAAGGGCACCTCGATCGATCGGTTAAATCCTACCGATCGATCGGGTAAGAAAATCCATTTCTCGGGTTTGAGCAAAGGTTGGCCTCGTTCGATCGGTTAAAATCAACCGATCGATCGGACACAAAATTAAACTTCTCTGTTTGCAAAATACAGGTCTCGCTCGATCGGTACAATTCAACCGATCGATCGGCCTCTCTGCCCAGAAAAACAACAGAAACATTTTGCTGTCAAAGATTGTAAACTCCAATCTAACACTTCAAAAACCAACTCAAATCATGGTTTAACAATTCTAAAATATGAATATATACATGTATTAAATCTTGAGCATAAATTTATGCATATATTACATCAAACAGATCATTCAAAAGGTGATATTATACACAACTACATCAAGTCTAGTACATGAACTTCAAACCAAAAGAGTTTTAAACATGTTTGATGTTTCTAGACAACACAACTTCAACTAAAACCTGAGTCCTCACGTGCTAAATTATCTCCCGAGCTGTCAATGTCGTCTCTGACCATCTCCAGCACCCTCTGTTGCCATGCACACATACAAAACAAAGCAACAGCCGGATAAACTCCGGTGAAAAATCATTCCAAGTATAATCGACATATAAAGCGTTAAATAAATCATATCAACTCTAATCATAATCGACTCAACAGTAGAGTAAATAACACATATATCGATCAAGAATTGATTCATATAACTTCGTTGCCATCAAGATTCGTAACCGATCTTAATATGGATATTCATCTATCGTAGTCATTCTTGACTAGAAAATAAGGTCGCCTCAGCCCTCGGCATAAAATCAATTCAATATCATACCATATCATCATCATATCGATTCAAACTCAAAGATCCACTACCTGAGATGGATCGACAACATCAATTATAAGACGATAAACAATAACCAAGTATGTGATTTTAGCGGGATAACTCAAGAAGCTTCATTCTTGAGTTTCAAATCCCTGACTTGCGATGTTGTTTTATACCTTATTTTTTTCTGGGTTTTGAACGCTTTAAATCTAAAACATAACATCAAAACATTTATATCAAACTTTGTATAAGTCTATCATTTCAGAATCGATTCAAAATCATCATTAGATCTTCAATTAAAATCACTTCAAACCTCGACTTCTTCGTCTTCGGTTTTGAAATCACAGTTCTTGAGTCGTTAGCCTTCAAAATTAGTCTGAAATTGAAGAATATAAATTCTACATCATCAACAACATCTCAAAGAACATCCCAACTCAATCATAGGCTATCAAAATGGTCTCAAAACATGAATCGACGGCATAGCGATTGAAAATCGGTAGCCGGCATAATATCAAAACCATTCTAACTTCATATGCAACTTTTAATCAATTCATATCAGTCATAAACCATCGAAAACCAGCATAATCATAAACTATACAAGTCTAAATACCTGCTGGAATCATAACAAAGACAAACGATAGCCGTTCATTGATTCGGTTTTGAATATACAAAGTATAAACGTTCAAGAACATGCACAAGACATAAAAATCTGATTTCTGAAATATTTCAATCTTCAAAACATGCCGAAATAAATAGAAACTTACACCAAATCGAAGTTCTCGTCGCAAGGATTCCAGAACTATTTTCGGAATTGAAATCGGACAATCGGATCAAAAGTTACGGGGTTTTGAAAATCAAAAATCAAAAGAAAAACGAAGATCTCGGCTTCCTCTGTTCAACTTTCTGAATTGCATATGCGAAGTACACGTGCAAGTAAATGACTAAGCAAGGAAATCAGATTTATTCAAGCCAAATTGCATTTTAGTCCCTTAATTTTTCAGTATTTACAATTCGGTCCTCGGCCTTTATTTTAATTCAATTTCAATCTTAAATAATTTAAGAATATTAGAATTTAAATCAAAACTCTACATATTTCTAAATTAAATATACTCGAATTAAAATTAAATAATCTCGAATTAACTTAAATAATCCCGGGCCTTACACGATGGATGACCAGCAGGGTTTTGTCTAGGCTTTTGTTTCTGTTGTATTTGAGTTAATACACTGGATTATTCGATATGGTTGTATATCAATACTTTAATTGTTGTTTTAGATTTCCGATGTTATTTTTCTGTTTTATTTGATTAAGTTAAATGCATGCTTAAACTTTTGATTAGTAAGAGATCATGACGCAGGTCACTACAGATCTTCTGCACCTTAGGATACATAAATTTTTGAAACACATAGTCGCCCATGAATTTTCTATATCTTAGGATTCAGTCGCCCGTGAATTTCATGTACCATGGGTTTCATGAGATCAAAACTACATATATCTATATATTATTATTATTATTATTATTATTATTATATGAGATAAATCCTTTAGAGAAACTAAATTTTATAATTTTAATGATCTCAAAATTTACCCTTATTATTCTTCAAATACACGATAAAAAATCTCTAAATTAATATCTGATAAATTAATTATCTCTCTAAAATAATAGTCTCGACTTGGACCAATTTATTAAATCACTAATTTCGATAAACTAATAAAATAATAAATTTTCAGAAGACACATATATAAATATATGGTCCCGTCAATATCATAAATTAATAATCATCTAAAATTACAAAATATAACTAGAAAAAATTAGTTAAATGTGATTCTATTGTTAGTTGTTTTTTTTCTTAAAATTCAAATCTAATTGAAATGTGATTCTAATTGAATTTCATCTCTAACATTTCGCATTACATCCAAATACTCTGGTGTTGCATCCTCAAATTGTAACAAAAAATTTTGAATGGTTTTTTTCCTATGAATATATGCTTCATTTCGCAGAACTAGTTCCACATATATCATATATCATCATCAACTTTATCATCGCTGTCATTTTTAATTGCACTACCTGTATTTTCTTCCAAGCTTTGCACTTGTCAACATATCCATTTTACTTGGATAATATGGAGACATTTTTCAGTAAATAATAAGAAAACTTCTAGTGTTACATCAATTTAATTAGTATATGTATTAGTTAGATTGAAAATCCGTTCTTTAAAATAATAAATTAGTAATTTATCGATTAATTAATATATTTATAAATTAATAAAATTTTCTGGCCCCAACATTATTAAATTTGTAAAGGTTTTACTGTGTCTAATAATTAAATGACAAAAAGTAAATTACTCACTAAAAAACTTACCACATTCTCTCCTCATGAGTCGTGACTAGCACATCATCCTAAATCCTAATTATCACCATCTCATTACCCTGATATGGAAGAATTTATAAATAAATTCAAGCTTACAAAAACATATGTGCTCGATGTACTAATATATATATATATATATATATATATATATATATATATATATATATATATATATGTGTGTGTGTGTTCAATATGTTAAATAAATATATTTTGAACGTATCAAGTTTTTTTTCGATCAAGTAATTAACTCGTTCAAGTAGTTCGAGTCGAACTCGAACTTGATCTCGATATTTTTTTCCAACCGTATTCAAGCTAAAAATTTTAATTTTTTCCCGCATATAATATATATATATATATATGTATGTATGTATATATATATGTACATATATATTAGTTTATATATTAAGTGTGAGAGGAGTTTGATATGTTATTAGTATGACCTCATCTTTTTGTAACTCTTTGATATT
Source organism: Henckelia pumila (assembly GCF_033568475.1). NCBI lineage: Eukaryota > Viridiplantae > Streptophyta > Magnoliopsida > Lamiales > Gesneriaceae > Henckelia > Henckelia pumila. Next base: position 167,778,038 of record NC_133121.1, on the reverse strand, counting down.
TTCTTATTTACGGCCAAAATGTCACCCACTTTTGTAGCATTTGATTTTTTTTTAATTACGAAAATTTAACCCACGATTTTAAAATTGATATACATTTATTTCCCTTTGAAATTGTCTATAAAAATGATACATTTTTTGCATGACCCTTTTTTTTTTGTTCAGTAGGTGTGGTCTTTTTCTTCTTATTCCATTTTACCTTTTTTTTTTTAAAGAGAAAATTACATTTTATGTTTATCTTTTTGTAATTTTAGTCTATATTACATAGTTAGTTTGCAGTACTAGTCATATATATATATATATATATATATATATATATATATATATATATATATATACAAGATAAAGAAATTAGAATGAAAAGATTTTATTTCTTATCTTGGTGATATACATATATATATGTGGAAGATAATGAGACATTTGATTTATGGAAATCAAATTATTATCTAAATTGATAACTAATAAATAATGATAATATGATTATCATTTAAGTTATTATTAATATATATATATACATATATATATATATATGATTAAAGTGAAATCATTATGTTAATCAATAATTGATAATTAATAATAATTTGTTAATGATAATATGATTATCATTAAGTTATTATATTTATTAATTAATCTATATATATATATATATACGTATGTATATCAAAAAGGAAATATATATTTGATTTGTGAAATCAAATATTTTATATTAAGTAATGATTAATGATAATGAGATTATCATTATATTATTACTAAATATAAGTTTATACATAAATATATGGATGCAATATATACGAGAGAAGGATTTGAATTTTCGGTGAGTGCAGACTTGGAATTCGAATTGTCGGATTTCAATTCTCGAAATTTTCTTCTCAAAATTGAAATTTGGTTTTTCGTTTTCTTAATACACTCTATATATCATTTCGACCGTGGTTTCGATACGATATTAGATTTCTTGTTTGTATAATTCGAATAGTTGTCTGGTGCCAATTATTCGTGGTAGATCCAATTGGTGGTGGACCGGATTTTTGGCGGTTGCGGCAAAGTCTATAGTTGGAGTAAGATTGGGACAAGACAGGAGTAACCATCCATGACTGAAAGTCGTGTGGTAATCTCTTTTCATGTGTTTAATATTTTATGCATGTTATTTTATGAATCAAAGACAACCCACGATTCTCTCCGGGATCGGTAGATCAAAAAATTTTATAATTCCGCTGCGTATTCGATGCGGGTTCCGGAGAAACCCAACATATATATATATATATATATATATATATATATATATATATATACTTTTTAATTATAATAACACGGGATTTGGGGATAAAATTCAGTAAACAAATTAAAAGGCATGAAAAAAGCAGGTCCGTTAAACGGATTCAAATATTACAGTGACTGATCGATCTTCATCTACATGTATTTGAAAGTTATAATAATAAAATATGTACCACCAAACATATTAATTAAATATACATTTCAGATCCTAAATGATTAAAGTCCCAAGAGAGAAATATAAAATATTTTTCAGGTCCTAATGACACACGCAAAAAATAAAAATTAATTAATAAATGTTAAAGAGCAAATACAGCGAACCTCATTAATTAAGAAGTTGTTTTCTTCGTGCGGCTCTGCGACTAAAATAAAATAAAATAAATAATTCTCGAATAATATTATATTTTAAATTGCATATACGTACATTTCCGTAGAAAAGAGTATTGTAAAAGAAACAAAAGAACACCAACCTAATAAAATCATGCATGCACGAACTGAAGGTGACAGCTACGAAAGCGCACCCACATGCTGAAACATATTTAGGAAGAGCAAAAAAATGATAAGCAAACGACGATTGAAATTAGGACCGAAGTTCGAACGGGGTGGGTCGATACTACAGTGACCATATACCCTAGAGAATTTTGCTTACCTTCAATGAAACGCATTACTATCAGATCAGCAGAAGAAAGTCTAAAAACACAAGACCGGCCATATATCAAAACAAATTAATAACAAACAGTAATTAACTTCTAAAGTTAATACACACATATATATATATAATTAATAAAGTACGTACCGTTGATCACGGCCAATATATTTCCTCGCGCCCTGTTTGTTTCCAGAAACAATTATCCTACGAACACAAGTCCCAAAACACAGACCAATTAATTCATTGTTTTTGAGAGAGAAGGCGGCAAGCAATAATAAAGACTCTGCACAATTCTCACCTAATTATCGGAGACATATTTGCGTTTGATTATTCACCAGATGTCTTGCGCCGAGAGCCTTTAGTTTCTCGTCCTGCTTGCCAAGTACATAGATTCATTATTTATTTATTATATAATTGTAATTATCAAATTAATCTCTTTGTGTATCTTTATCTATATCTATATTTTATGTGAATCTTTTTTTTTTTTTTAAAAAAAACTTATCTTAAATTATCTCATTATTACCTCAATTTATAAGTAGGACAACACGATTAGTTATTTATCATTATAAAGTGACAAAAAACACAAAATTTACCCTGAAATTTAAAAGTAGTGACAATATCCATCATATTTCAAATTTTAAAATGAAAAATGTTGCATTATCGTATTTAGCAGGTCATTCTGTTCGTTTTGACTTTTAATTAAACGGATGGACCAATTGCGGAAAAACGACAAAAATCGAGGGACTAAATTGGGTCGATATAAAAATGGAGGACCAAATTAGAAACGAGGTCTAAAATGAGGGACCAAATTGGGAATTATCCCATTTTTTATTCTTCGGGACAGTCATTAAAAAATATTAATTTTTATGTTAAAAATATTATTTTTCATAGTAAATATAGACAGAATCAACGCGTCTCATGAATAAAGATGCGTGAAACCGTTTTATAAAAAAAAACCCATAAAAAAGAAGTGTAAAACAAGAAATAGGAGAGGAGAGTAGAATAGTAAAAAGAGCACAGACTATTACATTTTTGTAACATTGTGAGCCAATGAGCAAACATAGGATACGAAATTAATAAAGATCTCAAATCAACACACATGCATATAGAACAAACCACAGCTTATTCTTCCTAGACCCGAGTATTACCATTCGAGAATATATAAATCAAACATTGGGAAAAAAATTGGTTTTTGAAGCCAGAACTTAACTTTTCATACGATGAAATTTCTCATTCCCTTTCCCTACAAAAAATAATGTTGTAACATTGAGTTATATATGCAGACACCATGTTTTCTTGACCATTTTTTTATTTGGCTTCACATATTGCTATTGGTTTTTATTTAATATTTTATTTCTCATTTCCTCAATCTCATTTTACCTTTCCACTTATTATACCCCACTACCTACCCACGTCTTCTTCCATATTTTCTTAAACAAAAAAACTATATCAATTAACTAACACACTAGACACTAACTCCAAGTATCCTCATGGATTTTCAATTTCATCATATTTTTCATTTGACTTATAATTTTTCAAATGATTTTTTTTCAATAATTTGGTGGTAAGAAGTAATAAGATAGTGATTTTAGGAGAAAATATTTCGTTATACACGCAACGCATGTGTCAAATTTACTAGTATATATAAAAGATCACATGAAAAGAAGACAATAAAATCATTGTTTACCTAAATAAAAATATTTTATAAGAATTCAACACATACCATATTAATATTATTTTTTAAAATTTAAACACATAATAAAAAGTCTCGTTTATATATAATTAAAATGTGAAAGTTTAATTTTAAAAATTTAAAGTATACTAAGTAAAAATAAATAAATATTTGTTAACAAAAATCAAAATTTTACAAAATAAATATTAATGATGACAATATGTTTTAAATATACATTTTTTTCAAACATAAAATATTTTTCGAATGAACTCATCTAGGTTTGTTAATATAATTGAAAAACCGTCATAAATCCAAACAAATTAAAATAATTCAACAACTGATATAACAACTTTGTAATTAAAAAATAAAATTTATAATAAATAAATAAAAAATAATAAAAATATATTTTTATTTATGTTAACCAATATTTTTATAAATATTTATATAACTGATCAAAAAAATTTCATTTAATGACTCTACTTTTCTTATTTTTGTCTCCTTAATAATTTTTAAAATGGACATCAAAATCAAAATTTAAAATTAAAATCTATCAATTTTGAGATAAAAAAAATCCACAAAAATATTTTTATAAACTTATAATTTATTTATTATAAATGTGAAATTTTGTTTCTCAAAATTGATAAATTTTAATTTTAAAATTCGTTTTTGATGTCCATCAAAAAAATTATTAAGGAGACGAAAATAAAAAAGTAAAGTTATTAAATGAAATTTTTTTGATCGGTTATATTTATAAAAATATTGGTTAACATAAATAAAAATATCTTTTTATTATTTTTTATGAAGATTTTTCAATTATATTAACAAACCTAGATGAGTTCATTTGAAAAATATTTTATGTTTGAAAAAAATATATATTTAAAACATATTGTCATCATTAATATTTATTTGTAAAATTTTGATTTTTGTTAACAAATATTTATTTATTTTTACTAATTATACTTTAAATTTTTAAAATTAAACTTGCACATTTTAATTATATATAAACGAAAATTTTTATTATGTGTTTAAATTTTTAAAAATAATATTAATATGGTATGTGTTGAATTCTTATATAATATTTTTATTTAGATAAACAATATTTTTATAAATATAACTGATAAAAAAAATTATTTAGTCAAAAGTAATGCTAGAATGGGGGGATAATTCTCAATTTGGTCCCTCATTTTAGACCTCATTCCTGATTTGGTCATCCGTTCTTACATCGACCCAATTTAATCCCTCGGCTTAGCAGGTCATTCCGTTCGTTTTGACGTTTAATTAAACGAATGGACCAATTGTGGAAATATGACAAAAATCGAGGGACTAAATTAGGTCGATGTAATAACGAATGACCAAATATGGAATGAGGTCTAAAATGAGGGATCAAATTAGGAATTATCCCATTATCATATATAGCATTTATGAAAATTCTCACATATATGCATACAAAAAATTAATTGACATTAAAAAATAGGGATAACATTCGATAAAATTTCATAGTTTTAATAAAAAATTTGTAACGTTTATGAAAATATTCACATATATTATTTAGACACAAAAAAATTAATTGTAATTAAAAAGTAGTAATATTATCCGATCAAAATTTAAATTTTTGAACCAAAAATTTGTACATTATCATATATAGGATTTATGGAATTTGCATGTCACATATATGTGGACACAAAACATAAATTTAAAAGTAATGATAGCAACCCGTCAAATTTTAAATTTTGAATCAAAATTGGTACATCATCATATATTGCATTTATGAAAATTTTCACATACATAAACCCAAAATTTACCCTGAAATTTAAAAGTAGTGACAATATCCATCATATTTCAAATTTTAAAATGAAAAATGTTGCATTATCATATTTAGCATTTATGAAATTTTTTGCATTTATAAAACCACAAAAAATAAGTGAAATTAAAAGGTAATGATAACATACGTTAAAAATTCACATTTTGAACCAAATTGTGCACACCATCAAATATAGAATTTATAAAATTTTCACATATATATGAACACAAATTAACTGAAATTAAAAATCAATGATAATATTCGATCAAATTTTAAATTTTGAACTAAAAATTGGTGTATTATCGTATATAGCATTTATGAAGATTTTCACATATATATAGACATAAAAAATTAACTTAAATCATGGAAATAATAAAAGATTGGGGGGGGAAAAAAGAGAGAAGCAAAAACAAACATATTAAACATGACATTGCGTTTAGGAAAAAAAATATTGAACCATAAACTTGTCTTTTAGAAATTATTATTCAGCCATAGCCCATGCCCCATAGATTGTTACCCAAAAACATATTAAGTTTATCTCAATCCATTTTCTTCCACAAAATTGATATCTTCTCAACGTTGTCTTGATTGAAGTTGAATACGATAACAAAATTATGATCATCATCCTTCGTGCACTTGACTTTATCAACATGACTTTTTATTTCTCTTTCCTAAAACAGAAAAAGGAAAACAAAATAACAATAATTTTATATACATAATGGTTGATATAAGTAATCGTAATATGAGTATATGATTAGTCATGAGGTGCGTGTTAGAAATTGTTCAAAATTAAATACAAAAATTATTGTGAGACAACCTCACTGGTTAATTTCATGAAACACATTTTTTATTCATTCGGGTCAATCATGAAAAAGTATTAATTTTTATGTTAAAAATATTATTTTGCATAGTAAATATAGACAGAATCAACGCATCTCATGAATAAAGATACGTAAAACCGTTTTATGAAAAAAAAAAAAAAAACCCATAAAAAAGAAGTGTAAAACAAGAAATAGGAGAGGAGAGTAGAATAGTAAAAAGAGCACGGACTATTACATTTTTGTAACATTGTGAGCCAATGAGCAAACATAGGATACGAAATTAATAAAGATCTCAAATCAACACACATGCATATAGAACAAACCACGGCTTATTCTTTCTAGACCCGAGTATTACCATTCGAGAATATATAAATCAAACATTGGGAAAAAAATTGGTTTTTGAAGCCAGAACTTAACTTTTCATATGATGAAATTTCTCATTCCCTTCCCTACAAAAAATAATGTTGAAACATTGAGTTATATATGCAGACACCATGTTTTCTTGACCATTTTTTCATTTGGCTTCACATATTGTTGCTATTGGTTTTCATTTAATATTTTATTTCTCATTTCCTCAATCTCACTACCTACCCTGGCTACCCACGTTTTCTTCCACATTTTCTTAAATAAAAAAACTGGGATAATTCTTAAATATATCCTTATAGTTTCATTATCGAGCTATAGTTTCATTATCGAGCCAATTATATCTCTTTTGTTTTTCGTATCCTAAAATTATCCCTTATTAATTAAAAAGTGTCTCGAATATGTCCTTGAAACTAAAAATTACATATTCTGCCCTTTATTTCCCAATTTATTAATAATGAGCTTTAGCCCATCATGCTTTCGTAAGTAAATTAAAGCAAATTACCTCTTTGACCACACTGTTGCCGGGTTATGTCCGCCGGGTTTTACAGGTTGCTCCTCACAACCGAACCACGCGATCGCAACCGATGGCTCCTGATAGGGGTGATCAAATTTTTTAAAAAACCGACCGCGATGCACCGCCCTGCACCGCCGTATCTCATTTTTTAAAATAACCGCGGTTTTAAAAAAAGATGGAAACCGCCCCGCCACCATGGTTCGGTTATTTTTTTTGGTCCAAACCGCCCAGCAACAAACCGTCATGTATAATTGTATTTAGATATAATTATATTTATAGCACATTGTATAAAGGGCAACTTGTAGATAACTTCCTAAATCAAACATAACTTTCAATTTACTCCCTATATTTGTCTTTCCAAAAATGCCCTTGTCGTTATTTTAATCATTATTATTTCTTGAATTATCAAATGTGGAATCAGATTCAAAATCTGATTCACTTGATTCATCAAGATAATAAATATTTTCATCGTCGGATGAAAATTCAATTGTTTCTACGGGATAGAATCCAATAGTATATATTTCTTCAAGAAATTTAATTTTATTTTTCTTTTCGTTTCGTTTTGGACATTCATTCGCATAATGTCCTTCTTCGTTGCACAACCAACATGTGCAATTCTTTCCTTTACCCTTTGGGCAAGGTGGTTTTTTGTTATCAAATTTTTTATAAAATTTTCTTTTATAAGGTTTTCTGAAGAAATTTTTTTTAAATTTCTTTTTCTTATAGGGAATAAATTTCTTATTAAAAGATTTATAAGGTTTATTAAATTTATTATGTTTCTGTCGTTTTAAATATTTGTGTGACATGTTTGTTTTGCAACCGTATTCTTTTACTGTGAATTCCATTTTGTCACAACAAAGTTTATTATTTTGTTTGTAGGATTTAGAGATTTTTTATTTAGTGTTACTTCATGACATTTCTTTGTTATTATGTCTTTGATAAATTTAATAGTTCCTCCTAAAGTTTTAGCATAAGGACTAGTTAAGAATTCATCTTTACTGTGTATAGGTATATTAGGTATCTTATTAAAGATACTTAGTTTATAATTTTCCTTTTTATCAGCATCTATTAATTGATAATAGTTTGTTTCATAATCACAAATAAATTCTTCTAAGTAACATAAATTGCATAATTTAATATTATCTAATATAAAGATTGCTCTATTTTGTTCTATATTCTTAGCTACCAAATTAGCATCATTATTAGAAACTCCTAAAAATTCTTGGTACAAGGCATCAACAAATAGTTCGAAATATCGATGTCCTGTCATTCCTTGTGGTAGATTAGTAATTACTAGGTTTTCAGCCCAAGTTCTTACTGCTCCTACCAGTGTCATTTTTATCATCCCATGAGTTAAAACTTGAATATTCTCACTTTTGTCTAATAATGGTGTTAAATGAATTTGTACTGATAGTTCATTTGCCCAATGATCTATCTTTGATTTTCTTTCTTTGGCTGTTGAACAACCTAAATCTAAGATATTCTGTTTCACAAATCCTGATGTTTTTGATTCTCTAAGAATATCTCTAACATCTTTATAAGATCCAGAGTATTGGTCTCTGTTATATTAAAATTTTCATCATCTCTTCCACAACTACCTTCTACATTCGTTCGTAGATTTAATCGTGGTCTAGAATCATCTTCAGATTCTGATTCTGAAATATCCATATCTCTGTATTGTTCTGAGTCCTGATGTGAATGATATAATTCTTCTGTATTTACTCCTATTTGTTCAAAATCAGATGAGTCGGTTTCACTAAACATCTCCATACTTATGTTTGCCATAACTAAGGGGATTTCTATACCATGATTCAATTTTGAATGGTGGTTCTTCTTCCATTTTTCTTTTTCCTTTATCTATTGGAAGAACTTCCTTAAGATAGTTTAATATTTCATTACTATGTCTTTCTTATTCAATTATTAATCTAGTCGTTGCTAAATCAATATATTCTTTGAAATTCTTCTCTAATTCTTGTATTGATAGATTGATCTTATTAATATTATTTTTTAAATCTCCTAGATCTTTTTCTAATTTTATTAAGGAAGTCATTGCGATGAGGTTGACTCATTAACAATAGCTTGTTTAATTTTAAAAATATTTTGATTCATGGTTCCAATCTTATCAAGAATATCTTCATCATTTCTAGCAAATGATAATGATCTTCTTGGTACAGACTGTTTTGTGATTTGGAGGTCATCTGAACTCCATCTTTTATAGGGATTTATTTCTTCAATAAATGCTTTTCGAGGGTGTTCAATTCTTGTAATATTTTCAAACATTCTTTCAACAGAAATAGTTAGTTTTGTTGAAATTATTCCTGTTTGAGAATTATTACTTATTGCTAAACCGACAACATAGTTTATATTGATCGGATGGTTTCCTGTTAACATAAGATTATTTCTATAAAAGTAATAATCTAATGTTAAAACGTCATTTATGTTTTTATCAAAAAGAGATATATTGTATTGTGGATAAATACAAAATTTCATCTTTTTGTAACATAAATTTCCTTCAATTTTTCCAAGGATAGAATCCTCGAAATTACGTATTCTTTTGTCACGAACTGTTATTTCAATTGATGTATCTATTCCTTCTCGGTAGTGAGCTGATATTATTATTTCAATTCCTCCGATATGAACATATTTCAGTTCAGATCGTTCTTTTCACTGGATTTTGCCATGATGGTATTAATATCTTGAGTTGTTAATAACTTCAGAGTATTAGACCTTGATTCGTTATTTATTTTACAAGATCGTTCTTTTGTACGAATCGAATAATAAATTAAATTTTTTTTGGGATTAATAAAATTTGAAATCTTACTTAGTATTCCTGGTTGGTCTATTAGATTTGTTTTTGAATTAGAAATCCCTGTTTTCTGTATTTCAGCAAACTTACTTTGATTGAATATAATATTCAAATTATACTTTTGGTTTTCTTCAGATTCATCGATCTGACTGTTTTGATTTGTAATTGTTACTTCTGTCATTTTAACAGATGATAGAACTTCTTAATTTTCTTAAGGCTATTAAAAGCCTTTTTGTTGAATCTATCTGTTCTAATAAATTCTGAAAATCTTCGAAACTATCAATTGAAGATTGACAATTTTTAAGATGTTTCAAATTGTTTTCACAATTTTCTATATCAAAATTTATATTTTGAGAATATAAATTAAAGATATTTATTTTTGTATTTTCATACATTTTCCATTTAGTAAAAATTGTTACTTTTATTATTTTGTTTTTGTTGATCGGATTTCGATAACAAAGTTTGTTCTTATTTATAACATATTGTTATGTCTTCAATTTCATCGTTTTCATAAATTTGAATTACCATTTTCCAGTTGCTTGAAAAATGTTCTTTTTTATGATTTTTGAAATAAAAGGTTTGGAGATCTTTTATTTTATTCCATAATTGATCTATTTGACGTAAATCTTTTAGTAAGATTATTTTATCAAACAAATTTTTAATCTCAATATCTAAAGTTAATCCAGGCATTAATAATCTGCTTTATTTAAGCTCTGATACCAGGTTGCGGAATTCTTAAAATTCTTATGAATTTTCTTATTCATGGATTTACAGATCTGATTCATGAATTTACAGATCTGATTCATTTATAACAGATAAATGTTTTCATATTAGTTTGGTTCCATTCATGGGTTATTAATACAAATTTTAGTTGATAAATTGATTCAAATATGGTTAAATCAGAAGTATTTAAACGATATTCATGAAATGTATCATATTCATGATCATCTTCGATTTTGAACCAGTTTTTTATTATTAATATTCCATTTCTTATAAAGGATGATGACATGATTAATGTATTTTGACTATTTCTTTGAATTAAGGGCTGCAGGAGGTTTAGGAAGGTTACCTTGTTTGAATGAATCTTGGTTTTGAGCAGAGGCCAAATCCTTGCTTTCCCTTAACGATCACTTGATCAACTGGTACTTGCTCTATGGATCTCCAGGTTTACTCTAACCATGAATATTCAATGGTTGGTTTCCAACCTTATCCTCCTTACACCTTGCTTGTTTAGTTATTAGCCATAAGGCTTATTTTGTTTCTGATTTTATGTTTCTTAGTTTCTGATAGTTTTCATACGTCTTGTATGAACCAGATTGTAAGAAACTTTAAGAAGAGAGAGATACTCAAACTTCACTTCCTTCTTTTACAGCACAAAACATCTCTTTTTATAGGCGTGGAGAAACGCATACATAATTAAAAATAAAAGAAAAGAGGGGGAACTCCCGACACTACATAATGGAAACATCTCATTTTACATCTGAGTGGATGCCTTTAACATGTGATGTGGTCCACGATTTTATTTGTTTTTACATTGTGTCACTCTCTGAATCACTGGTGCATTCGGACCATTTCTTTATTGGTTTGTCTTCTTTGACAGCTGGTTTGTCCTCTTTGACATCTGCTTCTTCTGTCTGAATGAGTTGGCAATGTCCACATTTGTGAGTGGAAATCATTGTTCTTAGTCTTTGACATAACATTTGTTGGGTTTCTCGGGTCATGTCAATTCTTGCTTCATAGATTGGAGCTTCGAATTGAGCTAACATGGCTTGTTCTTTCTTTTGGATTGTCTCCTTGTGTCCAGTGGTTAATAAAATTTTACTGGTTGCAAAATTTATTTTAACCTTTGAGTTTCCATCAATCTTTCCTGTCTTTGAGATCATATCAATCAATGTCTTTATTCTTATCTCAGGAAGTGTTGAGATATCCATTACTGGTTTCTCTTCATTTGATCCTTCGAATAATAACTTGTCTTTTTGTTTTCGACATTGAATATATACCATTGGTTGATAGAATTTGTTATCATCCCAATCTGGAAGGGTTGAGTGAATACTCAATGTTAATACTGGATCGTTCTTAAAGACTGCTTTCTTGAACTGGATGATACTATTTCTCAATTGATATGGAAATAGTTCTATTTCTTGATTGTTGGGACTGACTTACAATCCACTTAATAATCCATTTGAAAAGAATCTTGCGACTTCATGCGCTGGAGCACCTTGCAGTGTTCTTGCTCTTGATATGCTCTGTGTGTCACAAGTTTGTAGCCAAGATTCTGCAGATGGTTTGGCTATTCTCAAATAGTTTAGTGTTTCAAAGAATTCAGTCTTGAGTTTTTCTGGAAAATTTGTTTTTTAAAAAATTGGTTTTTGTGGTCGCAGATTGACCATCTTTCTTTCTTTCTTTTCAAGGGCACTTTTAAACGTCCTTTCTTCTTTTTTATTTTTCTCGGTGCTGGCTGTGTCCACCGGTTCTTTTTTCTTTTCTTTTTCTTTGTCAGTGTTGGCTGTGACCACTGACTGTTTCTCTTTTATCTCCATTATTTTGTCAAATGGAGTTGCTATTTTGATTGGTGTTCTTGATGAGGATGATGATGATGAAGTTATCATCTTTTCTTCTGTCCTTTGAATTTTTCTACTCAAATTCCTTTTTTTTAGTTGAGGAATTTGAATTTCTTCCTGTAATTCAATCAATTGTTCTTTTATTGACTTAGTTGCTCCATCTTGATTATACTCTGCACAATAAAACATATTTATATATATAATGGTTAGTAAAATAACTCTTTTCGTGAGTAATTCGGATAGTTTTATTATGCGTATCATTGCATTTATAAATTCTTTTGCAAGAATTGAATCAATCTTAAATTGATTATTTTACTCAAAGAGTAATTTATGTTTCTGAATACAAATCTCATTTCATTAATTTATATTCCCCATACTTTCTGAGGCATGTTCGGATGACTGAAAGTCATAAAATAATTCATATTTCTGAATATAAATCTCATTTCATCAATTTATATTCCCCATGCTTTCTGAGGCATGTTCGGATGACTCACAGTAATTTTCTGGATCACTTAGGATCTCCTTTGTTATTCCGTTACTACGGATAGTATAGTTTGGATGAAGTTCTCTGGTTAATGCGTCGGGTAATGAATTATCCGTTTCTTTGACATGTTGGATCTCGAACTGATAATGGTTCAATTCCAATTTCCATCTAATTAGTCTTGCTGCATTTCTCCCTGCATTTCTTGATATTTTTCTTGTCTTGAAATATGTTAAATTCATATTATCTGTTCTTACTAAAAACGGTTTAGAAATAAGATAAATTTCATAAGTTCTAATTGTGAATATTAAAGCTAATAATTCTTTTTCATTCGAATGATAATTTAATTGTGCACCTTGAAAAGTTCCTGATGTATAGTTGCATAATTCTTCATTATTTCTAGTAGCTGTTTTAGTAAGTTCTTCTAAATTTCTTTCTCCAGTATAAGCTTTTAAACATGCTCCCCAGTATTCATCTTGTAAGGCCCGAAAATATTAAATTATTAATTATGAGATTTGAGAATTAAATTTCATATTATGGGCTAATATTGATTTGAGAAGTTATGGACATGATAGATTAAATTTCCGAACCAAAAATATTTAATTTGAGAATTTACGGATTTTGAGAATTAAATCCCGAGAATTCTTAAATTAAAAGAATAAATATTCGATTTGAATATTTATGGGATTTAAGATTAAATTCCATGTTTCGGGAATTAAATAAGATGAATTTTGAAGATACAACCCGATTAGGGACTGATTTGCAAATATTGAAGTTGCAAGGGCTAAAGTGCAAAAGGCCAGGATTATTTAATTAATCCGAAGTTATTTAATTTTAATCCGAATATATTTAATTTGGGAATATTTAGAGTTTTGATTTAAATTTTAATATTCTTAAATTATTTAGGATTGAAATTGACTTAAAGAGAAGGCCGAGGACTGAATTGCAATTAATGACAACTTGAGGGACTAAATTGCAATTTATGCAATACATATCAGATTATTAACTTGCTTATCAGCATAGGCACGTGTATAATCAGAATTCCTTTAGAAAAGTTGAAATGAGAACAGAGAAAGAGTCGAGATCTTATTTTCTCTTTTGCTCTTCGATTTTCGAAATCCCGTATCTTTTGCGCCGGTTGTCCGATTTCGATTCCGAAAGATGTTGTGGAATCCTTGCGACGAGGCCTTCGATTTGATGTAAGTATTTAATCCTTTCGGCATGTTTTGAATATCGATATATGGCAAAGATCAGATGATGCATTTATGTTTGTGTTCTTGAGTTCGTATGCCGTTCGATATCGAAGTTGGATTGAAGAATGATTATCGTTTGTAATTGCTATGATATGACAACATATATTTCGAAATCTATATCTGCTTAGATGATGGGTTATGATGATATATTGCTGGTGTATGATGAATATGATGTTAGTTGAATTCGATATCGTTTCGGTTACCGATTTTATACCGTTATGCCGTCGGTTCAAGACTTTGATCATGTTTGAGTTTATAATGCTTGAGCTGAGTTAGATATGAGTTGGTTGCTGATATATGCAGCATGTTTACACTTCATATCAGATTATATTTGAATGTTTCGAGTTCGAGAAGCTACAATTCGAATCGGTCAAGAATTGAGCAAAGTTTGTAACTCGTTTTGCCTTGAAGTTTGAGTTATGATTGAGCTGATTTTTATGTGAGTTGTAGATGATATAAATAGCTTGATATGATATGTTTCAGATTGTAAATAAGAGATTCGGACTCGAGATTTTAGCATTTGAGAAACAATATCAAATAGCTCAAGGTTGAAGTTATGCTACCTTGAAGATTGGATAATGAACTTGAGCAAGTTTGATTGCTATTATTTGATGAAAGTTGTACAAATTTGAAGCAACTACGACTCAATGAAATGAAAGGTATAATGACAACATCGCGAGTCAGGGACTGTGAAACTCAAGAACGACTATTCTTGAGTTATCCCGAACAAACCACATACTTGTTTAAGTATTTGTTTTTGAGGTAGAACTTATGTTATTGTTGATCCATCACAGGTAGTGGATCTTTATTGCTTTTGATATGATTGTATATTGAATTGATTCTATGCCAAGGTTGCGGTTAACCTTATTTTCTAGCCCAGAATGGCTACGATAGATGGATATCCATGTCAAGATCGGTTACGAATCTTGATGGCAATGAAGTGATAAGAATCAATTCTTGAGTTAGCGCGCTATATAAATTGAGTTTTGATTTGAAGTTTGAGTCGATATATGCGTTATCTTTACTCTATTCTTGAGTTGATATGTTTAGAGTTGATATGAATTTATTTAACGCATTTATATGTCGATTATACTGAGAATGATTTCTCACCGGAGTTTATCCGGCTGTTATTTTGTTTTGTATGTGTGCATCACAACAGATGGGGCAGGAGCTGGTCTGAGATGACATTGACAGCTTGGGAGCAAGATTTAGCACGTGAGGACTTGGGTTTATAGTTGAACGAATATGTATTAGAATACATCAAACCTAGTAGAAGACTTGAGACTTGAAGCTCACTTATGGCTTTAGTGTAGCTTATGATTTAATGCCTTTTACGTTATTTGTTTGATGTACGAATCGCATGATTAGATGCTCAAGTTGTTGTAAATGATTATATGCATGTTCTTAGATTTTATAACATGCTTAGAATTGATTTGGATGAGAATTTATACCTTGTATTACAGTTTTGACAGCAAAAGATCAGCAGCAGAATTCGAGCAAAAGATGGCTCGCTCGATCGGGTAAAAGTTACCGATCGAGCGAGGCCTGTTTTTCATGGGCAGAGAATGTGATTTTTGTTGCTCGCTCGATCGGTAGCTTTTGCCCGATCGAGCGAGACCAAAAATGTGTAGACCCGAGACTTTGACATTTTGCTCGCTCGATCGGCTGACTTTGCCCGATCGAGCGAGGCTCGGAGATTTAAAAAAAAAAACAAAAAAAAATTCTTCTCTTGATTTATTATTCTTTAATTGTTTGATTAATTGTTTAATTAATCATTAGTTGCCCTAAAACGAGATTAGCAACCCGAGGTCCCAAAAAAAAAAACTTAAAATGTGCATTGTCCTTTAATCTAGTAGATTAATTGTTTTTCTAGAATTGATTGTCTTTTCAATTACTTGATCAATAATTGATTTACTACAATTAATCCAAAAATATCAAAAGTTCTAGAAACATCTCAACCAGGCTACATCAACCTATAAACTAAGAAATTTAGTTCATATTCAAAATATTGCAAAAATAAATCATGTTCATGAAACTAGACATCAAATCAATAATATAAATTCAAAAAAAAGAAAACAAATCTGTAGTCGGTCTTCCGTGTCCGGTCGATCGATCTTCGTATTTGTTGATTGATGTTCTTCAAGTTTTGCCCAAATTTCTCTCCCAAAAGTTCACGATCGAGCCCTCTCAATTTTCTCTTGTGTTGTGTGGTGGCTTTCCCCTCAATTATGTGCAAAAGAATCCCTTTTATATGTGCTTCAAATTCAATAAATAAAAGCCCACGAAAGTTCGAAGGTTTCTTTCCCAAAAAATCCAAAAAATTGACTTTCGCGATGGCGCGGGCGCGCTTGAGAATAGGGGCGCCCACGCATGTGATTCTGATCTCTATGCGCTCAAAATTGCTCAACCGGCGCGCCCACACATGATGACAGGCGCGCCCGAGCACATGCCTCGGGTATGAAATTTGCATCGCGCGATAATTTTAAAAAAATCATATCTCACAATCTAACCGTCGGATTGAGCTGAAATTTTGACAGCAGCTTCAAACATCCTAAACTTTATTATGAACGGTGAAGATCGGATTTTGAAGTTTGAATAATTCCCAGTAATTTTCTGAAGTTGGTAATCCATAATGCATCCTTCTGCTTCTTCTTGCTACTTTTGCGCCAATTTTTGCAACTCACAAAAACAACAACTAATACACATAATATCCACTCGATACATCACAAAAGTCAAATCAAATCATATATAAATTATGTGCATAAATTGCACTTATCAGGATCATATACCTGGCACTGGATTTTACCTGTGACCTGACACGAGTCAACGTGCCCAACCATCCACTACAAGTAGGGTGAGCACCTTACTACCAGCTAACTCAAGAATGCAGGATCAATATGCTCATGGATGCAGCATAATATCATGACAGGTATATGTAGATAAAATCATGTCATATAACCAAATAAACCATGAAAACACATAATACATGCATACTAAGTCTGGATATCTCAAAAAATACTTTCGTACCTAACACCGAAGTTTGAACTAAGCTGAAAGAAGATCACCCCTAGTTGTCCTAAGTCAAAGCCCGACCCAACCCCTTGCCTCTCTCCTCAAACCCGACCTGAGCAGCACCTGATCAAGCCCGACCCGAGCCCTCTTGGTCCGACCCCAAGGTCTTCCTTCTCAAACTCCCGAGCTACTCCTTGGTCCAACCCCGAGCTCTTCCTTCCCGAACTCCCAAGCTACTCCTTGGTCCGTGAAAAAATATGAAATGTGATTGAAGTGGTGTGAAAATATCCGAACCCTCAGCTCCTATTTATAGAGAATAAGCTGGGACAGGTTTCAACCAAAATGCATGAGACCTTGACATCTGGCAGGACACTAAACATTCAAATTCTTGAGCTCTTGACACCTAGCAGGTCAACTCATGCATTGATTCTGGTTCCGCCACGTATCATTCCCAACTTGAACACAATGTGCTCTTCCCCATGGCCGAACACTTCCTTGGCCAAGCACTAAATCTTCTTGAACCTCTAGACCCTACTCGAGCCACACACTCCCTTGGCCGAGCCCCTAAGTCCGAGCCCTCCATTATTGTTCACACCATGGCTGGCCCGAGCCCCCAAGGGAAGACCCGAGCTCAATCCACGCTCCATTCCCGAGCCGAAGCCACACACATGGCCGAGCCTTAGCTCCATTCCCGAGCCCTAACTCATGCTCAAGCCCTTGGTGCTCAACCATGTCATGTGTTCTTGATCTTAACTTTTGCTCTTGCTAATATAATATCATTTAAGCAATATATTGTCTTAATCATTAAAAATTAAGATTAATTACCAAGACAAAACTCGGGCTACTACAGTTCTGATTTATAACATGTTTGTTTAGGACACGTAAATTATAGTACTCTGCGGCGTTTAATGAATCTAGAATTATAGCCTAAATACCATGTTAATCCAACACATAAATGTGAGATATGTGTTGAAGCGAAAATGACCAAGCCACCATTTCATTCTATTGAAAGATGTACATATACTCTATAGTTAATTCACACAGTCCTATGTGATTTAAAATCTGTGCAAACAAAAGGAGAAAAAAGTACTTTGTGAAGTTTATAGAAAACTGCACAAGATACTGTTACGTATATCTTTTATGAAACAAAGATGAAGCTCTCGAAGCGTTCAAAAGTTATAAAGACAAGGTTGAAAACCAACTTGGTAAACAAATAAAGAATGTATGAAGTGATAGAGGTCGTGAATACAGAGCACCTTTTGATGACTTTTGCTCTTCATCGGGCATCATTCATCGAACTACTGCACCATACTCACCTCAATCAAAAGGAATTGTCGAAAGAAGAAACCGGACTTTGAAGGAAATGCTGAATGCGTTGTTAATAAGTTTGGGTTTACCCCAAAACTTGTGAGGGGAAGTGATCCTATCAGATAATCACATTCTGAATAAGATACCACAGACATTGTATGAATAATGAAAATGTCACAAACCTTCCTAAAAATACATCAAACTGTGGGGGTGCTTGGCAAAAGTTGAAATACCTAATTCAAAGCAAGTCAAGATTGGGCCAAAAACGGTTGACTGCATATTTATTGGATATGCCCTTAACAATAGTGGATATATATTTATTGTGCATGAATATGAAATTTTTGAAATGAACAAAAGGATGACCATTAAATCCAGAAATGCAGTGTTCTTTGAAAAAATATTTTTTTGCAAAAAGGTAAATCAGGAAACTGATATTCAAAGAACAGTAGAAACGTCTAATAAAGGTTCTTCTCATAGAGATGAACCAAACACCAATAGAGGACCAATTAAATTGGCAAGTAAAAACATCTCTCAAGGAGAAGGTTCTGAAAAGAATGACCTTAGTTCTAATAAAAGAATGTCCTAAGGAAATCTTTCATATGAAATAACATCAGAAAACTTGAAAAAAGAATGCACTTTTTCGTGAAAAAGTGCCACATGAGCCTAGACACCACTTCCGAGCACCTAGGTGCCTCCCGCATGCCTGGGAATTTGCCCATGCAGGGGTGCCAGTGCAAGGGTGCAAAACGCACAGGCGCCTGCGTTTTCTGTAGATTTTTCGTGAGAATATTTTCCTCCATCTCCTATCTCCATGAAATTTGGCTCTGAAGGTCACTGGCACAACAATGTGAGATGAAATTTGAACATTTTTTGAAGTACCTACACATAGTTTTGCGATGCCAAAATTTTTGCGGTATATAAATTATTGAGATACCCATAAGCTGTGTTGTAAACACTGATCTTAATTATGAAATTTGTTTGACACATGTTGAGTAAATGACCGAGTGCTCTTGATTCGCAGTGCTCTTGATTCCAGCGTTTTTATAACTGGACCGGTGATCGAACCGGTTTACTTAAAAAAATGGTCCAACCGGTCGGACCGTTTTAACCGGACGGTCGAACCGGAAAACCATTTATATAATTTAATATAATAAATAATATATTTTGAAATTTTAAAAACTCAAAAATTATATAAATAGACATAAAATATATATTTAACATAGTTTGAAAGCTAAATAAATATGTAAATATATTTAAAATATCAAATATAGTTATAAATTATTTAAAAAATAAATTATTTATTTTTTAAAAAACCAATAATTATTAAAATATTTTTTTAAATGAAGTATAAATTTAAAATAATAATGTATTTATATATAAAAATATTAAATTTAAGGTTTAAAAATAAAAAAAATTAAATTTTCAAAAAATAAAATAAAAATAAAATCGAAAAACCGGTTCAACCGGTTGAACCGGTTTTCCGGTTCTTGGCCGGTCCAACCGGTTCTTGACCAGTTTTGACCGATTGGACCGGTTTTCCGGTTTTCGGGGTCGGACCGAACCGGTTCCCGGTCGAACCGGTCGGTCCGATCCGGTTCCAAAAACACTGCTTGATTCGCAGTCTCCAAGGAAGCTTGTATTATGTCAACCAGGCAAACAACATCAAACCAACCTACAAGATCTGGGTTTTCATATACACAGTGAGACGAAAGAAAAAAAAAAAAATCAATGAAGAACATATCTGAAGTATAACTATCAGAAAGACTGATATTACATGTTTCGAACGTATTCCACGGATGTGCTAGGATATGTATTAGATGCGATCTTGAGAGAGTTTTCAAGATTCATGGTCCATAGCGATGAGGGAGGATATACTGTAGATCTCCATTGTGTGGGGATATGGGTTCAAATAGGTTTTGAAGTAAATTATGTTTGGTCAAAGGATAAATATGAAATATTGAAATATTACGCACTCTTTTATCTGGATTACTATCACACGGACCAAACACATATATCTTACTAACATAGTATTAAATATTAATTCTTATATGATACATTATTATCCCTTTCATAATTTTAACATGATTAATTTCATCCTCGGTATTAAGCAGAGCATTATTGTCTTATCCCACTGGGCTAAGATGATTACATGGTCCACATACCCAAAAATATCAGTTGAATGTGATGACTGTTTTAGATGTAATTTTTGAAAAAATAAATCATATGTTCTTATGAGTGAGCAAACTTTCGGTTTAAATCGACTTGGATGAAAATTAGTTAAACGATTAAACCTATATTTTGTAATAGAAATAATTAACTTTTTATCGGTTAGCTTGCTCGGTTCCAATAGTGAGCATCAGTTGGAAAAAAAATTGGTTAGTTTAATTTTGATTCATTCAATTCGATTTTAATTGATCGTTCACTCATTCCCAAACAATTTTGATTATACTATACTATATATATATATAATTCTGATGGTGCAGGAAAACTGTGTGCTTAGTGGTGCAAAAAAAAAAAACAAAAACCACTAAAATCCACTACCGGGTTTTAGTGGTCGCACACAAGTTTTTCTGGACCCTAAGGTGCAGGGGATCGGAGCTATATATATATATTATTAATACAAAAATATTATATTTTTATATCAAAATATTGTTTATTTATTACAAAAATAAAAATCGTCAGTCTGACAAAATAAATTCGAGTGTCGACTCGCATTCCCTCTTGGATGATTACCTAACAACTAACGTCTCTTTATTTTATTATTTTATTTTTCAGTCCCTTCAATTCAACTACCGTCCGTACTCTATCCTCGTACATCATCTTCTTCAATTAATCAGATTGCAGCCGTTAAATTAATGTGAAGTGACATCATGGCGAATTCCGCCGTTGGATCAACCGCCGATCGTCTCTCCGAGCTCCGGATCCACGGCGACGATGATTGGACAACCGCAGCACCATCCGGTCTCCGAGAAAATCTTTCGCTCCTCTCGCCTCAACAGGTCCTCTTTATCCATGTTTGCTTTCGAATCGATACTTTCATGTGTGCACAACTGAATGTGTAATTGAATCGTGATGTGTGATTTGACTGTGATCTAGGAATTTACATATTCTAGCTGGAAACTGCTTATAAAAGTATATCTAATGGAATGTGGTTTATTTTTGTGTCTCTCACACACACGTTTCTGTCTAGCTAGGTAGAGATGGTTAAGATTATATTTGAAGTTTAATACATTTTGTGTGCTATGTAATTGAACTGTATATTTGGCATTGGATCTAATGTGATATATGGATGCGCTTACGCGGATTTATAGGTTGAACTGGCCAAAATTTTACTGGAAAATGGTCAGAGTCATTTGTTCGAGCATTGGTCCAACCCTGGGGTCGATGATGACCAGAAGCGTGCATTTTTTGATCAAGTAATTTTATGTTTATTTTGTTTGTTTGAATTTTGATGGGAATTTTCATATCTTTCTTGTTGAATTTCGTATGGATATGCCTGGTTTATTGTTAAATGTGTCATCTCATTGGTATTTGTAGTGGTAGTCATATGTCTTGTTTCTCATGATCTTGTTCTTTATTCTTGTTCTAGGACGGGATCAGTGTATTAGATTTATGTATAGTCCTCAGCAGGTCAAAAATTGGTTCTCGATTGAAACATATGCCAATTTGAATGTGTGCAGCCATTCCTCTGGATAAATTGCCGAAAAATTTCAGCTTTATCATATTTTAACATAAAATGTTGGCTGAATGTGGTCATGGTTGTCCTAGATTCTGCGTTCAGCTAAATTTTCTTGTTGATTTTATTTTATTCTCTTCTAATAGACCAGGACAGGAGGTTTAAAAGGAGAAAAAGTATACAATCTTTTAGTGTTTACGTTAAAAAAATTTCAATTTTACATCTCTTTTTTTTTCCCAGCATTCTGTTTGAAATGGGATGCTTTTCCCTGTCCTTGTTAATGTAAATGTCATTCCATATAATCACGTAATTTGAGGTGTTATTTAATATTTCATTATTTTTCCCAGGTAACTCGACTTAATTCTAGTTATCTCGGGGGCTTGACATCATATATTAAAACTGCTAGGGAACTTTTGGCAGATTCAAAAGCTGGGAAGAACCCATATGATGGGTTTACACCTTCTGTAAGTGATCTCTGTGCGTTTATGATATGCTACAAAGTTTGTATTTGCACATGATTCTTCTATGCCTTTGGTATTTAATAATACTATGATTTTGTCCTAAACGTTTTGATTGGCTCAAATATCTTCCTGTAAATGAGCTTCTAGCATTTGTATAGATGCTTGTATCCCTCTTTATTTTAGCCCGACTCTCTCCTTTGGTCAACTAACCAAATGCTAATCTATCAATTATTTCGGAGAATGGACTCTGTAACTCATTTCTATCGGTTCCCCCCGTTTTAAATCTTCATATTGGAATTTTCACTTTCTTAATGTTTGAAACCGGCATTTTAATTAATTTTGCATCATCCCGTGACAGGTGCCATCTGGAGAAGTTTTGACTTTTGGTGATGATACTTTTGTTCAATATGAAGAGGCTGGCGTGCGGGAAGCTAGGAAGGCTGCATTTGTCCTTGTTGCTGGAGGTCTTGGAGAACGTCTTGGATACAACGGCATAAAGGTTATACTCCATCATTTGTTGAATAATGTCTTTATAATTAATTACTTGTGTGATCTATATGTAAAGTCTAACGTGGAATGGGTATTTTTTTGAAATGTATGTTTATGAATGCCATTTTAGTTGAAAATTAATAGAATATTTTTTGTGTTAGTTCTTTTAACAGTATAGTCTTGTCTTTTCCAGGTGGCGTTGCCTTCTGAATCTACAACAGGAACATGTTTCTTACAGCATTACATTGAGTATATACTGGCCTTACAAGATGCTAGCTGCAGGCTGACCCGAGGTTTGTTTATCAATTTTTTTTGGTTGACAAGTTTGGATTTTCATAAATCTTAATTGAGGCAGCAAAGACTTTTAGTAGTGAATGCGTATGTTTACTTCTGCTAACTTCTGCTAGACTTTCAGCACTCTTTGCATCATATGTATATTTTCTAACAGTTGTGAAATTCAGGGTTGCTTTTTAGAAATGGCTCCTTGTACAAGGAAAAATATTCGTTTGATGAATATATATTGTTGTCTTCATTCCACATTTGAGTTTAGTTCATATTCTGTTCTGGGAATTGATATTACATTATTACTAGGTGAACACTGCTTTTCTACCAGTTGTGAGTGATAATTAACAATTTCCTTTGTCCAAGATAGTGATCAGCTTTTCTGAGTGACATGCCAATTCTCATTATACATGTATGCCAATTTTTGTGTGTATAAATATTTTTGCCTCTAGTATCCTCCATAACGTTGACTTCAATATAATCCTGTTACAACCACATATTTGTATCGATTTATCAAAAGTAATCAACACAGGAAAATAAGAGATAGGCTGAAATTTAATGGCATATAATGGAAATGTAGATCCTAGAGATTAACCTCTGTACAAAGAGACTTGCTCTCTTTACCTAGCCTAAGCTAGCAATCTCATTCATTTAAAATAACAGTGTGCTCAACTCTAACCAACTCCACATTCTTACAGTTTCTTTTGCCCCTTCCTCAAGACGTTAATTCTAAAACTAGATAACAACTTCGGTCCAAATTATTATTGCCCGATGTACCTAAGTCCCTAACAAAACCACACTATGGACAACATAATGAATCAGTGAGTTAAGCTAGTAATGTTCCCGGATGGAACGGAGTGATTTTTATAAACAGCATGTATTAGCCAGTTGTCTCATATTTTTATTGATTCATGACAGGTGAAGGACCGACAGAGATTCCTCTGGCCATTATGACATCAGATGATACTCATTTACGCACCGTAAAGCTCTTAGAGTCAAATTCTTATTTTGGGATGAAACCGGCACAAATAAAATTACTCAAGCAGGTAATTACCTTATCTTGTATGCCCTGTTCAGCGGCATGCCCAAAACGTGCTGAAATAAGCAAAAGTTTCCCTTGACTACCTCTAGGAAAAGGTTGCCTGCTTAGATGATAATGATGCCAGGCTTGCTGTGGATCCTCAAAATAAATACAAAATCCAGGTTAGGCTCTGTGTTCAATTATTTTTCACTCAGGGATGAGGGATCAAAGAGGCCAGCTCAGAATGAAGAATTTTAAATGTCAATTAAAATTTAAAAATATATACACTTTTTGAGATTCTTTGTTCCAAAATTTTCACAGACAAAACCCCATGGTCATGGTGATGTTCATTCACTTCTTTACTCAAGTGGAGTCCTTAAAGAATGGTATGTTTAGCCCATGGATTTAGCTTTATCAATGACACATTGTATGAAGGAGAAGTTAACCATACTCTTCAAAATTTTTTTGCTTTTCTGAAAATTGGCTTTATTTTGTGAGACTTACTCTGTGCTCATTGTATCAGGCATGATTCTGGTCGCAAATGGGTTTTGTTTTTCCAAGATACTAATGGTCTTCTATTCAAGGTTTTGTTGAAATGCGGTTATCTGATGTTGTGTATGTTATAAGTGGTTAGTGCTTTTGGCTCTGAAGCAAACACCTTATTCTTTCACTGTTCTGTACAGGCAATTCCAGCTGCACTGGGTGTTAGTGGCACCAATGAGTACCATGTTAATTCTCTTGCAGTTCCTCGAAAAGCTAAAGAAGCGATTGGAGGAATTACAAGACTCACTCATCAAGATGGTATGTTTGTTAATAACATATTGATGTATGCTGCTTTGGAGTGTGGATAGCTTGTATAATTTTGTTTGGCTTTGCAAAGGGAGGACGATGGTTATCAACGTGGAATACAATCAACTTGATCCATTGCTGCGAGGTAGTGGGCATCCTGAGGGAGATGCCAACTCTGAAACAGGCTATTCCCCCTTCCCAGGAAACATAAACCAAGTATGTGTTTTATTTTGATTTTCATTTTTTGAATCACCTATGGTTTTTGTTTCTTGAACTCATTCTGCGTGGATAATGCCTAAGTTCTTTTGAATTTCTGGGCCTCTTTGGTTAGACGTTTTCTCCAGCAATGGCCATTTTGAGGCATGCATTTTCAAATAAATGAACTGAATTAGAAAATACTGCACTTCCTTTTAAGTAAGTTAAACCTGACTTGGCAGTTATGAGATGCAGCTGATTTTAGAAATTGGCCCTTACATGGAGGAGCTTTCAAAAACAGGGGGTGCCATAAAGGAGTTTGTTAACCCCAAGTATGCTTTCTTCTTTTCTTTGGATAACTTACTACTTTTGTGACGAAATGGCGCTTCACAAGATCAGCATATACCACAGGACTGCTCTGACTCTGTTATTCATAAAATAATTGGAAACAAGAAGAAATAAATATGCCTCTGTGTTTCTTTTTGGTTGGATTAATAAGATAAATTTAATGATGACCGTGAAGATTGCCAATACAATTTTATAATGACCGATTCTTGATCCCTGTAACTTCAGATACAAAGATTCTACCAAAACTGCATTCAAATCCTCTACTCGACTTGAATGCATGATGCAAGATTATCCCAAAACTCTTCCACCTTCAGCTAGAGTTGGATTTACTGTAAGTAGAAGCTATGGCTTCTGGATCTTTGAATTCAAATTAAATTCTCCTTCTCAACTACATATCTTTATGTTTTGTTACTAGTTCCATGTGTAAATTATTGATGTTTTCTTGTGTAACCAATCAGGTGATGGAGAGTTGGTTTGCTTATGCACCTGTGAAGAACAATCCTGGAGATGCTGCTAAGGTATGACACTATTTGATTGGTAATGAGCATTATTGTGCCTACATCTACGGCCCATTAAGACTGTCGTGCATGCGGACTCCGACTGAGTAATACCCTCCTTGACTTTATTCATATGTCTTCATGTGCCATCAGAACTACTGTGCTGCCACCAATGCACCCAGTGGGGTGGCAGCAAGCTACCAAACCTCTAACCTCGCTAAGAAATTCATCCCCATGCATGGACCACTGACAATTCTTTGAACCAAATATTTTAGGTCTTTTTGCCCATTGGCGTGAACTATGTTTATTTTTAAAAAAAAACAGAGTATGAATCTTCTTTTCGACACTTACGCATGATCAAATGTCAGTTTGCAATTTTTATTTCATATAGTAGTTTATAGTTATTACTTTTTTTTTTTTAGGAATATAGTAGTTATTACTAAGAAGCCTAAAATTTGCTGCTCCAATTTTTTTTTTTCCCATGGCTGTCATGCGCAAATATGAGACTGGCTTTACTCGTCCCTATGGTTTTCCTTCCTGATGATGCTTGAAAACTTATGGAATAGAAAGTTGATGTTCTCATACATGTTTTTTTGCATTAAGCTATAAAACGCCATTCGATGATACTTTCTCTGTGAATTCTATTCTTATATTTAGTATTGATGATCGACATTGTTCACGGATGATGGAAGTCATGCTATTGAAGGCTTGTATATTTGTTCAATTTTTTATTTATGACCTTCCTTCAAAAAAAATTTGCCAAATGTCCTTCAATCACAAAGGATGAGAAGGTTATATTTCAAAATCATGGTCAAATAAAGGTTATTTAGTTAAATAATTCCTCATCATCCTATCATCTCTTATCTAGTCACTGACAAAAAAATGGTGGGAAACTTGTATTTGATTCGGCATGGTTGCACAATCGGATGATATTATGCTGTTTTAGAATCGGATTTAACTTCATTATTTCCTTTTTTCTTTCTTCTTCTAAATTTTCTTAGAAAAAACCATTGCAAGTTTTGTTTGACAATGTCTCTTTTATCATCTCTCTAATATTTTGCAAATCTTTTGAAGGTACCTAAAGGCAACCCGTACCATAGTGCTACTTCTGGAGAGATGGCCATATATAGGGCAAACAGCCTTATTTTGAGAAAGGTGTGTAGTTCTATTAAAAACTTAATTAAGTTGAAAAATCACGTGACGCACTATCGCTGCACAAATATTAATCCCAACCCAGTGAGGTTGGCAACATCAAACTAGTTCATCCTATCTTAATTTTCAGTCCTAAATCCTAATTATATGTCACAAGGATGTTGAACCTTGATCTCTTCTTTCGCTTAGTGATTCATTATGTGAATTAAGAGTATACTTAGAGGAAAAGAAGATTGTGATACCAACTGCAAATTGAACATTCATAGCTGCAGGCACAACATGAAAGTCCTAAGAATTAGCTTCTTTCATGCAATCAAACTCCAAGAAACTATGAATGAATTAGATTGGAAAGAGTGAGATTTTAATCTCACGCCTCTTTGTTTCCTTGAGTCCATTTTTTCCCCCTATCATATAAATATTTGCATGTCATAATTGTCGTGCATGTGACAAGTTTTAGTCCCAAAGTAGAGATCTCTCTTTTCCGATGTGCTTTCACCTCATGCGTAAGTCCTGTTTACTTTTCCTTCCATACCATTAGTTTGAACATATCCAAACCATCTTTAACACCTTATTTTTATTTTCATGTTATGGCTACAAAAATCATTGTAGTGCCTATGAGGAAATGAGAGATTTCATAAAACAATATACTGTTTAGACATGAAGTGAAATATCCTGTTGATTTTGCACAGGCTGGTGTTAAGGTTGATGATCCCATTCGCCATGTATTCAACGGACAGGAGGTGGAAGTATGGCCTCGTATTGTGTGGAAGCCAAAATGGGGGCTCACATTTTCAAGTATTAGAAGCAAAATCAGTAGGAATTGCTCTGTCTCACAAAAATCCACTATGGTCATAAATGGCCAAAATATTTACCTCGAAGATCTCTGCTTAGATGGCGCTCTTGTTATACTTGCCTCAGATGACGCAGAGGTAAGGGAAAAATCTAGAAACACTCGATCAATCAGTAAAATCCTAATCAACCATATTTCATACCTTATTAGTTTTATTGATTTTGCTAGAAATGACAAATCTTGCCTCAAAAGAACTTTTCCATGTAATGAAATACGAGAGGAAAGTGATCTTTGACGGAGTCCGACATCTGAATTATTAGATTATCTCGCCTATGAATTCTTATTACAAAAACAAATAAACTACAACGATAGATTCAAACCATTATGCACGACAGTTTAACTATGCGAATGTAATCGTTGTTATTTATGTGAGTGAACCAGGTTAAAGTTGGGGGATCCGTCAGCAATTCAGGGTGGATCCTGGAAGATGTTGATTACAAAGATACTTCATTACCCGAAGAAGTGAGGATCAGAGGTTTCAAGGTAAACAGAGCTGAGCAGTTGGAAAATACATACAATGAAGCAGGAAAGTTCGTGTTGAAACCATGAAAAGAATTCTGTGTAGATTCAGCCCTCACTCTTTCGTTTCACATGACAATTATTTGTTATTCTTTGTAATACAACCGATTAACATGTAATTTTTTGAACTGAAAATTTGGAAATTATGGGTGGAAGTTTTGATCTGAATTTTTGGTTCAACTCATTTTATCGTGAAAAATTAATTCTTTGTTTTAGTGTTCCTTCATATAGTAGGAGCTAAAATAAAACTTCATAAAGTGTTTGCTTGTATTGCAAAAATAATTTAATTAGATTAACATGCCTTTTGGAAAAAGAGAAATCAAGAGGGTGAGACACCTTTGAAATGCAATATAGATATGCACCTGTTATGCACAGCACAACCCAGTTGCTATTATATATACGTACACTTTTTACGATATAAGTATAACTTGTGCATGAGTCCGATTGCTAGTATATCATCAAAAAAGATTGTAATTGTAGTAGCTCGGTTCTATTTTAGAAGATTAAGTGATTTTAAATATGTTAGAAATGACATAATTTTAAAAGTGTCAAAACATGCTTAAGGAGTCATTATTTGATGAAAATAAGTGGAAAATCAGATCCGCAACGTCCAAAAATGATAGGAAGAGTCCCAGGAGTGATCTCAGACAGTCCAGAAACAGCCAAACGAGTTCGAAAGGACCGAAGCAGTTCGGAGCGTCCAGACCAGAATGGACCGTCGGATCTCAACCGCAAAACAAGTGTCAAAATGCTCTCTACACGTGGAATCCATGCCTAGATCGGAGTGTTCGAACCCAGATCGGATCGTTCGATCACTGGCCTATAAATATGCGTCCAAACTTCATTTTCAGATGCAAATTGAAGGGAATTTCGAATCCTTAGCCTATATTTGAGTTTTTTGGGTTATATTCTTGATGGTCGGGCTCTACCAAGGTGCTACGGGGTTTGTAGCGGAGCTGTGCTTGGGTCAGGGCCTTTGACATCAGCGAACTTACGACGGACGCATGTTTAAGTCTAGACCATGATTAGTTTTGGGAGTAGCTATTAGTTTAATTAAGGCTTTTAGATCATGTTAGATGATGCTTGGTTTTTATGATTTGTAGTGCTACATGGTAGACTTGAAACCTAGATGGATGCTTCTAGGAATGTCTTAGAAAGGTACGTAAGTACTTACTGAGATGGTCAGCGATGCCTTAGAAAGGTACGTAAGTACTTACTGAGATAGCCAGCGAGTTACATGCTTATGTGTTGCATATTATTTGACATGATGCATGTTACTGCTTTGAGATATTATGTTGCATGTGCATTTCATATTGAGTTTGGATCTCCTTCGAGATAAGCCTGTGCTATAGGGTGCTCAACCCTTGTTAGGATGTTTTAGGCACTGAGAGTCACTCGACCGTCGTTCCGTCTCTAGTGTTTTCGGGGGACATTCTAGGTCCACGTCTAGTTAGGCATGAGTAATTGGGTCCAGCAGTTTGATTTCCCGAGGCTACAGCTCATGTCCTAGGCGCCAGTCTGAGTGGATTTTGATTCGTTATACAGATATGATACCCATTCATTATATTGCATGCATCATATATGTATGTTTACCCATGCTAGCATACTGAACTTTAGCGCTCACGTCCAGTTGTTTTCTGTTTGTTTGGACATCTCATTCGATGGGACAGTTACATGGTAATTTCTCCTAAGGATTTGGAGATTAGGTGGCAACTAAAGCAGGATTGCAGGGTTAGCCACTAGGTATTAAGTTATTTTCCGCAGTTACTCTGATTATGATTAATTATGTTTTTAATTGCATGTCTAACCTCTTGATTAGTAGGTGATCACGTGCGGGTCACTACAGTAATAATAAATATTAATCACGTGACTGATTGATAGTACATTATTAGGAAAATATTATTTAAAATAAATTTGATTTACAGATAAGAATTTAGTCCGATTTTCTGTGTAACAAATGTATATACAATGCATCACAAACATGAGTTAATTTGGATACTGATCTATATTTAAAATAAAGTGTTTTTAACACAACAGATCTCAGATAGTGTAAGATGTATTTGAAAACTTGTCAGATGAATTGAGATGATCAGCACATCATCTTGTGTAAAATGTGCACAACCTACGTTGTATTCTTAACCAAATCTAAATCCAAATCCAAATCCAAATCCACATACATGATACGTTCAGTAACCATTTTACATAAACATATAAAACATACAATAATGGAATATAAAATTACTTTGTTTAAAATATTTAATTAATTATATCATTTTAATTTTTTTAAAAAAAACATAAATAATTATCTATACCTATTTATGAAGTAAGAAGACCTTAGAGAAACCAACATGATCTCTTGGTATGACACACTAATTTTGAAATTTCAAATTATTTGAAAAAAAGAGTGTGAAATAACTAATATAATTCATTATATTTTTTAAAAAAATAACCAAGTATCTTTTAACTAATCCTTATGATTAATATTTTAACCCAAAAAACATGTATTTTTTGTTCTCATATAGTAATTAGATTTTTTTTGAAATTAATTTTAATATAAAAAATCAATTTTTTCGTCTCACAGAACGGGTTTATGCAAATACGCTAGTATATATAAATATATTAGTATGATTTTTTTTAAGATGAAACAAACTCTCTAAACACACTTTTTTCCCCTTAGTTTGCAAAAAATTTAAATATTTTTCAGGATTGAAATTTAACTTATCATTATATTTCTTTGAGGAAATGTACAACTTGGTTATTTATGTTTGTTTATTTGTAATTTTCATATTTTAAGCTGTCAAATTTAAGCTTTCTTAATTTTTTTTTTCGATTTCTGACAATTTTATTTCATCGAAAATTGTAGTGAACCTGCATTGAATCACATACTAACTGGCAACTATAGCATGCATTAATCTTAATTAAAATATAAACACTTAACAAAGTAAAACGTGCAGAAACATAACCGATAATTTACATTTCAACTTAATATAATAGTTCAAAGCTTAGACTCAGTAGTTATACAACCATATAGAAATAACTTAAAATAAATTGTTTATACAACATTCTACAGCTATA
Source organism: Henckelia pumila (assembly GCF_033568475.1). Classification (NCBI taxonomy): domain Eukaryota; kingdom Viridiplantae; phylum Streptophyta; class Magnoliopsida; order Lamiales; family Gesneriaceae; genus Henckelia; species Henckelia pumila. The sequence continues at coordinate 167,746,174 of NC_133121.1, read as the reverse complement.
TCGAATCGTGTTGTAAATGATGCTACTGATCTCCTGCTCCGTAGCCCTGTCTCGAACTCCCAGCTCCATCCATTCTGCGACCTGCCCCGTTGAATTAGGTGTCCAAGATAATAACTAGGACGTGAACGACTAACGCCCAGTACATAAACACGAGTAGACATATGAATATGATGCATGCACTCGTGATGACGGGTAATAAGTCATCTAAAAGTCATGCTAATAACAGACGTCAATGAGTGCTATGATCGCTCGGATCAAACCTCTGGGTACAACCACACTCATCTAGAACCCCCACTATAATGGTACATCCGATTCTAGAATATCTCCTAGAACCCCCCGCTATAGCGGTACATCCGGCTCTAGCCTAAATACAGGTATAACAAAGGAATATGCACAACATGTATGCACACATGACATATGAATATGAAAAGCGGTAAACCATACATCATGCCACAGAAATGCAACATATAAACGTGTATACTCGCTAACAATCTCAATCAATGTGTACGTACCTCTAAGCTAGTTCGAGTCTAGTAGGACCTAGGTTCCAAGTCTATAATCAAAAGTTCATCGTATCACTACACAAGTTCTATAATCCTTAACTAAGCTAACAGATACTCCCAAAACTTAATAAGATTCCCGGACCATACCTTCATCCGTAGCCATCCCTTTGGAGTCGCTTGTTCTGGAGGACTATAATCACACCTTTTTTATTTCAGAATCTCTCTATTAACCAATAGGGCCCTCAAAATTAAACCTCACACTATATATAACTGAATAAGAAAACTCGGGAATTTGTATTCACACTACAAGAAAAACGGCTAAAGACAATGCTTTTTCCGCGTTGTTAATGTTCTCGAAAAAGCATTGTCGTAGCCAGTATTGTAAAATACCACGCTCAAAGACAACGTTTTTTAAGCGTTGTCTTTTATAAAAAAAGCATTGTCGTTTCTGACAAAAACAACGCTTTTAAGCGTCGTTGTATCTGGAAAAGACAACGCTTAAAAAACGTTGTCTTTTCTGGTAAAGACAACGCTTAAAAAAGCATTGTCTTTGTTCAAATAAAAAACAAAAAAAAATTTAATTCACAAATTTTCAATATTATAAATCACTCAAAATTCAAAAATTTGTAAAATAAAATTTAATATAAAGTCTTCCAATATTATAAATCATTCAAATATAAAAATAATCAAATTCTAAACTAATGAATACTAGGAAAAAACTATGCATTATCTCGAAAAACTTTGATTCCTTCCTTCAGCACATGTTAGCGTCCCAAGATTTCATAAAAGCCGCAGCAATCTCTTTTCCTTTAATTTGTATCTTCATACTGTAAATTATTAAAAATAAAAACAAACATAAAACAAATATGAATAGATTAAAATGAAAAGTAAAAGAAAACACATATTTGGCAGCAAATAACATGAACTACGAATTACGAAATTCAAGCCACAAGTTGTTAAAAATGAATGGTTGAACAAATTATAATTGATATATCATTACAAGAAGCATTCGTTCTGGACAATGAATGGTTAAACAAATTCAAGCCACAAGTTGCTAAAGCATATATCATTACAAGAAGCATTCGTTCTGGACAATTCCACAAGAATCTAGAAAGAAAGATAGATGCTGAATTTGAGACTTGGTATCACTACTGGCCTGAAAATTTGGATTCTACAAGAAAATCTATACTTTATTTCCTTAAAGATGGATGGTTATTCAAGTTGAGCGCGTATCCAACTCAATGTTCCATGGTTTCAGCTAGCATTGTTTTATAATGTAACACCTGGGTATCCAACGTATTTGAGTTGTACAAGTAAAAATGGTTTGACTAAGGCACCAAATGAGTAATTTCACTAAAGTTCATTTTGTCAGATTCTATGATAAATAAATTATCATAATTTGACAAGAGATCAAAGAAATTTAAGGAATATTTATATAAAATATGGAAATATCTAAGATTCACGATGAAGAAACGAAGGGCAAGAGCTACATCATGCTCAATTTCAATTTATGATTCCGAGTAAAAAATTTAAAATTAGCTAGAGAAAGTGAAGCCTCCAGATAGCGAAGAAAATTACATATCAAGAAAAATCAAACCATGACAAAAACTTGTCTTTTGTCAAACAAAATTCGGATTACATCTGTATCAACAAAAGTGAAAGGAAAAAGTAATTTTTGCGCAGATGTTGCAACAATTTTTTACTAATTCGAATTGTGAAATCTAAAACTAAATATAATATTTATAGTTTAAAGTTAAACGAACTCAAATTTGCAAGGGAAACTGACAGGACCAGTTATGCATAAAAACACGGCAGGAAAGGGAAAGAAAAGGGGAGTAAATAGTGATGAAGCAGGTCCAATTATGGATTGATATGAATAAATAGGATTGATATGAATAAATAGGATTCTCAACGGTATTTTTTCTTGCTGCATGTAACCAATTGGGTCGAAATGAGACTCACAGATACGTATGAAAATCTGATGTGAATCAGCTTTCATAAAGCTAAATCACGCTAAATCACTGGACTTATCAAAAATATTCCAAATTTGAACAGATAGGATGATGATAAGCAATAACTTTTTGAATTATTACATAGAAAATGTGGATACAGATCATTTCTCTGTTCAGTAGAAGTGTAACATGATTGAGGCTAAGGATGAAGAAAAATCTACAGAACTTGAAATCCAACCTCGAAAGAGAAGAATTTTAAAGGCTCTGGAGTCTCTTGTTTTGAACAAACAAATGTTCCATTCTAATTTAACCAGTATTATGTTCGAATAGGAAGAATATAATATTTCTTTACTTCTTGGAAGCACAAAAATTCATGACATAATAGATGTTACTGCAATGGAACAGGCAACATCGATCTTCTTATCCTACTTTATTTATCATAGGCAATTCGCATTCTCATCCAGACAGAGGAAACATGAGAAAAGTGAAAAAAAATGTTGTATGACTCACATCTTTTGAAGGCAATCCTTCTAGTGTGGGGTTCAGTCTCGAATTAACTGCTTCAAGCTTCATGGACAGAAACTAGAGCATCCCCATTACGACAAGAGGAAAAACGTGTAAGAACAAGTCAATTGGATAAACTACACAGGATGCAAGATAAGAAAGATACCTCAACTTATTACTGTAATGACTGAATGTAGTTAATTATCTCATCAAGAACAAGAGCTTTTCCAATAGCCTAAATAGATGAAAAATTTAATCACACACATCAAACACTGGATGATCATAAAATCAAACACGGACACCATATAAAAACCAGAATTCGGATTTTGTGATAAGACCAGTACTACACATTTCTCCTAAAAAAGCATGTAGAAAAGTGGAAATTGGTGATTCAGGCTTACTCTTCTTTTCAGCTAGACTGTGGCTGTCAGTAGCTTGACCCCTTCTTGATCTAACATTCATGTAACCTTTAGGTGGTTTAGGCTTACTCTTCTTTTCAGCTAGTTTTACGCCGGTACCCGAATTTCGATTCCTTGAGACCCCATTTCCATCTTTAGATCCTGATGCTAAAATTTGTTTGCCTTTGAACTTATTCTGTCGATGAGAAAATAATAGTGATCAGTCAATATATAGCCAGCAACCCTCGAGTAAAGTTACTCAAATTTAACCCTGATGCTAACTGAGTTGGACAGTTGGTTGAGTGCATGAAACTTGGGGCTAAGGTCTTAAGTTTGAATCCAACCAAAGTCTTATATGTTGCAGTCTTCTGTAGGTTTATCTTATATGTGTCTTTACGCCTCCAAAAAATAGTGACTACGGTTCCCCGACAGTAAAAAATAGGATTCTCAACGGCTATTTTTGGGAAAAGGGAGCATCAACTTCATTAATGAGACGCTTACTGTCATTTTTTACCTTTTCCATCTCATCACGCACTACACTCAACTCTTCTCTGAGATATCTTACTATATCCTTAGCTACATTAAGTTGGGCTTCAATTTCCTCAATCTTCTTCTGCTTATTCACTGATGCTGCTTCTGCTTTATGAACCTGAACAGTTGACCAAATACATCAGCTAAATAAGTAAGACAAGACGTAGGACTCATAGAGGAACGTGTATATGTGGGACATAATGGTCACATTTGTATTTTTAACATAACAGACTTTGTCAAAGACACAATCAATCCCATCCACTTAAATTTTATCACTATTGGATGTTGTTGCTGACAGAGACTTCTGCATAGAGTGGCTCCATACTTCCTCTACTACTGAAATGGTATCTTAAACTTAGAGCATTGTCGGAGCATACTGAATGATTTAAAGCATGCTTCCCTCATTTCATTCTTGTGCATCTATGTATCAATACCGAACTGATCAGAACCATAATACTGATATAATAGCGGCATGTGTTAAGTTATGTTGGCCTTATTCAGCATTTATTTTCAATTACTATAGTTAAAATCATGAACTATAAGCTCTTCCATGAAGCCATGAAGGGAAATTTAAAAACAACAAAAAATAAAAGAAACAAGCTGATAGAACATTTTAGAAAATAGAGCAGTTATTCATTAGCTTTTTAATCTCATCAAACTATTCAACGGAAGAAGTAACAAGACTAAAATATTTCATGCACTGGATGAATAATAATTAAGATTAGAGACTAACAGAAAAGGGACCATATCAAATATGTTTCTGTTACGTGCAATGGAAGAATTAACTTTGACAAACTAATACTTCTGGCATTATACAGCCATAAAATAGATAAACTCCAACTTCAATACAGTATGTTGTTTAGTCTTTGTTGCATCAACCAACATAGGGTTCCAAAGCATGTCATTTTAGATATTAGTCAGATCAACAAAGAGAATAGGATATTTTGGACAATGTGACCGCGTTTTCAAAAACAAAGTGAATCCATCAATCCATCTAAGGCACTAAAAGTAGTTGCAGCACAAGAGTCAAGAAGGAAGTATTGACATCCTTACAACTTGCCACTTGCTTCAAGCAAACTCTATTTGTTTTTTATTAAACTAAAGATCGAACAAAAACCTGATAAAGCAAATCGATACAGGAATACCAATTCATCAATATGTTCCACCAACAAGATATTCAGAGAAAAGGAAGACCAAACTTAAAAATTTAACAGAACACAATCACTATTGCTCAATTCCAATACCTATTCACGAGACCCATAAAAAATGACAGAACATTCAAACTTTAAATTCACCTTAGAATCCATAATTTGCTTGAGGCGCATCAACATCCGTAAGCCCTCCTCTTTTGCCACCTTCAACTCATGCTGATACCTCACTACCTTCCCCTCGGAAGCTGTAACCCTTCTTCCTTGTTTGCCTGACCATCAAAGATATTTCTCATTCCCGTCTTAAAACAATAATCAGCACCATAGACACTGACAATCGAATATTGAACCCTAACGCAGAGCAGCAAACAATCAAATGACTACTCCAAAAATTAGCGCATATAGACTATCAACGGAGAGTAAAGAAAAAGCAAACAAAATGAATAATCAAGTACCTATACATTCACATATTTCATATACTCAAAAAATGCATACCACTAGGGAGCGAGTGCGATCACTGTCACCAGGATCCACCAAGAAGGACACTAGGTTTTGTCGGAGATAACTTGAAAAATCGTCTGATGAATCGAGCAAGACCATAAAAAATCGAGAGAAAAAGGAGAAATCAGATTTTGAATTGAAAGAGTGAAAAAGAAAAAAAGGATCGGAGAAGAAAATCGAGAATGGGTTTGGGAATTTTGGGGATCTGATAAGCAAATAGTATTATTTATTTTTTTTTTAAGTTTTATTTTAAATAAAAATAATAATTCTTCTACAACACTTTTTAAAAAGTGTTGTAATACATAGGAAAAAAACGCTAATAGACAACACTTTTAAAAGCGTTGTCTTTGACCCAAAAAAAACGCTTATAGACAACGCTTTTTAAAAAAAGTGTTGTCTTTGATTAATAAAAAATATATAACGACAACGCTTTACCCTAAAAGCGTTGTCTTTTTAAAAAAAACAACACTTTTCATTAAAAGCGTTGTCTTTTAAGTGTTGTGTTTGTGCATTTTTGTTGTAGTGTTAGAAATGAATCTGAAGACCCCTATTTATAGACAAAATTTCGGCCACGATTGGAGTCTCCGTTCCGGGATCGGAGCGTCCTATCTCTGCATGTGTGACACGTGGTGATCGGAGAGTCCGAACCCAAGATCGGACCATCCGATCTGATGACTACTTGACACTTGTCAAAACTCATGTCTTAGTCATCGTGCATTGTTGGCTGAAGGAGATCAGACCGTCCGTTCTTGGATCAGAGTATCCGATCCTGCCTTTCTTCCGAAGCAAACAACTTCATTTCAGAGCTTCCGATCTTGCAGGGTTCGGAGCGTCCGATCCTGTCCAAGCTTTGGAAGTCCAATTCTTGAATATGAAGCCCGATTAAGCCTTAAAATTGGTTAAATACTAAACTTTAATCATGATTATCATATTATTATCTTAAAACAAAATCTGGGTTACTACATTCTCCCCACCTTTAGATATTTTGTCTGCGAAATATACTTTAAAGTAATGATCAAGATAATAATATGAAACATCAAACCACGTTTTATTACATCAATTTGTAATTACATTGATACATGGTAATCAACAATACAAAACAAACAACTCAGTATATTATATTCGCATACGGCTTTCTGTTTCCCAAGTTGCTTCCTCAAAGCCTTGGCACTGCCACTGTACCATCACAAGTGGTATAGTTTTATTCCGAAGCACTTTCTCCTTCTTGTCAAGGATACGGAGTTGTCGTTCAACATAAGATAGATCTGGTTCTAGCTGAACTTCAGTAGGCTGGATAATATGTGGCTCATCAGCTATATACTATCGAAGTAACGACACATGAAAGACATCATGTATACTGGAAAGATATGGCGGTAACACCAAACGATAAGCAACGTTTCCGATCTTCTCCAGTATTTGGAAAGGCCCAATATAACGAGTGATAACTTGTCTTTCAAACCAAACCTCATCACCTTTCTGAAAGGTGATACTTGAAGAAATACATATTCACCAGGCTTGAAGTGAAGTAGCCTGCGGTGAATATTCGCATAACTGGCTTGTCTATCCTGAGCAACTCTAATCCTCCGCTTGATCAAATCTAACTTGTCAACAATTTGTTGTACCAATTCTGGACCCTCCACCTTTCGTTCTCATATATCATCCCAGAATGACGGAGTACGACATCGTCAGCCATACAATGCCTCGAAGGGTTTCATATCAATACTGCGGTCATAACTGTTATTGTAGGCAAATTCAATCAAAGGTAATTGATCCTACCAAGTCAAGCCAAAATCCATCGTATAAGCCCGCAACATATCCTCAAGCGTCTGAATCGTCCGTTCCGATTGGCCATCAATCTCCGGATGATATGCAATGCTCAAACTCAGAGTGGTACCCAATGCCTGCTGAAAACTACCGCAGAAACGTGAGGTAAACCGCGGATCCCTGTCACTGACTACGCTCACTGGAATCCCATGTAATCGCACTATCTCCTAGATGTATAAGCATGTCACGCGATCGTAAGAATACTCCCTGTTGTAAGGAATGAAGTGTGCTGATTTCATCAAATGGTCAAAAACGACCCAGATAGCATCACACTGACGTGAATTCATAGGCAAGTGAGTGACAAAATCCATATTCACATGCTCCCACTTCCATTCGGGAATTTCAAGATTTTGCAGCAAACCACCTGGTCTTCGGTGTTCAACCTTGACCTATTGACAAACAAGACATCTACAAACAAATTGATACACACTCCGTTTCATCCCCTTCCACCAAAATCTGGTTCGTAAGTCCTTATACATTTTCATGCTTCTAGGATAAACTGATAGTCGACTCCTGTGAGCTTGAGATAGAATATCATTCCTGAGCTCCGCAACATCAGGTACAACCACTCGATTCAATAAACACAAAAAACCATCTGATTGATAATTGAATCCATATGTATTAACTTCATTGGCTAAATGTGCCAAACGCTGAGTCTTAACATCAGATGTCTAAGCTTCTCTGATCCGAGAGTACAATGCTGGCTCAGATAGAACAGTATATAAACGAATTCCATTTGTTCCTTTCTTGTGCTTGAATGTAAAACTCAGTGAACAACATTCTTGAATCATATGAGATAAATCACTAGTATGAAGTGCAGAAAGTCTGACCTGCCAACTTAGAGCATCAGCAGTAAGATTGTCATAACCTTGATGATACTTGATCTCGCAGTCATAATCTTTCAGTAAGTTCATCCAGCGTCTCTGTCGCATATTCAATTCCGCCTGAGTGAATAAATATTTCAAACTCTTGTGATCCGTGAATATCTCAAACTTCTCGCCATATAAATAATGTCTCCAAATCTTGATTGCAAATACAATGGCGGCTAACTCAAGATCATGCACTGGATAATTCGTCTCATGCATCTTCAGCTGTCGAGAAGCATAGGCAATAGCATGCCCACGCTATTTCAAAGCACAACCTAGCCCCTGACCAGAGGCATCGGTGTAGACAACATAACCTCCTGATCCAAAAGGTAGAGCTAGCACATGTGCAGAATTAAGACGTCTACGCAGCTCATGAAATGATTCCTCACAATCTGAGGACTATGTGAAGGCAAAATCCTTCCGTGTAAGCTATGTCAAAGCCTGGCCAACTGTGCAAAATTCTCGATGAACCGACGGTAATAACCAGCAAGACCCAAGAACCTTCGGATCTCAGCAACCGTCATCGAACAAGACCAGTTCAGCACTGTCTCGATCTTGCTTGGATCCACAGATATTCCTTAACTAGAAATCACATGACCGAGAAACACTACCCGATCAAGCCAAAACTCTCACTTTCTCAATTTCACGTACAACTGCTTCTCCCGTAAAGTTTGTAAAACAATTCTCAGATGCTGTGCATGCTCATTCATGTCGTGAGAATAGACAAGAATATCATCAATGAAGACGATGACAAATCTATCCAGAGAATATTCTCGAAATACTTGATTCATCATATTCATAAATACTGTCGTTGCATTCGTCAAACCGAATGGCATCACCAAAAATTCATAATGCTCGTATCTGGTTTGGAAAGCAGTCATAGAAATATCTGAGTCTCGTACCCGCATCTGGTGGTATCCCGATCTCTGATCTATCTTTGAATAAATAGAAGTACCCTGCAATTGATCGAACAAATCATGATTGCTTGCAATGGATACTTATTCATGATGGTGACACAATTCAACTGCCTGTAACCAATACATAATCGCATCGATCCATCCTTATTTTTGACAAACAAAACAGGTGCTCCCCACGGAGAAACACTCGGGCATATATATCCCTTATCAAGCAAATCCTGTAACTGTTGTCTCAATTCCCTTATCTCTGACAGAGCCATATGATAAGGTGCTCGGGATATAGGCGTTGTTCCTGGTATCAGATCAATACCAAATTCAACTTCTCGAATCGGAGGAAAACCAGGAATCTCATCTGGGAATACATCAGGAAATTCGCTGAACACAGGTAACTGATCAATACTCTGACCACTCGTGGACATATCAACTGCATATCTGAGATAGCCCTCCCCACCTAACTCTAAGACATGACATGCCTTTAGAGCCGATACAAGTGGCATCGGAGATCGTGCTCCCTCACCATAGAAGTAACAGCTATCACCCTCATCTGGATGAAACTGTACCAGACGCTGATAACAATCCAAAGTACCGTGATACAAAGTCAGCATATTTATTCCCAAAATACAATCAAAATCTGCCATCACAAGAATCATCATATTAGCAGACAACACATTACCCTCAAACTCTAGAAGGCAACCCATCACTAGACGCTTAGTTACTACCTCCTGCTCCAGCGGAGTAGATACAACTAAATCAAGGTCTAATGATATGTAAGTCAATCTATGTCTCTTAACAAAACGACTAGAAATAAAGGAATGCGATGCTTCAGTATCAATTAAAATAAGTGCAGGAATACAACATAACAAAAAGGTATCTGCCAACATGCGATCGCTTCCCTCTGTATCCTGCTCCTGAGAAAGAGCAAATACCTACCCCTGAGTATGTGGACGAAAACTGGAAGAACTAGGTGGTGCTGGTGGCTGAAGTGGGTGAGTAGAAGCCTGAGATCCAACCTGTGATCCAGATCCACTCGCAGCTCCCGTACTTGTAGGACAATCTCTCCGCAGATGCCTTTGATCGCCACAAATAAAACAAGTACCAGATGCCTTCGGACATGCTGTTGTAGGATGTTTTCCACCACAATGATTACAACGGTCATTCATCTTCTTTTTCCCAAATCGGAACATGCCTCATGATCTAAAAACAGTAGTAGAAGAAGAAGACGTAGAACCTGATTGCACAACAGATTGAGCCCTATGCCCAAGTGAACCACTAGGCTGTCCTGACATCATCAGTTGTGCCCGCATGTTGCTGTTCTCTACTTGACGGCACCGAATAACAAGAGTCTCATATGATGTCGGATCATCACAGACAACCACCTGTGAATATATATCCTGATTGAGTCCTTTTAGAAATATATCATACTTGGACGCATCACTCTCATTGATATGGGTACTATAAGGTAGCAGATCAATAAATCGCTGTTGATATTAATTAATAGTCATAGATCTCTGTCTCAGCGTAAGTAACTCCATAGATCGTGTCTGGCGAACAGCTGGAGGAAAATAAAGGCTCTGGAACTGCTGACAAAAATCCTCCCAAATCACACGACCTCTCTCAGTACGTGCCTGAGAAGCCTTTGTCCCATCATAAGTGTGCTCGTCCATCAAGAACAAACTAAAGAACCTCCATTTTCTGCTACTCAGTACACTCAAAAGCTCGAAAAGCACTTTCGATCTTGGCCATCCAGTTTCTTGCTTCTTCAGGATTCTCGCCTCCCATCAAAGGTTTTGGTCCTACTTGAAGAAATTTATTGATAGTATAGCGTCTTCTACCCTCTTGGTGATGGCAATAATGATGATGGTCTCCTGCCTGACCAACACTTCCATGGCTCTCGTTATCTCTATCAGTCATATCTGAAAAAGATTTGCACATTTAAATTTCGAATGCGCAATAATAACTCAAGAATAGACTAAGTCCCAAGTACTAATCCCCAAAATCTATGCATGCTCTGATACCATAAATGTAGTGATCCTACATTGAATCATCTACAAACTGGCAACTATAGCATGCATTAATCTTAATTAAAACATAAACACTTAACATAGTAAAGCGTGCAAAAATATAACCTATAATTTACATATCAACTTAGTACAATAGTTCAAAGCTTAGACTCAGTAGTGATACAACCATATCAAAATAACTTAAAATAAACTGTTTATACAACATTCTAAAAATATATCAAATCCTGCTGTAAATGATGCTATTGATCTCCTGCTCCCTAGTCCTGTCTTGAACTCCCAGCTCTGTCCATCCTACGACCTGCCCCGTGGAATGGGGTGTCCAAGATAATAACTAGAAAGTAAGAGACTAACGCACAGTACATAAACATGAGTAAACATATGAATATGATGCATGCACTCGTGATGACGGGTAATAAGTCATCTAAAAGTCATGCTAATAGCCGACGCCAATGAGTGCTTTGACCGCTCGGATAAATCTCTGGGTACAACTACACTCGCCTAGAACCCCCCCACTATAATGGTACATCCGGTTCTAGAATATCTCCTAGAATCCCCCGCTATAGCGGTACATCCAGCTCTAGACTAAATACATGTATAACAAAGTAATATGCTCAACATGTATGCACACATGACTTATGAATATGGAAAGCGGTAAACCATACATCATGCCATATAAATGCAACATATAAACATCTATACTCGCTGACAATCTCAGTTAATGTGTACGTACCTCTAAGCTAGTTTGAGTCTAGTAGGACCTAGGTTCCAAGCCTGTAGTGACCCTGCATTGAATCACCTACTAACTATTAACTAATAACATGCATTAAGCTTAATTAAAGCAATAATACTAATAAGAGAAAAACGTGCGGAAACAGAACCCATAATTTACATATCATATTAGTACAAAAGTTTCAAGCTTATTTATCAGTAGTGATACAACCATATCGAAACAACTAGTAAAAAAACATTATACAGCTATATCGAATCCTGCTGTATAAATAACTCTTCAAGGCTCCTGCCCCCTAGTCCTGCCTCGAACTACAAGCTCCGTCCATCCTGCGACCTACCCCGCAGAATAGGGTGTCCAAGATAACAACTAGGACGTGAGCGCTAACGCCCAGTACATAAGCATGAGTAAACATATGTATCTGATGCATGCAACTATGATGACTGGTAAAGGGTCATCTGATAAGTAATGCTCAGTATAGGCGCCACATGAGTGTTGTAACCTCGCGGAACAACCTCTGGGTACAACCACACTCGTCTAGTACACCAGAGTAGTCAGACATACATGTCCCCGCCGTCGTGGTACCCTCGGTGACAGACTAACAAGTATAGAGCTGAGAAATAATAACTCAAGACTAGACTAAATCCCAAGTACTAATCCCCAAAATATATGCATGATCTGATACCACAAATGTAGTATCCCTGCATTGAATCATCTACAAACTGAAAACTATAGCATGCATTAATCTTAATTAAAACATAAACACTTAACATAGTAAAACGTGCAGAAATATAACCTATAATTTACATATCAACTTAGTACAATAGTTTAAAGCTTAGACTCAATAGTGATACAACCATATCGAAATAACTTAAAATAAACTGTTTATACAACATTCTACAACTATATCGAGTCCTGCTGTAAATGATGCTACTGATCTCCTGCTCCCTAGTCTTGTCTCGAACTCCCAGCTCTGTCCATTCCACGACCTGCCCCGTGGAATGGGGTGTCCAAGATAATAACTAGGAAGTGAGAGACTAACGTCCAGTACATAAACAAGAGTAAACATATGAATATGATGCATGCACTCGTGATGACGGGTAATAAGTCATCTAAAAGTCATGCTAATAGCCGGCGCAAATGAGTGCTTTGACCGCTCGGATCAAACCTCTGGGTACAACTACACTCGCCTAGAACCCCCCACTATAACGGTACATCCGGTTCTATAATACCTCCTAGAACCCCCCGCTATAGCGGTACATTCAACTCTAGACTAAGTACATGTATAACAAAGTAATATGCTCATCATGTATGCACACATGACATAGGAATATGGAAAGCGGTAAACGATACATCATTCCACATAAATGCAACATATAAACATGTATACTCGCTGACAATATCAGTCAATGTGTACGTACCTCTAAACTAGTTTGAGTCTAGTAGGACCTAGGTTCCAAGCCTGTAGTGACCCTGCATTGAATCACCTACTAACTAGCAACTAATAACATGCATTAAGCTTAATTAAAGCAATAATACTAATCAGAAAAAAACGTGTGGAAACAGAACCCATAATTTACATATCATCTTAGTACAAAAGTTTAAGCTTCTTTATCAGTAGTGATACAACCATATCGAAACAACTAGTAAAAAAACATTATACAGCTATATCGAATCCTACTGTATAAATAACTCTTCAAGGATCCTGCCCCTAGTCCTCCCTTGAACTACCAGCTCCGTCCATCCTGCGACCTACCCCGCGGAATAGGGTGTCCAAGATAACAACTAGTACGTGAGCGCTAACGCCCAGTACATAAGCATGAGTAAACATATGTATATGATGCATGCAACCGTGATGACTGGTAAAGGGTCATCTGATAAGTAATGCTCAGTACAGGCGCCACATGAGTGTTGTAACCTCGCGGATCAACCTCTGGGTACAAACACACTCGTTTAGTGCACAAGAGTAGTCAGACATACATATCCCCACCGTCGCGGTACCCTCGGAGACATACTAACAAGTATAGAGCTGAGCAATAATAACTCAATACTAGACTAAATCCCAAGTACTAATCCCCAAAATCTATGCATGCTCTGATACCACAAATGTAGTGACCCTACATTGAATCATCTACAAACTGGCAACTATAGCATGCATTAATCTTAATTAAAACATAAACATTTAACATAGTAAAACGTGCAGAAATATAACCTATAATTTACATATCAACTTAGTACAATAGTTCAAAGCTTAGACTCAGTAGTGATACAATCATATCGAAATAACTTAAAATAAACTGTTTATACAACATTCTACAACTATATCAAATCCTGCTGTAAATGATGCTACTGATCTCCTGCTCCCTAGTCCTGTCTCGAACTCCCAGCTCTGTCCATTCTATGACCTGCCCCGTGGAATGGGGTGTCCAAGATAATAACTAGGAAGTGAGAGACTAACGCCCAGTACATAAACATGAGTAAACATATGAATATGATGCATGCACTCATGATGAGGGTAATAAGTCATCTAAAAGTCATGCTAATAGCCGGTGCCAATGAGTGCTTTGATAGCTCGGATCAAACCTCTGGGTACAACTACACTCGCCTAAAACCCCCCACTATAACGGTACATCCGGTTCTAGAATATCTCCTAGAACCCCCCGCTATAGTGGTACACCCAGCTCTAGACTAAATACATGTATAACAAAGTAATATTCTCAACATGTATGCACACATGACTTATGAATATGGAAAGCGGTAAACCATACATCATGCCACATAAATGCAACATATAAACATCTATAATCGCTGACAATCTCAGTCAATGTGTACGTACCTCTAAGCTAGTTTGAGTCTAGTAGGACCTAGGTTCCAAGCCTATAGTGACCCTGCATTGAATCACCTACTAACTAGCAACTAATAGCATGCATTAAGCTTAATTAAAGCAATAATACTAATTAGAGAAAAACATGCGGAAACAGAACCCATAATTTACATATCATCTTAGTACAAAAGTTTCAAGCTTATTTATCAGTAGTGATACAACCATATCAAAACGACTAGTAAAAAAACATTATACAGCTATATCGAATCCTGCTGTATAAATAACTCTTCAAGGCTCCTGCCCCCTAGTCCTGCCTTGAACTACCAGCTCCGTCCATCCTGCGACCTGCCCCACGAAATAGGGTGTCCAAGATAACAAGTAGGATGTGAGCGCTAACGCCCAGTACATAAGCATGAGTAAACATATGTATGTGATGCATGCAACCGTGATGACTGGTAAAGGGTCATCTGATAAGTAATGCTCAGTACAGGCGCCACATGAGTGTTGTAACCTCGCGGATCAACCTCTGGGTACAACCACACTCGTCTAGTACACCAGAGTAGTCAGACATATATGTCCCCGCCTTCGCGGTATCCTCGATGACAGACTAACAAGTATAGAGCTGAGCGGCTCTATAATCAGGTATAACAAGGTATAGGCTCAACGTGTATATGCACATGACATATGAATATGAAAAGCGGTAAATCATATATCATGCCATATAATAATGACAAATAATTGCAACACATAAGCATGTATACTCACTGGCAATCTCAGTCAATGTGCATTTACCTCTAGGCTAGTTCAAGTCTAGTAGGATCCTAGGTTCCAAGCCTATATTCAAAAGTTTACCATATCACTACACAAGTTCTATAAGCCTTAACTAAGCTAATAAGTACTCCCAAAACTTAAATAGATTCCCGGACCATACCTTCATCCGTAGTAGCCCTTTGGAGTTGCTATTCCCGGATTACTATAACCACACCTTGGTTATTCCAGAACTTCTATAATAACCGATAGGGCCCTCAAGTGTATATCTCACACTATATAACTGAAGAAGGAAACTCGTAATTCTTAATTCAAAATGAATCCGGATGAGCCCTATTTATAGGAAAATTTCCGATCAAGTTCGGACCCTCCGAACTCGGGTTCGGATCGTCCGATCCAGCTCAACGCCTGCATGCAGAACACGTTGAGTTTGGACCGTCCGATCGCCACTTCGGGTCGTCCGAAGTGTCCTATGCATGACACTTGTCAAAATCCATGGCTGAGTAATCCTGCTTGCTTGGCATAAGGGAGTTTGGGCCGTCCAATCCTGATTTTGACCGTCCGATCGTGCCTCAACTCCGAAGTCAATAAACCCTCTTCGCAGCCCCCGGGTTGCTGAGTTCGGATCGTCCGAACTAGCCCAAATATTGAAAGTCCAATTCTTAGTTCTGAAGTTTGATTGAACCCTGAAATTGGTTAATTACTAACCCTTAATAATATTTAACATATTATTATCTTAAAATAGAATCTGGGTTACTACATTCTCCCCACCTTTAGATAATTCGTTCGAGAAATAAAATCTAAAGACAAATCAAGATAATAATATGAAACATTAAACCATGTTTTATTACAATTACATCTTTACATGGAAATCAAAAGTACAAAGCAAACAACTCAGGATATTCTGCTCGCATACGGCTCTCTGTTTCCCAAGTTGCTTCTTCGGCGTCTCGTCGCTGCCACTGTACTATCACAAGTGGTATAATCTTATTCCAAAGAACTTTGTCCTTCCTGTCTGGGATACAGAGTGGTCTTTCAACATATGACAGATCCGACTCTAGCTGAACATCAGTACGCTGGATAATATGAGATTCATCAGCTATGTACTGTCGAAGTAACGACACATGAAAAAAAATCATGTATACTGGAAAGATATAGCGATAATTCCAAATGATATGCAACATCTCCGATCTTTTCCAGTATCTAGAAAGACCCAATATATCAAGGTAATAACTTGTCTTTCAGACCGAACCTCATCACCTTCCTAAAAGGTGACACTCGTAAGAACATATATTCACCAGGCTCGAACTTAAGTGGCCTGCGGTGAATATTAGCATAACTGGCTTGCCGATCTTGAGCAGTTTTAATTATCCTTTTGGTCAAATCTACCTTGTCTACAATCTGATGCACCAACTCGGGACCCTCTACTTGCCGTTCTCCTATCTCATCCCAGAATAATGAAGTACGACATCTTCGAGCATATAATGTCTCGAAAGATGTCATATCAATACTACGATGATAACTGTTATTGTAGGCAAACTCGATCAAAGATAACTGATCTTGCCAAGATAAACCAAAATCCATGATAGAAGAACGTAACATATCCTCCAATGTACAAATCGTTCGTTCTGACTGCCCATCAGTCTTCAGATGATATGCAGTGCTCAAACTCAGAGTGGTACCCAACGCCTGTTGAAAACTACCCCAAAAACGTGAGGTAAACCGCGGATCTCTATCACTGACTATGCTCGCTGGAATCCCATGCAATCGTACTATCTCCTGGATATATAAGTGTGCCATGCGATCATAAGAATACTCCCGCTTGTAAGGAATAAAGTGTGTTGATTTCTTCAAACGGTCAACAACAACCCAGATAGCATCACACTGACGTGAAGTCATAGGCAAGTGGGGTGACAAAATCCATAGTCACATGCTCCCACTTCCATTCGGGAATCTCGAGATTCTGCAGTAATCCGCCTGGTCGTCGGTGTTCAGCCTTGACCTGTTGACAGACAATACATCTCGAAACAAACTGATATACATTTCTCTTCATCCCCTTCCACCAGAATCTAGTTCGCAAATCCTTATACATTTTCATGCTTACAGGATGAACTGAAAATCGACTCCTGTGAGCTTAAGAAAGAATATCATTCCTGAGCTCCGCAACATCAGGTACAACCACTCAATTCGATAAGCACAATAAACCATCTGCCTGATAATGGAATCCAAATGTATTAACTCCATTGGCTAGACGTGCCAATTGCTGAGTCTTAACATCAGATATCTGAGCGTCTCTAATTCGAGAATACAAAGCTGGCTCAGATAAAATAGTATACAAACGAATCTTATTTCTTCCTTTCTTGTGCTTGAGTGTAAAACTCAGTGAACATCATTCCTGAATCATATGAGATAATTCACTAGTCTGAATTGCAGAAAATCTCACCTGCAGACTCAAGGCATCAACAGTAAGATTAGCAGAACCTGGATGATGTTTGATCTCGCAATCATAATATTTCAGCAAATCCATCCAACGTCTCTGTCGCATATTCAACTCCGCCTGAGTGAATAAATACTTCAAACTCTTGTGATCCATAAATATCTCAAATTTCTCGCCATAAAGATAATGCCTCCAAATCTTGAGCGCAAATACAATGACGGCTAACTCGAGATCATGTACTGGATAATTCACCTCATGCATCTTCAACTGCCTAGAAGAATAGGCGATAACATGTCCATGCTGTGTCAAAACACATCCTAACCCTTACCTAGAGGCATCAGTATAGACAATATAACCTCCTAATCCATAAGGTAGAGCTAGTACAGGTGCAGTAGTAAGATGTCTACGCAGCTTGTGAATTGACTCCTCACAATCCGAGGACCAAATGAAGGCAGCATCTTTCTGTGTAAGCTGATTCAAAGGCCTAGCCAACTGTGCAAAATTCTAGATGAACCGACGGTAATAACCAACTAGACCCAAGAAACTTCGGATCTCAGCAACCGTCGTTGGACAAAACCAGTTCAGCTCTGCCTCGATCTTTCTTGGATCCACAAATATTCCTTTACTATAAATCACATGACCGAGAAATACTACCCGATCAAGCCAAAACTCGCACTTGCTCAATTTTGCATACAGCTGCTTCTCTCGTAGCGTCTGCAATACAATTCTCAGATGTTGTACATGCTCATCCTTGTCATGAGAATAGACAAGAATATCATCAATGAAGACGATGACGAATCTATCAAGATATTCTCGAAATACCTGATTCATCAGATTCATAAAGACTGCCGGTGCATTCGTCAAACCGGATGGCATTACCAGAAATTCATAATGCCCATATCTGGTTCTAAAAGCAGTCGTAGAAATATATGAGTCTCGTACCAACATCTGGTGGTATCCATATCTCAGATCTATCTTGGAGTAGACAGAAGTACCCTGTAATTGATTGAACAGATCATCAATTCGCGGCAAAGGATACTTATTCTTGATGGTGACACGATTCAGCTGCCTGTAATCAATACATAATCGCATCAATCCATCATTTTTCTTGACGAACAAAACAGGTGCTCCCGCGGAGAAAAAGTCGGACGAATATATCCCTTATCAAGAAGATCCTGAAACTGCTTTTTCAATTCTCTCATCTCTGACGGTGCCAGAAGATAAGGTGCTCGGGATATAGGCATTGTTCTTGGTACTAGATCAATACCAAATTCAACCTCTCGAACCGAAGGAAAACCAGGAATCTTATCAAGGAATACATCAGGAAACTCGCTGACAACCGGTAACTGATCAATACTCGAACTACTCGTGGACATATCAACCGTGTAAATAAGGTAGCCCTCCCCACCTGACTCTAAGACATGACATGCCGTCAGAGCCGATACAAGTGGCATCGGAGGTCGTTCTCCCTCACCATAGAAGTACCAGTTATCACCCTCATCCGGATGAAACTGTACCAGACGCTGATAACAATCCACAGTAGCGTGATACAAAGTCAGCATATCTATTCCCAAAATACAGTCAAAATCTCCCATCGCTAAGATCATCAGATTACCAGACAACACGTGACCCTCAAACTCTAGAAGGCAACCCATTACTAGACGCTTAGTTATTACCTCCTACTCCAGTGGAGTAGATACAACTAAATCCAGGTCTAATGATTCATAAGGTAATCTATGTCTCTTAACAAAATGGCTAGAAATAAAGGAATGCAATGCTCCAGTATCAATTAAAACAAGTGCAAGAATACCACATAACAGAAAGGTACCTGCCAACATGCGATCGCTTTCCTCAGTAGCCTGATCTTGAGATAGAGCAAACATCTGCCCCTGTGTGTGCGAACGGAAACTAGAAGAACTAGGTGGTGCTGGCCGCTGACATGGATGAGTAGAAGCCTGAGATCCCATCTGTGATCCCAATCCACTCGCAACTCCCATACGCTAAGAACAATCTCGCCGCAGATGTCCCTGCTCACCACAGATAAAACAAGCACCAGAAGCCTTCCGACAAGAAGCTGCAGAATGCTTTTCGCCACAGTGACTGCAAAATTCATATTTCTTCTTTCCTAACCGGAAAATACCTCATGAACCACGAGATCCAGAAGAAGTAGTAGTAGAAGAAGACATAGGTCCAGATTGCACAACAGATTGAGCCCTAGGCCCAAGAAATCCACTAGGTTGTCCTAACATCATCAGCTGTGCCCGCCTATTGATTTTCTTCACTTGATGGCACCGATTAACCAGAGTCTCATAAGATGTCGGATCATCACAGACAACAACGTGTGAATAGATATTCTGATTCAAACCTTGTAGAAAGATATCGTACTTGGACGCATCACTCTCATTGATATGGGGACTGTAAGATAGCAGATCAATGAATCGCTGCTGATACTCATCGACAGTCATAGATCCCTGCCTCGAAGTAAGAAACTCCATCGATCGTGCCTGACAGACAGTTGGAGGAAAATATAACTTCTGAAACTGCTGACGGAAATCCTCCCAAGTCACCCATCATTTTTCAGTACGCGTCTGAGCTGCCTTGGCATCCCACCATAAACGTGCTCGTCCATCTAGAACAAATTCTAGAACCTCCATCTACTGCTCCTCTGTACACTCAAAATCACGAAAAGCACTCTCGATCCTGGCCATCCAGTTCCTTGCTTCCTCAGGATTCTCACATCCTAACAAGGGTTTCGGTCCCACCTGCATAAACTTATTGATAGTTTAGCGACGTCTACCCTCGTGAGGACGATGTCGATCCTCATGATGATGGCGATGATGACGATGATGACCACCTCCCTGGCCAACACTATCATGGCTCTCGTTACCTTCATCAGTCATTATCTGAAAATAATTTCACATTAAAATCTCAAATGCGCAATAATTACTCATTACTAACTAAATCCCAAGTACTAATCTCAAAATCTAAGCATGCTCTGATACAAAAAATGTAGTGACCCTACATTGAATCACCTACCAACTGGCAACTAATAACATGCATTAAGCTTAATTAAATCAATAATACTAATCAGAGAAAAACGTGCTGAAACAGAACCCATAATTTACATATCAGCTTAGTACAAAAGTTTCAAGCTTATTTATCAGTAGTGATACAACCATATCGAAACAACTAGTAAAAAAACATTATACAACTATATCGAATTCTGTTGTATAAATAACTCTTCAAGGCTCCTGCCCCCTAGTCCTGCCTCGAACTACCGGCTCCGTCCATCCTGCGACCTGCCCCGTATAATAGGGTGTCCAAGATAACAACTAGGACGTGAGCGCTAACGCCCAGTACATAAACATGAGTAACATATGTATATGATGCATGCAACTGTGATGACTGGTAAAGGGTCATCTAATAAGTCATGCTCAGTACAGGCGCCACATGAGTGCTGTAACCTCGCGGATCAACCTCTGGGTACAACCACATTCGTCTAGTACACCAGAGTAGTCAGACATATATGTCCCCGCCGTCGCGGTATCCTCAGTGCCAGAATAACAAGTATAGAGCTGATCGGCTCTATAATCAGGTATAACAAGGTATAGGCTCAACGTATATATGCACATGACATATGAATATGAAAAGCGGTAAAATCATATATCATGCCATATAATAATGCCAAATAAATGCAACACATAAACATGTATACTCGCTGGCAATCCCAGTCAATGTACGTACCTCTAGGCTAGTTCAAGTTTAGTAGGATCCTAAGTTCCAAGCCTATATTCAAAAGTTCACTGTATCACTACACAAGTTCTATAAGTTTTAACTAAGCTAATAAGTACTCCCAAAACTTAATTAAATAGATTCTCGGATCATACCTTCTTCCGTAGTAGCCCTTTGGAGTCGCTAGTCCCGGATGACTATAACCACACCTTGGTTATTCCAGAACTTCTATAATAACCGATAGGGTCCTCAAGTGTATATCTCACACTATATAACTGAAGAAGAAAACTCGGAATTCGTAATTCAAAATGAATCCGAATGAGCCATATTTATAGGAAAATTTCCGATCAAGTTCGGACCCTCCGAACTCGGGTTCGGATCGTCCGATCCAGCTCAACGCCTGCATATAGAACACGTCGAGTTCGGACCGTCCGATCGCTACTTTGGGTCGTACGAAGTAACCTATGCATGACACTTGTCAAAATCCATGGCTGAGTAATCCTGCTTGCTTGGCATAAGGGAGTTCGGGTCTTCCGATCCTGGTTCGGACCATTCGATCATGCCTTAACTCCGAAGTCAACAAGCCCTCTTCGGTGCCCCCGGGTTGCTGAGTTCGGAGCGTCTAAAGTCCTCTTCGGACCATCCGAACTGGCCTAAATATTGAAAGTCCAATTCTTAGTTCTGAAGTTCGCTTGAATCCTGGAATTGGTTAATTACTAACCCTTAATCATGTTTAACATATTATTATCTTAAAATGGAATTTGAGTTACTACAAAGCCTATAATTAAAAGTTCACCGTATCACTACACAAGTTCTATAAGTCTTAACTAAGCTAACAGATACTCCCAAAACTTATTAAGATTCCTGGACCATACCTTCGTCTGTAGTCAGCCCTTTAGAGTCGCTTGTTCTGGAGGACTATTACAACATCTTTGTTATTTCAGAACCTCTCTATTAACCGATAGGAACCTCAAAAGTAAACCTCACACTATATATAACTGAAGAAGGAAACTCGAGAATTCGTATTCAGAAATGAATCTGAAGACCCCTATTTATAGGCAAAATCTCGGCCATGATCGGAGCCTCCGTTCCAGGATCGGAGCGTCCGATATTTGCATGTGTGACACGTGGCGATCGGAGCATCCGAACTCGAGATCGGACCGTCCGATCTGATGACTACTCGACACTTGTCAAAACTCATGTCTTAGTCATCGTGCATTGTTGGCTGAAAGAGATCGGACCCTCTGTTCTTAGATCGGAGCGTCCGATCCTGCCGTCCTTCCGAAGTTAACAGCTTCATTTCGGAGCTTCCGATCTTGCAGGGTTCGGAGCATCCGATCTGGGTTCGGACCGTCCGATTTTGTCCAAACTTGGGAAGTCCAATTCTTGCATATGAAACCCGATTAAGCCCTTAAATTGGTTAAATACTAAACCTTAATCATGATTATCATATTATTATCTTAAAATAGAATTTGGGTTACTACAAAAATTCTGACATAATATTATATACATCATCATCTTGTCCGTACCATATCAGATTTATATTGATGTCACATTAGCGACATGATAGAAAAAAAACTAAAAATTGTAAAAGAAAAGGAAACAAAAATAACATGTTAACAATGAAATTTGACAATACAGATGAACACGTGAATAGATAAACTAAGATTAAAAATATAATTTTTCCTCTCTCATTTAGAAAAACAACTTATGTATCCAAACCAACTAACATCTAGTAATGGTATAGCTAAAAAATAACTTCTAGTAATGATATAGCTAAAAAAAATTCCAGTAATTGTCCTTCAATTATACGAAAATTGCCTATGATATTGTTCAAAATTAAAAATCCTCTCTACATTCCTAATTCAATTTGAACAAACTAAAATAAATTAATTTCCACATTAGATTTTTGTAATCAATAAATGTTCCTCATGTGCTAACGCGATTTTGACTCCCCTAATTAGGAGTAAGGTACGAGAATCTCAATAACAATTATTACTATAACGAAACCGTACCGTACACGTCCCATAACCTCACTCCCTTCTTTTCTCCAATCCCGCAGTGCCAAAAATAACACTAAAGTCGCATATTTAAGTACATTTTCCCAAAGAATCGCATTATGTAGAATCAGTTGAAACCGGACAGAACTCGAGTACAACGCACTGCAGAGAGCTACAACAAATGCTTTTCTTCTCCTGTCCTTTTCCTTTTTGGCAAATGACACGCACAGTGTTTGTTGTACTGTAAGTTCACGCAGTGTCCTGCAATTATTTTCAGCCTACCCTCTTTGATCATTCAATTTCATCGAGTAATTCGTTTAGATAAATTCACCCACATTTACATTTACGCATGTTAGTTGTATTATACATTTTTTGGTTTGCTTATTTTCTTTAATGACGGGTAATTCATGCTAAGAGTTGGAGATTCTGAGAAAAAATATGATGTTTCTTTGATCCTTTCCATTTTCCTGAACCAAGAAACCATTTCACTTCATGAGAGCTTCGTTTACAGGGTCATCAGTATCATTACTCGACCAAACTAGCTCAAACATCACTTGCTCTCATGTCAAAACTCGCCAAGGCTGTACCTTTTTTCGTTCTCTTGTTCTCCCTCTTGTTTATCTTGAAACACTTGCCTACTTATCCTTTAACCACCCCAAAGGAAAAGGGCCACCTTTCATTCTTCAATCCACATACCGCCGCCGCAAGCCCTCGGCGGTGGGCGAAGGTGGTGGTGGAGAGAACAGGGATCGTTGATGAAATGGGTTTTATGACTGATGACTTCATAGTCGGAGAATTGGATGAAGTGCTTATTCAGAGTGTGGTGGATGATAGGAATGTTAGTGCTGAGAATGATACAAGGGAGAGTAATGTGACAAGAATTGCTGGAAATGAGAAATTTGGGGTTTGTGATGAGAGTATGAGTGATTTCATTCCTTGTTTGGACAATGTGGAGGTTGTTTCTGGGTTTGTTTCAGTGGAGAGAGGTGACAAGAATGAGAGGCATTGCCCGGAGATTGGGGGAGGATTGGATTGTTTGGTGCCTAGGCCTAAACATTACAAGATTCGCATCCCTTGGCCGAAAAGCCGGGATGAGGTACACTTTATTGATCTTATTACGATGTTGTTATGGTTGTTGTGGTCTTCATTCGAGTTTGGTTTTCGTTCTTTTGGTTAGATTCGTGAATTAGGTTTTGAGTATGTAAATTTAGGCTTTTGATGTATACCAAGAGTGTAGATCATGGGTGCTTCTTGCTTACATGTATATATATGTACTTATCTTCTTTGATAGACATTAGACAGTGTAAGGTGGATCATTTGCCATTTACCAAAAATTATGACTAATGATGATAATGCAATCCAAATCTCTTCAACCGTACAGCGAAATTGGTTTTTGTGAACTCTTATGAAATATGTGGACACAAAATCAGTGTGAAGTCTGACCTTTCTTGTTGAATTGCAATGATAAACTGGAACACGACTCATCTTCAGTATGTTTATTTATTTAGCTACAAAGACCAAAATATACACTTCTTTTCCGTGCCATCCCATACAGCCTAATGTTTGATTGAACCTCGTGAACTTACACTGAAAACAGCCTCGGCCTAGGTGAAAATTCTACCTCCTTCCGGATTTACCGTAGATAACATTTTTCTCCTTTTGAACAAAAAGAAACAAGAAAAGATACCAAGTGAGTACTCCAATGAATCTAGTTTCTTGCACGAATCACCATCTATGAGCACCCTGAATAACATCTAGTGGCTAATAGTCATAGCCTATAGGTAAATTAGCTTAGGTTGCGCTTGGACCGAAGGATTTCAAATCCATGGATTTCGATTGTATTTTATGGTTAATAATGAAGCAATAGATTAAACTCTAAATTCGTACACTACTTATTTACACATTAGTTATATAAAATAGAATGGATTTCGAATGACACATTATTGGGCAGACTTGAAATCCATCATAATTAACATGAAATACTATATAAACATGAAAAATGTGAATTCGAAGTTTATGGCGATATTTCTCTGAACAACAAAAATACGTTTGAAATCTTTCAATCCAAGCACAACCTCAGAGAATTGGAAATTAAGTTACCACTTGTGATCACCCAAAAACTCATCAGCGTTAGCAATGAAAATGGTTTTAATCTATTCTTTTTCTTCCAAATTTAGATAATTATGAATAGGTTCTAAAACGTTACAACAGGTGTGGTATGATAATGTACCTAATGCATGCTCAGCAGAAGAGAAAGTAGGACAGAATCAGATTTCAAGAAAAGATGATAAGCTTATATTTCCACGGGTGGGAACTCAAGTGCAGTACATAAATTACATTTCCAAGGTTTGTTTCCTTCAGAAATCTGTCTGGATTTTATGTTTTACTTGATTCTTTCTAATCTTTTTGAGGAAATGTATTTAGATGGTTCCTGAAATTGCATTTGGCCTACGTACTCGGGTTGTTTT
This sequence comes from Henckelia pumila, assembly GCF_033568475.1. Lineage (NCBI taxonomy): Eukaryota > Viridiplantae > Streptophyta > Magnoliopsida > Lamiales > Gesneriaceae > Henckelia > Henckelia pumila. The sequence continues at coordinate 167,720,053 of NC_133121.1, read as the reverse complement.
AGATATCGGATGCGGGGTTGCAAGTTTTGGTGCATACTTGATGGAGCAGAACGTAACAACGCTGTCAATTGCTCCTAAAAATTTTTGTGGAAACCAGATTCAAGTTGCATTGGAAAGAGGTGTGCCTGCAATGGTAGCAGCCTTCGGAACCCACCGTTTGCCTTATCCAAGCCAAGCATTTGAATTAATACATTGTTCTGAGTGTAATATTAACTGGACTCGTGATGGTATGCTGTCTTTTCAGTTCGTATCAGTTCACATTTCCATATCTGATTTTTTTGTGTTCACGATTCTGATGCCATTTTAGGCTAGAGGAAAAATTAGTTTAGCATCGGAGCATTGTTTTTTGTTGCTCCTCTAACAAAGAGAATGAAGAAGAGAGTGCCCCTTTCTCTTATTCCTGATACCCTTTTCTGAAAAGCTTTTGCAATGTTCTTTTATTTATCATCAAAGAGGTAGAAGTGTGAGTCAGGCGTAAGTATTTCTCGAGGCACTTTTTGCCCTGTCTACGTTCTGCTTCATTTCTATGTATTAATTGTGATCTTTATTTTTTTCGGGCTGCGTTTGAAGATGAAATCTTACTTCTCGAGGCAAACAGGATGCTTAGAGCTGGAGGATATTTTGTCTGGGCAGCACAAACCTCTAATAATCATGAAGGCAACCTAGTACAGCAATGGAAAGGTAACCAGTTTTGACACCAACCACAGATTTTATTTATGCAAATACAAATCTTGTGGGAGTAACTTTAAAATATTCATCATTTCTATTTATTATGCATTTCCTTCCAAAATCAAGACACTACTGCTCTCATAATTATTCACTCGGACAAATGATAAACTTTTTTCCCTTTTCTTTCTAGGCATGGCGGACCTTACTAGTCGCCTTTGTTGGGAACTGATGAAGAAGGAAGAATATATTGCTATTTGGCAGAAGCCTCTGAACAACAGCTGCTATGTGACTCGTGATTCCAAAACACAACCTTCGTTATGTGGTGTTGATGACGATCCGGATGATATTTGGTATTTACTCTATTCTATCCTGTATCTCGATGAATTTTTTGTTCATTTAACTGATGAATTTCCAATAGAAAAATCTTCAAACCTACTAGAAATACAAATGAATCTAGGTAGTTCGCTGCTCTTTTAAGTAGACATGAATATTATTTTGTATTCAAAATTATTGAATTTGAATTGAGCTCATCTTGTTCAGATACATTCGTAGCCAAATTTAAGATTGAATTCTGAGCCTAAATTATTTTACTAGATAATGCATGAGAATTATTTATTTATAAGTAAACGAACTTGCATGTTGGAATCATAATTCGAGCCTTACTTAGTAGCGCTCAATAGTTAAGTTCGAACTACGTGAATCGAGCTCAGATTCAAATTCCTAATCAAGCCAAACTTGAGCACAAATGGGTTAATATTTTGAGCTTCGACCTCGCTAAAAATGTCGATCAGAATTGAATTTAAACACATAATTCTTAGCGTGCACTATTTTATTTCTTCTAATTGGTTGCCTCTTCAGATAACTGAGAAAGCGTTACACACGTTTTGTTCCACCTTGCAGGTATGTTAAGAGTAAGGCGTGCATCTCCCGTTTGCCCGAAAACGGTTACGGAACGAACATTACGAGCTGGCCTGCACGTCTGCACTATCCACAGGACAGGCTTCATAGCATAAAAATGGATGCCGATACGTCTAGAAAAGAACTATACAAAGCAAATTCAAAATATTTGAATGAGATCGTGAGGGGCTATGTGGTGGCGTTTCACATAGACAAAATGAACCTCCGAAATATAATGGACATGAAAGCCGGATACGGAGGGTATGTAAAAGTAAGTTGTGTCTTTGATTCCTTCAAACAAACTCATTTCAACAGGTGATTTTTTTTTCCATGTCAGGTTTGCAGCAGCTCTACTAGATTTCAACGTAAATTGTTGGGTTATGAACGTCGTTCCCGTTAGTGGTTCAAATACGCTGCCTGTAATATATGACCGTGGCCTCATAGGAGTAATGCACGATTGGTATGTGCCAGAATGTAAGCGCCTTTTCACGAGTCAAGTATTTTTTTATAAAAATAACTTGTTGAACTTTGCAGGTGTGAGCCATTTGACACTTATCCTAGAACTTATGATCTTTTAAATGCAGCAGGCCTGTTCTCTGTTGAACAGAAAAGGTACGTTCTCAGGCTCGTACTCTTCCTCGAGCTGTATACGATCTTGTTAAAGTTGAAAGAATCGTAGTCTGGTTGTGCAGATGTAATATATCGAGTATCATGTTGGAGATGGATCGTATCCTCAGACCGGATGGGCGAGTTTACATACGCGACACGAGTGTCGTGATTGATGAGCTTCAGGAAATAGCAAAAGCAATGGGATGGGTGACATTTGTGTTTGATTCTGGGGAGGGCCCTCATTCAAATTGGAAGCTTTTAACTTGCGAGAAGCGTTTGTAAAATATATATGAATTGTTGTTGCACAAAATGAGACTAATATAAGAATCATTCCCTGTTTTATATGGTATGGTTACATCAGAAATATGTTGTGTTTTTTTTAAAAAAAAATTTAAAATTAAAATGAAACTAATAATTATTCGGGTTTATTATATTTTTAAAAATACTATGCAAATTAATTTATATCTCTAAATTTTAAGTGAAAAAAAGTTGGGAAGGTTAGGTAAGAAATGATGTAAATGCACAAATAAAGGAATAATTTTTTCTACATGCATCCCAAATAGTATACGCAGAATTTTTTTTTTTCTTTACGGTACTGAATTTTATTTTTTTAAGATAGTATAAACTGAAAGAGTGTTATATAAAGTTTTTATATATTTTTAATATATATATATATGTATGACAAAATCTTGAAGACGAAGGATGGAGATAAAATCTTTTGGTCGTGATACTGATGTGCTCATAAAATAAAATTATCATCACTCCAATCTAAAAAACTGGAAAAATTATATACATCATAAATTTTCTTTTTTTTGGAATCATATACATCACAAATCTTGAAAACAATATAAATTAGCATGTTTTTAAAAAATTAATGTTTTTTTAACCACTCATATTGTAGTAATGAGAAACAAATTATATTAATTAAAAATATAAATACTATAAATTATATATAATATTTTTGTATTATATCACACATGCAACCGCATGTGCGTTTCTGTCAGTCATGTGCTATTATACGTACGTTAACGTACATGATACATGGATGGATAATAAATATCAGATGCTGGGGTGTAGGCATATTATAATTATAATTAGATACTCGTAAATCGTAACTCAACACATCGTGTGGAGAAAAAATATCCGACCCGTCGACTATGACCCGAACAATGTCGGGTACCCGATAAACAATTTTTTTAAACAAAATAATATCATAAATTACGACAAATAATTATAATTAGAAATTTCTTTATAATATATAATATAGATTATAGAACATCCATGAGCTACATTAGTTTAAATGTTAGCGAGAAAGTAATTCGATATTGAAAAATGTGATTACATTTAAATTTGATTTCGAAATTTTAAGATATGAGAAAGTGAAGTTGTTGGAAGAACTTAAAAAATAATTTATACAGATTTATATTATTTTTTTCGAGAAAAAAAAACCGTTTGCCAAATATATATTAGAAACAAGAAAATGTACGTTTATAAAAGGATTCAAAAAAAATGTTATTTGTGTTATAAATCATATAAATAGAGAGATGAGTACATAGAATTTATGAGAGGTGCAATTATTATTGAACTTAATCATCCTATTTTTTTATAGCAAAATATTACAAGATATAATTATACAAATCTTACAGATATTATCTTGGCATATTAATTTTGATCATAAATCTTTCAAATTTAATTAAATAAGATAATCATCTACAATAATAATATATTTATAATACACTCATCTAATTATTTGTACAAGCAATCAATCCTTCAAAATCTCCATTTGGCAAGATTGATGCTCGAAAACTTCATCGAGACTCAAGTGTTCCCCATTAAAACTTTGATAGTAAAACTTCGTGAGAAAAATCTGAATGAAGGAAAAAGAGTACAACAACACATATTTTTTTTGGATGTCTTCCTGATGATTGATGCGCCTCGTTGAAACCTTATCAGGAAAAATCCAATGGAAAAAAAAGTACGACGTCTCTTGACACTTGTTAATTGCCTCATTAAAAAAAATTTTATGGATACCTGTTCTTTACCGTCGCTTGATTCAATTGGCGGTAATCAATATAGAGTCGCATAGATCCATCTTTCTTCCGCACAAAGAGGACAGAAGCACCCCAAGACGATACACTAGGTCTGATGTATCCCTTGAAAATCAAGTCTTCAAGTTGTTCTTTCAATTCCTTCAGTTCAACCGGAGTCATTCGGTAAGGATCTTTAGAAATCGGTTGCGTACCTGATGTCAGCTCAATGCTGAATTCGACCACACGAATAGGCGGCAATCCTGGAATAGCATCCGGGAAAACATCAGCAAAATCTCTAACCACTGGTATATAAATCAACTCAGGGCTATGTTTCAGAACATCAATCACATAAATAAAGAATCCCTCTGCTCCCTTCTGTAACAAACGAGTCATCGACAAAACAGATATTAAAGGAATTCTGGATCGAGAACCCTTACCAAAGAATTTCCAGTCATCTTCCATCTCTGGTCTGAAACTGACCACCTTCTGAAAAGAATCGACTGTAGCCATGTACTTGGTTAAAGCATCTATACCAACTATACAGTCAAAATCGGATAGCCCAAGAACAATACAATCTAATTCAATCAAATTCCCTTCAAACTGCAATTCATATTTTCGAACTAATCTCACAGATACAATTCCCCCACCCAAGGGTGAAGTAACAGAAACTACAGCAGGCAAAGACTCAGTAGATAAAGCATGCAATAGAACAAAATGCTCAGATATAAAGGAATGAGAAGAACTCGTATCAATCAAAACATGATCAGGATAACCGAAAATCGAACAGTTACCTGCTATAACATCTCCAAAAGCTGCATGCGCCTGATCCTCAGTTAAAGCAAAAACTCTTGCCTGCTGCGTAGGAGGCTGATTCGAATTCTGGTTTCCTCCCTAACGTGACTGCTACTGAGGCTGGAAAGAGTGGACTGCAGACGCTTGCCTCCCGGGCTGTGCTGACTGTCTGGAATAATTCCCACTCTGTGCTTGCTCAGAGCCACGCTTGGAAAAGTGTCCTGTCTGGTTACAAATATAGCAGCTCCCAAAAATACCTATACACTGATCACTGGAGTGACGACCTCCATACTTGGTACAAGACGTACCTGACTGACCAGAACTCTGCCCTGATCCAAACTGCTTCGAGCCACTAAAGCTCGGTGAACTGCTTCCAGGCTTCTTAAACTGTTTCCCCTTCGGACGATAGTAATCCTTTATGTTGTTGCTACTGCTACCTCCTTCGAATCTCGGTGACTGGTTCTGATACTGAGACGGCCGATTCTGAAACTAAGACGCCTGATTCTGAAACTGTCTCTGCTGCTGAGGCACAAACTGAGCTTCTCTCTGTCTCATCAAACCTGCTTCAGCTCCCTTTGCATGATTCATAACATCCGCAAAATTATCAGGCCTAGTAGTGTTTACCAACGTAAAGATATCGGAGTTCAAGCCATTAATGAACTGGTCAGCTTTTGCTTCCTCGTTTTTGGCAAAGTGCGATGCAAACTTCAGCAAGCTATCAAACTTAGATACATACTCCTCAATATTCAGGTTCTCATGTTTCAAATTATCAAACTCGGCTCCCTTATCCTTCCTATAAGACACTGGAAAGAAACGCTTATAGAATTCAGTCTTGAACAAACTCCAAGTGACAACTGTACCTCGGTTCTCAAGAGCCTTTTTCATCTAAATCCACCAGCTCTTAGAAACACCCTGTAGCCGATGAATCACTAACCTGATTCGGCGATCGTCAGAATAGTCTAGAGAATCGAACAGCTGATCAATGTCCTCCCGCCAACTCTCACAGTCAATAGCATTCTCAAAACCCTTCAAGGTTGGCGGCTTAAAAGATTGGAACCTCTTCAGTAAGGTTTCCATTGGCGTCGCTGTGGCGTCCATCTGATCAGTTTCGGTACTAGCTTGCCCGTTTGGAGGCATTACTGTTGGTCGTTCCCTGTTCAAAACTCTTCGAGGTGTCATATCTGATAATTAAAGGTTTAGGACACAAGATATCTCAATCTCTACACTTCGGTGCCCTTCAACCTCTTGGGAAATCGAATTCGAACAAGAACCAAAATACAGTTTGTATCTCTAATAGTACATGCTTTACACAAAATCATGTAATTCAAATAATCTTCAAATAATAAAGCATACTCGCATGGAATTAAATAATAAAATAATAATTCAATCACATGCGAGAAACCAATTCAAGCGGACTCGATCTACCCCGCTCGCTTCTAAATTTAGTCCAAGATCTTATCGCTCTGATACCAATTAATATAAGGACCTTAATTTTAATCATCTAATCAACAATAATCATTCAATCGAGAATAAAATTTAAGGCAGAATAAGTAAATAATTTTTTTAAAAAACATGTCCGGACCCCGTGCACACCTCCATGCACGGGTTCGTGCATTTAACTGAAGAGCACACGGACCCCGCACCACCTCCGTGTCCGGGTCCGTGTGAAATCAATACACAAAAAACTCGACTTTCTACCTCACTACACGGACCCTCACCCAGAGGTGGCACGGGGTCCGTGCATGAACAAAACTGCAAAACTCCAAAGAAATGCGAAGGTACACGGACCCTTGCATGGAGGTGGCACGGGGTCCGTGCCTTGTTGCACCAGCAAAAAAATAAAACTTCAGGAGAACAGATTCCATGCTAACACAACTCAAATCTTCAATTCCAACATGCTAAAAACCCAATCAACATGCATAATACAGTACATGGTAGTTCTAAAGTTGTACATTATTCAAACTAGTAGCGCATGCTTCGGTTCTAGTTTACAATTTGAATACAAATACATAACAAGTTTGAATTACATATTCGACTTCTAAAATACCAAGTCCTTACTTCTATCAACTCAACCACCTAGTCATGCTATCTCTGAATCGGTCCTGCCCCACCTATTGCCAAGAAAACATACAAAACAAGACAACAACCAGATAATCCGATGAGAATAATATTCCCAGAATAAGCAACTAACATGCTATATCAAATAATATATCAACTCATGATATAAAATTATCAACAATGCAATTCAAGGAGGAATCTAAAATGAAATGCATGTCTTTAAAATCCGGAATAATCAAGTCGGATAATCAAAAGATAATTCGGTTATTTTCTTCCTCTATTGGGATCCCGAGGATGAAATATCACACCCATCACACCGAATCTCCCCTCGAGGTGGATAATGTATATTTCAATCGTCTAGACTCTGAAGCAACTATAGAGAGTTACTCGGTCATTGTAGTAATTCGCCTACCAATGCCCTCTACTATAATTCCCAAAACGTCTAATTCAAAATGAAATTAATCAATTGGCTCAATATGAATGCAAGTGAAAATCATAACTCATTCAAATAAATTCAAATAATTCAATTAACATGCAAGTATGTGATTTCTTCGAAACACTCGATTCAAGTCGGATTCGAGTAACTCGTTCCATTCAAGTCTAAGTCGTCTTATACCTTCTCGATGCTTCACAATCTTCAAATCTGAAAAGCGACAAAATCTCAATTAAAAACTCATTCAAACTCCCTCAAACGATAATAATAAAATTGATATTATACCGGCTCCGATCTTCAAACTATCCAATTCTGCAATCTCGCAACTCAACGGCCTTCAAACAAATCTGTAAAATAAGTAATAAGGTTCGAGATCAAGATCGACATTCAAACTAGACTAAACACGACTCAAACCAATTCAACCCATCGATAATCCGAAACTCAAATTGGCCGCATAACGAATATATTTCGACAATCCAAAATCACAGACAGCAGTAAAAAATATCGAACTAACTCAAACCAATACCAACTCATCAATAAAGACTCAAACCCAACAGATCTCGAAACCAAATTTCTCGAAAATCATCAATAAATTCATAACAAATTCGAACGACGTTCTATTTCCGATCCGACTGAGAATAAACGATAATTACTAGCTTGAGAACAACCTCTCCAAATATCATTCGATTCTAACAACCATCAAAAATTCAAACATCGCAGAAATAAAAGAATCTTACTTCAGAACGGAGCTCTCAATGCTCTGATCGAGAAACCGCCTTCAGATTTAATTTCTACCGGACGGATCGAACAAACCCGGAGAAACAAAAGCTTGAAGATCACGTTTTCTTCAACAATGGAGGAGAAGAGGCGATGGAGAAGGAGGAGGAATAATGAAGACCAAGTCAAGACTTAAGATAATATAACAAATCCTATTTTTGCATTTTAGTACCTAAAATTCCAAAAATTGCAAAATTGTCCCTGATCAAAATCAAATCGATCCTCGAATTCTATAATCTCTGATTATTTCAAATAAACTCAATTAAGATAAATTCGGGGCGTTATACCAAGTGTCATTCTTGTTTCTCTCATATGTCACGACCAAACAAGCTAGTAACGATAATTGTTGCCACAAAAAATTACAATAATAGAAAAACCAATACCTAAATTTGTGCTTCAGCTGGACACTATCACCAATTATGCGACTGATGAAAGCCCGTTCGCCACCAAGGCAAACCATCTCCTCTGAATTTCCACCACAAGAAGTGTTTGGATTCAACCCTGCTTCCTCCATCGTCTCAAAGAACGGAGGGTTACACATACAGAAGTTAAAGTTCTCCCCATCCTTGACAACACCAAGAAGCACGGATGACCCACAATAATCTTGCGTTTTTCCCGAAGAAACATTAAACTCAGATGGTGGTGCAGGCCCAATTTCAAGAGTCTTTTTGAGGTGGGAATCCAAGTCACATTCACTAATATTTTGCTTCTTTAATTGAAGTTCTTCCACATCAAAAATGTCATCCTTACACTCAACTCTTCTAATTTCTATCAAATCCGATATATGCAGATTGTTCATCACGTTTATCTTTGCCCACTCTATAGCAACATCAGTAACATCTAAAACAGTGCAATGTTTTATCATTTAACACGACATAGAAAAATTTGTGATAAGAATTAAGAACACAGAAGAAATTTGCAAATACCTGACCCGACAAACTTCCAACTGATAGTTGTGTTTGTGTTGCATATTTTAATATGATTTTGTTGTTGTTTTGCATGCATTTATATGTTTTATTTAAGTATTTTGTTCATATTTCATGCATCCTGTCTTCATAACATGCTCCCAAGTTTATTGTGTAGGAGTTGACATTTTGTTGAAAAAGATGGACAAAATCAGTCTCGCTCGATCTGACATATTTCACCAATCGAGCGAGGAGGAGATTAATCAATGAAGTTCGAAGACAGAAGTATTTCCGCTCGATCGGGAAGTTTCAACCGATCTATCGGCCAAAAGAAGAAAAACATGATTTGAGACAGAAAAATTCTCGTTCGATCGGGAAGTTTCAACCGATCGAGCGAGAGGCGCAGTTCGGGAAATAATTTCAGAAAAAGGAAACTTTTCTTTTGAGGACTCTAGTCTATATTTAAGACTTTTATTCCGATTTTTACTTATATTTTATCAGACTTAGACGTGGGAGAACACCAAGAACGCTTGACGGTTAGGTTTTATTTCTAATATTCTTATATTTATTCTCTTCTTTTGATTTTTCTTGTGAATTTCATGAATCGTTGTGGCTAGGCTTTAGAACTTGGTTGAGGAAGACAAACCCTTGAATTTAATTATTTGTGAGATTCGAATTTTTAGTGTTTGATTATTATTGAGTATCAAAAGTTATTTTGAATTATTTCATGCTTGTATGTGAGATTTTCGGATTGATCATGCTAGGATTTCACTTTACAATCTACTGTTAAATTAGAATTCAAATTCGTAATTGTTTGAATCATATAATTTGTGAAGCAACTGCAATTAATAATCGTCCGCTTGTGAGTTTATTAAATTGTAGGAACAACAATTGACTAGATTAAATACATCCGCTTGTTTATGTGTTGTCTATATTCATCAGTTTTACTAGTTTGCATGCTGCCTTAAATTTAAATCTAATTACTTGTATTGGGTTGATTCATTGATAAGGGTTAATTTAGAACGCTTGTGTCTAGTTAACTAAGATTAAGGTAAAACAGGTCTTAAATTTTCAATGATGAATATTCAATTAGAATTAATTATTTTTAGATAATCGATGATTGAATGAATAATTTCAAGGGTGTAGTCGACCGATAACAAGGTTTATTTTCAATTGATTTCTCATACTTTTAAATCTTGCATGCTAGTGATAAAATTTTATTTTAAATTGTTTTAAATTTTTAGTAGTTAATTTCAAAAAAAATCAAACCCCCTTTTATTTTATTTTAAAACACGATAAATTGCCCTTTTTTCGTGGGAACGATCCCTACTCTCACTACTGCATATTTTATTTATCTGAGTTGATTCGCGTAATTTGGACGCGATACGACTTAGCATTGCCAAATTTTGGCGCCGCTGTCGGGGAACGGTGTTTAATTTATTGTGTTCTATTTATTTTATTTAATCTCATTTTTATTTTCTTTTCTTTGTTTCTAGTACTTCTCCAGTTGTTCATGCTCTCAGGTGACTCTTCAGAAGAAGAATTTCCATACGAACCGAAGATAGAAAGAACTTTGCATAAGCGAAGGAGAGAAGCTTGTAGAAGACTTGAAGAAAACGAATTTCAGACTGAAATTCCTGAGGAAGAGATGGCTGCCAACACAAATCTGATCCTGAGACAATTGGGCACTCCTGATCCAAATCAACAACCTTTGTGCATTACTTTTACTACTCTAGAAAAAAATGCTACATTTGAGTTGAAATCCGGACTAATTCATTTACTGTCTTCTTTTCATGGTCCCACGGGTGAAGATCCTCACAAACACTTGATGGAATTCCATGTGGTATGCACGAGTATGAAACCCCATGGAGTGACAGAGGATCAAATCCAACTGAGAGCCTTTCCTTTCTCTTTGAAGAGTGCTGCAAAGGATTGGCTGTACTATTTACCCTCTGGATCCATCACAACATGGACTGAAATGAAGAGGATTTTTCTGGAGAAATATTTCTCAGATTCTAGAGCAGCAAATATCAGGAAGAAGATTTATGAAATCAAGCAATTTACGGGGGAATCACTTCATGAATACGGGGATCGGTTCAAAAAGCTGTGTGCTAGCTGTCTGCAATATCAGATAAGTGAAAACCTGTTAATTCAATATTGCTATGAAGGTTTGTTACCTCATGATAGGAGTATGCTAGATGCGGCCAGTGAAGGATTTTTCGTGGACAAAACTCCAATACAAGCAAGGAACTTGATAGAGAACACGACTGTCAATTCTCAACAATTTGGCACCAACAGAAGTGATCATGCACCTAAGAAGAATAATGAGGTAAATGTAATGACCACATCCTCTGCTCTAGCCATTCTGGCCTCTGCTCTGGGTGGGCCCCACTCATGGTCTTCTCCCACCTGGATGGGGAGTTTTTTCCCTCCTCAAGATTTGAACTTGGACCACCAGGAATATATCCAAGTTCAACTCAATCCTGGTACCATTGAGCTGATTACATAAAAGGCGCCCTTTTTGTAATGGACTGGGCCCGCACCCTCTGCTCTAGCCCATCTGGCCTCTGCTCTGGTTCGGCCCAACCATATTCTAACTCATGGGTCTTCTCCCCACCTGGAAAGGGGAGTTTCATGCCCTCCCTAGGATTCAAACTTGCACCCCAGGCATAAGTGCAAATTCTTATTAATCCTGGTACCACTTGAGCTGATCGGGCCCAGTCCATTACAAAAAAAGGGCGCCCTTTTTTTGTAATGGACTGGGCCCGCACCCTCTGCTCTAGCTCATCTGGCCTCTGCTCTGGGCCGGCCCAACTATATTCTAACTCATGGGCCTTCACCCCACCTAGAAAGGGGAGTTTCATGCGCTCCCCAAGATTCGAACTTGCACCTCAGGCATACGTTCAAATTTTTATTAATCCTGGTACCATTGAGCTGATCAGCTCAAGTGGTACTAGAGATCAAAAGACTTTGTACTTAAGCCTGGAGGTACAAGGTTCGATCCCTGGGGGGCAAAAACTCCCCTAGCCAGGTGGGGAGAAGGCCATGAGTTAGAATATGGCTGGGCCGGCCCAGATCATAGGGTACAGGCCCAGTCCATTACAATATTCGTCCTCTCCAGAGTGTGCTTCGAGGATTAGACGGGCTTCTGTTTCCGAGGATACAACAGAAAAACCTTGTAGATTCCTAACATGAATGCTCTAGACCAGTTAACCAAGAATGTACCTGAAGAACACGAGAGGAGAGCAGAATAACAGTGAAAGCAGATTCATCCTCTCCATAACGTGCTTAGGAGGAACGACGCGAGGTGGAACATTGACATGAGGGAAAACGGGAGTAGTCTCACTTTAAGTGGAAGTCATTTCTGAAACAATTCACGGAATGAATATACATGGTCCTGTTTTAAGATTGTAAGACAAATTTCTAAAAGGAAAAGTAAATCAATGTAGTACACAATACAATGAATTGAAACAATATACAATTAACGTGACATAAACACGAAGCAAAACGAGGTCTGTAACTAGTACAATTAGATGGACGTCTGTTTCTCATGATAACTGAGAATGTTGCACACAAGTCAAGCCTTTTTCGAGGCAAATCAGGCCTTTGATTTGCACCCGTGCGTATGGGCGCGCGATAGAACTTCTTGACCAATTATCTTACACTTTCATAAAGTGTAACACAATATAAGCTCACCCATTTCACATTTATTTTCCTATGTGAGACACTCAATTTACCCCACTTAACTATCCACTTAACAAGCTCAATTGCTTATCCAAATTTTCATTCACATTGAAACCCACTTATTAAGCCTAAAGTCCAACATATTTTTCCGTGAAATTCGGTGTGATATATCTTCTCATGAGGCTACACGAGACGTGCTAAGCATCCTACAAAAACTAGGAAAGCTATGGATGAAAATAGCCACTGTAGATAGAAATTTGGTTTAATTTGAAAAAGTACTACATTTTGTTATTCTATCTATATTAACTTATAAAATTTTAAATATAATCAACTGTGCAAGAAAATAAATTATTCCAATATTTTTTATATAATAAATAATAAATGAATAATTTCCTTCCCCCAAAAAACTAAAAATTTCAAAATTATCATAAAAAAGTAATTTTCAAATACTTTTTTAAAATATAAAAAACAAATAGTAGGTGTCCATTGAGATGATCGACGGGTTTGAGCTGACTTGTATTTAAAATAAAAAAATCAGATGTTTGACATAAAAAAATTTGAACAAAACTCTTGAAATTGATTTTTTTGTGAAAAATAAGACGAGCGCACATAAATAATTTCCCTATCCACGGTTCACCCTAGGTTTTATTGTTAAAACATGTGATTCTTGATTGGTAATTTCTACAATATCTTGTTCAGCATCACATCGGAAACCTACCTCTCATAAGTCGACGTCACCATGTCCATTGACCAGAAATTTTCACGATGGAACCGAGGGGCAGCTTCTCCGTCGTCATATCAAAACAGAAAGCTCGTTTTAGCCGTCAATTTATAATCAGCCCATGTAGTTTCTTATTAGCTATATATTCAAATACTGGGTAGGTGAAAAAGCTCCTCTTCTCTACTGGCGGAGCCATACCCGAACTCTCATTCTCCCCGAATTTTGAATTGTGTTCCCTTCCTTTGAAGGCTGTATTTTTACAGCACTGAAACGAATATATCATCTGGTTAGTTTGTTTTATTTATCATATTTTTTATGGCTCGGAATTGTTTGGTTATTTAGTTATTTTGTTTGCTTCCTCTTGAGTGATGAAAATCCCTAATTATGTTTTGGTCTTAATATCTAATTTAGAATGCTTTTTTGTGTGCTTACAGATAGAGTGATTATGGTTGAGTTGATGTGCAAAAGGGCTATTATATCGATATCTTACTCATTTCGAGTTACATAATAAATGGTTTTTTATGCTTGTTTTCGGGCAGTTTTATCTCAAAATTTCAACCTTATGTCACGCGTTATTTTATAGTGCTATTGATAATTCGGTTTTAAGGTTTTGGCTGTTGTGTTTCTTTTGATATATTGTTGCTAATCGTTGTGAATTAGCACAATATGCATTATATATGCCTGAATTATGATGGAAAATTACAGAAGCTGATATCTATCTTGTGCAAAACAAGTACAAATCTGCGTTTATCAAGTTATATGATCATATAGTGTGAGACCTCAGTTCTAATCATCTAATCTCGGGTTAAACAATAACTAAGTATATAAGATCCAAGATTAAAAGTAATAAAAGAAATTTTTTTTTTGAAATGAACAGTTCATCGCTCGATCGGTAAAACTCAACCGATCGATCGAGCAAGTTTCTACATCCTGCTGTCCGCCTCAACACTTTCTCCGCTCGATCGGTAAACTTCAACCGATCGAGCGGGCAAGCTTTTACAAAAAAAAAAAAACAGAGAAAGGCTATAGCTCCCTCGCTCGATCGGTCAAACTCTACCGATCGAGCGAAGGCAGCTCTGAACAAAACTCAGAATTAAACTTGCCAACTCAACTTAATAAATCCATTCAATACATAATGAGGTACAAAATACATGCAACAACATCATACAAACCTTAATAATCGCATAAACGATACAACAGATACTAAGAAGTTCGAATTCTAAACATGTTCCAACATATAACTAGATTGACATGATGTTTCGACTTCTAAACCGAGTCTCACTTCTATTCCTCGATCCTGATGCTAACCAAGTATCCGCTGACTCGATCCTGCCCCACCTGTTGCCAAGTACACATACAAAACAAAGCAATGGCTGGATATCTCCGGTGAGAATGATATTCCCAGTAAAAGCAACATAACATGCAATAACAAGTAATATCTCAATAACATGAAATAAAGAGAACATATTCAATGTTGATACGAATGAAATGCATGTCTTTAAAATCGGGATATCAACTCTGATAAACAATGGATTGTTGTTATGCTTTTGGGATCCCGGGGATGAGATCACGTAACAACTCACCGACTCTCCCGATCGAGATGGTGCCACGTATCTCCATCCTCTAGACTTTGGTGCGACTACAAGGAGTATGCTGACACTAGGTGAACTTCTACACCCAGACCACTCGATTATAGCCCCCAAAACGTCTAACAAAAAGGGCATACAGCCCACTGAAAATCAAAGATTTAGGCTCGAGATGAATACATAAGAAAAACGTAAAGCATTAAGTCATATAACAAAAGTTCAAACAACAAAATACAAGTTTCTCATTCTAAAACAAGTATTGATGCAAGTATGTGATTTAAGGGAAACTCAAGAACAAACTGTCTTGAGTGTGCTATCCCGCTAAAATGATGTCTGCTTGTACCTTTCGACTCGAATAGCTCCAACTCTGGATAAACTACAATAAGAGGTTATATTAAAATATATACAACCAAAACCAACAAACGCTCAAGGTAAACTCTTTACCGCTCTTCTTCTAATCTCTTCGACGTTCGACTTCTGATAACTCTGGGCTCAACAAACTTCAACCGAATCTGTACGGAGGCAAAAGAAGATCACAACGACGAACAAACTCAATAGCCAAAGTTCAACAATTCAAACGGTTCAAAATCCCAAAACTTAAACCGGCGGCATAACGGCTATAAACTGGTCAAACCGAAAACATAGACCGCAGTATAGCATTGCAAACAACTCAAACCAATGTCATAAAAAACAATTCAAATCCAACACATCTCAAAATCCCCATTTTCGAATTATGCTTTCGAAATTCATAACAAATTCGAACGACGCTCTATTTCAAAATCGACTGAGAATAATCGATAAGAACTATCTCAAGAATGACATAACCGAAACCCAATCGATTCTAACAAAATCCAAAAATAGAAGTATAACTAATCGGAGAAAAACTTACTATAGAACGAAGCTCTCGCTGCCGTGATCGCTAATCTGCCTTCGGATTAAAATTCTAACGGATGGATCGACCGAAAACTGAGATCTGAAAGCTTGAAGAAATGATTTGGAGCTCAACAATGGAGGGAGAAGGCGTGATGGAAGGGACGAAGTCAATTAAAAACCTTATAAATATCTAATAAAATCGATATTTGCATTTTAGTCCCTAAAAAATCCGAAATTTGCAAAATAGATCTTGATCAAAATCAAGTCGGCTCTTGAATTCTATAATCTCCGATTATCTCAAATAAACTCAAATAAGATAAATTTGGGGCGTTACATATAGCCATTTCTAGTACAAGAAATGTAAAGTTCCAAGGATTGTCTCATCTCAATGGTAAAATTTTTGATTTGTATGGTAAACTCGACTGTATTTCATATTAATATTTGACTTAAGAAACTCAATATTCTGATGGTGTGGATGAGTATGCTCTAAAAGGTATAAATTTATCTGGTGAAGAAAAACTGGTGTCCGCATTCATCTTGTGTCAAGAAAATATGAAAAAGGATATATATATATATATATATATATATATATATATATTAAAAGTCACCTAATAACACGCATGTATCGGCTTTTACTCAATGACTATGAATGATTCACGTTCCTTTTAAATTTCTTGTGCAGCATTTTGGAGTTTGATTTATGCTTTCTCACCATATAAATCCTCTGTTTTTCTAGACATTGGACATTCATTGATGATGAAAAATGATAATGCTTGTGTTAAGTAGTGTGTTGGAAACTTTGTTCAATGTTCAATGATAGTGATGAATTTTTGTAATTAGATGATTATTTTTCTCATGAAATATTGATGACGCTCCTGAAGCATTAATTAGGTACTAGTGGATTGCTTGCTTGAAGAGTTTTGACTTTTAATGTTCTTGTTGTTTGTGTACGTTTTTTAATGTTTCTCAATGCAAGCATGCATTATTAAGTTAATGTATTCCTTTAATTAAATTTAAGTTTAGTGGGTATTGTGTTCGAAAATACTTTTTGCGGGGTAAATCTTGATATATATATTGAAATTTTGATGATTCTCTTTTGGTCTTGATGGAGTGTAAGAAACACAAAAGCACGGGGCTTTAATCTAGTAGAAGTACCGTAAGTCAATAATCCATCCAATTCAAATTACTCGGGTCCAAATTATGGAGTCCACAGTTCCATTGCGTGTGCTCGGGTGCCAAGGAAAGGAACATCGGCTCTAACCAATTATTGCACGTTCCTAAACTCTGGCCTAAAGACGATAGCCTTCTCAACCCACCCTCTTCATCCTCTTTACAAGCAGAATAAGGAAAAAGAATTGGAATGAAAAATTTCTTTACTAACACTTCACCAAATTTTTGTATGATTGTAGTTAGTAATTTTGTCAATAAGTATATCTTATGCATAAACCTTCATATTGTGGTGTTTTTCAGTGGTGGGATCTAGGGTATGTATGAGATCTTAGAAAATCATATAATGTGGTTGAGAAAGAATTTTTTGTGGTATTTTCTTATTTTTTTCTATTTAATTTTTAAGTTTCAATCGATAGTCTTCCAAATTCTCTCAGTTTTCTTGATTTATAAGAATATGTTCAAA
Organism: Henckelia pumila; assembly: GCF_033568475.1. Classification (NCBI taxonomy): domain Eukaryota; kingdom Viridiplantae; phylum Streptophyta; class Magnoliopsida; order Lamiales; family Gesneriaceae; genus Henckelia; species Henckelia pumila. Next base: position 167,702,386 of record NC_133121.1, on the reverse strand, counting down.
GAATAGTTTATAATAAATTAAGGGACTCAATGCAATAGCTGCTGTTAATATAGATTCAATATTTGAATGATTGGTTGATAATTGAGGCGCTTTTTGTTGATTGAAAGTGGAAGAGAGAAATGGATGTTAGAGAGAGAGAGAGGTTTGGGTTAAAACTTGAGGCTAAAACCGTTTGCATTTTATGCTCATATCTTTCTCACTAATTGCTGCCTCTAATCTATGTAGCATGGACATGCCTGTTTTTTTTAAGTGTTCGATACGGATACGACATGCAAATACGAGTGTCGGACACGACAAAAACTATGTCATTGACATTTTTGAAGTTTGACCAGTTGGACACGGCTAGGATATGGCTAGGACACATATTGGACACGTTTTCGGATACGTTTGGGCTCAATTGCAAAAAAGTTAAAGTTTCTAGGGTTAAATTAAAAAAACAATAAAATTTTTGAGGACTATTTGATGAATATACTAAAATTAATTGGGCCTAAAAAGCCCTAATTAATAGTCTTTCTTCTCGGGATTATTTTTGCTCAGTGTCGTCGTTCTTTCATCATCGTCAATCGACCATCAGTCATCCCAAATTCCTCACATCGCTCTCTTTGATTTTTAATTTCTAATATAAAATTTATATATATATATATATATATATATATAATATTTTTAAATTATTTAATATTCGCTGTATCCTAGCGTGACTTATATTTTAAAAATTTTCTTGTATCTTTGTCGTGTCAGATACGATACTCGTACCCGTATCCATGCGACATAGCCTCTCATATTCAAATACACTACAAAAAATTTGGTAATAGACTACACCAGAAGGACTACAATTTTATTAAAAACCGTAGTATTTTTACAATTAACTACGATTTTTACAGAAATCGTAGTTAATGGATGTTTTTTTAAAAAAATATACGTATATTTTTTTAAATACACTACAAAAATATTTTTTTATAAATAAACTATGTTTATTTTGTACCGTATTTTATGAGCGTATTTTTTTTTTATAAATAAACTACGATTATTTTATATCATTATCTATGAGCGTTTTTTTTTTGAATAAACTATGATTTTTTGGTACCATAATCTATAAACATTTTTTTAATAAATAGACTATTATTATTATAACCGTAGTCAATCAAATATACAATAGATTTCCCTAAAAAAAAATAAAAATACAATAGATACATCGATACATACATAGATTCAGATTACAGAATCGTTTCTTTCTCCTTCCCAAACCCCTTTCCCACAATCGATCCATTTCTCCCCTAGCCCTAGCCGCCTCTCCAAGACGTCGATTCGCCGCCCTAGACGCCGGAAATCTACCGATTGAAGCTAGACAAAGGTAAGATCTCGTTCTTTTCTTCAGTCTCCATCGCAGATTTAGGAACACATTCATGGTGCGTATCGAGCGGACGATGACTACGACTATTTGTTCAAGATATACGACGATTGGTGACTTGTCGTATACGAAGATCCGGTGGCATCTTTTCCCCTTCTTTTCAGCTTCACGATCCCTTCTAATTTTTTCAGATCTTGGAGGAAGAGGGGAAGGCCGAGGAACTACGGCACTCCAGATCGGCAAGGGGATTCGTATTTGTAAGTTAGATATATACTTTTCTTAAATAATCTATAACTGATCGGTTGATGCATTTTCAGGTAAAACACTTCTCATATAAGAAGTGTTTCTAAATCACTTGTTATTCGTTGGTGATGCATCATCTTTTTCTAAATCCTGATCTCTGTCCTTCTCTTTGAGAGTTCGTTTCTGATGGAAGTTCTCTGGCACAACCAAGTCCATTTATTTTAGTTTCTTTCCTCTTTCTTCCTCTCCATCCTCCACGCTTATTAGTTTAAACTTGGTTGAGTCATGTAATGATAACACAGCCTAACTTAATAATTGACACATCTGAGTTTTGCTTACTACGCGCTTGAAATTCTAAAGGAGCATAAATTGTGTAGGGCTTAGCATTAGTTAAGTTAAACTCTAAACTTGTACTCGTGGTCATAATTGCTTGTAAAAGGAGTTTATTTCATATACTTTCAAAACTTGGGGATATATTTTTAATATATTTCACGACATGCGTCTGTTTTTTTTTTTTTTAATTATTATTATTGTTTATTGCTTAATCATTTGCATGACATAGATCTTGTACTGGATTTACATTTTATATAATTCATTTCTTTGTCCACGCTTCTGTCTTTTATCATAAGTTTACCTTAAATATCTTTGTTATCTAAACCTCATCATTTTTTGATGCACAATACTCCAATTTATCTGTTATTTTGGTTCATACTTACTGAGCTGGAGAGCTTTCTAATCCTGTTACGGTCATTGTGGTACAAATCAAAACCTCTCTGCATTAGCTGTGAGTATAAAACATCAAAATGAAAATTGTTGATTGCGATGATTTTTCCAATTATGGGGCTGATATTCATTTATTAGTTACAAGATATATTACATACATGTATTAATCAAGTGCCATTTAAAACCATAGTAGCTTGCCTCATTCAGACTCGGACACAAAATTCTTTATTTTTCTTAATCAATTTATGGAGAATCCAACTATTTATTTTACAACTGTTCAAATCTCCCTGTAGACGCATATTTATACTTTGATGGATTATATGAAATGATATGGTCTTAAATGGTAGTATGTGCGGTAAATCAGTAGTCATTGGATTTAAATTGATGTTATAATCAATTTGTTTGGTACGATATCCTTTTTGTCACATGTTTCTAGCTTGCGTTCGCGGCTCAATTAATTTTATAAAGCTATGATCTATAATTCAATCACTATTCAACACGCTGGAGAATTGCATGATTGAATCTGTATGAGCGAATAATTTGCTTTTGGGTATGACATCTACAATTTTCAAGTATAAATTTTTTTGGTGCCACTCTAAAAACAAATACTTTTTTTCTTGGAACTTGTAGGTACTTGGCTCTTGAATACTTCCAGCACGGCAAAGTGTCCGATAAAACCGATGTTTACGCCTTTGAAGTCGTTTTGTTGCAATTATTAACTTGTTAGAAACCTATTAAATCAAAGAGGACCGGGAGAAGAAAATTTGGTTTCTTGAGAATTTTGTAAATATTATTTTCGATTGATGGAAAATTGTATATTAAATTTTATTTTCAAATTTTGTATTTTAAATGATTTATAATATTAAAAAATTGTGTATTAAATTTTATTTTTTTTTGTTTTTTATTTAAACAAAGACTACGTTTTTAAAACCGTTGTCTTTAACGACAAAAGACTACGGTTTTATTTCTTAAAAGACAACGGTTAACGACAAAAGACTACAGTTTTTCATTGTAGTCTATGACCGTACTTTTAACTACACGTCTTTTAACATCGGTTTTACAGCCCCAATTAACTACGTTTTTTCACCGTTGTATTTCAGCGTTTTTGTTGTAGTGATAGCTTTTCTATGAATTATGGCTTAAAAGTTCATTTTTTTGCGTACTTATGACACACCAAGTGACGGGAGTTTCTTGCACACAGTGAGGCGTGGTGTCCATGCCGAGCAAAAGGAAGAGGAAGAGCAATGGAGAGAAGCGAGGCATTCACCCAAGAAACAAATACTCTGGCAATCCACCAGATTTCTGCTTGTTGGCTTCTCTCTACCCCAGTTTCCAGCCCTATGTTTTCTACTCTCGTGAAGGTAAACCCAAAATTGACTGGACGGATTTTAATGCTACCCGAGAGTTGACCAGGGTTTTACTACTCCATGATCATAGACTCGACTGGTATGCTAGTTCATGTTTATTTTCAAAAAAAAAAAATTGTTGCTATCACTGTTTAACAGATTTCTGTAGTTTTCGATTTCAAATCTTTTGATATTGAAAACTTGAGCGATGTTGCTCGTATTTTGTTTTATGGAATCATGATTATGCTATCGAATATTGTTTCTCTATCATATTTGCTCCTTTTTTTGCCTTTTCAAGTTCAAATTTGTGGTGGCACGAAGTCTAGTTGTACTATGTTTGTTAATGTTTCTTCTAATGTGGTTAACAGAATGGAGACTTAATGTTTGTAGGTGGATTCCTGATGGGCAGCTGTGTCCTACAGTGCCCAACAGATCAAATTACATCCATTGGATAGAGGATCTTTTGGCCTCAAACCTCATTTCGGGTACCTGGGCAGATGACAGAGTGAATGGTTTTGATATTGGAACTGGTGCAAATTGCATTTATCCCCTTCTTGGCGCTTCCCTTCTTGGTTGGAAGTTTGTCGGGTCAGGTATTTGCAAATTTCTTCTGTGTTCTTAATTCTTATCACAAATTGTTCTATGTCGTGTTAAATGATAAAACATTGCACTGTTTTAGATGTTACTGATGTTGCTATAGAGTGGGCGAAGATAAACGTGATGAACAATCTGCATATATCGGATTTGATAGAAATTAGAAGAGTTGAGTGTAAGGATGGCATTTTTGATGTGGAAGAACTTCAATTAAAGAAGCAAAATAGTAGTGAATGTGACTTGGATTCCCACCTCGAAAAGACTCTTGAAATTGGGCCTGCACCACCATCTGAGTTTAATGTTTCTTCGGGAAAAACGCAAGATTATTGTGGGCCATCCGTGCTTCTTGGTGTTGTCAAGGATGGGGAGAACTTTGACTTCTGTATGTGTAACCCTCCGTTCTTTGAGACGATGGAGGAAGCAGGGTTGAATCCAAACACGTCTTGTGGTGGAACTTCAGAGGAGATGGTTTGCCTTGGTGGCGAACGGGCTTTCATCAGTCGCATAATTGGTGATAGTGTCCAGCTGAAGCACAGATTTAGGTATTGGTTTTTCTATTATTGTAATTTTTTGTGGCAACAATTATCGTTACTAGCTTGTTTGGTCGTGACATATGAGAGAAACAAGCATGACACTTGGTTGCTATATAGTTTAAAAGTTGAGTTGACTACCGTCAGCAGCTGTTGATTTTGGTATTGTGGCAGTATTTGTTTCAACGATTTTGCTCCAAAATCTAGTTATTTCCCTCACCCATTGTTTTTATAGGTGGTTCACCTCAATGGTCGGAAGAAAATCAAATTTGCGTTTACTGGTTGCAGAACTGTGGGAAAACGGAGTGACAGTGGTGAAGACAACCGAATTTGTTCAAGGCATGACATCTAGATGGGGGCTTGCTTGGTCTTTTCTACCTGCTTCAAGAACGACAATACCATCTCAGGGGATCGAGAAAAATAACCAGTCTTTTATGCTGGAGGTTTGAAATCCTTTTTCATTTAATGTATTTAAATCCTTTAATTTTTCATTAATGCTTAGTTTCCTTCTTCAGCGTCTTATTATCTCAGTAACTTACAGTGTGTATGGATCCGGAGCTACTTATATTTATACATCTTAACATAGTTTAAAATCTCTGATTTTTTTCTACACATAGTAAAGATATATAATTCCCGTGAATATGATAATTCATATATTTTGTTTATTAATAGGGCCTTCAACGTCAGTACAACGCCTTTCATGTTCTGCAGTCCATTGAATCCTTTCTTTCCTGCAGCGGAGCCGCGTGTAAACTAGATGCTGGTGCATTCAGAATCGATGTATTGCGAGAATTTTCAATTATTTTATTGGATTTTGACCTTGTGCTTAGGTGAATAATCATTTAATTAAATATACAGATCACTGCTTCGAGGGAACAATTTGATACAATGTTAAAGACAGAAAAAGGTTATAAAAAGGAAGACGATAGTTTTCATCACGAGTTGCAAACGAACAATCCTTCAGATGATCAACACATTAAATCAGATGCATTGTGCTTTCGTATTTCGGTAATTTTATTCAGCCTGTGCATGCATTTTATTGTCATTCTTTTTTAGTTTTTACAAATCTTGAATGTGACATTTATCAGTTTCATTTATAGGTATTTCAGCAAATCCCTGGAACCCTTTTGATTAGGGGAACATTGCATGAAAGAGAGAGCTCCAACTCAGGTATTATCACGTTTTTTGAAGTGAAGGAAGCCCTCTCATCAACTTCGGATTTCCTGCTCAAATTGTTACTTTTCACCATTTCAATTTCAATTAGAAAATAGCTACTCCAGCTTCTACCACTCTTCAATATCCATTTTATTATTTCTCATCGAGTAGATGCCATCTTCTGAAAATCTTTTTTATTTAGAACGGAGAATCAAAGAAATATTTTTTGTTATTTAAATAAATCTCTCTTGTGGATGTAAACAATGACATCCTGCAACAAAAATGGACATTTTTTTTTCGGCAAAAAAGTTGAAGCTCAACCTTTGCTCCTTTGCCTCCTTTTGTTTTTCAATGCAGGTTTATTTTCACTGATATTTCAGCATCTTGAACAAGTTTTGAGAAACAAGTTCTGCTATGGAAGAAGGGCGTTGTCTGATGGATCTTGCGCCAAGAATAGAAGATAGAATATGCACACCATACTATCCACCATTTTTTTTTTTTGTCTGAGTGGAAGATTTGCTGCATAGAATCAGGAGACCGTTTCTCGGTTTGAACAGATTCTCTCAATTTTATCCAAAATAGGGCTCTGCAGAATCGAGGAAGTTATGGTACATCTTTGATGCTGGGATTGATTTTGCCAAGCTAATTAGTGACATGACCCTTGTTCAATTAAGACATTTAAGCTTGTCAAAAAAAAAAATTAAGACATTTAAGTGTCGTTGCAGCACGACGGGAAGCGCATACGATTCAAGGTCACTTTAAAATGTTAAAATCAGTTCTATTGGGTTTAGACCATGGAGACGGGTCAGATTGGATAGGAACTTGCTGGATCTATATATATCGTCATATTTTTATACGGATATTATTTGCGTGTGATGCTTCTTTCTGGTGTAACATAGAATATACTAGCCATTGCGTGCTAAATAATTTATTTTTATAATAAAATTAAAATGATTGTATTATATATTAAATAAAAAATTGAGATGAAAAGAAAAGAAATATTTAATGATTAAGTTATAATTAATCAAGTGATCATGTTTAGATCAAGTAAAATTTGATTAAGAGATTTTCAAATGGGTTTAAGGATCTCGAAAATGGATCTAGAACAATAAAAAATAACTCGAAAGGTCCCAACTGTTTAGAGGTATTCGAAGGTCCGAACAGATCGGAGCTCTTATTCCGGTTCGGAAGCTTTGCTGAGTTCGGAAGCTCTGAACTACGATCGGACGCTCTGAATGTCACCTTGGCCAGCTGTCTAAAATAATGTGTAAGCAGTGACGTTAGAGATCGGACGCTCCGAAGATGGATTGGAGGCTCCAATCTACAGTCGGACGCTCCGAAGATGGATTGGAAGCTCCAATCTATAGTCGGCAGGCGTCCTCTAGAAGCTAGACATGTGGTTGGCAGGGAGAGATCAGAAGCATAGATCGGAGGCTCCGATCATCATCTATAAAAGAGGGTTCCGAGGCTCATTATTCCTTTCTCATTTGCCTCTTCTCTGTCTCGTTTTTAGCTTCTTCTAGTCATTTTTAGGGGATTCTAGACATCATATTGAAGAGTTGGGAGTGGCGGAGCGCTATAGGGATATTAGCGGAGCTGTGCCTATGTTTTGGGTCTATCGCCATCATCGGGCTGACTACAGACACATGTATAACTTTGGACTCCTAAAAATATTAAGAAGTATATAATAGCTTAGTTAAGGCTTTTAGAGCATAATAGATGATGCATGAGTATTTTGAATTGTAGTACTGGATGGTAGGCTTGAAAAACCTAGATGGATGCTTCTAGGACTGTCTTAGTAAAGTACGTAAATACTGACTGAGATTGTCATTGGGTATTCATGCTTCTGTGTTGCAATTATGTGCCATGATTGCATGATTACTACTTTGATATGTTATGCTGCACGTGCATACATCTTGATTCAGCCAGTGTTATTGGCTTACCTAGTATAGGGGTTGCTCAACTCTATTGCATGTGTGGATAAGAACCATAGTTTTAAAACCCGAATATGCCCACTCTTTATGGTATGGGAGCCACCTCCTGATGCGACAGCCCAGCGTGCTACTTACCATGATGATGTCTAGACTGAGCAGGATATTATTCTCAGTATGATAGCCAGATATTCATGCATCATGTTTATATGTTTACCCATACTAGCGTATTGAGCTTTAACACTCACGTCTAATATTTTCTGTGTTTTCTGAACACCCCATTCAACGGGGCAGTTACAGGTGTTCCACTAAGAATTGGGGATTAGATGATGACCAAGCTAGAGCTGCTGGAGAAGTAGCTAGGTTAATTAATTATTTCGATTAGGTTGTATTATTATTGGATTTTATCGTAACAGTTGTTTTTGCCGGTTTAGCGTTTATTTAAGTTTCCACAACTTATTTTGTATTATTGTTTATTGCATGCTTAATTAAGGTTATAACCTGTTTTGTAGTGCATCCATATTTGGGTCACTACATGAATTCACAGCTTTCTTGAAGATTTGAGGTTCACTTTTCATCATGAAAGTGATGAAATCTGGGCCAAAGGATTTCTCAGTCCTAGCTCACTTTCTACGTCTAGGTTCAACCTCGTGGTTAACCTCTTGTTTCATTTACTCATGAGATCTTTTGGATGAACTTGGTTCTTTCTTAAATTTGCAAGGGAGCACATGTTCAAAGAACGAGGCATTCTTGATTCCATTATCGTTTCTTATGAATATCAGGTATTTGAGATTCATATACAAGGAAATGATAAGAGTTGTTCTTGTGTGGATATCCAATGAAAATGCAATCAACAGTTTTAGGTTCAATCTTTTTCTTTTTCGGAGTAGGTATGATTAATTTGGTAAGACACCCCCATACTTGCAAATGTTGTTAGGTGTTCTTTCTTTCCATAATTTACATGAACTTTGATCTTGCTTTTTTTGGAGTACCTTATTTAATTGATAATTATCTTTTAAAAAAACTCCCCCCCCCCCCCCCCCCAACACACACACATGTTCTATGGTAAACCAGAACTCAATAACAGTGGATTCATCATTTCTTTCAAAGTGCGATTTTTCCTCTCTGCAACGCCATTTTGCTGAAGAAAATAAGGTGCAGTTCTTTCGTGTCTGATACCTTGTTGAGCACAAAACTCAGAAAATGGTGATTCATACTCACCTCCACGATCACTTCTTAGCACCTTAATTTTCTTGATAAGTTGGTTTTTAGCTTCACTTTTTTAGTGGAAAAATATTTCAATAGCTTCATCTTTACTTTTAAGAAGATACACATAACAATAATTTGTGTTATAGTCAACAAAAGTAATGAAGTATTTGTTTCCACCACGTATTTGTACTGTTTTTAAATCACATAGATCATAGTGAATCAAATCAAGGGGTTAACAATTTCTTTCAATTGTTTGAAAAGATGATTTTGTTAGTTTTGCCTCAACACAAGTTTCATATTTGTTTTGTTTATTGATTTGGAATGTAGGAATGTTCTTTAAGTTAATTAATCTACAAATCATATCATAACTAACATGTCATAATCTACCATGCCATAAATTGGAAGACTCAAGCAAGTAAGCATAAGAACTCATTTTATTAGTAACAGGCTTAATAGACATTACATTAAGCTTGAACAGACCATTGCTTACATAACTTTTGCCAACAAACATTCCATTCTTAGACAAAACAGCCTTATCTGCTTTGAAGACCATGCTTGTTTAAAAGAGAACTAGACACCATATTCTTTCGAACCTCTGACACATAAAACACATTTTTGAGAGTCAGCTCTTTCCAAGAATTCATCTTCAAGTTCACTTTCCCTTGTCCCTTGATATCTGAGGTAGCAGAATTTCCTATAAAAAGCTTTTCACCATTCTCTGATTCATCTGGAGTTTCAAACATTTCTCTGTCATAGCAAACATGATGGATGACACCAGTGTCGATCCATCACTCCCTTGGATTTGATCCAACCAGATTCACTTCAAAAATGACAAAACAGAGGTTCATGTTTGAAACCTCGTGAGATACGTTCTCCACCATGTTTACCTCTCGGTTTTTCTTTGGCATCTTGCACTTAGAGGCCTTGTGGCCAGTACTATCACAATTGTAGCATTTCCTAGAGAACTTCGTCTTTGAAATGCCTTCTTTCGATTCCATTTTTGTCCTTTTGTTGGAAGGATTGAGGTGTTTTTTTTCGAGCTTTGACCATGCTCGACAACATTTGCTTTAACAACAACTGGAGCAAACAGTCGTCTTTAAGAACTCTTGTTGTCTTCCTCGATACAAATTCGAACAGTGAACTCTTCAACATTTATCTTCTTGCGCTTGTGTTTCAAGTAGTTTTTGAAATCCTTCCATGCTGGTGGTAGCTTATCAACAATGGCAGCCACTTGGAAGGATTCACTAAACATCATCCCCTTGACGTGAATCTCATAAATAATTACTTGGATCTCTTGAACTTGGCTGATAATCGGCTTGGAATCCACCATCTTAAAATCTAGAAAGCAGCCTAAAAGAAACTTCTTGGCCCCCGCATCCTCGGTTTTGTACTTTCTGTCAAGAGATTCCCAAAGCTCCTTGGCCGTTTTCTTTTCGCAGTACACATTGTAGAGCAAATCTGCCAATCCGTCCAGTCCGTAATTTCGGCATAGAAAATCAGAATGATTCCATGCCTCCAAAGAACTGACGGATTCAACATCTCTCTCACCCTCCTTGAGCTTAGGAGCATCCACCGAGAGGAATCTGGCCAGGTTCAACGTCAAGTAGAAGAGCATTTTCTGTTGCCACCTCTTAAAGTCCACACCAATGAACTTCTTTGGCTTTTCTCCGTGGTTGTGAGGCAAAGGAACAACAGAACCTCATGGGGCAATAGAAAGAACAACACGAGGTGAAAGATTGACATGAGGGGCAACGAGAGTAGTCTCACTTGATGCGGAAGCCATTTCTAAAACAATTTACGAAATGAATACACACGGGTCTGTTTTAAGATTGTAAGACAAATTGCTAAAAAGAAAAGTAAATCAATGTAGTACTCAATACAATGGATTGAAACAATATACAATTAAAGTGACATAAACACGAAGAAAATCGAGGCATGTAACTAGTACAGTTTCCTTAAAACAGTTTCTTCTCTCCAGAGTGTGCTGCGAGGATTAGACGGAGTTAGTAAAGCAAATCAAGGCCTGTAAATAGTAGAGTTTTATTAAAACAGAGGAATTAGACGGATGTCTGTTTCCCATGATACAACGGAAAAACCTTGTAAAAACCTAGCACGAAGGCTCTACACCAGCGAACTGATGTACCTGAAGTGCACAAGGAGAGCAGAACAACAGTGAAAGCAGATTCGCCCTCTCCAGAGTGTGCTGCGAGGATTAGACGGGCGTCTGTTTTCCATTATACAACGTAAAAACCTTGTAGACACCTATCACGAAGACTCCAGCAGCGAACCGAGAATGTACCTGAAGCACACGAGAGGAGAGCAGAACAATAGTGAAAGCATATTTGTCCTCTCTAGATTGTGCTTAGGAGGAACGACACGAGGTGACACATTGACATGAGGATCAACGAGAGTAGTTTCACTTGAAACGGAAGCCATTTCTGAAAAAATTCACAAAATGAATACACATGGGTCTGTTTTAAGATTGTAAGCCAAATTGCTAGAAGGAAAGTAAACTAATGTAGCACACAATACAATGAATGGAAACACTATACATTTAACATGACATATACACGAAGCAAACCGAGACATGTAACTAGTTCATTTTCCTTAAAACATATTCTTCATATCAAGAGTGTGTTTCGAGGATTAAACGGACGTTAGTAAAGCAAACTGAGGCTTGTAACTAGTAGAGTTTTCTTAAAACAGATGATTAGATGGACATCTGTGTTTCAGGATACAACGGAAAAACCTTGTAGATTCCTAACATGAAGGCTCTACACCAGTGAACCGAGAATGTACCTGAAGCACACGAGAAGAGAGGAGAACAACAGTGAAAGCAGATTCGTCCTCTCCATAGTGTGCTTAGGAGAAACGATGCGAGGTGGAACATTGACATGAGGGGCAACGAGAGTTGTCTCACTTTAAGCGGAAGTCATTTCTGAAACAATTCTCGAAATGAATATAAATGGGTCTATTTTAAGATTGTAAGCCAAATTTCTAAAATGAAAAGTAAACCAATGTAGTAACAATACAATGAATTGAAACAATAAACAATTAACGTGACATAAACACGAAGCAAACCGAGGTCTGTAACTAGTACAATTATATGGACGACTGTTTCTCATGATAACTGAGAATGTTGCACACAAGTCAAGCCTTTTTCGAGGCGAATCGGGCCTTTGATTTGCACCCCCTGCGCATGGGCGCGCGATAGAACCTCTTGACCAATTATCTTACACCTTCATAAAGTGTAACACAATATAATTAGCTCACCCATGTCACATTTATTTTTCTATGTGGGACACTCAATTTACCCCACTTAACCATCCACTTAACAAGCCCAATTGCTTGTCCAAATTTTCATTCACATTGAAACCCACTTATTAAGCATAAAGTCCAACGTATTTTTCCGTGAAATTCGGTGTGATATATCTTCTCATGAGGCTACACGAGACGTGCTAAGCATGCTACAAAAACTAGGAAAGCAATGGATAAAAATAGCCACGGTAGATAGAAATTTGGTTTAATAATTTGAAAAAGTACTACACTTTGTTATTTTATCTATATTAAGTTATGAAATTTTAAATATAATCAACCGTGCAAGAAAAATAAATTATTCCAATATTTTTAATATAATAAATAATAAATGAATAATTTCCTTCCCAAAAAAACTGAAAATGTCAAAATTATCATAAAAAAGAAATTTCCAAATACTTTTTTAAAATATAAAAACAAATAGTAGGTGTCCATTGAGATGACCGACGGGTTTGAGCTGACTTGTATTTAAAATAAAAATTCAGATATTTGACACAAAAAAATTTTGAACAAAACTCTTGAAATTTATTTTTTGTGAAAAATAAGACGAGCACACATAAATAATTTCCCTATCCTGCGAATCACCCTGGGTGTTATTTTTAAAGCACGTGATTCTTGATTGGTAATTTCTACAATATCCTGTTCCGCATCACACCGGAAACCTACCTCTCATTTGTCAACGTCACCATGTCCATTGATAAAAAATTTTCACGATGGAACCGAGGGGCAGCTTCTCCGCTGTCAGATCATAACAAAAATTTCATTTCAGCCGTCGATTTATAATCAACCCATTTAGTTTCTTATTAGCTATATATTCAAATACTGGGTAGGTGAAAAAGCTCCTCTTCTCTACTGGCGAAGCCATACCCGAACTCTCATTCTCCTCGAATTTCGAATCGTGTTCCCTGCCTCTGAAAGGCTGTATTTTTATAGCACTGAAACGAATATATCACCTGGTGAGTTAGTTTTATTTATCATATTTTTTATGGCTCGGAATTGTTGGGTTATTTGGTTATTTTGTTAGCTTCCTCTTGAGTTATGAAAATCCCTAATTATGTTTTGGTCTTAATATCTGATTTAGAATTCTTCTTTGTGTGCTTACGGATAGAGTGATTATGGTTGAGCTGATGTGCAGAAGGGCTATTATATCAATATCTTACTCATTTCGAGTTACATAATAAATGGTTTTTGATGCTTGTGTTCGGGCAGTTTTTTGTCTCAAATTTTCAACCTTATGTCACGCGTTTTTTTATGGTGCTATTGATAATTCGGTTTTAAGGTTTTTGGCGGTTGTGTTGCTTTTGATATATTGTGGCTAATCGTTGTGAATGAGCACAATATGGTTTATGTATGCCTGCATTATGATGGAAAATTACAGAAGCTGATATCTATCTTGTGTAAAACAAGTACAAATCTGCGTTTATCAAGTTATATGATCATATAGCCATTTTTGGTACATGAAATGTAAAGTTCCAAGGATTGTCTCATCTCAATGGTAAAGTTTTTTTATTTGTATGGTAAACTCGATTGTATTTCATATTAATATTTGACTTAAGGAACTCAATATTCTGATGGTATGGAGGAGTATGCTCTAAAAGGTATAAATTTATCTGGTGAAGAAAAACTGGTGCCTGCATTTATCTTGTGTCAAGAAATTATGAAAAAAGATATATATATATATATATATATATTATATTGGGCTTCAATTTAATATTTTATGAGCCCAGCCTAGCCTCAATCTAAATAGCCCATATATATATTATCCGGTGCTTCAATTTAATATTTTATACATATGAACTATGTGATTATTTTAATGGATCTCAATATAATTTAATTCAGCCCACATTGTTTATATTTTGGTCTTCAGTTTAAGATTTTTCAATACGGTCTCAATATGTTTTATTTTAGATTAGTTACATGGTGGCAAATTTAATGTTATTTAATTATTCTAATGTGAATATATATCAAGTACTAAATTAATTATTTCTTCACAATATACCTTGATGGATGTTTAAATCGATAAAATAGACAAATATTCATATACATGTTTCGAACAATGGATCAACTATTAATAATATATAAAATGAAAATTATACTCTATATTATGAAAATACTATAATTAAATTAACTCTTAAAATTATACAGGATGAGCATAATAAAAGGAATATCTGATTTTTTGTCACTAATTTTTTTCAAGTAAAATTAGCCCCCCCAAAGTTAAATTTCTGGTTACGTCCCTGTATATATATTTATTTATTTATTAAAAGTCACCTAATAACACGCATGTATCGTCTTTTACTTAGTGACTATGTCTGATTCACGTTTCTTTTAAATTTTTTGTGCAGCATTTTGGAGTTTGAGTTATGCTTTCTCACCATTATAAATCCTCTGTTTGTCTAGACATTGGACATTCATTGATGATGGAAAATGATAATGCTTGTGTTAAGTACTGTGCTTGAAACTTTGTTCAATGTTCAATGATAGTGATAAATTTTTGTAACTAGATGATTATTTTTTCTCATGAAATCTTGATGACGCTCCTGAAGCATTAATTAGGTACTAGTGGATTTCTTGCTTGAAGAGTTTTAACTTTTAATGTTCTTGTTGTTTATGTATGTTTTTGAATGTTTCTCAATGCAAGCATGCATTATTAAGCTAATGTATGCCTTTAATTAAATTTAAGTTTAGTGGGTATTGTGTTCGGAAACACTTTTTGCGGGGTAAATCTTTCTATATATATTGAAATTTTGATGATTCTCTTTTGGTCTTGATGGAGTGTAAGAAACACAAAAGCATGGGGCTTTAATCAAGTAGAACTACCGTAAGTCAGTAATCCATCCAATTCAATTACTCGGGTCCAAATTATGGAGTTTATGGTTCCATTGCGTGTGCTCGGGTGCCAAGGAAAGGAACTTTGGCTCTGACCAATTATTTCTAGTTCCTAAACTCCGGCCTAAAGACGATAGCCTTCTCAGCACACCCTCTTCATCCGCTTTACAACCGGAATAAGGAAAAAAAATTGGAATGAAAGATTTCTTTACTAACACTTAACCAAAATTTTTGTATGATTGTAGTTAGTAATTTTGTCAATAAGTATATCTTATGCATAAACCTTCATATTGTGGTGTTTTTCAGTGGTGGGATCTATGGTATTTATGATATCTTAGCAAATTATATAACGTGGTTGAGAAAGAATTTTTTGTGGTATTTTTTTTTATTTTTTCTATTTTAATTTCTAAGTTTCAATCGATAGTCTTCCGAATTCACTCAATTTTCTTGATTTATAAGAATATGTTCAAAGAATTGTTTATAATAAATTAAGGGACTCAATGCAATAGTTACCGTTAATATAGATTCAATATTTGAATGATTGGTTGATAATTGAGGGACTTTTTGTTGACTGGAAGAGGAAGAGAGAAATGGATGTTAGAGAGAGAGGTTTGGGTTAAAACTTGAGGCTTAAACCGTTTGCATTTTGTGCTCATATCTTTTTCACTAATTGCTGCCTCTAATCTATGTAGCATGGACACGCCTGTTTTTTTAAGTGTTCGATACGGATACGACATGCAAATACGAGTTCAGACACGACAAAAACTCTATCATTGACATTTTTGAAGTTTGACCAGTTGGACACGGCTAGGATATGGCTAGGACACGGATTGGACACGTTTCCAGATACGTTGGGCTTAATTGAAAAAATTTAAAGTTTCTAGTGTTAAATTGAAAAGCAATAAAATTTTTGAGGACTATTTAATGAATATACTAAAATTAATTGGGCCTAAAAATCCCTAATTAGTAGTCTTTCTTCTCCTGATTATTTTTACTTAGTGCCGTCGTTCTTTCATCATTGTCTATCAATCATCAGGCATCCCAAATTCCTAACATCGCTCTCCGTTGCTGAAATATGGTTTTCTATTCTATGATTTTTAATTTCTAATACTAATTTATATATATAATATTTTTAAATTATTTAATATTTGTCGTATCCTATTGTGGCTTATATTTTAAAAATTTTCCTGTATCTGTGTCGTGTCAGATATGATCCTCTATTCATATCCATGCGACATAGCCTCTCATATTCAAATAGATTTTCTATGAATGATGGCTTAAAATTTTATTTGTTGCGTACTTATGACACACCAAGTGACGGGGAGTTTCTTGCACATAGTGAGGCGTGGCGTCCATGCCGAGCAAAAGGAAGAGAAAGAGCAATGGAAAGAAGCGAGGCATTCACCCAAGAAACAAATACTCTGGCAATCCACCAGATTTCTGCTTGTTGGCTTCTCTCTACCCCAGTTTCCAGCCCTATGTTTTCCACTCTCGTGAAGGTAAACCCAAAATTGAGTGGACGGATTTTAATGCCACCCGAGTGTTGACTAGGGTTTTACTACTCCATGATCATGGACTCGACTGGTATGCTAATTAATGTTTATTTTAAAGAAAAAATTGCTGCTATCATTGTTTAATAGATTTCTGGAGTTTTCGATTTCAAATCTTTTGATATTGAAAACTTGAGCGATATATGTTTCTGGTATTTTGTTTTATGGAATCATGATTATGCTATCGAATATTGTTTCTCTGTCATATTTTCTCTTTTTTTTGCCTTTTCTGCTTGAAATGTAGACATTATGCGATAAATTTTCTCAGCTAAACATTAATTTGTGGTGGCACAAAGTCTAGTTGTACTATGTTTGTTAATGTTTCTTCTAATGTGGTTAACAGAATGGAGACTTAGAGCTCGTTTGGTTTCAGTAGAGAATTAAGAAAAAGTGCTTTTTTTAATGGTGTGGGTAGGTCACGGTTTTCAGTGGGGGGAAGGGTTTGGAAATTGGTTTTGTGCATTTTTCATTGCTAGTTTGTTTATTGGATTTGAAATGATGAGTTTCATGCATGAAAATGGAAATATGGGTGTGTAAACCAAAAAATCAAAATGTACAATGTTGTATTTGATCCATTCTTATCTGTGTTTGAAGGGTTTTAAGCCTCTCATGGTGTTATGCAAGTCACATTATATTTACGCTTTGAAATGTTGTGAATTGTATTGAGTTTGTGGCGTTTGAATTGAAATTTGGGTTGAAATGGATGAAAGAGGTGGAGGGGCTGCCCATGTGGTGTGTATGGGATAAAAATGTGATATTGAATGAGTATTAGGTGGGCTATAGGGGCTGGTTATGTGGTAATTTGTTTGGAAGGTTAATTAGTGGAATTTGAATTCGCCGAACAAACATTTTGGGTGAAACGATTGAAATGAGCTAGCACCGGGCAAGTGACTAGCTCAAGGGCCCTAGCTGGTCATTTAGGGATGCTTATGAGTTGCTTGTATGGGTTTTTGAGGTGTTGAGCATGAGGATTGATTTTGGGAGGCCTTAGCATTTAGGGTGTCAAAACAGAATTTTTAGCTTACGCGATTTGCCCATAGAAACCAGGTCTGATTGGATCCTTACTGAAGTATGGACATGGTATACCCTTGATGCTCTGATGGTAGGAGATGTTAGGGTCGTGTCGGTGCAAAGTGGACTTATTTTGGATAAGAATCGAGTAAGTTAGGTGTGTTTTAAGTTGGGTTGTAGTGAGCAGATTTTTCTAACATTTAGGGGCTCTCCGCGAATTTAAATTGTTCGAGGTGTTCGGGCCATCATTAAAGGATGAATACTGATCCTAGGTATGTTTTAAGATGTATTTGAGGTACCGGTTTGAACGGAAAGCCTTTTGGATAAGAATGAGTTAAGTTATGGGTCGTACGGGCCGAATGCTCGAGGTTGACCTCTTTTGGGTATAAGTTTAAGTAATGAATAGAAAGCCTTTAATCCTAGGGTGCTCATCTACACTTCATTCATCCATAAATTTAAATTCACACTATCCTTTGAGATTCATGCCATTTTAATTATTCAACGCCCATTTATTCGCGTATGTGACATCAAATTCATTTGTATTCTATTCCCGAAGTCTTAATCAAAGAATGCTTGTAAAGGTGAAAAGTTAAAAGTGAAAAGGTTAATCTAATGAAAAGTTAAAGAATGAAGTGCGTTGGTTGTGACTTAGACATACAATGATGGGTCGGGGGATGCCCTGACTCACTTGCCAAAATATTAGATATGTAGTACGGTGTTTAACAGGAGACATCTCGGCATCCCTACCAAATTCAGACGTGTAGTACGGTGTTTAACGGGAGAAATTTTTGGGAATCCCTACCAAAAATTTAGAGGGGCAATGTGGTGTTTAAGGGGAGAAATCTCTGTTAGGTGAAATGTCAAAGCTGATGGGCCAATCTTTTCAATGATGGCGTCTGACACAGTTGATCAAAGTTGCCAAGTTTGAAGGAAAACGTGTGAAATGGAAAAGGAATAAAGCTAGCAATTTCCATGTTCACACAAATGAAGTTTGCCTATAAAAAGGCACCGTAGCCCTTCATTTGTATCATCCCAAAATCGAGAGAAAAGAGAGATAATAAAAAAAGAGAGTTTCTTGATATTTTTCTTGAGTGTTCTCTTGTGTGAGTTAGAGAAATTATTTTCTCGGTAATACTCGGGGTTTGGGTGGTGAGAGATATAGTGTTTTGTATACACTTGTGATATTTCTCCGATTATAAATATTTGCAGCAGCTCCGTGGACGTAGCCTATATTGGGTGAACCACGTAAATCTTTGGTGTTCTTGTTGATTATTTTATTCCGCAATTATTATCGTCATGTTCGCTCCGGCATAATCCATAACAACTGGTATCAGAGCTGTTACGGTGTCCGGGAGTCTTGGGGAAATTTTTTTTAAAATTCTGAGTATGCTCTGTGGTTGCAGCTTTGTCTGATCTTCCACATCAGAAAAGATTTTTTGAAATTTTATTAAGGCAGTAGAAGCGATGGCCGGAAATGACGGATCGGGATCGGGAATCAATAAGTTCGACGGTACAGATTTCACGTTCTGGCGGTTACAGATTAAAGATTATCTGTATAGAAAAAAGCTACATCAACCTCTATCCGGGGGGGTGAAGCCAGAAAAGATGGAGGATGATGAGTGGGAGATTTTTGACCGACAAGTGTTAGGGGTAATACGATTGACCCTAACAAAGAACGTGGCACACAACGTGGCGGAGGCAAAAACCACGGAGGAGATGATGTCCATTTTATCGGACATGTACGAGAAGCCATCAGCAAATAATAAAGTGTTCCTCATGAAAAAGTTATTCAACTTAAAGATGGAGGAAGCTGCTTCGATGGCGGCACACATCAATGAATTCAACACGATTGTTTCCCAGCTAACATCGGTTGAAATTAAATTTGATGATGAGATCCGTGCACTTATTCTTTTGGCTTCTTTACCAAATGCTTGGGAGCCGATGCGGGCAGCGGTTAGCAATTCTGCTGGAAAGGGAAAATTACAATTCAATGATGTCCGAGATCGAATTCTTGGCGAAGAAGTTCGAAGGAGGGATTCGGGTGAAGGGACATCATCATCTGCCCTAAATCTCGAAAACAAAAGTAGGGGCAGGAGTAGCGAAAAAGGTTCTAACCCATGGCGTGGCTCAAGGAGTGGAAAAGACAAAATTACATTCGAAAATAAATTAAAGTGCTGGAGCTGTAGTGAAACTGGTCATATGAAAAAGGACTGCAGATCACCCAAGAATAATGCAAATGTTGTGGCTGAGCAAGTACACGATGCTTTAGTGTTATCCATAAAAAGCCCTGTTGACTCTTGGGTTATGGATTCTGGAGCCTCGTTTCATATCACGGGTAATCGCGATGTATTCGATAGTTACATTGATGGCTATTATGGAAAAATTTTTCTAGCTGATGGAAAACCTTTGGAGATTGTTGGTATGGGAGATGTCCGGTTGAAAATGTCAAATGGATCTGTCTGGAAAATCAATAAAGTCAGACATGTACCAAGACTGACGCGGAATCTGATCTCAGTGGGACAGCTCGATGACGATGGCCATAAAGTGACTTTTGGCGATGGCTCTTGGAAAGTAAGTAAATGAGCCATGATTGTTGCTCGAGGACAGAAAACTGGAACCCTCTACATGACTTCCAGTTGCAGAGAAATGTTAGCAGCCGTGGTTGCTGGAGCTAACTGAAGTCTATGGCACTGTAGACTTGGACATATGAGTGAGAAAGGAATGAAGATGCTGATATCAAAAGGGAAGCTACCGGAGTTAAAAACTGTCGAACACAAACTGTGTGAAAGTTGTGTTCTTGGAAAGCAGAAAAAGGTGAGCTTTTCGAAAGGCGGTAGAGAACCGAAAGCAGCAAAGTTGGAGCTGGTTCATACTGACGTGTGGGGGCCATCTTCTGTGACATCCTTTGGAGGCTCACGATATTATGTCACATTTATCGATGATTCGAGCAGGAAGGTCTGGGTTTATTTTTTGAAAAATAAATCAGATGTTTATGAGACCTTTAAACAGTGGGCGTTAGCCATGAAAGATGTGATAGATTCACTGTCATCCAATCACATGTGGGAGTTGTCAGAACTTCCTGAAGGTAAAAAGGTTTTACATAGCAAGTGGGAGTACCGATTAGAACACGATGGTAGCAATCGGTACAAAGAAATCCTTGTTGTAAAAGGTGAAAAAGAAGTCATTGATTACACTGATATTTTCTCTCTGGTGGTAAAGTTAACTACTATCAGGACTGTACTTGGATTGATGGTAAAAGAAGATTTGAATCTGGAGCAGTTAGATATAAAGACTGTGTTTCTTCATGGTGAGCTAGATGAAGAAATGAATCAATCACAGGGATTTGAAGTACGAGGAAAAGAGAAAATGATGTGCAAACTTCAGAAAAGCTTGTACGGTCTCAAACAAGCTCCAAGACAGTGGTACAAGAAGTTTGATGGTGTAATGAATAATGATGGTTTCCCGAGGTATCATGCTGATCACTGGTGTTATGTGAAGCTTGATGGTTCTTATATCATGCTATTGGTATATGTAGATGATATGTTGATAGCAGGAGTTTGTCTGAAGGAGATTGATAAACTAAAGATAGAATTTGCTATGAAGGATTTGGGTGCTGCAAAACAAATCCTTGGAATCGGGATCCTTAGAGATCGGGTGAATGGAGTCTTGAAGCTTGAGAAGATTCCTGGAAGTAAAAATCCTGCTAATATGTTCACGAAGGTGGTGACCACTGAAAAACTGAAGTTGTGCTTGACTTCAGTTGGGCTACAAGCGTAAATAAGAAAGGTATGAATTGCTGTATTGACTGTGTGAAGCCATGATTGAAATCAAGTCTTCAAGTGGGAGAAATGTTAGGTGAAATGTCAAAGCTGATGGGCCAATCTTTTCAATGATGGCGTCTGGCACGGTTTGTCAAAGTCCAAGTTTGAAGGAAAACGTCTAAAATGGAAAAGGAATAAAGCTAGCAATTTCCATGTTCACACAAATGAAGTTTGCCAATAAAAAGGCACCGTAGCCCTTCATTTGTATCATCCCAAAATCGAGAGAAAAGAGAGATAAGAAACAAAGAGAGTTTCTTGGTATTTTTCTTGAGTATTCTCTTGTGTGAGTTAGAGAAATTATTTTCTCGGTAATACTCGGGGTTTGGGTGGTGAGAAATATAGTGTTTTGTATACACTTGTGATATTTCTCCGGTTATAGATATTTGCAGCAGCTCCGTGGACGTAGCCTATATTGGGTGAACCACGTAAATCTTTGGTGTTCTTGTTGATTATTTTATTCCGCAATTATTATCGTCATGTTCGCTTCGGCATAATCCATAACAATCTCGACATCCTTGTCGGCATAGTACTGTAGTCATTTATCGATCAAAACCATAGTCACAATTGAGGATCTAAATTCACAAGTAAAGGAAAAGGATAAATGATTCATGAATGTTTTTTTTCATTGCATATTGAGATTGTTTCTACTTTGGGCATGTTATTACATTTTCCGTTCGTGTGAGTCTCATTGTATGCATAGTATTATTTTTAGTATGCTGCATCTATTTTTAACCCTTGTTTATATAGCGTAAATTTTGTTGGGCCTTTAGGCTTACTACTATGCTTGGTGCAGGTTATACTTTGTTGAGATCGAGGGGCATGACTCTCGAGTGGACTGCGATGCGGGCACGACACATCCCTCCGACCTATGCCAGACTTCCGCAGGAGTTATTTAAATTTAAAAGTTCCAAGTCTGTTATTTTGGTTATTGAGTACATGTAAATGTAATAACTTGTAGGTTTGTTTGTTGGCTTGTAAATACCATATTCGTTAAACGTTGGATGTTTGTGTTGTCGAACCTTTTTCATATTTTATTTTTGCTCTTTTTCGGTCTAGTTATATGTATTGTTGTTTACATTTTTAGTTTGTTGTCTGAGACAGGTGGGTTATAGCAGTTTCAGAAAGGTCATGCTGAAAATTTTTGAAAAATCCCGCATTTGTTTAGTTAATTATTATTATTTATTTAAATATTATTTAAAGTAGAGCTAATGGTTGTTTCAGTTGGTATCAAAGCATGGTTCTAGTTTGGGTTGTGCCTACTGCCGGTTGCAAGAAACTCGAGAAGTCTCGCCTCAAAGTCTGTAAGTTTTTTTTTAAAAAAATTAAATGTTAGTCATAATTGAATTAATATTTTAAATGTTTTGATGTCATTCATTTTAAAATATTTTTAAAATTAGGTGTTTAATTTATTTAAATGTGTGGCTCAGTGTTAATTTTGTTTTAAAATTTCTTTTAGTAGTTTAAAGTATACCATTCAAATGTTTATTTTTATAGCATGCGACTTTATATTAAGCGAGGTTGGTGTACCACTATTACTTCCAATTTTAGAAAATACGTGGAGGTTATTCGATTTATTAGGTAGTGTTAATAATTTTTATGGGATTGTAGGAGTTTGTTGAAAAATATTAAACTTGCACATTAGAAAATATTAATTGTTGTGTCATTGCTGTAATTTATTCTATGAATGGATTTTAGTCGGATACAACTAAGTGCAAAGTTGTTTAGAAATTAATAAGCGTTGTTTTGTTAGTTAAGTTTATGAATCGAAACTCGTGCGAGGACTTTGGATATACTTATAAAAGTACCATTGCAATTTTGTATGAACATCGAATTGAGAAATGTTGCGCGCTATAATTAAAGTAAAGGATTTAGAATACAGTTAGAACCTTAATTGATAACTTCAAAACCAATTTAAAACTGTTTGCCTCCACATTTTTGTACTACATCAGGAGGTCATAGCTTTGTTATTGATGATTTGCATGTATAAAATAAAAAAAATCAAGTTTTAAATGATGTTTAAGCATTTCTTTGATATATATATATTTATTTATTTATTATTTTATTTATTTATTTTTTTCATTTTTGCATTGTTTGACGCCGATGGGAATTTTTTTTTTCTTGATCTTGTTTTGATGGTTGTTGCTGTTGTGTTGAGAATTTTATCGGTTATGTTATGGGTTGTTGGGAGTAAGATCTTTTGTCAAGAAGTTGAGTTGACCGAGGATTCGGGTCGTTGGTTGTAACTGGTGACTGTGTTCTAGCGTTGTTAGGATTGATTGCATATTATGAAAAGAAAAGAATTACGAGTGGTGATTTGGGAGATGAGTTAGAATGTTGGAAAAGCATCGGTTTGGGTAGAGAAGATTCTAGAAGTTGAGATAAGCAAGCTGTTAGACTAAGCAAGTTGTGGTACCATTTTTTTGGAATCTTTCACTTACTGTTATGTGCTTCTGAATTTGGGATAGCTAGGACTTGACATTAGTGTTTAGGATGCATGCTAGTATGACAGGTAAGACTTGAGAAGTGGGTTCTTGCTATGGACAGTATACAAAATTATCAATTGGTTCTGCTAGGCTGCTAATAGTAAGAAATTATTGTTGTCAAATCTTGGGGTTATTGTGGATTTTTTTAGTGGCTGCTGAACATTTAATTTTTGTTATTTTATGTTGCTACTACATGATTAATGGATGCAGTTAGTCTAGTTGTAGTAGGTTGTCTAAAAGTTGAGGTATCAGATGTTTAAGTTTCTGTCCTTATCAAGTTTAAGGTTTGAAATTTTATTCTTGGGTATGAGTCAGAGTTTGGGGCGTGTAGAGGAGTTTGATAAGAGGATCAGCCATAAGAAATTTTGGAAGAAGTTGTAAATGATTTTAGAAGCTTGAACAAGTCCATCGAGGCGATTTAAAATTTTAGAACTTTTGTGGGCAACAAACTTCCATTGAAATTTTTTTCTAAAATGATATCTGAAATTATTTGTTTGCATGCAAAAATAATTTTGAAGATTGCGCTGACTTGTGAGAAACATTTTAAGAAAATGTTTTGGCAACGAAAATATAATTTTTGAAAGCATGGACTTTGATAGATTTCGTGCATAAATTATTTATTTAAAACTTTTAAGCATATCTTTCAATGATTTTTGGCGGAGCTTTGACTACGACTAATGATGTAGAAAATTTTAAACTGCACTTCATGAAATTTTTTGAGAAAATCGTTCTATTGAAGCTATCTGTTTAGGAAGGTGAGTGTTGGGTCGTTAAATATTTTGGGAACTTGGGAATTTCATGGGAGCTCGAGTTCTATATTATAATTGTAAAGCTTGATCGGTGAGTATATATTAAGCACAGTATTTTGCGAGAAAGCTTTTAATTGATGATTAAGATCGACATAAATTCTTTATTGGTTATACAGACCTTTATTGCTTGAAATTGCAATCGAGGATTTAAGGTTATCGAAATAAGACAAGTATCAGATATTTTAGGTCATTAGGTGAAGAATTGTACCTCATAAGCTCACATTGAAATAGTGATTAGAAATTTCTCTCAGGATACCACCAGTTGGGAACAAATGAGAATTGTGAATTTATTTTGCAGCATGAGTTAGACAGATCCTTGATGATAGATATCAATAAGCATCAGAGTGCGCAGAGAAAGCCAATTAGCGTCAACTCTTATGGGTGAGAGGTAAGAAGAGTTAGTGTTATTATGGTCTAAGGTATTCGAACCTGGTTAGTAAGTTTTGAATTTCGAGGACAAAATTTCATTTAATGGAGGGAAGGAATTGTAGCACCTAAAATACAATATATTAAATCGCATGCATTAAATTAAATAAATATTATGATTATTATTTTTATATTTAATCGATTTAAAATTCTTTATCTGGATTATTTACTAATAAAATATTAATTATTTATTCAAATAAGTTTTGTTGTACTAACTATTTAATTAATGCTTTTAATTGTTTAAATTTATTTGTCAAAATGATTTTTATTGTGCAACTTAATTTTTTTAAATATTTTAAATGTTTAAGTTTGTTTAATTAAATGATTTTAATTATTTAGTTTATTTGTTTAAATGATCCTAACTATCCCGCTTATTTATTTAAAATGACTTGAGTTTATTGGACAATTATGTAAATGATTTTAACTGTTTAGCTTATTTATTTAAATATTTATTGTCCAAATTATTAATTTTAAACAACTTAATTTTAGCGATTTAGTTATTTTAAATCATTTTAAATCTTTAGCTTATTGATTAAATACTTTTAAACGTCGAAGTCATTATAAAGGTTTTACTCCGCTTGTGTATTTTATTTAAATGAATTTTAAAAATCATTTAGTTTATTTAAATTATTTTAATCGCTCTGTTTATTATTTAAATATTTTATTTAACACTGTGACATCAAAATAATTAAAATATTTATTTTAATTTCTAAGTTAGTGTTTAAATTTCTTCAAATGTTTGTTTGTTTTTTGTGACTCCTAAGTTCTATAATTTAAATTCCATGTCTAAATTAGCTTTGATATTTAAATTTCTAAAATTCATGGTGATTTAAATGATTTAAATTTTTTTAGAATTTAATTGTTCGGGTATTTAAATTTAATTACTTTAGATGCTTGAAATTAGTGGCATTCGGCCCCGACACGCGGTAAAGGTGGACACGGCGGAAAAATCTCATATTCTAAATTTTTATGGCCTAAAATTCTTAAAAGTTGAAGGAAATAAAAAAAAATTATTTTAAATTTTTCGGGTAAATAAAATCGCGTAAGCGCATTCTTGTGCGTAATTTCCAATATTTCTCAAAATTAGTCTTTTTGGACCCGGACTAGTGAAATTTTATTCCTAATACTTAAATTCAAATATTTTAGACTTAGAATTTAAAAATGAGTGCAAATCTACAATTTAAAATTGTAATGTCCAAACTAGCACCTTTATTAGTGCAATAGCACTTTTGTGCATATTCAACACTCACACACTCACACCTATACATACATACACTTAAAAATATCACACCACACATTTAACCCTAGCATTTTCTTAACTCTTCAGCCGCCTCACTCCATTCTTTCCCCCTGTAGTAACCCGTAACTAATTAAGGTAATTAAGGATTAATCAATGCAAAATAAGCATTCTAAGCCATGAGAGAACGGAAGTTCCTTTGAGGCAAACGGAAGCTCTGATGGCGATCGGAAGCTCCGGTGTGTAACGGTAGCTCCGGTGGTATTACGTCAGCCATGACGTAATTAAAGAACGGAAGCTCCGATCGGGAACAGAGGTTTCAATTTCCCCTATCCGCAGCCAGCCA
Organism: Henckelia pumila; assembly: GCF_033568475.1. Classification (NCBI taxonomy): domain Eukaryota; kingdom Viridiplantae; phylum Streptophyta; class Magnoliopsida; order Lamiales; family Gesneriaceae; genus Henckelia; species Henckelia pumila. The sequence continues at coordinate 167,675,480 of NC_133121.1, read as the reverse complement.
ATGAGGAGATGACACGTGGAAGATAATGGTGATCGAAAGCTCTGATGCTGTAACGGAGGTTCCGATTGTGCTATATAAATATAAGTGTGAGGGCCTCATTTCAAACCGCACCAGTTTCCTCTCCTTCACCCAGATGGCTCTATTTTAGGGCTTTGGGTACTCTTATTTTAGAGTTGGAGTAGGGAATATATTTAGTATAAGTCAGACAGTGTCTGAAATAGTAGCGGAGCTGTGCTCGTAGCTACGGAGGTGCAGTAATAGTATGCCCAAGTGGTTGGGTAGTCGCCATCAGCGGACTGACGACAGACGCAGGTATAGCTATAGTCTCCTTTAATTATTTAGGAGTATGCAATAGCTTAGTTAAGGCTTTTAGAGTATAATGAATAATACATGGGTATTTGCATTGTGGAGTTGTTGATAGGCTGGAACCTAGAGTGAGACTGCTAGAACTGCCTGTAGTAAGGTACGTAAGTACTGACTGAGATGACCAGCATGACATATATATTTTATGTGTTGCATGAGTATGTGCTATATGTTTTGCATGATTTTACTGTTTTAGCACATGAATACTTTTCATTGGACCACATCCTGAGAGATGTGAGTCACTGACAGTCTCCATAGGGAGCATGTATATCATTTTGGACTCGAGTCAAGTACGACAGTTTTCATATGAGACTTGTATCCTGTTTTGGATTCGGGTCAGGTTTTGGGGATACTCAGCCTCTGGTTTTGCTATCACTAGCAGCGACCACGACGTTGGAGGAGACGCTATAGTGATAGGTGAATATAGGAGTGACACCGCAGACTAGCTATGTAACGCCCCACTGTATCAAGACGGGTCTTTTTAGAGTGCTTATGTCCTCACTCACACGCACTCTGAAAAACTTCCCAGGGGGTCACCCATCCTATAATTGCCCCAAGTCAAGCACGCTTAACTTTGGAGTTCTTATGTGATGAGCTTCCGAAAAAAAGATGCACCTTTTTGATATGAGTTGTACATATCAAATCTTTTGTACCTCTCATTCCGGTGTGGGATCGGTTCATTCATGTCACCCGTCGCCCATTCTTTGGTGGGGTTTCCATCTTTCAGGTATTAACCACCCATATTGCGGACCATGTACCGCCCTAGAACTTTTTGGCTCCGGGTGTCACATGCCCACCAGCTTCCGCTTTGTTCGTCCCCGAACCACACCGTACTGGGAGAGGCCAGTCTCTGATACCATTTGTAACGCCCCACTGTATCAAGACGAGTCTTTTCAGCGTGCTTATGTCCTCACTCACACGCACCTTGGAAAACTTCCCAGGGGGTCACATGCCCACCAGCTTCCGCTTTGTTCGTCCCCGAACCACACCGTACTGGGAGAGGCCAGTCTCTGATACCATTTGTAACGCCCCACTGTATCAAGACGAGTCTTTTCAGCGTGCTTATGTCCTCACTCACACGCACCTTGGAAAACTTCCCAGGGGGTCACCCATCCTATAATTGCCCCAAGTCAAGCACGCTTAACTTTGAAGTTCTTATGTGATGAGTTTCCGAAAAGAAGATGCACCTTCTTGATATGAGTTGTACATATCAAATCTTTTGTACCTCTCATTCCGGTGTGGGGATCGGTTCATTCATATCACCCGTCGCCCATTCTTTGGCGGGGTTTCCATCTTTCAGGTATTAACCACCCATATTGCGGACCATGTACCGCCCTAGGACTTTTTGGCTCCGGGTGTCACAAGCTATCCAGCACATCCCAGTATATTCATGGAGCCTCTGAGTACTGTTTTACCTTGGTTTTAAATACACTTATGTGTTTCATATATTATATGTATATCATTGCTTATGTATTGAGCATAGTAGCTCACGTCCAGTATTTTTTGTATTTCTGAACACCCCATTCGACGGGGCAGGTACAGGTACATGTGATGTACCAGAGGCTCAGAGAGGCCAGTGACTGTGAAGACAGCATGATTATCTGTAGGTTTATTTTTCACTTAAGATTTAATTAATTCAATTGGGTCGTATATTTGGTTTATTTAACAGGTTGTATTCTGCCGGTCAGTATTTATTTAAGTCTTCCGCAGCGAATTATTTTATTGCATGCTTAATTATGCTCTAAAATTTGATTAGGTAGTGAATCCGGGTTGGGTCGCTACATTTATTGGTATCAGAACTGCATGCAAGAGACTTGGGATATAGTGACTAAGACTTTTTGGATTATCCTTGTAGGATTGATGAAACCTAACGAATGAGGATTTGGTCCATCATTGCCAAGATTGGCATTGGTTATTTCCATTATGCGGAATGCAAAAGTGATGAGAACACAAGTAATGGCGTATCAGTAGATAGGCTATATACAGTTTGCGGCTCATCATTGAGGCATAGTATAGCTGGTTGATAGTCGTGTTTGTGTTGCATATTTTAACATCATTCTGTTGTTGTTTTGCATGCATTTATGTGTTTTAATTTAGTATTTTGTTCGTATTTCATTTATCGTGTCTTTATTACATGTTCCCCAATTTATTTTGTATGATGTGGCATTTTGAAGAATATATGGACATAACTTTGGCCGCTCGATCCGTCAAACTCTACCGATCGAGCAAGGGAGTAGAAGCAAGGAAGATTTGAAGACAGAGATTTGGCCGCTTGATCCGTCAAACTCTACTGATCGAGCGGCCGTAAGGAGAAAAGCAGATTGTTTGGACAGAGATTTCTCGCTCGATCCGTCAAACTTTACGGATCGAGCGAGACGGGCTGTTCGGGAGGGAATTTTTATTTTTGAAAACTCTTTTATTTAGGACTTTAGTCTATTATTAGGTCATTATTCCGTTTTGTTAAGATTATTATCAGACTTTTGGGAGATAGAACACCAAGTATTCCTTGGCGGTTAGGTTTTATTCCAACTTTTCTTAGATTTATTCTCTTCTTTTGATTTTTCTTTCGTTTTTCATGAATCGTTGTGGCTAGTTTCTAGAACTTGGATGAGGAAGACAAGCCCTTGATTTTATTTGTTTGTGAGATTCGAGTTTTCAGTGTTTAATTATTATTGAGTATCAAAAGTTGTTCTGATTTATTTCATGCTTGTATGTGAGATTTTTGGATTGATCACCCTAGGATTTTACTATAAAATCTACTGCTAAATTAGAATTCAAATCCGTAATTGTTTGAATCAACTAATTTGCGAAGCAACTACAATTGATATTTTTTGCTTGTGAATTTATTAAATTGTAGGAACATCTTTTGACTAGATTAAATACATCTGCTTGTGTATGTGTTGTCTAGATTCATCAATTTTACTCGTTTGCATGTTGCCTTGAGTTTAAATCTAATCGCTTGTATTGAGTTGATTCGTTGGTAAGGATTAATTTAGAACGCTTGTGTCTAGTTAACTAAGATTAAGGTGAAACAGAAAATTTAGTTTCCAATGATGAATATTCGATAGAATTAATTATTTGTAGATAATCAATGATCGAATGAATGATTTCAAGGGTGTAGTCGACTGATACCAATGCTTGTTTTTAATTGATTTCTTCAGTATAATTTTCAATCTTGCATGTTGGTGATAAAATTTGAATTTAAGCGCTGTTAATTTTTAGTAGTTAATTCAAAACTCAAAACCACTTTTAATTTTATTTTAGAACTCATAAATTTCACTTTACTCGTGGGAACGATCCCTACTCACACTACTACAGAATTTATTTATCTGATTTGAGTTGGGTAATTTGGACGCGACACGACTGAGCGTTACCAAATTTTGGTGTCGTTGCCGGGGACGGTGTTTAATTTACTGTGTTCTCTTTATTTTTATTTTTATTTAATCTCATTTTCTTTTCTTTTCTTTGTTTCTAGTGCTTCTCCAGTCGTTCGTGCTTTCAGGTGACTCTTCTGAAGAAGAATTTTCATACGACCCAGAGATTGAAAGAACTTTGCACAGGCGAAGGAGAGAAGCTCGTAGGAGACAGGAAGAGGAAGAGATTCAAACTGAAATTCCTGAGTAAGAGATGGCTGCCAATGCAAATCTGAGCCTAAGACAATTGGGCACTCTTGATCCAAATCAACAGCCTTTATGCATTACTTTTTCTACTCTAGAAAATAATGCTACATTTGAGATTAAATCTAGACTAATTCACTTACTACCTTCTTTTCATGGTCTCACAGGTGAGGATCCTCACAAGAACTTGATGGAATTCCATGTGGTATGCACGAGTATGAAACCTCATGGAGTGACAGAGGAGCAGATCCAACTCAGAGCATTTCCTTTCTCTTTGAACAGTGCTGCAAAGGATTGCTGTATTATTTACCCTCTGGATCCATCACGACCTGGACTGAGATGAAGAGGATTTTTTTGGAGAAAATTTCCTAGCTTCTAGAGCAGCAAATATCAAAAAGGAAATATATGAGATCAAGCAATTTACGGGGGAATCACTTCACGAATACTGGGAGCGGTTTAAAAAGCTGTGTGCTAGTTGTCCACAACATCAGATAAGTGAAAACCTGTTAATTCAATACTGCTATGAAGGTTTGTTAACCCATGACAGGAGTATGCTAGATGCAGCCAGTGGAGGAGTTTTTGTGGACAAAACTCCAACACAAGCGAGGAATTTGATCGAGAACATGACTGCCAATTCTCAGCAATTTGGCACCAATAGAAGTGATCATGCACCAAAGAAAAATAGCGAGGTAAATGTCTCTTCCCTTGAGCAAATATTGATTGAACTAACGTCTCTTGTGCGTCAAATGGCTGTAGGGAATGTACAAACTACAAAGGCATGTGAAATTTGCGCTGCAGTGGGACATGCTACTGGCATGTGTCCCACATTCAAGAGGATTTAGTGAAACAGGTGAATGCTAATGGCGGATTTCCTGGACCACCACAGAGGAAATATGATCCATATTCCAACACATACAATCCAGGTTGGAAGGATCATCCAAATATTAGATACGAAAATCCCCAAGCGAATCAACCTGGACCTCAGGCACAACCGCATAATCAAGCTTATAGGCCACCGTATCCTCTACAATAGCAGCATCCTCAGATTCCAACGCCATGTGAGTTTCTTAAAAATATAGTTAAGGATCTTGAAACTAATACTCTGACTTTCCAATAGGAAACCCGAGCAAGCATCCAGAACTTGAATAACCAGATGGGACAGCTCGCCACTACAATCAACAAGTTGGAAGCACAACATTCCAAACCCAAGAGAAAACGCAAGTCCCATTACTCTAAGGAATGGGAAGAAATTGAAAGTAAAGGAGAAGGAAATTGATGCTTTATCCAAGAAGGAACAAAATGAAGATCCAAAAGTTGATGATATTGAAGCAACTCAGGAAGAAGCGCCACAAGGTAAGTTCCCTCCTCTCTCTGAATATAAGTCTGTTGCCCCTTTTCCCTTAGCAATTAAGGAATCTAGAAAAGATGAAGGGATTAAGGAACTTTATGAAACTTTTCGTAGATGTGAGGTAAAAATTTCATTGCTAGATGCTATTAAGCAGGTACCTCGCTATGCGAAGTTTTTGAAGGAATTGTGCATAGCAAAAAGGAAGCAAACATTGAAGGGTTGTCAGAAAGTGGAGTTAGGTGAGAATTTATTTGCGGTGATTCAAAGGAAATTGCCTGCCAAATGCAAGGATCCAGGTATGTTTTCTATCTCATGTACCATAGTAAATGTTAGACAAGAGAAGGACATGTTAGATCTAGGAGCATCGATCAATGTTATGTCATATTCTATTTATGCATCCTTGAAACTTGGTCCTTTGAATAAAACTGGGATTGTCATACAGTTAGAAAATATGTCTAATGCATACCCTAGGGGAATAGTGGAAGATGTGTTAGTGCAAGTGAATAATTTAGTATTTTCTGCTGATTTTTATGTGCTCTACATGGAAAATGGTGATCATAATTGCCCAATTCTGTTAGGCAGACCATTTTTGAAAACGTCGATGACTAAAATTGATGTCCACAGTGGCATACTTACTATGGAGTTTGATGGTGAGGTGGTAAAGTTTAATATCTATGATGCCATGAAATTTCCTAACAGTGATGATTGTGTTTATTCTGTTGACATTGTGGATTATTTGGCACAAGAGCATTGTGAGCATGCAGAAAAAGACAAGCTAGAGGTGGCTATTACAGCATCCATTCAGCAGGATAATGATGATGGGATTTGTTGCAATGGAGAAGTGAAAGAAATTGTGAACACTCTGAATAGTGCCCCTGAGCTACCTCAATCAGGTAATCTCGCTTATATCTCTTTACCAATTTCTAATACTCGACGTCTTCCATTTGTTTTGCAGGCACCAGTTATTGAACTGAAAACGCTGCCCAAACATCTTAAGTATGTTTTCCTTGGAGAAGGAGAAACATTGACAGTTATCATCTCCAACAGTTTGGAGGCCGAACAAGAAGAGAAACTCGTCGCGGTACTAAAGGAGAACAAGACTGCTATTGGGTGGACCATAGCAGATATCAAGGGAATCAGCCCTTCTACGTGCATGCATAGGATCTTGATGGAGGAAGGAGCAAAACCCTCGTGTCAGCCGCAAAGAAAGTTGAACCCACCTATGATGGAGGTGGTGAAGGCTGAAATTCTCAAACTCCTTTAAGTTGGAGTAATTTATCCAATCTCTGATAGTCAGTGGGTCAGTCCTGTCCAAGTGGTTCCCAAGAAAACCGGGATTACTGTGGTGAAGAACAAGGATGACGAATTGGTTCCCACCCGAATTCAAAATGGGTGAAGGGTTTGTATAGACTATAGGAAGTTAAATGTTGGAACCCGAAAGAACCATTTTCCTTTGCCCTTTATTGATCAAATGATTGAAAGGTTAGCATGTCATTCTTATTACTGTTTTCTTGATGTATATTTTGGTTATTTTCAGATTGCGATTGCACCATAAGATCAGGAGAAGACGACATTCACTTGCCCGTTCGGCACCTTCGCGTACCGACGTATGCCCTTTGGACTCTGCAATGCACCGGCCACATTCCAATGATGTATGGTTAGTATTTTTTCTGACTTTATTGAGCATATCTTAGAGGTCTTTATGGATGAATTTACTGTCTATGATGATTCATTCGAAAAATGTCTATCTAATTTTGCTCTTGTCCTAAAGCGGTGTCTCGAAACAAACCTAGTTTTAAATTCTGAAAAATGTCATTTTATGGTTGGGCAAGGTGTTGTTTTTTTGTCGTCTCATCTAAAGGGATTGAAGTAGACAAAGCAAAAATTGATATTATTCAGTCTCTACCTTATCCCGCAAGTGTGCGGGAAGTGCGTTCTTTTCTTGGCCATGCAGGTTTTTACAGGAGATACATTCAGGACTCTGCCAAGATCGCATCTCCCATGTGCAAACTGTTGCAGAAAGATGTCTCGTTTGAGTTTGATGAGCCATGCAAAATGTCGTTTGACAAACTTAAAGACTCATTGACTTCGACACCAATCATCCAACCACTGGACTGGAGCAAACTGTTTGAAATCATGTGTGATGCCAGCGACTATGCTATAGGAGCGGTTTTGGGACAGAAAGTTGGTAAAGCATCGCATGCTATCTACTACGCCTCGCGTATTGGTAGATATTGCGTGAAATTGTTTTTGTTTTTGTGGTTGTAGGAAGTTATGGACTTTGATGTGTTCAAGTGGAAATAATCCTAAAAGATGGAAGTTTAAAGGGAGATTCAAGAGTTGGAAAAGAGAAGAAAAAGGCTGATTTCGAAGTCAAGGGGCGCCCGCCCTATTCAAGGCGCGCCTGCGCTGTCATTGAGGAGTTCAAGCAGATAGTTCGAGCTGAGAGGGCGCCCGCTCTAACCATCTGCGCGCCCGTGCCGCTGAAGAAAATTCTGAAGGATTGTCGTGCGAAGTGGAGGCGCGCCCGCGCCGATTATGGGGCTCCCGCGCCATCGTCTGTATGGAAAACTAGAGTCCGATTGTTTATGGAAACTTTGGGGTTTTATTGGGTTTATTTTGGACGATTGTTAGGTCATATAAAAGGGGTTTTTCTGAGTCATTAAGCCATCTATCAGCCGCCAATACACACAATATTCTGGAGAGCACTTTTGTGAGTTTTTGAGTTGAAGAATTGAAGATTGCTGGGAACGAAGACGAAGACTTTTCGACCGGACACGGAAGAAAGACTACGACTTTGTTTTTTCTTTTTATTTTCTTTTGATTGTTGAATTATGTTTGAGATATTAAACATGATTTGGTTTTTATTGAATTTGAGCATGAACTAAACTTTTCTAGTCTAGAGGTTGACGTAGCTTGGTTGAGGCATATTCATGAATCTTTGATTTTAATAAATTGAATTTCTATAGATTAATTGTGTTTCTAGAATTGAATGTCTTCTTAATTTACTGGCCATAAATTGAGTTGTTATATTTACTTAGAATCATTGCTCGGGAGAGGGGATTTTAAGTAGGATCAATAGGAACTACACTGTTAATTGTTTATATAGTTCGGGAGAGTATATAGCTTTAATAGAACCTTTAAGGAACATCATTTTACACATATCACTACATCTAGATTTTTAATAGGGATATTGAAATCGAACTGTAGTTGATACACTCTATTTGTTGCTCGGGAGAGGGGAATAGAATAATCTAAGTGTTCTTGGTTATTAATCGAAGGAAATTCATAAAATAGATTAATTAGGATTGAATATTGTCGAGACCAAGTGAAATCAAAACCTCTGGACTATTTTTCTCTGATTGATAATTCCTCAAAATTTGTGTGTGTGTGAGCTTGATAATTCCTCATTATTTATTTTATTTTTCTGCAAAATTCTCGAAGTTTGATTTTCTAGATAAAATTAAGACTATTTTAATTACAAGTATTGAATATTTTTCAAATTACTCTTCGTGGGATCGACACTCTCTCTTTCACTATACTAAAACTTGACACTCGTACGCTTGCGAGTAAATTTTCACAACAAGTTTTTGGCGCCGTTGCCGGGAAGTAAATTTTGATTATTTTTTAGTCTTGTTACCAATTAGTATAGATTTTAATTAAGAGTTTTTATTTTATTTTATTTTATTTTAAATTACTAATTAATTTCTTCTTATTTTTAATTGCAGTCTATGCGGCGATCTCAAAGTGCGAATTCTCTACTCTTTGATCCGGAGATCGAGTGCACTGCACGTGCTTTAAGCAGAGCTAGAAGAGAAGAAATTGAAAGAATGGCTGAAGAAGTAAATCAAGCTCCCTAGGTTCCAATCAGAGATCACTTCAGGCCGACAATCCAGGCTCACTATTCTGGAATCGCTCGAGGAACTATCAACGCCAACAATTTTGAGCTGAAACCTGCTTTGATCAACATGGTTCAACAGAACCAATTTAATGGGAGCGCCACTGCTGATCCTCACCTACACCTACGCACCTTCTTGGAGATAACTGATACGGTAAAAATTAATGGTGTGTCTGAGGATATTATTTGCTTACGCTTGTTTCCTTTTTCTCTCAGGGATCAAGCCAGAAGTTGGTTGCAATCACTGCCGCTAGGGAGCATCACTACTTGGGAGGGGATGGCAGAAAAATTTCTTGCGAAATATTTTCCACCTGCCAAAACCACCCAATTGAAGATCGAAATCAGCACCTTTCGGTAGATGGACACTGAACAGCTCTACGAGGCGTGGGAAAGGTACAAAGAATTACTTAGACGTTGTCCTAACAACAATTTTGCAGATTGGGAACAGATTGAGTGGTTTTACAATGGACTGAATACGCCTACAAGGATGAATGTGGACTCTACTGCTGGAGGTACCATTTTTGCTAAGGACCATGTGCAGGCCTATGATATGCTGGAGCAGATGACGGTCAATAGTTTCCAATGACCATCTGAGCGTATGGGGGTAAAGAAGCCAGCTGGAGTGTATGCAGTGGATCCTCTCACATCCATCACTGCTCAATTATCTGCACTGACTACACAGGTAGCTGCATTGAATAAAGTGAGTGTTGCAGAACCAGCAGGTGTGTTGGGTGCTATGGATGAATCTCACTATCATGAACAAGCCCAGTACATCAATCAAAGAGGTTATGGAGGCTATCGAGGTAACCCTATCCCTAATACTTACCATCCTAGCTTGCAAAATCATGAAAATTTTTCTTATGCTAACAATAACAATGTGTTGAATCCTCCTCCGGGATACAACACAATTAAGGGTGAGGGTAAGCCTTCTTTGGAGGATGTTTTTAGTACCTTTGTGCAGGAATCAGGTAAGAGTATGGCGAGAACTGAGTCTCGCCTTGACAACTTGGAGACGCACATGGCCAACATGGGTGCTGTATTACAATCCATGGAGACTAGCATTGGGCAGTTGGAGAACGCACTGAAAGACAACAACCGCGGCCAGTTCCCTAGCAATACTGAGGTGAATCCTAAGGAACAGTGCAATGCCATAGAGTTGAGAAGTGGAAAAGAAGTTGGAGTCCAAAAACCTGCTGTTGAAGAGGAGAAATCTGAGGAAAAAGTCGAAGAGAAGGAGTCTAAACCTGAGCCAAAACCGATGTATAAGCCTCCACTTCCATACCCGCAGAGGCTCAAGAAGAAAGCATTGGATGAGCAGTTCTCCAAATTTTTGGAGATTTTCAAGAAAATTCACATCAACATCCCCTTTGCTGATGCTTTGGAGCAAATGCCAAATTATGAAAAATTCATCAAGGAAATGATGTTCAAGAAAAGGAGACTGCTAGAGAACGAGATGGTAAATTTGAATGAAGAGTGCAGTGCGGTGCTTCAAAAGAATATGCCACAAAAGCTTAAGGATCCAGAGAGTTTTACTATTCCTTGTTCTATTGGTGGTTCTTATTTTAATAATGCACTTTGTGATTTAGGGGCCAGTATTAACTTAATGCCATTATCTATTTACAGGGCCTTGGAGTTGGGAGACATGAAATCGACTAAGATTTCATTGCAATTGGCGGATCGGAGCATTACATATCCACTAGGAATTGTTGAATATGTTCTAGTCAAGGTGGATAAATTTATCTTCCCAGCAGATTTCATGATCTTGGATATTGAAGCGGATCATGGTGCTCCGCTGATTTTTGGACGCCCGTTTTTGGCTACTGCTGATGCCAAAATAGATGTCAAGAAAGGTGAATTATCGATGGGTGTGGAGTACGAACGAGTGGTCTTCAACTTATTCACGAAAGCACCCACTCCACCCATTGAAGAATTGTGTTTAATTGAGCCGGTTGTGAAGTTGGAGAGCTATCCAAGAGCCGATATTGAGGTTGAATCCAAGAGTAAAACGCCAAATTTATCGACAAAGAAAATCGCGAAGAACAAGAAAGTAAAATTTAAAAGGCGGATCGTGGAATTTATTTGGTGAGTAAAAGAGAAAGTGATGATCTAACACCGGTGAAAGTCGGGCTGACGACTTTAAACCAAGCGCTACTTGGGAGGTAACCCAAGCATTTTATTTTATTTGCTTTTATTTTTCAGTCTATTTAATTTTTGTTATTTATTTTTTTTAAGTATTTTATTCTCAATTTTTGAGCTTAATTTTGGTTAATTTTCAAAATTTTTCAGGCTCCAGAAATCTCAATTTCGAGCTGAAGGCACGCCCGCCCCATTAATCTAAGCGCCCGCGCAGCTCCTGGAACAAAATTGGCATTTTTATGCAAAGAAAAGGTGCGCCCGCGCCACTTCTCTTGAGCGCCCGCGCCTCCTCAACGCATGAAGCTTAACCATCTGCGCTTCATTTAGCGCAATCGCGCTTCCCTTCTGCACAAAACATTGCGCAAACAATCACCATATGCGCTTCTTGGAGAGCAAACGCGCAGCCAAGCTCTTCCTTTCATGCGCAAATGAGCGTTCCACCTGTGCGGAAACCTTGCACGATTGCCCTCTTCTGCAGCGCCAAAATCATGCGCTAACAATTTCCAAACAGCGCTTCTTTCTTGCGCAAATGCTTCCAGCCACATCTCCATTAGCATGCCCTGTTGCGCTATTGCGCATCCCTATAGTGCTACACCATGCGATAGTGCACTTCAGGCAGCCTGCTATGCTTTTTCTTACTATCTTGCTTGCTATGATTTTACTTTTGTGTGTTATGGTGTGCATGTATTAGTTTTCAGGATCATTTGGATGTTCATGTGGTGCTCCTCAACCATTTTAACCTTGGCATTGCGGCTGCGAAATTATTTTCCATGAATATGGAGATGAAGTTGATAACGTCGAGTACTGATGCTCGGTGTCGAAGGTATTAGTCCCTTGTTCTTTTATTGATTTTTAATCATTAGGGACAATGATTATATTAAGTTTGGGGGGATGAATCATTTTGTGCAATGATTTAGTTTATTAGTGTTATTGTGCTTAATAGATAAAATTTTTGTTTGAGTTGAATTTAAAAGAAGTCAGGAAAGAAATGGATGCATGACTGATGAAAATTTTTTGTTGTGCTATAACTGAAATCCATGATTGTCCACCTATCTGACAAATATTTTTGAGAAAATGAAACCAATTGAATGAACAATTTCCTATATACTCTGTGATTAATGCTTGAATCTGATTTTTGAGACATACAGACATAGAAATGATTGAGGCATTGTTTGGATATTTTTTGGGCCTGAATTTTATTGATGAAATTTATCCTTAGTTTCCAATTTGAGCCTGCACGTATATGAGTACATTGAGGTACGAAAAAAAAATCTGAAATTTTTGTGAAAATCATCGTTTACTGCTGATGATTATTTTTTTCTGCACTGATTAAATTTGTATGATTTAATTGTGGATTGAGACTTGTCTAGAACTAGTTCGGACACTCTTCGAGGCGAAATACGGGCAAAACTGTGATTAGGAATGATTTAGGCGATTTTTCTAAATTCGTTTGAGCCTTCAAGCTACCTATTATTTATTTGTTATCCCTAGTACCTTGTTTGAGCTTTATTGAAAATCGAATGGCATGCGTGTAAACGTGTGATTAAACCCCCATTCGTCATTTTTTTTAAGGTCCTACATTGACTACCTGAATAGCCTAAACACTATTTTCTACCTTTAAGGGAGTAATTTGAATGCTAAAATATTATATTCTCCTAGTTTTTATTTGTGAAAAATGGAATGGTGTGGTGGATGAATTGAAAAGATGAAAAGAGGTAGTAGAAAAAAGAGTTGAAAAAAGTTGTGAAAGAAAGCGTGAAAAGTTGAAAAAATCAATGAAGTGAAAAAAAAATGTGAAATTGTGAATGAAAAGGAGTTGGAATTAGAGTTTATGCATTAAATTACTCCTTATTTTGAATTCTTTTCCTTTATTTGTAGCCATGAGCCAGACCTTACTTTATAAGCTGATTAAGTCCTATTGATCGAGTCTCAGTTGCCCAATATACTAGTGGAGAAGAGTTGCGAGAATTTAGCCTATGGACTGTTGATTGATGCTTTTAATGATTATGAATTTTGATCGAAACACGCACACACTATTATTCTTTGAATTTACCTAATTGTGAGTGTTTTGATAAATATCCTATAATTTGATCCTATGCTACCTTGAAAAGTCCTCATGATCTATGAATGTGTTAGTAGGTTGGATAAAATTGGATTTGAATTTTTGAAATCACTGCTGAGGCCATTGCTCCATAATATTTCTTGGCTATTTTTGTTGGTTTGAGAGATTGAGTTTTGGAATTTTAATTTTTAATAGTTTTGCTCGGGACTAGCAAAAGTCTTAGTTTGGGGGAATTTGATAAGTGCATTTTGTGCACTTAATTTGTATATGATTTTACTTGACTTTTGGAATTTATTGGTAGATATTGCGTGAAATTGTTGTTGTTTTTGTGGTTGTAGGAAGTTATGGACTTTGATGTGTTCAAGTGGAAATAAGCCTAAAAGATGGAAGTTTAAAGGGAGATTCAAGAGTTGGAAAAGAGAAGAAAAAGGCTGATTTCAAAGTCAAGGGGCGCCCGCCCTATTCAAGGCGCGCCTGCGCTGTCATTAAGGAGTTCAAGCAGATAGTTCGAGCTAAGAGGGCGCCCGCTCTAACCATCCGCGCGCCCGCGCCACTGAAGAAAATTCTGAAGGATTGTCGTGCGAAGTGGAGGCGCGCCCGCGCCGATTATGGGGCGCCCACGCCATCGTCTGTATTGAAAACTAGAGTCCGATTGTATATGGAAACTTTGGGGTTTTATTGGGTTTATTTTGGACGATTGTTAGGTCATATAAAAGGGGTTTTTCTGAGTCATTAAGCCATCTATCAGCCACCAATACACACAATATTCTGGAGAGCACTTTTGTGAGTTTTTGAGTTGAAGAATTGAAGATTGCTGGGAACGAAGATGAAGACTTTTCGACCGGACACGGAAGAAAGACTAGGCTTTGTTTCTTCTTTTTATTTTCTTTTGATTGTTGAATTATGTTTGAGATATTAAACATGATTTGGTTTTTATTGAATTTGAGCATGAACTAAAATTTTCTAGTCTAGAGGTTGACGTAGCTTGGTTGAGACATATTCATGAATCTTTGATTTTAATAAATTGAATTTCTATAGATTAATTGTGTTTCTAGAATTGAATGTCTTTTTAATTTACTGGCCATAAATTGAGTTGTTATATTTTGTGGGGACCTCGGGTTGCTAATCTCATTTAGGGCAATTACTTAACAAATAACATTCATTAAACATCAAATCAATTAAGCAAGAGCCAAGTAAAAAAAAAAATTTTTTTAAAAAAAATTCAGTGTCTCGCTCGATCGGTGAAAAACACCCGATCGAGCGAGCACAATTGCTCAGCTCTCGGATGGAAATATAATTTGGCCTCGCTTGATCCGTCAACTTCTGCAGATCGAGCGAGCCAAAAACTCAAATCCTCTATTTTGAACAAAATAGGGCCGCGCTCGATCGGTGATTATCACCCGATCGAGCGGGCATGTTTTCCAGCAAAATCAGCAAATTTCTTTTTGCTGTCAAACCCGATTCCATCCATTCTAAATCAAAAAACATGGTCCAAAACATGATATATCAATTCCAAAACATGCATATACATATAAACAAAGTCACAAGAATTTATACATGCATTTTATTACATCCACAAGTCGCTAAAGATCGGTAAACGACAACAATTATCTCAAACTTTATACATGTAATCCAAACAAACTAGATCAAAGTTTCATGCTTCTAAAGTTCAAGACATCATCTACAACCCGAGTCCTCACGTGCTATACTCTCTCCCAGCTGTCAATGACGTCGATGACTAGCTTCTGCCTCATCTGTTGTCATGCACACATACAAAACAAGACAACAGCCGGATAAACTCCGGTGAGAAACGACTCTCAGTATAACCAACATATAGAAAGCGTTAAATAAATCGTATCGACTCTATTTAAACTCGACTCAACAAATAGAGTAAATTAACGCTTCACATAAGAACTGATTCATATAACTTTGAGGCCATCAAGATTCATAAATGATCTTGACATGGATATCCATCTAACGAGTTCGTAAACGACTCGCAAATAAGGTTAACCGCAACCTTGGCATAGAATCAATTCAATATAGCATCATATCAACTTGAATATAAAGATCCACTACCTGAGATGGATCGACAACACCACAATCAAATCAAAAACATAAACAAGTATGTGGTTTATGCGGGCCAACTCAAGGCGTTCTTGAGTTTCAAAGTCCCTACTTCGCGATGTCATCATTATACCTTCTTTTATTGAGGTTCTGAACTCTTCAAATCTGTAAGATATAATCAAAATACATATATCAAACTTTATTTCAATCTATCGTATCAAAAACGAGTTGAAAACATCATCAAGAATTCATCAATCAATCGCATTTCAAACCTCAACTCTTTCTTCGTTAGTTCAAGTCGGCGTCTTGTGTCGTTTAGCCTTCAAACTCAACTGAAACTGAATAAGAAAAATACTATAACATTCAAAACATCTCAACAACAACTTCAACTCAAATATCGGCTATCAAAACAGTTCCAAAACTCGATTAAAAGACGTAGCGTTTCAAAATTGGTAACCGACGTAATCCCGACTTCGAAACTTGTAACTCAAATTCATATATCAGCATATATCTTATAAACCTCAGTCACATAACATCATATCAGCAGCTAAACTCATCGATATACATGCTAGAAGTCATAACCAATCCATTCAATCATCCAACTTCGATCCGGTAGCGCATATACAATCGATAGAATGTTAAGAACATAACAAACACATAAAATCTGATCTTTGCTCAATAACTGATTCTGAAACCCATATAAAACATCATAAAACTTACACGAGATCGAAGCCCTCGTTATAAGGATTCCAGAACAATTTACGGAATCAAAATCGGACAACCGGTTCAAAAGTTACGGCAATTTGAATATCAAACATTCAAAGGAAAAAGGAAATGAACGCGGCTCTGATCTTGGTTTCGAAATTTGCTGAACAAAATATGATTCTTACACGTTGCACATGCTGAGTAATAATTCTAAAATCGGATAGCTTCAATAGAAATTGCAATTTAGTCCCTCAATTCTTCAATAATTGCAATTCGGTCATCGGCCCTTATTTTAATTCAATTTCAATCCTAAATAATTTAAGAATATTAGAATTTAAATCAAAACTCTAAATATTCCCAAATAAAATATACTCGGATTAAAATCAAATTAAATTTGGATTAATTTCTAATTAATCTCGGGCCTTACATTTCTCCCCCACTAAGACATGAGTTCGTCCTCGAATTCATAAACAGTATAGATATATAGACTGCATGCTCATAAAAATAAAGAATAACTGAAAACTGAATAAGAACTCACATCAGTGGAATAGATAAGGAAATCGTTGCTTCATATCATTTTCAAATTCCCACGTCGCCTCTTCAACTCCATGTCTACTCCATTGAATCTTCACCAATGAAATAATCTTCGTTCGGAGTTGCTTCGTCTTCCTATCAAGAATCTGCATAGGTCGCTTGAAGTAGCAAAGAGTGTCATCCAACTCAGCTTCATCAGATCGAATTACATGAGATTCATCAGAACTATACTTCCTCAACATCGATACATGAAAGACATCATGTATTCCAGATAATGACATAGGAAGAGCGAGTCGATAAGCTAGATTGCCTATCTTCTCGAGAATCTAATACGGCCCAATATACCTCGGAGATAATTTTCCTCGTTTGCTAAATCGAACTGTGCCCCTGAACGGTGAAATCTTCAGAAACACTCTATCTCCCTAATCAAAAGATAACGGCCGTCATTGTATATCTGCATTTCTCGTCTGTCTGTGATGTGCTATTCTCATTCTCTGTTGTATCAGTTTCACTTTCTCAGTCATCTGTCTGATCATATCTGGCCCTAACTCAGGTACTTTAGAAACATCATCCCAATACAAAGGCGATCGACACTTCTTCCCATATAAGGCTTCGAATGGTGTCATCTCTATACTCGTCTGATAACTGTTGTTATAAGAAAATTCCACAAGTGGTATAAAATTTTGCCATGTAACACCAAAATCAAGTACTACAGCTCTAAGCATATCCTCAAGCGTCTGAATAGTTCGTTCGGATTGACCGTCAGTTTGAGGATGGTAAGCAGTACTCAAATGTAAGCGCGTACCTAGAGCTTCCTGTAGGCTATGCCAAAAGTGTGAAGTAAACCTCGGATCTCGGTCAGATACTATCGACTTTGGCACACCGTGTAGTCTTACCACTTCTCGAATATAGAGATCCGCCATTTGATCATGACGATAAGTCATTCGATAAGGAATAAAGCACGCAGATTTCATCAATCTGTCGATGATCACCCAAATAGCATCGCATCCTCGAGATGATCGTGGCAACTTCGTTATAAAGTCCATGGAAATGTGGTCCCATTTCCATTCAGGAATCGATAAACTCTGTAATAAGCCACCTGGTTTCTTTCTTTCAGCCTTCACCTGTTGGCATTTCAAACATTTAGATACAAATTCAGTCACATCAGACTTTATTTGTTTCCACCAGTACTGACTCTTCAAGTCGTTGTACATCTTTCTGCCTCCAGGGTGAACACTATAGCGACTGCAATGGGCTTCTTTCAAAATATTCTGTCTAAAATCTGCAATATTGGGAACAAATATTCGGTCATTCACATACAAGATATCATCGTCACTAACCTTGTACTCAGACTGATGTCCTGATCAAATCATTTCAATCGATTTCTGCACATTCTGATCGGCTTTTTGTGCTTCTTTAATACGAATCAATAACTCTGGCTCAGCACTGATTTCATACACTCTAATTGGCCTTCTATCTGTCTCAAATACATACCCCGAAATACAACAATCTTCAATCAAATTAGATACACCTATCGTAGACAAGGATAAAGCACATACCTTTCTACTCAGGGCATCCGCTGCTGCATTAGATTTTCTCAGATAATATTTGATTTCACAATCAAAATCCTTCAATAAATCAAGCCATCGTCGTTGTCTCATATTCAATTCAGATTGTGAGAACAGATACTTCAGACTTTTGTGATCAGAAAAGATTTCAAACTTCTCGCCGTATAATAATGTCTCCAGATCTTCAATGCAAAGACAATTGCAGCCAATTCAAGATCATGAATCGGATACCTGACTTCATGTGGTTTCAGTTGTCGAGAAGCATAAGCGACAACATGTCCTTTCTGCATTAAAATACATCCCAAACCCTGGTGAGAAGCATCACAATAAACAACAAAATCACCAGTACCTGTAGGGATTATTAAAATCGGCGCTGTCGTCAATCTCTTCTTAAGTTCGATAAAACTTCTTTCACACGCCTCAGACCAAAGAAATGGTGCATTCTTCTGTGTAAGCTGTGTAATAGGCTTCGCTATCGATGAAAAATCTCGAATGAATCGACGGTAATAACCTGCCAAGCCCATAAAACTTCGAATTTCTGGCACAGATGTCGGTCTCTGCCAACTGATCATAGCTTCAACCTTACTCGGATCCACTGAAATGCCATCTCCTGAAATTACATGACCAAGAAAAACAACTCGCTGCAACCAAAACTCACATTTGGATAACTTGGCATACAATTTCTCTTCTCTTAATATTCTCAATACAGTTCGGAGATGATCAGCATGTTCACACAGATTCTTAGAGTATATCAAAATATCATCGATAAAGATAATCACAAAATCATCTAAATATCTTTGAAATACTCCATTCATCAATCCCATAAAAACTGCTGGTGCATTCGTTAGACCAAAAGGCATGACTATAAATTCATAATGGCCATACCTGGTTCTAAACGCAGTCTTAGGAATGTCTTCGTCTCTAACCCTCAGTTGATGATATTCGGATCGTAGATCAATCTTTGAATATACCGACGAACCCTGCAATTGATCAAATAAATCATCGATACGAGGTAAAAGATAGCGATTCTTTACCGTTGCTTTGTTCAATTGCCTGTAGTCAATACATAATCTCATCGATCCGTCCTTCTTTCGAACAAATAATACCGGAGCACCCCAAGGGGAAACACTCGGTCTGATATATCCCTTAGCCAACAAATCTTCGAGTTGGTCTTTTAATTCTTTCAGTTCAATCGGTGCCATTCGGTAAGGTGCTTTTGATATCGGCTGTGTACCTGGCATCAATTCAATACCGAAATCTACTTCTCTGTACGGTGGCAATCCTGGAATCTCATCAGGGAATACATCTGCAAACTCACTCACCACCGATATATCAGTCAATTTCGGACTAGTCTTCAGTATATCGATTGCATAAATAAGGAATCCTTCTGCCCCTTTCTGTAACAAGTCAGTCATAGAAAGAACAGATATCAAAGGAATTTTGGCTCGTGATCCCTTACCATAGAATTTCCATTCATCAGTCATATCAGGTCTGAACTTCAAAATCTTCTGAAAATAGTCAACTGTTGCTCTGTACTTGGTTAACATATCAATACCAATTATACAGAAATCAGATAAACCAAGAACGATACAGTCAAGCTCAACTTCATTATCTTCGTACTGTAGTACACAGTTTCTAACAGACTTCACTGATACTATACCTTTTTCCCAATGGTGAAGATATAGACACTACAGTAGCTAATGACTCAACAGACAATGAATACAACGTAACAAATTGTTCAGATATGAAGGTATGCGACGCACCAGTATCGAATAAGACATAGGCAGGATAACCAGAAATAAAACAGTTACCTGCAATCACATCGTCCGGTGCTGCTTGTGCTTGCTCTTCTGTCAATGCAAACACTCGTGCTTGTTGCCTCGGAGGTTGATTCACCATCTGACCTCCTCCTCTACTCGATGCTGCAGGCTGTGGTTGAAAAAAGTGAACAGAAGATGTAGATTGACCTACCGATCTCGATGATCCCGCACCCTGTGCACCTTCAGAACCTCGTTGTGGACACACTCGTGCAAAATGTCCCATCTTGTTGCAAATGTGGCAGCTTCCAAATACACCTCGGCATTGTTCATTGGTATGGCGTCCACCACACTTGGTGCAATACACATCAGACTTCTGTCCAGCCCTAGATTGTCGGGAACTACCTGAACTCGAAGAGTTACTACCACCAGATCTCTTGAACTGTTTACTTTTGCCCTTGAAGAAGTTCTTCTTTCCACTACTGCTACCTCCAGCTTCAAATCGAGGTGGCGGTGGAATCTGTGACTGTTCTTGGGACTGTCTCACTGGCTGTGGCACAAACTGTGCTCCTCGTTGTTTTAGTATCCCTGCTTCTGCACCCTTTGCTCGATTCAGAGCATCAGCAAAGGTATTCGGTCTTCCCGAATTCACAAGTGTAAACACATCAGGATTCAAGCCATTGATAAATTGATCGGCTTGAGCTTCATCACTAACAGCAAAATGTGGAGAAAACTTCAACAAGCTAGTGAACTTTGCAACATATTCCTCGATATTTAACTGTCCCTATTGCAAACTCGCAAACTCTGCTCCTTTGTCCTTACGATAAGACACAGGAAAGAAACGCTGATAGAAAGCAGTTCCAAATACAGACCAGGTAATAATAGTACATTGGTTCTCCAATGCTTTCTTCGTAGCTATCCACCAACTCTTGGCAAGGCCATGCAGTTGATGAATAACCAGTCTCACACGACGATCTTCTGAATAGTCAATAGACTCGAATAACTGCTCAATATCTTCCAACCAGTTTTCACATTCTACAGCATTCTCTGTTCCTTGCAACTTCGGTGGTTTGAATGATTGAAATCATTTCAGAAGTTTCTCCATCGGATTAGCATCACTGAACTCATCAGTAGAAGTACTACCCTGTCCATGTTCAGTTGCTGTCACTGGGACCTGTGCAGCATTTGTCTGTTCAGGCTCATTCATAGCCAATGTCTGTCTAACCCTCGGTGCTGGTCGGGGAGGCATATCTGATAATCAAACAGATTAGTGTACAATTCAATCTCAATTACAACAAGTCTGTTGCAGTCCACATTGCCTTCATAAAAGATCGAGTTTCGATTCATCCTCATAATACATGCTAGTACTTCAATCAAATAACCAGATAGCATGTAATTCAAACCATTGTATAGCATATTCTTCGCAAATTATCACAGCATCATGTGACAATTTAATATCTGTAATCAATC
Source organism: Henckelia pumila (assembly GCF_033568475.1). NCBI lineage: Eukaryota > Viridiplantae > Streptophyta > Magnoliopsida > Lamiales > Gesneriaceae > Henckelia > Henckelia pumila. Next base: position 167,653,958 of record NC_133121.1, on the reverse strand, counting down.
AATCATATACCATACAATTATGAAAGCAATAAATAAATCAGAATAGAAGACTCGATCTACCCCGCTCATCTATTCTCAGTCCGAGAAACTTAAGCTCTGATACCACCTGTTGTGGGGACCTCGGGTTTCTAATCTCATTTAGGGCAATTACTTAACAAATAACATTCATTAAACATCAAATGAATAAAGCAAGAGCCAAGTAAAAAAAAAATTTAAAAAATTCAGTGTCTCGCTCGATCGGTGAAAAACACCCGATCGAGCGAGCACAATTGCTCAGCTCTCGGATGGAAATATAATTTGGCCTCGCTCGATCCGTCAACTTCTGCGGATCGAGCAAGCCAAAAACTCAAATCCTCTGTTTTGAACAAAATAGGGCCGCGCTCGATCGGTGATTATCACCCGATCGAGCGGGCATGTTTTCCAGCAAAATCAGCAGATTTCTTTTTGCTGTCAAACCCAATTCCATCCATTCTAAATCAACAAACATGGTCCAAAACATGATATATCAATTCCAAAACATGCATATACATATAAACAAAGTCACAAGCATTTATACATGCATTTTATTACATCCACAAGTCGCTAAAGATCGGTAAACGACAACAATTATCTCAAACTTTTTACATGTAATCCAAACAAACTAGATCAAAGTTTCATGCTTCTAAAGTTCAAGACATCATCTACAACCCAAGTCCTCACGTGCTAGACTCTCTCCTAGCTGTCAATGACGTCGATGACTAGCTCCTGCCCCATCTGTTGTCATGCACACATACAAAACAAGACAACAGACGGATAAACTCCGGTGAGAAACGATTCTTAGTATAACCAACATATAGAAAGCGTTAAATAAATCGTATCGACTCTATTTAAACTCGACTGAACAAATAGAGTAAATTAACGCTTCGCATAAGAACTGATTCATATAACTTCGAGGCCATCAAGATTCATAAATGATCTTGACATGGATATTCATCTAACGAGTTCGTAAACGACTCGCAAATAAGGTTAACCGCAACCTTGGCATAGAATCAATTCAATATAGCATCATATCAACTTGAATATAAAGATCCACTACCTGAGATGGATCGACAACACCACAATCAAATCAAAAACATAAACAAGTATGTGGTTTATGCGGGCCAACTCAAGGTTAGTCGTTCTTGAGTTTCAAAGTCCCTACTTCGCGATGTCGTCATTATACCTTCTTTTATTGAGGTTCTGAACTCTTCAAATCTGTAAGATATAATCAAAATACATATATCAAACTTCATTTCAATCTATCGTATCAAAAACGAGTCGAAAACATCATCAAGAATTCATCAATCAATCGCATTTCAAACCTCAACTCTTTCTTCGTTAGTTCAAGTCGGCGTCTTGTGTCGTTTAGCCTTCAAACTCAACTAAAACTGAATAAGAAAAATACTATAACATTCAAAATATCTCAACAACAACTTCAACTCAAATATCGGCTATCAAAATAGTTCCAAAACTCGATTAAACGACGTAGCGATTCAAAATCGATAACCGACGTAATCCCGACTTCGAAACTTGTAACTCAAATTCATATATCAGCATATATCTTATAAAACTCAGTCACATAACATCATATCAGCAGCTAAACTCATCGATATACATGCTAGAAGTCATAACCAATCCATTCAATCATCCAACTTCGATCCGGTAGCGCATATACAATCGATAGAATGTTAAGAACATAACAAACACATAAAATCTGATCTCTGCTCAATAACTGATTCTGAAACCCATATAAAACATCATAAAACTTACACGAGATCGAAGCCCTCTTCGTAAGGATTCCAAAACAATTTATGGAATCAAAATCGGACAACAGGTTCAAAAGTTAAAGCAATTTGAATATCAAACTTTCAAAGGAAAAAGGAAATGAACGCGGCTCTGTTCTTGGTTTCGAAATTTGCTGAACAAAATATGATTCTTACACGTTGCACATGCTGAGTAATAATTCTAAAATCGGATAGCTTTAATAGAAATTGCAATTTAGTCCCTCAATTCTTCAATAATTGCAATTCGGTCATCGGCCCTTATTTTAATTCAATTTCAATCCTAAATAATTTAAGAATATTAGAATTTAAATCAAAACTCTAAATATTCCCAAATTAAATATTCTCGGATTAAAATCAAATTAAATTCGTATTAATTTCTAATTAATCTCGGGCCTTACATATTTACTTAGAATCATTGCTCGGGAGAGGGGATTTTGAGTAGGATCAATAGGAACTACACTGTTAATTGTTTATATAGCTCGGGAGAGTATATAGCTTTAATAGAACCTTTAAGGAACATCATTTTACACATATCACTACATCTAGATTTTTAATAGGGATATTGAAATCGAACTGTAGTTGATGCACTCTATTTGTTGCTCGGGAGAGGGGAATAGAATAATCTAAGTGTTCTTGGTTATTAATCGAAGGAAATTCATAAAATAGATTAATTAGGATTGAATATTGTCGAGACCAAGTGAAATCAAAACCTCTGGACTATTTTTCTCTGATTGATAATTCCTCAAAATTTGTGTGTGTGTGAGCTTGATAATTCCTCATTATTTATTTTATTTTTCTGAAAAATTCTCGAAGTTTGATTTTTTAGATAAAATTAAGACTATTTTAATTACAAGTATTGAATATTTTTCAAATTACTTTTCGTGGCATCGACACTCTCTCTTTCACTATACTAAAACTTGACACTCGTACGCTTGCGAGTAAATTTTCACAACAAACCACTTGCTTTGGTGCCTCTGATTTGGTGTCAGATTTTGGTTTGGACACCAGCTTGTTGTCCTCCCGTTTTGCAACGTTCGGACGCCAAGAAGTCGACGATCCTCCACCTGAAGGAAATCGGCCAGCTCCTCTTCTCTTGAGCTGCTGCTCCAGCTTCATGGCCGTCTGCACCATCTCATCCAAATCAAAATAGTGATGAAGCTCCACTTGGTCTTGGATTTCTTTATTCAAACCGCACAAAAATCAAGTCATTGTAGCTTCATTATCCTCCTCAATGTTGGTCCGAATCATCGTGGTCTCCAACTCTTTGTAGTAATCCTCCACGCTCTTTGGACCCTGCTTCAAAGTTTGTAAACGCCTGTACATATCACGATAATAATGGTTAGACACAAACCGCTTCTTCATGACACACTTCATCTCTTCCCATGTCTCAATAGGCAGCTCTCCACACCTCCTTCTAGTGGTCACTAATTGATCCCACCAGATTAACGCATAGTCTACAAACTCAACCATTGCCAACCTCACTTTCTTAAGATCAGAATAGTGATGACAATCAAACACAAACTCCACACGCTTCTCCCATTCCAAATACGCCTCCGGATTAGACTTCCCATGAAACGCTGAAATTTTCATCTTAATGCTACTAATATTCCCATCCTCCATAATTCCCTCCGTATATTTTCCACGCACCGCTTCTCGCCTATGCCTACCCCCATGTACTCTTCTCTCCCCATCCCAATTTTCATCAAAACTCTCCTCATCATCTTCAAAATCATTCCCCTTCCTATTTTTATTGTTTTTTCCACTACCACTACTCTCCTCCAATTTACTCATCCGCTCATGAAGAGGTTCTAACTCCGTTCTCATCACCCTAGTCAACTGCCCCATCAAAGCCTCCATTTGAACCTTGGAAATTCTTTGGTTCACACTTTCACTAACATCTTTATTAGGATTCATGGTACCTGCAAGAAAATCTTTAGTAATAAATTTTCTCACACAAATTCTCACAGTTCACTCCAAACGAATCACTCAATCACTTCTTTTTTTTCACTCAAATTTATGGAGAGGCTTTGCTTTGTAGTAAAAAATTCAAACCTTCAAGTTTAAAAACTTTTAAACGCTTGAAAATTGACCCACAAAGATTGACGAAAACAATCAAGAAATTTTATGGACAAATTAACTTTGACTCGCGCCCAAGAATGAACAAAGACAAAGGAATTGGCCACAAGCTACTTTTCTTCACTTTTTTTTTGAATTTATAAGTTGTAGCACAAGACACGAGACTTGGATAACAAGTTTGAAAGAAACAGTTTTGAAATTTGGAAAATAATAGACTCAAATGAAGAACAAAGGGTGAAGAACAAAGAACACGAAGAACAGAAATAGATGAAGATAGATACTTACTTGATTCAAAACCTGGCTTTGATACCAAATGATATGAATCTTGATGTGTAATATTAGCAAACATGATTACAAATCTGAATCGCACCCTCTAATCAATAAACAAAAGATCCAAAGTTTTGCCCAATCTTTGAAACAAATAAAATTGATAAAATTTTGGATTCCCACCTTTAATCGACGGAGCGATTAACAACAGATATCACAACAATTGAAACCAAAGAAAACCTTTAGATAACTTGTATCTGAAAATCTTCAGTGAGAAATCAATCGACAAACGCTTCCAAGTTATTAAACTGGAAAAAGTTTGATTTGAAAAGCCAAAGCAAAGTTTTGAATAAAATTCTAGAGAGAATTTCAATAATTTGTGTATAAACTGAATCTGAATTATTATTAATGAAAATAAACAAATTATTTATAGCTTACAATCAAAAATAAAAGATAACGCAAAATATTGCAAAGATATCACAAGATATCATCTAAAAGTTTCCTAATAGATATAAAATACTCAAAATAATAAAATAATTTTTAATTCCCAAAACACACAAAAAACACCGCAATGTGTGTATTTCTCGAACACGCGCAGATGCACCTCAATCCCCCGCAGATGCGCGATACTCCAGTAGTTTGTGATTTCCAACGCACGCAGATGCATAACTCTTCCCGCAGAAGCGCTAAATCAAAGAAACCCAAAACGCCGCATATGCACCAAAGTTTCCCGCATATGCACAACATTCTAGAAACCAAAGAAACTAAAACACTGCATATGCACAAAATTTCCCGCATATGCACAAAACTCCAGACACTTAAGAAATCCCATTTGCGCAAAGGCGAGATGATTCGCGCAGATGCACGGCCCCTGGCGCAGATGCGTGAGCTCCGGCGCAGATGCGTGAAATCATTCCACTTCCATTCGATTGCTGCACCAATTTTTCATCACTTTGTTGATCCTTTTCCACTTCAAGAACATTTAAACATCCTTCAAATTTATCTTCAATATCATCAACACTATCTTGATAATTTGTCATGAAACTTTGAAGGGCTTCTTTAAATTTCTTGCTTTGACCTCTCGTAATTGGTCCTTGTGGCATCGCCAACGGTTCTTTAGCTTCCTTAGTCACTTGTTCAATATGCGCACCATCCATGATCGCATCAAACTCGCCCCTGTTTTGCCGACCAATTCTTTTCTTAGCCGCCGCCGGGTCATCTTGTTCTAGAAGTTCAATTTCCTGGCCCTTTTCCCTGCTACGCCGCCACCCTAATCGTCCGTTTCGGCCATCACTCAGCCACACCAGCTCTCGTTTTCTCCAATCACTCCGAGTTTGCCGGATTTTTGCCCGTCTCTCTATTTCAGATTTATTATGGGGCCTGAAAGAGTTCAACTCACCGGCGAATCTTCTAATCCACGCTCCGCGACCTCTGCCTCGTCACAAGCCCTTGCCGAAAAATTTGTTAGCCAAGTGGCCCGTGATCGATACGATCATGCCAAGGTAAACCACTCTCCTATTCCCGAACGCGGATTTGAACTTGATTACTCTAATAGCGAGATTTATCCTATGATTGTTCAACGTGGTTGGGAAGTATTTTGTAAACAACCTCAAGCCGCGATCGTCCCTATTGTGCATGAATTTTACGCAAATGTTGCGGAGAGGACTGATGGGAAAGCGTTTGTTCGAGGAAAACTAATATATTTTGAGCTGAATGAATTGAACTCTCTGCTTGAGACTCCGGATGTCGAGGATACCCTGTATCCCACAAACTCGACCCGAATTTGGATGAGGTAATCGGCCAACTGGCTTACGAAAGAGATTCGTGGCTTGATCTTGTTTCTTCCATGATTTTTAAGGAGCACTACTTGCAATTGATTCCGGACACCTGGTATATTTTTCTAACTAAACGGCTTATGCCGATCCTTCACACGAGTGATGTTAATCTTGAGCGTGCCTTACTTCTCTACGCTCTCGATTTGGGTTGGCAGAAAAATGTGGGATGCGTGATACACAGCGAGATCCAACGATCGATTACTTCCATCGCCTTGGGTCTCTACTTCCCGATGATTATTACAACACTGTATGTCCGTGCCGGTGTTCCCACTTGCTCCGATGAAGAATGGTTGCAGCCCATGCGTCCCGTGGACAAAGCTGCAATTGATGCCAAGAAAGCCTACAGGGTCAAGAACTTTGTGGAGGATGGGCGATTCTTTATTCGTCAGGTACCCCCTAGGCCACCTCCTCCTTATCGTCGTGCTCAAGCTGATTCCATCTGCGAGCTCACAGCCTTTGCTCATCACCAAAATGAGTTCAATTCTGTGGCTGCACATAACTCTCAAGTTGTGGATGCTCTCCTTCGAGGTATTTCCTTGCATCTCGACCTTGATACGACCTTTGTTCCAGCTGCTTTGCCCTACCCTCCGCCCTTCCAGTTTCAGTACGCCAGTCCTGTTCCCCCTTCTGAGGCCGAAGAGGAGGACGACGCCAACCAGTAAACCAGGGGAGTTTTGTTTTGCATTTTGCATTGCATTGTCATTTCGTTCTTTCTTTGTGTTTTGTGTTTTGCAGCATTGAGGGCAATGCTTCATTTAAGTGTGGGGGGTGCATTCATGATGTTGCATTTGCTTTTGTTGCGTATTTGCATTTAGTTCGTGATTTGTGTTGTCGTTGTTTCATGTGTTTAGTATGCATAAGTTGAGGATGGAATTATCGCCTATGATGAGGAAGTTGAGAAAAAAATGAATTTTTTGTGAAAAATTTTACTCCGGATTAGATATGAGAAACCGTAGGTTGACTGATGAATATTTCAAGCACGCATGTTTACCAGTGAATCGTAGTGATGTGTTAAATACTGTGGATGTCTGTTGGATCATTGCACGATAAAATAGGTGTTTGTGGAACTTGATAGTTTTTGAATCTTGATGATCTCGTTGATATGACATATACACTTTTGGGCGAACCTTTTTGAACTTTTTATAAAGCATTGGTGAAAAAATTAACTCCATCCGGGTTGCGAACAAGAAGATTGAAATTCTAATCGTCTTGTTTGTGGCTAAGTATGCGGATAACATGGGTTTAAAAATTTGAAAAATTTTAAAATACCAATTCCATCCGAGCTTGGAATGTGAATGAAATTATATTCACTATTTCATAGCTAAGTTTGCGGATCTAATGGGATTGTAGTTCCATTCGGTCTATAGACGAGGGATCGAATCCTATCTAGTTATAGCTAAGTATGCGGGTAATTATTGAAACTTTTAAAATTGTCGGGTGAAAAATCCGACGATGCGTAATTATATCTCAAGAAAGTTGTGTTGTGTTGATGGATTGTTGAGAGGAGGGTTCTTGATTGTGAAGCTTACACTGGATTATTATAGGTCGACGAACAGTCTTGAAACTTTGTCTTTTGAAATTGCATGTAGCTGGGCTAACATGTCACACACACACGTTCACATTCGACTGAAGGTGTATCATTGATAATCAAGACCAGTTGTGAGCTTATTTTTGTGTGGAAAAAACTTCTCTGAGGCTATGTTATGCATGATTCGTCCTTGCTTATGTGTTTGTTATGTTTTCATTTTGTTTTTGCATGACTTGCTCGAGGGCGAGCAAAGATTAAGTGTGGGGGAATTTGATAGTCGTTTTTGTGTTGCATATTTTAACATCATTCTGTTGTTGTTTTGCATGCATTTATGTGTTTTAATTTATTATTTTGTTTGTATTTCATTTATCGTGTCTTCATTACATGTTCCCCGGTTTATTTTGTAGGATGTGGCATTTTGAAGAACATATGGATAGAACTTTGGCCGCTCGATCCGTCAAACTCTACCGATAGAGCGGCCATAAGGAGAAAAGCAGAATGTTTGGACAGAGAATTTCTCGCTTGATCCGTCAAACTTTATGGATCGAGCGAGACGAGCTGTTCGGGAGGGAATTTTTATTTTTGAAAACTCTTTTATTTAGAACTCTAGTCTATTATTAGGTCATTATTCCATTTTGTTAAGATTATTATCAGACTTTTGGGAGATAGAACACCAAGTATTCCTTGGCGGCTAGGTTTTATTCCAACTTTTCTTAGATTTCTTCTCTTCTTTAGATTTTTCTTTTGTTTTTCATGAATCGTTGTGGCTAGTTTCTAGAACTTGGTTGAGAAAGACAAGTCCTTGATTTTATTTATTTGTGAGATTCTAGTTTCAGTGTTTAATTATTATTGAGTATCAAAAGTTGTTCTGATTTATTTCATGCTTGTATGTGAGATTTTTGGATTGATCACCCTAGGATTTTGCTATACAATCTACTTCTAAATTAGAATTCAAATCCGTAATTGTTTGAATCAACTAATTTTCGAAGCAACTACGATTGATATTTTCCTCTTGTGAATTTATTAAATTTTAGGAACATCTTTGGACTAGATTAAATATTCTGCTTGTGTATGTGTTGTTTACATTCATCAGTTTTACTCATTTGCATGCTGCCTTGAGTTTAAATCTAATCGCTTGTATTGAGTTGATTCATTGGTAAGGGTTAATTTAAAACGCGTGTGTCTAGTTAAATAAGATTAAGGTGAAACAGAAATTTAATTTCCAATGATGAATATTAGATAGAATTAATTATTTGTAGATAATCAATGATCGAATGAATGATTTCAAGGGTGTAGTCGACCAATACCAAGACTTGTTTTTAATTGATTGCTTTAGTATAATTTTCAATCTTGCATGTTAGTGATAAAATTTGAATTTAAGCGCTGTTAATTTTTAGTAGTTAATTCAAAACTCAAAACCCCTTTTAATTTTATTTTAGAACACATAAATTTCACTTTCCTTGTGGGAACGATCCCTACTCGCACTACTACAGAATTTATTTATCTGATTTGAGTTGGGTAATTTGGACGCAACACAACTAAGCGTTACCACTGGTCGAAGATCATCTGGATTTCAGCCAGAGAAGACTAGAAGAAAAGATCAAGTATTTTGCGTCAGAAGCATATGAGGTCTTTTTGGAATGATGGTGTGTAACAACCCATGTGGCTTCAGTCCGAAGAGATTCTCCACTCGTAGTTGGAGAAAGTATCATATAGACCTTCGCCAGGAAATGCCTCGAGTGGCTAAGGCATGACTGGCCTTGAGCGTAAGGTCATTAACCTCATGCAGAACATGAACCTGCCTGTATGCTTGTGTCGATGCTTTCGGTAAGCATACGGGAAACTTCATGTTCAAAATCATGGGATGGATGCAAGAAAAACCCTGACGTTAGATCGTGAGCAGAAGAAGTCGGCTGACATGCACTGATGCAGAGCATAGCTAGTTAGCGAGTTTTAGTTGTAATAAATCATCAGACTCAGGTTGTATCATTTCGAGCTACTGATTGTACATTTTCATTGTATTTTAGGATACTTAATTTGTATTAAATGGGATTGTAATAAAGATATTGTACATAAACTTGGAAGAAATGATACATGTTCTATTTTGAGATTTATCCAGCGAATCGTGGATCTAGTTGATTAGTGTTCAACAGTCGTATTCATGGATATTGAGTAGGCCGATTTTAACTGCTTGAATTGTGGTTAGTCTAGGTGTTTTCCTAGGACGACCTAGTTAGTCAGTGAACTAAGTTAGTGCCAGTAATGAGTGACTCGTCAGTGGGCATGGATTATGTTCTGGGTTGTTTCCTTGGAACAGTAGTCTGACCTTGTCTAGGTTGAGATTTTGTGCTGATGGGTTTCATCAGGAACCAGGTCGAGTATATGCCAAGAGTTGTGGACTATGACCATGACTAGACGTGAGGAGGTGCGACCCTATGCCGGTGTACCTAGAAGCCTTTGCGCTTCAGGAGGCGGCGGTGGGAAGGTTACTCAGTCTATGGATTTGGTAGCAGTCACGACGAGGTATGACCTTGGATTAGATACCTAGTTGGTATCAGGATTTGGATATTGTCTAGCTTTTGTCAGAGATATTAGGTTGAGTTTGCTGCTGTCAGAACCAGTCTTGGAGGAATTTTCTTGACGAATGTGTACTCTGAGCAGATAGGTTTTGGACTTTTGGATACTGCTAGATGTATGGATCTAGTAGATAGACAGATTTATACCAGTGTTGACATGGAATGTCGAATGATGTCTTCAGGGGATTGAAGCATAGTGTTTCCATGAGATGGAAATTATCTAGGTTGATAGATTGCAAAAGTTTCTTGGGTTTAGTTTGCCTTGATGTTCGCTTTGAGTGAACAAGGTAACGAGTTAGCAGTACCTGGAGGGCGCAGGACTTGTACTAGTGACTACTAGAAGCTGTTGTCAGACTCTGCCAGAATAAATATGTCGAATCAGGTGTGATTCTTGTGATTCCAAGTGTTTGGGAATAGTTTCACTTGCGGTGGCTAAGTCAAGGTTATTGATTAAGCCACGGTAGATCGATGAGTTTGATAAGTGGAGCCCAATCAGTGATGATTAGGATCGAGAAGTACTTGGGATAGTATTTTGTCGCTTTATGCTTAGGAGATGAGTACTTGGTACAATCTCAGAGCAGTCGGTGATTTGGGTATATTTAGAGTCTCTAGGATTGCCAGAGATGGATCTTTTGGGATTGCTACTAATCGAGGACGATTGCAAATTGACTTGTATAGTCAAGTTACGTGATAAATTGACAGTAGAAACAAGAAAAGGGATTGGTAGTTCCCAGGATAGTGTTTTCCTGATCAAGGGAAGCCGAAATTGCTCCAAGAAATTTCTTAGCGGTAGTAATAGTATACACAAGTTCGAGTGAGGAAGGGATCAAGTGGTTGCTCCAGGTTAGTGGTAGTCATCCACTAACAACAATTTTCGAAGATTGTCAACCGTAAATTTAAGAAAGTGTTCATGAGATGATGTCTTAGTACATTGTTGGGTTTGAGATTCAACAAGTAACATGTACCCTAATGAAAATCAGGTGTCTGATTGTGAGGTGTGACATTAGCTAGGATCTAGTTCTTGAGATCTAGCAGAATGTGTCACTAATTTTCAGCGTGTGGTACACGATGTCATTGAGATGACTGAGATAGTCGGTGATCGACTTAGTAGCCAACGAGATTTGCTGTTGGATTGGAAGACTTCGTAGGATTGCAATAAAACAACTTCATTCTTTTCAGTCAACAAGTCACATCCGTGCGGACTGATTGTCAAGAATATTGTGTTTCAGCAATGGAAAATTGTAAGGCCCGAGATTATTTAATTTTAATTCGAGAATATTTAATTTGAGAATTTATTTTAAATATTCTCGGATTAAAATTAAATAATCTCGGGCCTTACAACAATAGTCGAGTGTGTGATAGGTAGCAAGTTACTACAAGCATGGAGTATTCCAAAAGTAACTTGGCAGCGAGTGAATCGCGATATTCCAAGGATGACACGTTCGTCAGGAATCTTAATCTTTTCCAGTTCATGTTAGGGCTGATGTGTTTCAGCAGGGACATGAATTCGTTAGGATGTGAACCCATTGGAACTAGCTTTCTTTTGAGGTTAGTGGGTCATATCTCGTAAGTATGGAATTAATGATGATGGTATCATCAGGAACTCTAAAATGGGTTATACCAGGTGCAATGACTGTCGAGTTAGAGACGTGATAGGAACCGTTTCCATTTGCGGTATACTGATGAAACTTAAAATTTGTAATTATTTATATGTTAAAAAGTGTGTTTTAAAATTTAAGTTTAATTAAAATTATGAAGTTGTATTATTTTAGTGTTATGTGTTTATATTTAAATGTTTTACTAAAATGTTGTATTTTACGGTTTGCGCAGGTTTGGTAAAAATAAAATTACTCAAGCTACAGAGGTCATAATGGAGTAATCTTAAAACCTGTAGAATCACAAAAGAGGCATCTTCAACTTTGTAGAAGACAAGAAATTCCAAAAACTTCATTAAGATGATCAAAATAATCAAACATCAAAATGGAGACAGATTTACTTTTACTATGACCATCTTGGAGTAAAAATATCATAAGTATTTCATATTTTATCCAAAAGGGGTAAATGAGTTGTCAAAACACATCTACAGACAAAGGTCTACGTGTTATATGTTTTGTGCAGAAGCAAAATCGGAAGTCTAAGGCATCAAACATGCCAATTAAAGTTGGGTCAATGTATTGACTTTCAAGGAGACAAGCACCCACCAACTTTACTATTTCATATTTAATGAGTTTTGGACCCTTGCTCTCATTTGGCCTATAAATAGATGTGTTGTATAAACTTTGTAGGGTGCAAGAGTGTAGAGAAGTCCTCATTTGTAAAATAAATATTGTGTGTGTGAGAATAAAAGTTTGAGTATGCATATTTCTCAAGTTCAAGTATGAAATTTATTTTATCCTTACTCTTGAGTTTCATGTTCATGGCAAGCTAAATCTTTTTATGTCAAGGTGAAAAGGTTTCATTCTTGGTCAAGTAAGATTGTTTATATTTTGTATATTCTTCTCTTTTTCTATTTCTATTTTGTTTTTTTCTAATTGATCCTTATTTGTAGGTATAATTTTGGAATATTTGTTGTTATCTATTTACATCAAATGCTTGGTACCTTGAATGTGGTTACCTTGATTTGTTGTTAAATATGATACAATAAATACTACAATAATTATATATACTATAAATATAAGTATCTATTTATAATAAAGTCATATATATTATTTAGACGATAGCGTGACACTGTCGGTTGTTCTAAATAATATATTGTGATTTGAACTAACATTTACTTTCTCGCATCTAACTTTTACTTTATCGCAACTAACATTTACTTTTCCGCAACTAACATTTACTTTCTCGCATCTAACATAAAGTCATATATTTTATTTAGACGATAGCGTGGCTCTGCCGGTTGTTCTAAATAAAATATTGTGATTTGATCTAACATTTACTTTTATGTCAATTTATATTTATGCATTTATATATATTATGGGTACCATGTATTAAATATCGGCTGATATTAATATAGTGGGAACTATATTATATGATATACTTGTTTAAATATTTAATTGTTCTTTTTATGTTTATATTTATTCATCTATATATATATTATGGGTACCATGTATTAAATATCGGTTAATCTGATATTAATATAGTGGAAACTATATTATATGATATACTTGTTTAAATATTTCATTGTTCTTTTATGTTTATTCTTATTTTAGTTTCTTTTATTTATTTTTATTAAGCAATCTTAAATAAACCAACAATGAACCTTTGAAACCTTGACAATTTTATAATTTGTGTATTTGAAGTTTCATAATAATATTTCCATCTATAATATATCATGCTAAAATTAAACTTACAGCATCCTCTCCATGGATCGATCTCGTACTCACGAGTATATTACTTGCAGACAACCTACACTTGGGTGAATTACAATTTAAGTTGTAGCAAGTTTTTGGCGCCGTTGCCGGGGAGGTATAAATTAAGTTTAATTTTATGTTATTTATGTAAATAGTATGTTGTTTTTAATTGTATGATTGTTTGGAGTCGTAAACAAAGTGGTAGACTTGTTCGAGTATCTAAAAATATTTTAAACATGGAGGATAATTCTAATAATCAAGATGATAATAATAATAATAATAATCAAGAACATGAACAACCAAGAACACTTAGGCACCATATGAATCCAATAAGAACTAGTACACCATCTTGTTTAGTCTTTCCTCCTGATGCGTCTAATTTCAATTTTAAACCTCAAATCATTCAACTTTTACCAAATTTTCATGGCCTAGATTCTGAAAATCCATATTTGCATTTAAGAGAATTTGAGGAGGTTTGCAACACTTATAATGATCAAAATTGTAGCATGGATATTGTTCGATTAAAGCTTTTCCCTTTTTCTTTAAAAGATAAAGCTAAAACATGGTTGCAAAATTTGAGATCAAGTTCAATAAGATCATGGGAAGAAATGCAACAACAATTTCTAAAAAAGTTTTTCCCTTTCCTTAGAACAAACTCTTTTAAAAGACAAATTGCAACTTTTTCTCAAAAACAAGGGAAAACATTTTATCAATGTTGGGATAGATATAAAGAGTTACTTAATACATGCCCACATCATGGTTTTGAAATATGGAGAATATTTTCTCACTTTTATGAATGTTTAATACCTAAAGATAGGCAAATGATAGAATTTATGTGTAATGAAACTTTTGAAGATAAAAACCCAAATGAAGCTATGGAATATTTGGAGTCATTAGCAGAAAATGCTCAAAATTGGGATAATATAGGCTCAATTGAACCACCAAGTAAAACCAATAATTCAACAAATGGGGGTGGTATTTATCATCTTAAAGATGATGTAGATGTTCAAGCTAAACTTGCATCTTTAGCAAGAAAAATCGAGTCATTAGAAATGAAAAAGAGTGATCAAATTAAAAAGTGTTCAAGAAATTGTTTGTCATATATGTGACACACATGATCATCTTACAAAAAATTATCCTACTTTGCCTTCATTTAAAGAATGTCTCCATGAACAAGCCAATTATGTTAACAATTTTAAAAAACCAACATTAAATCCTTTTTCACAAACATATAATCCTGGTTGGAGAAATCATCCTAATTTTAGTTGGAGAAACGATAATAATGCACAACCTTCACAACAACCTTTTCACAATAACCAAAGTCATCAAGGTTATGCTCCTTATATCCCACCTCCAAGAAAAAATTTTGAAGATGAAATTCATGCATACATTCAAAAGCAAGAGTCTATCAATATTCAAAACATTCAATCTATGAATGATTTGAAAGAAACTCTTGCAAAATTTGCATCTGCACTTAATATTCATGAAAAATGAAAATTTTCATCTCAACCACAACCTAATCCTAAAAATCAAAATCAAGAAAAATTTGATCAAGTAAAATCTGTTATTACTCTTAGAAGTGGTAAAATAGTTAATGATCCATATAGTGATGAAAACAAAGATCAGTCAAACTCAAAGAGTATGGATGAAAATCTTGATACTTTCGAGAAAGATGATACTTTGAGTCCTAAGATTAAGAAAGTTGATGATAAATTATCTGAAATAATATGTGAGTCAAATAAACATGTTCCTTTTCCTCATGCATTAGTAAATAATAAAAAACAAAAAAATGATTCTGATATTTATGAAGTTTTTAAACAAGTAAAAATAAATATTCCATTATTAGATGCTATTAAACAAGTGCCTTCTTATGCAAAGTTTTTAAAAGATTTATGTACTGTGAAAAGACAATTGCATGTAAAGAAGAAAGCATTCTTAACGGAGCAAGTAAGTTCTATTATTCAAAATAATTCTACCTTGAAATATAAAGATCCCGGTTGTCCAACAATTTCATGTATTATTGGAAAAAATAAAATTAAAAAGGCTTTGTTAGATTTGGGAGCAAGTGTTAATTTAATTCCTTATTCAGTTTATGAAAAGCTTAAGTTGGGAGATTTAAAACCTACATCTGTTACTCTTTTACTAGCCGATAGGTCAATCAAAATACCTAGAGGTATTGTAGAAGATGTATTAGTTCAAGTTGATAAATTCATATATCCCGTGGATTTTATTGTCTTGGATACACAACAAATAGAAGTACATAACGAAATTCCAGTAATATTGGACGTCCATTTCTAGCAACTTCAAATGCTTTAATTAATTGTCGAAATGGAATAATGAAATTGTCTTTTGAAAATATGACTTTAGAACTTAATGTGTTCAATTTATGTAAACAACCAAGTATTAATGAAGATTAAGATGATAATGCAATAGAAACAATCGTGGAAGAAAATATACACCAAGAAAACTTAAATCAACAATCTGAAGTTTTTTTAGTGGAAAGTTTTGATTCAAAAAATATTTTTAAATCAAAGTTATTTGAAGAAATTAATGAACTTGAAGAAGTAAAAGAAAATGATCATCCAAAACTTGAATTAAAACCCTTACCAAAAACTAAAATATGCTTTTCTTGGTGAAAATCAAACATATCCTATTGTAATATCTTCTACCCTCTTACCAAAACAAGAAGAAGATTAAATAACACTACTTAAAAAACACAAAAATGCAATTGGATGGACTTTGCAAGATATAAAAGGTATAAATCCTTTAATCTGCACACATAGAATTCACTTGGAAGAAAATGCTAAAACATATCAACAACCACAAAGAAGAATAAATCCACACATGAAAGAAATTGTTAAAAATGAAGTTTTAAAACTATTAGATGCCGGAATTATTTACCCAATCTCGGATAGTAAATGGGTAAGTCCAACACAAGTAGTACCAAAAAAATCAGGCATCACTGTTATAAAAAATGAAAAGGGAGAATTATTACAAGCTAGGATTCCATCTAGTTGGCGTATGTGCATTGATTATAGAAAATTAAATAATGCAACTAGAAAAGATCACTTTCCGTTACCATTTTTAGATCAAATTTTAGAGAAAGTGGCAGGTAATCCTTATTATTGTTTTCTTGATGGGTATTCGGGGTATTATCAAATACCAATATCATTAGAAGATCAAGAAAAAACTACTTTCACTTGTCCGTTCGAAACTTTTGCTTTTAAAAGAATGCCATTTGGTTTATGTAATGCCCCGGCTACTTTTCAAAGATGGATGCTAAGTATTTTTAGTGACATGATTGAAGAATTTGTGGAAGTTTTTATGGATGATATAACTGCTTTTTGGAAACTCATTTGAAAACTGTCTTAAAAATTTGGAAGAAGTTTTAAAAAGATGTGAAGAAAAAAATCTTGTTTTAAATTGGGAAAAATGTCACTACATGGTTAAATCCGGAATTGTGTTAGGGCATGTCATATCTGAAAAAGGAATTAAAGTTTATAAAGCTAAGGTTGATGTTATTGCTAATTTACCATCACCAAACACGATCAAAGAAATTCGATCATTTTTGGGTCATGCGGGATTTTATAGAAGATTTATAAAAAATTTTAGCATAATATCGAAACCAATTTCAAATCTTTTAACAAAAGATGCACAATTTGAATGGACTCAAGAATGTGAAACTGCTTTTAAAAAGATAATTAATCTTTTAACTACATCACCTATTTTACAACCTCCTGATTGGTCTTTACCATTTGAATTAATGTGTGATGCAAGTGATTATGTTGTAGGAGCCGTGTTAGGACAAAGAAAAGAAGGTAAACCTTATGTGATCTATTATGCAAGTAGAACCTTAAATAGTGCTCAAATCAATTATTCAACAACTGAAAAAGAATTACTTTCAGTAGTGTTTGCATTAGATAAATTTCGATCATATTTAATTGGTTCTACTACTATTGTTTATACTGATCATTCTGCCATAAAATATTTATCAAATAAACAAGATGCTAAGCCGAGATTAATAAGATGAATTTTGTTGTTACAAGAATTTGATCTTGTAATAAAAGATAAAAAAGGAAAAGAAAATGTAGTAGCCGATCATTTATCAAGAATAATTTCTGAATCATCTCAAAATGAAATACCAATAAATGAAAATTTTCCGGATGATCAACTATTTTATGCTACTACTATGCCTTGGTTTGCTAATATTGTAAATTTTCTTGTGACAAATAAAATGCCTTCTCATTGGAGTTCACAAGATAAAAATAAATTCTTGAAAGAGGTCAAAAAATTTTATTGGGATGATCCTTATTTGATTAAGTATTGTCCTGATCAAATTTTTCGACGATGCATACCCGACAATGAGGTAAGTAGTGTCATTAAATTTTGTCATTCTGAGGCATGTGGAGGTCATTTTTCGTCAAAGAAAACAGCTGCAAAAATCTTTCAATGTGGATTTTATTGGCCTTCTTTATTCAAAGATACACATTCATTTTGCAAATCTTGTGAAAATTGTCAGAAAATGGGTTCAATTTTAAAACGAAACATGATGCCTTTAAATCCAATCATGATTATTGAAATATTTGACAGTTGGGGAATAGATTTTATGGGTCCATTTCCATTATCTTTTGGATTCACTTATATTTTAGTGGCTGTCGATTATGTTTCAAAATGGATTGAAGCAATTGCATGTAGAACTAATGATCATAAAGTTGTGATAAAATTTTTGAAAAAAAACATTTTTAGTCGATTTGGAATACCTAGAGCTATAATCAGTGATGGGGGAAGTCATTTTATAAATAAATCATTTTCTTCGTTGTTAAGAAAATATGGTATTACATATAAATTTTCTACTCCATATCACCCTCAAACGAATGGTCAGGTTGAACTTGCAAATAAAGAAATAAAACAAATTTTGGAAAAAACAGTCAATCCAAATCGAAAAGATTGGTCTTTAAGATTAAGTGATGCATTATGGGCATATAGAACTGCATTTAAAACATCATTGGGGATGTCACCATATAGATTAGTTTTTGAAAAGCATTGTCATCTACCTGTTGAAATTGAACATAAAGCTTATTGGGCAATTAAAGCGTTTAATACTAATTTAGATGATGCATCTAAATTAAGAAAATTGCAATTAAATGAACTAGAAGAATTAAAAAATGATGCATATGAAAATGCAAAGATTTATAAAGATAAAACAAAAGCATTTCATGATAAAAATATTATGAGGAAATCTTTTGAAATCGGACAAAAAGTTTTACTTTATAATTCTCGCTTGCATTTGTTTCCAGGAAAACTTAGATCGCGATGGTCTGGACCATTTATTGTTAAATTTGTCTATTCTCATGGTGCTGTTGATGTTGAAAATCCTAAAAATAATAATGTATTTAAAGTTAATGGGCAAAGACTTAAACCGTTTATAGAAAATGAAGTTCTTAATGAAGAGTTTATGCCTTTATATGATCCAACTTAATTGTTACTTATATTTTTATTTTATTTTTGCAGAATTGAGTTCACTTCCCGGTTAAGTGGCGGATAACGGTACTCCGTGACTACTTTCAGTCGGTTTTATTTCAATTTCCCAAAATAATTGAATATATATATATATATATATATATATATATATATATATATATATATATATATATATATATATATATATTATGGATGAAGCTATCAAAAAACTTGGTAAATATTTTCCATCTGTTTCTAAAAAAGTTCTGAGAATGATTTATGAAGGCAGATGTGAAAGATTGAGAATGCTTATGCAAAAAGGAATTCCGGAGGATATTCGTCTTATAATTGAAGCCAAGGTTCGATTAGGTGGTGAAGTTCCAAAATTCTTACTTGTTCGAAATATGTCTGGACTAGGAAAAAGTACCTATGCGAAGAAAAGAAGGGCTAAAAGGTTAGATGTTTGTCATAATTGTGCTAGATGGACTTGTAATAGACAATGCAGATCTTTGGGATATGTTTCCACAAATAGAGAAGATAAAATTGATTTCATTAAGAATGGGCTGAGTAAAGAGTCATTAGATGATATCTCATTGACTCTTGAGACGCATTCTAGTGGAGATGTTCAAGGTCAACTTCTCCATTTATGGAAACTATTCCAAGTGCAGCGTCATGGTAATGGTCTTGGGAATCTGACTAAAAAAGACCCTATTTGCCAATTTATAAGAAAATTGGATGGTAAGCCAACCCTCGACTCATAAATATTGAAGGAACACTGTGTGCCACAATCACATCACTGTTTATACGCATGCATGTTATTATTATATATTATTGTTTTTTTTACTATTTTCATCATTTTGTTCACATCTGTATTCCTATTTCTGTCTTATTCCTTGTTTTCCTTATAAAATCACTCAACTCTCTCTATATTTTTGAAAAGAAAAAAATACATGACAGGATCTTCTTCACAAAAATTGAAAAATATTTGTGTCTTTTGTGGTTCTAATACTGGAAAGAATGAAATATTTGTTGATGCAGCAATTAATCTTGGAAAAAAGTTAGCAGAGAGAAAAATTCACTTGGTTTGCGGAGGAGGCAATATTGGGTTAATGGGATCTATTTCAACAGCAGCTCATCTTGGAGGTAGTCAGGTTTTGGGTATTATTCCTACAGCTTTAGCTGAAGAAAATATTACAGGTGTTACGGTTGGGGAAGAGTTGAAAGTTTCATCAATGTACGAGAGAATAACTAAAATGATAGAAAATTCTGATGCTTTTATTGCCTTACCTGGTGGTTTTGGTACTTTAGAAGAAATTTTTCATGTTGTTTCTTGGGCACAACTTAATATCCATAATAAATCTGTTGGCTTGTTGAATATCAATAACTATTATGATGGTTTGTTGACTTTTCTTGATGTAGCCGTTGAACAAAATTTTATTTCAAAAAATTCACGAAAGATGCTCATCTCTGCTTCGAATCAAGACCAATTAATTGATGATCTCCAAGCTTTTGTTCATCAACCTGATTCGGCTATAACAAAGATCAATTGGTCTCAACCAACCAGTAAGAAAAGAAAACTGGATCTTTGATTCAACATGTCACGAAATGGTTTGTGTTTGTTCCTCATCTTCAATAAATTCCAGGTGATATCTCTTTCATCATGTACTCTTTATTTTTCTTTAAAAAAATGTCATATTCAGGTTTGGGGGAGGGTTTATTTTTTTAAAAAAAATTAAAAATTAAAATTAAAAAAACTATTTCTATAATAATATATATTTTTCCTTTTTCAATGGCAGAGTAAGGAGTCAAAAACTCCTGACACGCATTAGTTTTTATTTATCATATTATCACAATAGATTAGATTTTAATATTCCGTATATATTTAAATTGCAAACTACTAAGAAAATGAAGTCTTTTTGTATAGATTTTTATTTATTCTTCTTTTTATCAATTTAATAAAAAATATGTAATTGATGGGATATAAGTTATAAATAATATATAATTGTGTGTTTCAAATAACATATTTTCTAAAACTTTTATGAGTATATAATTAAAGTGATATTGATTGAATGAATAATAACATGTATAATTGAGGGAATTAATTTGTAAAAGTGCAATATTTACTCACATAAATTTTGTGAGTGAGAGGTGAGAATTGAGAAAACAACTTATAAGCTTTTATTGATTATTAAGAAATGGTTGATTACTAGATTAAACCCATTTAAAAAAAAAAAATTTATTGTGCATATGAAAATTGGCTGCAAAGATTGTTTGAAGTTTGATTGTAAAGATGTAGAGTATTAATATCTCTACTATAATTATCAATGTAATAGATTTACCTCATAAAAAATAAACAAAAAAATAAACTTTGAAAAAAAAAATATGTTACATTTTCAAAGTTTATTGGAGGTATTTGGTTATGTAAAAACAATTTTGCAGCCAAGTAAAAAAGAGAAAAATAGAAAAAAGAAAAAAAATAAAAATAAAAACAAAATGGGTTTATTCTTTGTAAATTATCCTATCTTATTTTCAATATTAGGTTATTTGATTGTCTTCTTTACATATTAACCATTTTCAATGAGTGTATAATTTTATTTCAATTCCATGAGTGAAAACTAGTTATATATATATATATATATATATATATATATATATATATAAATATCATAACCCGAGAGAATATGAATTTGAGACTTTTACATTAAAATTTCTGAAGATATACATGTTATGAAAAGGATTTCTATTATCATTTTGATTATATTATTCTCAAAGTTTTTAGAAAATATTTATATAAAAAATTATATATATTTAATATTTTGATATTGTGTGAAATATATATGTATACCCCATCCAATTATATATTAATATATTAGTTGATATCAAGATTTATAAATAACATATGATCTTCTTACAAGTATGTTTTAAAATTTCAAAGTTTGCAAATTTGAATATATATATTAAGGAATAAAAATCTAACTTGTGATTTTATGAAATTTTATTACTAAGGGACTAGTAATTAGCCGGTTTGGGGGTGTGATGAAACTTAAAATTTGTAATTATTTATATGCTAAAAAGTATGTTTTAAAATTTAAGTTTAATTAAAATTATGAAGTTGTATTATTTTAGTGTTATGTGTTTATATTTAAATGCTTTACTAAAATGTTGTATTTTACGGTTTGCGCAGGTTTGGTAAAAATAAAATTACTCAAGATACAGAGGTCATAATGGAGTAATCTCAAAACCTGTAGAATCACAAAAGAGGCATCTTCAACTTTGTAGAAGACAAAAAATTCCAAAAACTTCATTAAGATGATCAAAATAATCAAACATCAAAATGGAGACAGATTTACTTTTACTATGACCAGCTTGGAGTAAAAATATCATAAGTATTTCATATTTTATCCAAAAGGGGTTAATGAGTTATCAAAACACATCTACAGACAAAGGGATACGTGTTATATGTTTTGTGCAGAAGCAAAATCAGAAGTCTAAGACATCAAACATGCCAATTAATGTTGGGTCAATGTATTGACATTCAAGGAGACAAGCACCCACCAACTTTACTATTCCATATTTAATGAGTTTTGGACTCTTGCTCTCATTTGGCCTATAAATAGATGTGTTGTATAAACTTTGTAGGGTGCAAGAGTGTAGAGAAGTCCTCATTTGTAAAATAAATATTGTGTGTGTGAGAATAAAAGTTTGAGTGTGCATATTTCTCAAGTTCAAGTATGAAATTTATTTTATCCTTACTCTTGAGTTTCATGTTCATGGTAAGCTAAATCTTTTTATTTCAAGGTGAAAAGGTTTCATTGTTGGTCAAGTAAGATTGTTTATATTTTGTATATTCTTCTCTTTTTCTATTTCTATTTTATTTTTTTCTAATTGATCCTTATTTGTAGGTATAATTTTGGAATATTTGTTGTTATCTATTTACATCAAATGCTTGGTACCTTGAATGTGGTTACCTTGATTTGTTGTCAAATATGATACAATAAATACTACAATAATTATATACTATAAATATAAGTATCTATTTATAATAAAGTCATATATATTATTTAGACGATAGCGTGACACTGTCGGTTGTTCGAAATAATATATTGTGATTTGAACTAACATTTACTTTCTCGCATCTAACTTTTACTTTATCGCAACTAACATTTACTTTTTCGCAACTAACATTTACTTTCTCGCATCTAACATAAAGTCATATATTTTATTTAGACGAGCGTGGCTCTGCCGATTGTTCTAAATAAAATATTGTGATTTGATCTAACATTTACTTTTATGTCAATTTATATTTATGCATTTATATATATTATGGGTACCATGTATTAAATATCGGCTGATATTAATATAGTGGGAACTATATTATATGATATACTTGTTTAAATATTTAATTGTTTTTTTTATGTTTATATTTATTCATCTATATATATATTATGGGTACCATGTATTAAATATCGGTTAATCTGATATTAATATAGTGGGAACTATATTATATGATATACTTGTTTAAATATTTCATTGTTCTTTTATGTTTATTCTTATTTTAGTTTCTTTTATTTATTTTTATTAAGCAATCTTAAATAAACCAACAATGAACCTTTGAAACCTTGACAATTTTATAATTTGTGTATTTGAAGTTTCATAATAATATTTCCATCTATAATATATCATGCTAAAATTAAACTTACAGCATCCTCTCCGTGGATCGATCTCGTACTCACGAGTATATTACTTGCAGACAATCTACACTTGGGTGAATTACAATTTAAGTTGTAGCATATACTATGGAATGTCCCAGTCAGCAATTTGGTGGAAGCTTGTCTTAGTCTTGATGCGTTTACAGTAATTGCAAGAATGTATAACTACTAGGAGTATGTCCCAGGATGGCTGAATCAAGTAGAGAGAGTTTTGACTAGTCTATAGTGTGAAACTCTTGAGTGAGTAGCCGGTGGTCGAGACAATGAAGTTCATCGAAGGTACGGTGATTACCATTGCGGGAAATGCGTGGTTTCGCAGGTCTATGGTTAAGAGATGACTTAGCGTCATGATTAACGAGTGAGGGTATTTTTCAGCAGGGCACGGTAATAATTTATACTGAGAAACGTGGACTGTGATTAGTACTAGACTGGGTGGTCTGAGTTCCCAGTAATTTCTTTGGGAATCTCGTTTTTCTTTAGAGAAGCATGAGAAAGATAATCAGTCTAGGGAAGCATGTGAAGCAGTTACATTGAAGTATAGCTTGGTGTCGATTGAATTTTCTTGAGAAGAGATTCAGGATTTGATGTGTCAAGAGCAGTGTTAGGAATAGCGTTTTCTGACTATGAGTGTTCCACACCGAGCATAATTGGGGAACCATTGGATGATTAGATCTGTTCATGTTCGACGAAGGTCTCAAACCAGTTAGGTTTTGACGTTGGTTTCATCTGCATAAGATTTTTCTTGGGGATGGTGATCTTGAGTAAGCAGATGTTTGCGTTATTTTGTTATGACCAGTTGGTACAAGATCAGTACCCAAATTTTGCGAGTGTTAACTCAACGGAAGGATCTCAAGGAGATGTGCCTTGAGGACAAAAAATGTATCAATGATGTGATACATTAGCGCCAAGAAATTTTGACCTTCATATAATAGCGTAGCAGCTTTTAGAACCAAACTGAGGAGTTTGAGGAATACTGAGAGTAGTTTCGACGTTATAAGCTTGCAGGAATTTAGACAAGAGTCTGAGTGTGTCTAAATCTATTCGACCAAGACATATAGTAAGAGTCTCTAGTACGTTATCGATATTATACCCTAGATTTCGAGGACGAAATCTTTTAAAGGGGGAGAATGTAGTAACCCGTAATTAATTAAGGTAACTAAGAGATTAATCAATGAAAAATAAGAATTCTAAGCCATGATAGAAAGGAAGTTCCGTTGAGGCAAACGGAAGCTCCGATGGCGATCGGAAGCTCCGATGTGTAACGGTAGCTCCGGTGGTGTTACGCCAGCCATGATGTAATTGAAGAACGGAAGCTCCGATCGGGAACGGAGGTTCCTATTTCCCCTATCCATAGCCAGCCAATGAGGAGATGACACGTGGAAGATAAGGGCGATCGGAAGCTCCGATGCTGCAATGGAGGTTCCGATCGTGCTCTATAAATATAGGTGCAAGGGCCTCATTTCAAACCGCACCAGTTTCCTCTCCTTCGCCCAGATGGCTAAATTTTAGGGCTTTGGATACTCCTATTTTGGAGTTGGAGTAAGGAATATATTTAGTATAAGTCAGACAGTGTCTGACATAGTATTGGAGCGGTGTCCGAGTAGCGGAGCTGTTCTCGTAGCTGCGGAGGTGCATCAATAGTATGCCCAAGTGGTTGGGTAGTCGCCATCAGCGGGCTGAAGACGGACGCAGGTATAGCTATGATCTCATTAAATTATTTAGGAGTATGCAATAGCTTAGTTAAGGCTTTTAGAATATAATGAATGATGCATGGGTATTTGCACTGTAGAGTTGTTGATAGGCTGGAACCTAGAGTGGGACTGCTAGGACTGCCTGTAGTAAGGTACGTAAGTACTGACTGAGATGGCCAGCATGATATATATATATATTTTAAGTGTTGCATGAGTATGTGCTATATGTTTTGCATGGTTTTACTGCTTTAGCACATGCATACTTTTCACTGGACCGCATCCTGAGAGATGTGAGTCACTGACAGTCTCCATAGGGAACATGTATATCATTTTGGACTCGAGTCAAGTATGACAGTTTTCATATGAGACTTGTATCCTGTTTTGGAATCGGGTCAGGTTTTCGGGATACTCAGCCCCTTGTTTTTCTATCATTAGGAGCAACCACGACGGTGGAGGAGATGCTATAGTGATAGGTGAATATAGGAGTGGCACCGCAGACTAGCTATCCAGCACAGCCCAGTATATTCATGGCACCTCTGAGTACTGTTTTACCTTGGTTTTAAATACACTTATGTGTTGCATATATTATATGTATATTATTGCTTATGTACTGAGCATAGTAGCTCACGTCCAGTATTTTCTGTATGTCTGGACACCCTATTCGACGGGGCAGGTACAGGTACAGGTGATGTACCAGAGGCTCGGAGAGGCCAGTGACCGTGAATACAGCAGGATTAGCTGTAGGTTTATTTTGCCCTTAAGATTTAATTAATTCGATTGGGTTGTATATTTGGTTTATTTAACTGGTTGTATTCTATCGGTCAGTCTTTATTTAAGTCTTCCGCAGCGAATTATTTTATTGCATGATTAATTATGCTCTAAACTTTGATTAGTTAGTGGATCCGAGTTGGGTCGCTACACCTCCATTCTCACGTTTCTTCCATTTCCTCACCCTTCTTCACGTCGTCTTCAATAATCTCCTTCTCCCTTCAACTCCGGCTGTCCATCCACCACCAGCCACCATCGTGCCGCCTCAAGGACCACCTGAGCAAGGGATTTAGCTACTGGTCGAGCCACTCCCTTAGCCTAGCAGTCCCCTCCCTTGCATTCTTGAAGTGGTTTAGGCAAGAAAATTTCCTTCCCATTTTTTTAAACCCAAGCATGGGATATATGTGTTTCTTGGTTCCTTCCCCTATAAATTCGAATTTTGCAAAATTATTTTGTGTTAATGGTGTGGGTAGGTCACAGTTTTCAGTGGGGGGAAGGGTTTGGAAATTGGTTTTCTGCATTTTTCATTGCTAGCTTGTTTATTGGATTTGAAATGATGAGTTTCATGCATGAAAATGGAAATATGGGTGTGTAAACCGAAAAATCAGAATGTACTATGTTGTATTTGATCCATTCTTATCTGTGTTTGAAGGGTTTTAAGCCTCTCATGGCGTTATGCAAGTCACATTATATTTACACTTTGAAATGTTGCGAATTGTATTGAGTTTGTGGCATTTGAATTGAAATTTTGGTTGAAATGGATGAAAGAGGTGGAGGGGCTGCCCATGTGGTTTGTATGGGATAAAAATGTGATATTGAATGAGTATTAGGTGGGCTATAGAGGCTGGTTATGTGGTAATTTGTTTGGAAGGTTAATTAGTGGAATTTGAATGCGCCGAACAAATATTATGAGTGAAACGATTGAAATGAGCTAGCACCAGGCAAGTGACTAGCTCAAGGGCCCTAGCTGGTCATTTAGGGATGCTTATGAGTTTCTTGTATGGTTTTTTGAGGTGTTAGAGCATGAGGAGTGATTTTGGGAGGCCTTAGCATTTAGGGTGTCAAAATAGAATTTTTAGCTTACGCGATTTGCCCCTAGAAACCAGGTCTGATTGGATCCTTACTGAGGTATGGACATGGTCTACCCTTGATGCTCTGATGTTAGGAGATGTTAGGGTCGTGTCGGTGCGAAGTGGACTTATTTCGGATAAGAATCGAGTAAGTTAGGTGTGTTTTAAGTTGGGTTGTAGTGAGCAGATTTTTCTAACATTTAGGGGCTCTCCGCGAATTTAAATTGTTCGAGGTGTTCGGGCCATCATTAAAGGATGAATACTGATCCTAGGTATGTTTTAAGATGTATTTGAGGTGCCGGTTTGAACGGGAAGCCTTTTGGATAAGAATGAGTTAAGTTATGGGTCGTACGAGCCGAATGCTCGAGGTTGACCTCTTTTGGGTATAAGTTTAAGTAATGAATAGAAATCCCTTAAGCCTAGGGTGCTCATCTACACTTCATTCGTCCATCAATTTAAATTCACACTGTCCTTTGTGATTCATGTCATTTTAATTATTCAACGCCCATTTATTCGCGTGTGTGGCTTCAAATTCATTTGTATTATAGTCCCGAAGTCTTAATCAAAGAATGCTTGTAAAGGTGAAAAGTTAAATGTGAAAAGATTAATCTAATAAAAAGTTAAAGAATAAAGTGAGTTGATTGTGACTTAGACGTGCAATGATGGGTCGGGGGATTCCCTGGCTCACTTGCCAAAATATTAGACGTATAGTACGGTGTTTAACGGGAGACATCCCGGCATCCCTACCAAATTCAGACGTGTAGTACGGTGTTTAACGGGAGAAATCTCGGCATCGCTACCAAAAATTCAGAGGGGTAATGTGGTGTTTAACGGAAGAAATCTCGGCATCCTTGCCGACATAGTATTGTAGCCATTGATCGATCAAAATCATAGTCACAATCTAGGATCCTTGCCGACATAGTACTGTAGCCATTGATCGATCAAAATCATAGTCACAATCTAGGATCTAAATTCACAAGTAAAGGAAAAGGATAAATGACACATGAATGTTACTTTTCATTGCATATTGAGATTGTTTCTACTTCGGGCATGTTATTACATTTTCCGTTCATGTGAGTCCCATTGTATGCATAGTATTATTTTTAGTATGCTGCATTTATTTTTAACCCTTGTTTATATAGCGTAAATCTTGTTGGGTTTTTAGGCTCACTACTATGCTTGGTGCAGGTTATACTTTGTTGAGATCGAGGGGCATGACTTTCGAGTGGACTACAATGCGGGCACGACACATCCCTCCGACCTATGCCAAACTTTCGCAGGAGTTATTTAAATTTAAAAGTTCGAATTCTGTTATTTTGGTTATTAAGTAAATGTAAATGTAATAACTTGTAGGTTTGTTTGTTGGTTTGTAAATACCATAATCGTTAAATGTTGAATGTTTGTGTTGTCGAACCTTTTTTCTATTTTATTTTCGCTCTTTCTCGGTCTAGTTATATGTATTGTTGTTTGCATTTTTAGTTTGTTGTCTGAGGCCAGGTGTGTTATAGCAGTTTCAGAAAGATCATGCCGAAATTTTTTGAAAAATCCCGCATTTTTTTAGTTAATTTGTAGCACCCAGTATTTTTAGTACGTAAATTCGCATGCATAATTAGGGAAATTTATTTATTTAAAATTTTAGATTTATGGGTTAAATTATGATGTGAATTATTTGTGCATGTTTTAAGATTTATTTTCAAGCATTTAACCCATAATTTGAGATTTTTATGATTTTTAGTATTTAATTATTTTGATCGCGTAGACGGGACCGTGGACGGATGAGATACCAAAATATTTAGCCAAAAATAAATTATGAGCTATATGAGCCTTAAAATAATATTTTAAGGTATTTTGTCAAGAAAATTTTAGTATTTATTTATATATTTATTTAAGGATTTATTTTTAGCCAAAATAAGTCATTTTAATGACTTTTATTAAATTTTAAAAATCCCTTAAATTATAATTTCGGGATTTATGCTTTTACATCAGATTTTTTTATTATTAGTAATAGTTTAATTATTATTTTATAGTATATTATCTAAATAGACTTTGTATTTTAAGTAATTATCTAATATTTAACCCTAAACTAAATCTTTAACCGATCAAACTCTTCCTAGCTGCCTCCCACCCTTCTTCATCAGCCTCCACCACAGTTTTGACAGAAAACTTCAACTCCATAGCCATAATCTTTGAAGCTCCAAAGTTGATCGTTTTTCGTCCCGTCGTCCCGGATTCGTTCTACACGCTCCTACCTCTTCTTTTAACGGTGCAAGGCATGTTTTTCTTCCAAATTTTTGTACCTATCAGATATTATAGAGTGTGTATTGTGTAGCATCGATTTTTCTTCAAATTTTCAGATTTAAGGATCGGTTTTGATGTTCATGACATGTTTATGCATTTGTTTGATCATGACTCACATTTTCTTCCAACATGGTACGACCAACTGCTGGTGCATGTCTAGGTGGGTGTGTTAGGGTCCCTAGGGTCGAGATTGGTCAGGTTTTATGGGTGTAACAGGCTGGAACCGAAGCCATCTATTTCTGATGCGCAACAGGTTGCAGTTTGAGCGGTTTTAGGAGAATGGTTCGTGTGCACTGTTGAAGACGAGTTTGAGGGTGATTCCAATTGGGTTAGAACCCCAAGACCTTGGGGAAGGTTTTACAGGTAATTTTTCCGGCCGGTGGTTGCCGGAGATGAGCGGCCGAATGGCCTGAAGCCTCTGGTCACGTTCTGCGCGTGAGCAGAAACTAGGGGTAGATTGTTTTGGTTCGTTCTCCCTCTACAGAGATCCGTTTGAGGTAAAATTTGTGGGGTTAGAACCGTCTTGATGTTGGTTAAGTATGGGCGGTAGTTTCACGGCCAAAGGTGGCCGGAGCAGGCAGCACAGTTAGTTTTTCTAAAGCCGCTCAGAGCTGCTCACGGTCGCATCACAAGGGGAGATAGAGTTTCGGGTTTTAGGGTTCTAGGTGCTTTTCGGGTCGGTTCATGGGTCCGGGTCGGTTTCAGTAAGTCATGGGTCAAGTCTAGTGGGTTCGGGTCCAGGTTAAGTTAGTCGGGCTCGGGTATTTTATTTTTAAGTTAATTATTAAGTTAAAGTGTTTTAATTGGGAAATGGGCTACATTTAAGTTTCTTAATGGGCTTGAATAATTATTTTAAGTTAGTCCAATAATTTTTATGGGCTTTGGAGCCCACGAAAATTATTGGGCCAGTCTTTGGGCTTTTAGGCCCATTGGGCCAGATTAAGTTGTTATTGGGCCAAGTATGTGCTAATGGGCTTTAATTGATTTATTGGGCTTAGAAAGGTGTTAATGGGTTTAAGTATGTTAATGGGCCAGTCTCAATGTTAATGGGCCAGAATTTAAGTAATTGGGCTTGAGTGTTAGGGCCAACAGTCAGTACAACCCATGAGAAATTGCATGTGTCCTGAATATATATTTAATTATTTTTATGCATGGAAGTTATTTTTAATATTTATATGTTAGTATGAAATTAAATTAAATATATATGAAGGACACACATTTTATTTAAGTACATGCATTCATGAAATAATTTTTATGCATGATTTAATGTTTAAGGTTGAGCAAAAGAAAATAATTTTATGTTGGAAGTTGAAGTAGTGTGACAATTTAAGGGGGATTCG
Source organism: Henckelia pumila (assembly GCF_033568475.1). Classification (NCBI taxonomy): domain Eukaryota; kingdom Viridiplantae; phylum Streptophyta; class Magnoliopsida; order Lamiales; family Gesneriaceae; genus Henckelia; species Henckelia pumila. The sequence continues at coordinate 167,623,188 of NC_133121.1, read as the reverse complement.
TCCCCATATGTGAACTATTGAAGGGCAGTTTACTGCCAATTTAAGAGGTGATTCGTCACCGCCACGTACGTTGATTACCACGCTGATCAGTATTTAATGTATGTATTTAAGGTTACACTATGGATACAACCATGCAATGTTAGAAAATACTTTGCTCAACAATGTTTATGTATTATTATGATATTTAAGTTTAATTTAATTTTATGTTATGTTCATGATATTTTTAAGCATGCTCATTCATGTATATGTTATGTATTAGTATTAAAGTGATTTAAATTATTTTAAACCCTTGTTATGTTAGCATGTTGGGCCTCTAGGCTCACTACACTGGTATGGTGCAGGTGAGTACGTAGAGGAGGATGTGGTATCCACCGGCGGCGAGGACATATGAGCGGACATGCAGTGACCCCGTGACCGTGATAGTTGTCTGAGTCATTACGCATGTTTTTGAATATTTCAGCATGTTATACTTTTATTTATTTTCAGTGGTTGAAAGTATTACTCATTTTATTTAACAATTTTCAGTGCATGCAAACTTTATTTATTTTGCTTATGACAGTATTTTATTAAATGTTTGACTCAGATATTTAATTTATTAAAGGTTGCATTTTTATTTAATTTATTTATTTTTAAATCTATTTATTCTGTGCATATATGTATGGGCATGTATGTACATATTTTTATTTAGTAAGTAAAAAAAAAAAAATTTCCGCATATTTATTTATATTTAGAGAGTTAGGGTCGTTTCAGTTGGTATCAAAGCGCGGCCCTTGGAGGGATCATTACTGCTATGCGAGCTCAGAAATCCACGCTACCGGTCTGTAAGTTTTAATTGCTTTTAGTCTGATTTAGTCGTATCATGTTTAAGACTTAAGCATTTATGTTAGCAGAAAATTTTTTTAAGCACTTAGTTATGCATGTCGATTTACGTAAAGAAACATGTGGTTGATTACATTACCCAGTTCGAGAGAGGGTGTCGCTTCGTGCCTCTTTTGCTGAGTGCACCAGACAAGTTGAGACAGTTTGTGGATTGCGGGCTGACATCAAGCATGACGTTCGCATGTTGGATGTCACTACTTACGAGGCAGCAGTTAGCAGAGCATTGCGTTCTGAGGAAGGGAGACGAGAGATGAAGAGGTAACAGCAAGGCAAGAGGCAGTTCCAGCTAGGAGCTTATCGACCATCTTCGCAGCCTTCTGCGAAGAAGCAGTTTACTGGGCCGTCTAAGGGCCCGAATCAGCAGGGACAGCAGCAGAGGCCTTAGGGGCGCCAGCCGCAGCAGCAGCAGAGGGGCGGGGCCCCTAAGAAAGGAGTAGTTCCCTTGTGCCCATAGTGTCAGAGGCCTCACTCAGGTCAGTGTTTGATCGGTTCCAATGTTTGCTACGACTGCAAGGAGCTAGGGAATGGGGCATACAACTGCTCAAGGAAGAAGAACACCACTGGGCGGGTGTTTGTCATACAGGTTGAGGAGGCAGACCTAGATACCTCCTTAATCATCGGGAGAATTCTAGTAGGAGAAAACTCCACATTTGTGTTGCTAGATTCAGGGGCTACGCATTCGTTTATCTGCCTAGAGTTTATCAGACGGATAGGCATCACACCTGAGATTTGCCGACAGTGGTTATGATGTCACTATGCCGTCAGGACAGATTATTTCTACCTTTAGTGTCATTCGAGAACTGGAGTTGGAGCTACAGGGGCACTCCATTCGCGCAGATGTAGTGGTTTTTCCGTTGAGCGGGTTTCATTTGATATTGGGTATGGACTGGTTGACAGTCAATGGAGCTTCGATTGATTTTCGTCGAAGGACAGTGTCAGTGAAACCATCAGAAGGCGACCTGTTTACTTTCTATGCATCTCAGAGCAGTAGTACACCTCAGGTGATATCTCTTATTCAGGCGAGGAAGTTGTTGAGATGGGGTTTCCAAGGTTTTCTAGCGAGTATTGTTACGGCATCAGAACCATCTAGCAGATCATTATCAGAGATAGAGGTGGTTCGTGACTTTCCGGACGTCTTTTCGGAGGATGTTGCAGGAATTCCACCAGTGAGAGATGTGGAGTTCAGTATCGAATTAGTGCCAGACACCGTGCCTATCTCAAAGGCACCGTACAGACTCGCTCCTACCGAGATGAAAGAGTTGAAGGAGCAGATTCAGGAGTTATTAGAGAAAGGCTTTGTTCGTCCTAGATTTTCTCCATGGGGAGCTCCAGTGTTATTTGTGAAGAAGAAGGATGGCAGTATGAGACTGTGCATCGATTATCGAGAGCTCAACAGAGTCACAGTGAAGAATAAGTACCCACTGCCGAGGATAGAGGACTTATTTGATCAGTTGCAGGGAGCTTCGGTGTTTTCCAAGATCGATCTGCGATCTGATTATCATTAGCTGCGAGTTAGAGAGGCAGATGTGTCCAAGACTGCTTTCCGGACACGTTATGGGCATTACGAGTTCTTAGTAATGCCATTTGGACTGACCAATGCTCCAACGGTTTTCATGGATCTCATGAATCGGGTATTTCAGTCGTATCTTGATCAGTTCATCATAGTCTTCATTGATGATATCTTGATCTACTCTAGGAGCATGGAGGAGCATAGGCAGCATCTACAGACAGCCTTGCAGACTTTGAGGGAGCATTGTTTGTATGCCAAGTTCAGCAAGTGCGAGTTTTGGCTTGAGCAGGTGGCATTTCTTGGCCACATTATTTCGAGAGATGGGATTGCAGTGGATCAGTCGAAGGTTGAGGCAGTGCAGAAATGGGGTATTCCGAGGAATGCTTCGGAGATTCGCAGTTTCTTGGGTTTGGCAGGGTATTATAGGAAGTTCATCAAGGGTTTTTCCTCTATTGCAGTACCCTTGACTTCCTTGACCAAGAAGAACGCGAAGTTTGTATGGAGCTCTGATTGTCAGAAGAGCTTCGATCGATTGAAGGACGCACTTACTACTGCACCAGTTTTGGCGATGGCAGTACCACACGAGGAGTTAGTGGTGTACACCGACGCGTCTAAGCTAGGTTTAGGTGCAGTACTTATGCAGTGTTGTAAGGTTATTGCTTATGCGTCGAGGCAGTTGAAGATTCACGAGTAGAACTACCCGACACATGATTTGGAGTTAGCAGCAGTGGTTTTCGCTTTGAAAATCTGGAGGCACTATCTGTATGGCAAGAAGTGCAAGATTTTCACGGATCATAAGAGCCTCAAGTACTTCTTCACTCAGAAGGAGTTAAACATGAGGCAACGAAGATGGTTGGAGTTGGTTAAGGATTATGACTGTGATATTAGCTACCATCCAGGTAAAGCTAATGTAGTGGCCGATGCTTTGAGTCGGAAGTCGTCAGTGGTATCGTGTTTGACAGTGCAGTTACCACTGCAGAGCGAGATTCAGAGGTTTGATTTGGAGTTTTACTCGAGTGGTCATACACCGAGCTTGTCAGTGTTGACGGTGCAGCCGATTCTACGAGATCGGATCAGAGATGGACAGTCTACAGATGAGGAGTTGCAGCATTGGAGGCAGAGAGATGAGGCCAAGGGTGGTCTTCTGTATACAGTTGTGGATGACATTGTTCAGTACCGTGGTAGGATGTGGGTACCGAACGTCGATCAGTTGAGAGCTGAGATTCTAGCAGAGGCTCACACATCTCCGTACTCCATTCACCCTGGTAGTACGAAGATGTACCGAGATTTGCAGCTATTGTATTGGTGGCCCAGGATGAAGAGAGACATCGGGAGAGTTGTGTCAGAGTGCTTGACTTGTCAGCAGGTCAAGGCTGAGCATCAGCGTCCAGCAGGACTTCTTAGACCTCTTCCTATTCCGGAATGGAAATGGGAGAACATTACGATGGACTTTGTAGTTGGCCTTTCGAGGAGTACTAGAGGGTGTACCACTATTTGGGTGATCGTGGATAGACTCACCAAGTCAGCTCATTTCTTGCCGGTGAGGACTACCTACTCCTTGACACAGTATGCAGAGCTTTACATCAAGGAGATTGTTAGACTGCATGGCATACCAGTGTCTATCGTATCCGATAGAGATCCGAGATTCACATCTGCGTTCTGGAAGAGTCTACATATAGCATTGGGGACTCGATTACTGTTCAGCACAGCTTTTCATCCCCAGACAGATGGTCAGTCTGAGAGGGTGATACAGATTCTTGAGGACTTACTGAGAGCCTATGTCATCGATTTTCAGGGCTCGTGGGAGACTAGACTGCCATTAGTGGAGTTTACCTATAACAACAGTTTTCAGTCGTCTATAGGTATGGCTCCTCATGCAGCATTGTACGGGAGGGGATGCAGATCTCCTGTGCATTGGGATGAGGTTGGCGAGAGGATCTTACTTGGTCCTGAGATCATACAGCAGACAGCTGACATTGTGACTCAGATTCGGGATCGCATGAGGACTGCTCAGAGTCGTCAGAAGAGTTATGCAGATACTCGACAACGAGATTTGGAGTTCGCAGTAGGTGATCACGTGTTTCTGAGAGTGTCACCTATGAAGGGAGTGGTACGATTTGGCCGGAGAGGGAAGCTTAATCCGAGGAATATAGGGTCATTCGAGATCTTGGAGAGAGTTGGCACGTTGGCCTACCGTTTAGCTCTACCACCAGGGCTTGCAGCAGTGCACAACGTTTTCCATGTATCCATGCTTCGGAGATATGTCTCCAACCCGTCGCATGTGTTGGATTTTGAGCCTCTTCAGTTGACATCGGAGTTGGCATTTGAGGAGAGGCCTATACGGATCTTGGCTAGGGAGGAGCGCAGATTGAGGACGCGGGTCATACCGATGGTTAGAGTCCAGTGGCTGAATCACTCGGAGGAGGAAGCTACTTGGGAGACCGAGGCGGACATGAGGACTCGCTACCCGGAGTTGTTCGGGTAAGTACTTTAATTTCGAGGACGAAATTCAAATTAAGGGGGGGGGGGGGGAATTGTAACACCCAGTATTTTTAGTACGTAAATTCGCATGCATAATTAGGGAAATTTATTTATTTAAAATTTTAGATTTATGGGTTAAATTATGATGTGAATTATTTGTGCATGTTTTAAGATTTATTTTCAAGTATTTAACCCATAATTTGAGATTTTTATGATTTTTAGTATTTAATTATTTTGATCGCGTAGACGGGACCGTGGACGGACGAGATACCAAAATATTTAGCCAAAAATAAATTATGAGCTATATGAGCCTTAAAATAATATTTTAAGGTATTTTGTCAAGAAAATTTTAGTATTTATTTATATATTTATTTAAGGATTTATTTTTAGCCAAAATAAGTCATTTTAATGACTTTTATTAAATTTTAAAAATCCCTTAAATTATAATTTCGGGATTTATGCTTTTACATCAGATTTTTTTTATTATTAGTAATAGTTTAATTATTATTTTATAGTATATTATCTAAATAGGTTTTGTATTTTAAGTAATTATCTAATATTTAACCCTAAACTAAATCTTTAACCGATCAAACTCTTCCTAGCCGCCTCCCACCCTTCTTCATCAGCCTCCACCACAGTTTTGACAGAAAACTTCAACTCCATAGCCATAATCTTTGAAGCTCCAAAGTTGATCGTTTTTCGTCCCGTCGTCCCGGATTCGTTCTACACGCTCCTACCTCTTCTTTTAACGGTGCAAGGCATGTTTTTCTTCCAAATTTTTGTACCTATCAGATATTATAGAGTGTGTATTGTGTAGCATCTATTTTTCTTCAAATTTTCAGATTTAAGGATCGGTTTTGATGTTCATGACATGTTTATGCATTTGTTTGATCATGACTCACGTTTTCTTCCAACATGGTACGACCAACTGCTGGTGCATGTCTAGGTGGGTGTGTTAGGGTCCCTAGGGTCGAGATTGGTCAGGTTTTATGGGTGTAACAGGCTGGAACCGAAGCCATCTATTTCTGATGCGCAACAGGTTGCAGTTTGAGCGGTTTTAGGAGAATGGTTCGTGTGCACTGTTGAAGACGAGTTTGAGGGTGATTCCAATTGGGTTAGAACCCCAAGACCTTGGGGAAGGTTTTACAGGTAATTTTTCTGGCCGGTGGTTGCCGGAGATGAGCAGCCGAATGGCCTGAAGCCTCTGGTCGCGTTCTGCGCGTGAGCAAAAACTTGGGGTAGATTGTTTTGGTTCATTCTCCCTCTACAGAGATCCGTTTGAGGTAAAATTTGTGGGGTTAGAACCGTCTTGATGTTGGTTAAGTATGGGTAGTAGTTTCATGGCGAAAGGTGACCGGAGCAGGCGGCACGGTTAGTTTTTCTAAAGCCGCTGAGGGCTGCTCACGACCGCATCACAAGGGGAGATAGAGTTTCGGGTTTTAGGGTTCTAGGTGCTTTCCGGGTCGGGTCATGGGTTCGGGTCGGTTTCAGTAAGTCATGGGTCAAGTCTAGTGGGTTCGGGTCCGGGTTAAGTTAGTCGGGCTCGGGTATTTTATTTTTAAGTTAATTATTAAGTTAAAGTGTTTTAATTGGGCAATGGGCTACATTTAAGTTTCTTAATGGGCTTGAATAATTATTTTAAGTTAGTCCAATAATTTTTATGGGCTTTGGAGCCCACGAAAATTATTGGGCTAGTCTTTGGGCTTTTAGGCCCATTGGGCCAGATTAAGTTGTTATTGGGCCAAGTATGTGCTAATGGGCTTTAATTGATTTATTGGGCTTAGAAAGGTGTTAATGAGTTTAAGTATGTTAATGGGCCAGTCTCAATGTTAATGGGCCAGAATTTAAGTAATTGGGCTTGAGTGTTAGGGCCAACAGTTAGTACAACCCATGAAAAATTGCATGTGTCCTGAATATATATTTAATTATTTTTATGCATGGAAGTTATTTTTAATATTTATATGTTAGTATGAAATTAAATTAAATATATATGAAGGACACACATTTTATTTAAGTACATGCATTCATGAAATAATTTTTATGCATGATTTAATGTTTAAGGTTGAGCAAAAGAAAATAATTTTATGTTGGAAGTTGAAGTAGTGTGACAATTTAAGGGGGATTCGTCCCCATATGTGAACTATTGAAGGGCAGTTTACTGCCAATTTAAGAGGTGATTCGTCACCGTCACGTACGTTGATTACCACGCTGATCAGTATTTAATGTATGTATTTAAGGTTACACTATGGATACAAACATGCGATGTTAGAAAATACTTTGCTCAACAATGTTTATGTATTATTATGATATTTAAGTTTAATTTAAGTTTATGTTATGTTCATGATATTTTTAAGCATGCTCATTCATGTATATGTTATGTATTAGTATTAAAGTGATTTATATTATTTTAAACCCTTGTTATGTTAGCATGTTGGGCCTCTAGGCTCACTACACTGGTATGGTGCAGGTGAGTACGTAGAGGAGGATGTGGTATCCACCGGCGGCGAGGACATATGAGCGGACATGCAGTGACCCCGTGACCGTGATAGTTGTCTGAGTCATTACGCATGTTTTTGAATATTTCAGCATGTTATACTTTTATTTATTTTCAGTGGTTAAAAGTATTACTCATTTTATTTAACAATTTTCAGTGCATGCAAACTTTATTTATTTTGCTTATGACAGTATTTTATTAAATGTTTGACTCAGATATTTAATTTATTAAAGGTTGCATTTTTATTTAATTAATTTATTTTTAAATCTATTTATTCTGTGCATATATGTATGGGCATGTATGTACATATTTTTATTTAGTAAGTAAAAAAAAAAAATTTCCGCATATTTATTTATATTTAGAGAGTTAGGGTCGTTTCATAATTATTATTATTTATTTAATTATTATTTAAAGTAGAGTTAATGATCGTTTCATTGAATATGTTCGAAGTGTGTCAGTTGTCATTTACTTCAGTTGTGGTCTGTCAAGTTGATCATCATTGACTAGTTGAGAATAACTTCTCATGGTGCCTCGTTCAGTCGTGGTTTCCATTCATCAAATAATCAACAATATCTAGTATCGGTCTCTAGTATTTTAGTCATCTAGTTCAGTCGTGTATATCCAATTTCGGTTATGGATAGTTGACTTACTCGTGTTTACCCATTTTTTCCTTTATGTTAGTTTTGTCTAGATTAACTTAACACTAAAATTTAAGTGTTCCAACATTAACATTAATATTATTAATTATACTATCTATATTATTATTATTATTATTATTATAATTGTTTAAATGTGTAGACTAATTGTTTTTTGTTATCTTTGTGTAGCATTATTCACTTTTCAAAATATTTTAAATTATTTAAATAAATTTAAATGTGTATCTATACTTTTAAATTTTAAATGGTTATACCACTTTTAATAAATAAATATAATAGTGTTAAAATTTATTAATTTGAGAATAACAAAAATTATCATGTTTATATAATTTTTCAATTGTAAAAGCAAGCAGCGTATGCAAAAGAGCACTAATTATTATTAAAATCGAGCATCTCATACTGACTAACTTTGGTATGTCATGTGACACCAAAGTTTGTTTATAATTTTACCATTCATAATATTTGTTATTTAATTTTATTGGTGGGAGTTTATTATTAATTTTCCTCCATCTCTCAATTTTTTCTAGATTTTTCTCAAACTTCTTTCTACTATATCTCAAAGTTTAAATTATCTCAATAAAATTTTATCTACTTTAAAAATATCATATCCTAAGAAAATGATATGTATATATATATATATATATATATATTTTTTTTTTTTTCTTTATCTATATGTAATATGTAATGTCATATTAATCAATTTTTTTTAACAAATATTATCCCGTGTGTATGTGTTTGGAAAACAGTACCGATACGTGTCAGTTTGTGTAGATCCCACACACACACTCACACAGTGGAGATTTGACCTGGGTTCTCCGGTTTCCGGTCAATAATATAAAATTGCAAAAGGGCCCTGAAAAGTTGTTTTTCTTCATATGTGCGAAAGGTCCCTCTCGTTTTCAAAACTTAACGCGCATCCTATCTAGGGTTCCAAATCTTAACGTCTCTGAATTCTTGTGCTCTCTCCATTTCCTGTAAGTTTCTACCTCGCTAGCAAAGTTTTTTAATTCGTGTTTTTACGTGTGCTTTGTGTTCGAATTATGGTTTTTTTTGAAGTAGTTCTGTTCATGTGCGAATTCAACTGCTTCGTTTTTGGGGGTTTTAGTGGTTTCGGTTGTAGTTTATGTCCTTATTGGATGTGTTGTGTCAAGTTGCGAAATTGACAGGGAACTCGAGTTTTTGGATGCAATGAGGGTGGATTAATGGCCACGAGACCCCAGTTTTTGAGCTGCGTCGTTAATTTTAGTTTGGTTGTTTTCAAGTGAAGAATAAGAATGGTTCATATAGTGAGAGAAATAGTTGAATGTGGGGACGATACTGTTTTTAAGAGTAGAGTAATGGTGCCAAAGATTGTTTCTGAGAAAGCAAATGACCTTGCTACTATGGATGTTGAAACTGGCTCATCGGTTTTGGTAGATGATAGTATGATTACTTACAAGAGGCGAAAGCATACCGACGTTCCAGAGGATGGGAAGTTTAGGAGTGATTCTACTAGTCACTTCATCCATAAGGTGTGACAATATTTCTCTTAATTTGAGTTTTGCAGTCGTCTGACTTTTGCAATTTATGTAGCCTTTTGTGCCTTTACTGGCAGTTAAATATTGAAAGACACATCAGACACTTCTTGTGGTCTTAATATTTTTGCTCTCACCTTTCAGCTGTTTGTAAGAATTATTTTTCAACTATTTTTTGGACTGTATAACGCCATCAATAATGTGACATGCATGAGTAATTTATGGTTTGGAAATTGGATGATTCTTTTGAAAAGGTCGGGTACGCTACTTCATTAATTTAAAATTTTTTGGTATCTTGTATCCACATTTCTGTTTGCGTTGCACACCACCATCTTTGAATTCGATAGCTTCAACCTAGATAGAAAAGTTGCTTAAAATGAAAATTGCTTGTGCCAATTCACCGGGATATCTCAATCTTTTAATGTCAGGAAGATTTTCTTAATGCTCTCATCTCAAAAAGTTTGTTCCTGGCTGTCTCTTTGGCAATTTCCTTTAGAGAATTGAAAAAATTCTATGAAGATTTCAGCATTAAACATTAGTGCAAAAAAGATGGCTGGGTGAATTTTTGTTCAATTTACTCCCCATTTTGGTTTTTGTTTCTTGAAACAAAGCATTTTCATTTTAATGGAGATGTGATATGTATTATACATGCATTATTTCAGGAGATCTTCTAATATTAATAAATTTGGATAATTCTTTTCATGGTATAGTACATCTGTCTTCTTTCTCTAGTTGATAAGTTTTTTCAGAATAGCTGAGAACTTTCTTGCATTATGCTTTATGCTGATGCTCTCCTGCTGTAATTCTTGACTGCAAAACAACCTTTAGAGAGTGAATTGGATTTAGGAATTCTAACCTTAAGATCTGGTTAAAGAAAGTTGACGGAACATGTTCTAATGTATGAAGTCCTACTAGCTTAAAGCACCCAAGAAAGTAGTGATATTTGCTGTATTATACTACCATCTAGTCTAATTCTTGTGGCTAGTAAATGGTGTGTTAACTATTGGTTTAGTTTGAAAACACTAGATAATTTCACCTTTTCAGAGCAATACATTGTTCCTTATGCAGGTTAATTTATTTCTAAAATTGGTAATGGTGAGTAAATTATATGCTCGAGTGTGAATGCGATAAGTTCCTCGCCTTACTTTGTTAAAGGGACATCATTTGGCAGCCCATAATGTCACATGCTGCTTGTTACATGCTCAGGATATGGATCTGGTTATGGTTGGTTAACTGCAAAGCCGTCCATGTCGGACAGCTTATTTTCATTTTTGTGCTTGGGGGTTTTTCTTCTGCTTCTGCCTATTTTTATTATCATAAGCCTGTAATTTCTCATATTTATGAAGTGCAACTGGTAATTGATTGTTGTTGTAATTTGTATTGAAGACACTTAAACATATTCTTAAGAAGCTGTATATGATGTAGATGCTGAAAACTTGAATTCTTTTTAGCTCCTTCAAAATTAAACATGTTTCTAGCATCCCTGATAAAAAAGTTGTGAAGGATATACTTTTGTGATTTCATGTTGGAAGACATGTTTAATTGTTTTTTTTTTGGAAAGTACATGTTTAATTGTTGTTCGACATGATATTAATTAAATTATTATCATAAGCCCGTAATTCGTCATTTCTATAAAGTGCAACAGTTAATTGATTGTCGTGTTATTGAAGATTCTATCTTTTTGAGTCAACAGCTTGAAATGACAAATTACTTGGAAATAAGCATTTCTTCTTGATGCCTTTCCATCTGTTCTCCCCTATCTGCTTGATTTTCTTCCCTTTCTGTACCTGGTCACCTTTTTCTATTTGCACACGTTTTTTTCTGAATTTCATGTGACAGACACATGCTAGACATCTAGAATAAACATAAAAGACTCGAAGTACAGATAATGTCATGGTTCTTAATCTTTGGGCTCGATTGTGAGCGAAAAAGCTCATTCAACAACTAACTACATCCGCGGGGTTGTAATTCAGTTGTGCCTTGAACAATAGTTCGCTCCATCTTGAATGTGGGTTACTCCATAAGGCATCAATTTTGTTTAGTTTGACATATACATTTTTGTGAGAATCTGATGTTAAAATTTGCTATCTGTTTTCTGTATGTTTTTGGTTTTCTGAGAATTTTTGGCCCTTTTGAGTGAATGTTCTTATTTTTATGTATCTGCTGTGTTTATCCTAATTGTTCTTCATTTGATTTTTTGGCAGTCCATGAATCATATATTAGATCAAATTGGCTGTTTTCCAAAGCATTCGTGTGAAAATTCTTCCAGTAATTGCTCACTCAAGCACCCAAGAGATATTATTCTAGAGCAAATATATCAGTCATTAGAGGGTGACGATGGCTTGAGAAGTTGCATTCAAGATGCTATCGTGTTTCATCCAGGAATTGATAGCAGATCTGATGTTAAGGTACTTGCGTAAATTCAGATTCAGTTTTTTTGGAACCTATTATTTTACTAGTAATAGTATGTGGTTATTTCATATTAACAAAATGCATTTGTGTGTTGGAACTTGGAAGGGAATTGTGGATTGTATTATTTCAACTGTTTATGATCTTTTCAAGTTGCATTGCATTCCAGTCACTGGATTGCGTACTTCTATACCACGGGCTTCAAACTGCATAAATATGCTGGAGATGGAAGCTAGTTCATCCATTATATATTAAAGATCTAAACAAACTATTACGGTTTTCCATGCAGAAATCTGCAAGATCTTGTGAAAATGGGGTGAAATACACCTTTCAGATTGGTTCTATTTGTGATGGCCCCCAAAAGGAAGCCAATGCAAGTCGAATTATGGCATCGAATGGATCGGTACATGCATTGAATCATCACCCGGTCACTGATCTCTGTCGGTCCGCACTTTCTGAAATTATTGAGTCAGAAAAATTTTCACAATTATGCAGTTTACTGCTTGAAAATTTTCAAGGAATGAAGACTGAAAAGTTACTTGATTTGAGTCACATAAACTCAAGGATGAAGGAGAAAGCGTATGAACGTTCACCTGTACTATTTCATTCGGATATCCAACAGGTTTTCTTCCTTTCAGTGACTTTTTTGCTGCAATGAATGTTTATATCTTGACTTCTGACAATGAACTCTACATATAGAACAGCTGATATTTTACTTATGCTGAGAACGGACATTTTTACTAAACTCTATCACTCCTTGTGTGTGTCTGGGTCTCTGGGAAGAAACTGGGTCTCTACTTGACTCTTGAGAAAATAGTGCCAATTATTTCTACTGATCATTACTCCATTACAAACCTTTTGTTTGATTTTTACAATTTTGGGTGGGAGGGTATCCTAGGGATAGGTGTGGTTATTCTTTATTTTTGATTTTTTCTTTGGTAATGCCAATACCCAACCAAACTCAGTTCTTAGTGTGGAAGGATGATATCTTGTACTTTGAAAGTCCAGTGTTTTTGCGATTCTTTTATAATGGGTTTGTTCTTTGTCTGATTACTATGCTGTAGTTCTCAGTTACGAGTGCTGACTTCATTTTGTAGGTGTGGACAAGGCTTCAAAATGTTGGCACTAATATAGTTACCCTCGCAAAATGCCTTTCAGAAAAGACAATGGCATCCTTTCAAGAACGGGTTGGTTGAGTTGGCTTGAATATACTTAGTTTTACGCATGTTTGTCTTTTTGAGCCTCTAAATTTTACTATCCCTGCTTCTTTGACGTTCTCTTTTTAACTTATATATTTCATTTTCTCAGGCTGGTGGTTCAGAACTCAACATTTTTGAGGATGGCAGACATGAGGTATTGTTCTTTTTCTTCCTTCTTTTATTCTTGGATGTTTTTTTTTTCTTTTGTTCTATTGCCTTTTTCTTCCGCATGGAATTTAAGTTGAGAGAGGGAGCACTCTTAATTTACTGTCCCTGCATATTTTACATCCATACTTTAACTTATAATTTTCATTTTCTCAGGCTGGGAGTTCAGCACACAACATTTCTGTGGGTGGCAGACCTGAGGTAATTGCTTTTTTCTTTGTCTTTTTTTAATGTTTTTTCCCTTTTTCTTCCAATGACCTTTTCTTTTCAATAGAACTCAACGTGAGAGAGGAACACTATTCTTTACTGCCTAATCCCACATTAATATTATTTTGTTTTGTTCATATGATTTCTGTTTATACTACCAAACAATAGTAAATTATAAAATATGATGGTTGTGGTGATTGGTACTTTTCCATCATAGAAGTTAATATTATGTATTCCAGTATATATTCTAGGAGCTTTTCATTGTGTTAGTTCAGTGGTTGGCTATTGTTTGCATAGAAACTTCAGTTTTTCACAACCTGGAGAATTTCTCTAATTTTTCATTGTTTTATTCTCTTGTTTTTTCTTATTGTTTCTATTCTCCCAAGCAGTATGCCCTGATGAAGATTTTTTTTTGGTTGTGTTTGCAAAAGGTATTATGAGTATTATGCAGAGTTTTTCCTGTATTGCTTGTTATTTTGATTCTGTAGTTGAAAGGACTAGGGATCGTGAACCGGTTAAAGATTTGGGTTTCTTGGGAAAAAATGTGGGAAACTATTACGTTCTTGATGTTTGGATGGTTGCCTAAGTGCGTTACGTTCCCATTTTTTATGCTGACAGCACCTTGCTCAAGAATATGACACACACACTAAGCAGTGGCGAACAATGTCCCATGCTCTCGATCAAGTTCATACCTGCAGACGCTGTGGGGAGAAGGCCGATGGAAGAGATGTTCTAGTTTGTGATTCATGTGAGGAGATGTATCATATCTGCTGTGTTGAGCCTGCTGTTAGAGAAATTCCCGTTAAAAGTTGGTATTGTGCCGAGTGTACTTCAAAGGGACTTGAATCTCCACATGACAACTGCGTAGTCTGTGAGAGGCTCAACGCTTCATTTGATTGCAACGAAGAGGATGAGTTTCTGTACGAGGAAATATTAGAGGAATTGGAAAAAAGCTCAATGGAAATAGTTGGAAATGAAAAGGGTAAACGGATTACACAGTGCAAGGTGTGTAGAATTGTGATTAAAAGAGTAGAGGATTACAGGATATGTGGCCATCCCTTCTGTCAAAAGTTTTACCACACAAAATGCTTGACAAGCAAGCAGTTGATCTCTTACGGTCACTGCTGGTACTGCCCTTCTTGTCTGTGTAGAAGTTGCTTCACTGATGTAGATGATGATAAGATTGTTCTTTGTGATGGGTGTGATCATGCATATCATATATACTGCATGTGCCCACCTAAAGATGAGATACCCAGAGGAAGATGGTTCTGCAGAAAATGCAATGCTGGAATTCAACGTGTCCGCAAAGCCAAAAAATTACATCAGAGCCTGCAAAATAACTTGAAAAAGAGAGCCTTGGATGGAAAAATAAAGGGAGACAAGACTTCCCAGAAGTCTGGTGGTGTAGATATGCTTCTAAATGCAGCCAAAACTTTGAATTACGAGGAGAATCTGGTGGCAATGGGTTTCAAAGATAAATGAGCATATAAAACTAGGGCGTGTTTTTTGGGCTGAAAGAAGTTTCATGATGTAGTTATAGTAAACGTGCCATACCTGCATCATTTGAGCAAACTTTTAACATTTTGGCGGATTGGTAGTGGACTGGTTTTGACTACAAATTCCAGTATAGATTTGATCCTGTTTTTCTCTATGGGCGACGATTTCTGGCAAAGACTGATTTAGGTGTTGTACTTTGCGGTGTATGCTCCTTTTCTGAATATGGTGCAGGGTTTTCAAATTTCAGACAAGTTGTAAAATGACACGTTTTAATTGAGCAATTCCTTTATTTTGAAGTGCATTATCTCCTTTGCATTTGATTGGTAGTGCGATGCTCATGTGATTTTTGCAAAAGATAGTGGTGTCTTAATTGAATCCCCCATGTGGAAAATGTTCAAACACAAGAATTGTAATTTTACATTTGAAACTAAACCTTCTTCAGTAACAAAAAATATTTTAGCTCGTTGTTGTTTAGTTGTCTACGAATTCTTTAAGATAGTACTTGGATAAATTATTCGAATTTTTTAAAATATGTATTTGAAATATGAATGTTTGAAAATGTTATGTTGTATACTAAAATACATTGAATAAAAAAAAGTATTCAAACATTAATTATGGAAATATGGAATTGAGTAAGGGGAATTTGAATTCCATCAATTCTAAATATTATTATATTAACATCTAACAACAAATAAAATGATATTTAACAAAATATTTCGTGTGCGTGTAAATTTATGAGTAAGGGGAATTTGAATTCCATCAATTCTAAATATTATTATATTAACATCTAACAACAAATAAAATGATATTTAACAACAATTCGATTTCCCGGCGTGAGTTTTGACTGTGTGATTACGTGGAGTATTCTATTATTACTGATTATGCGCGTGTGTTGAAATCGACAATTGACAAATTCTACATTCAATTCATACATACGGTACGGCACCGTAACTTTTATATTTTGCTTTCTTTATTTTTATTTTTATTTTTATTTATAAGATAAAATAATTATAATTTAAATACATAATATATTTTTTAAAATATTTGGGGCCCCATCGGTGCATGCCCCGCCGGCCCTGGGCAAGGGTCGTCCCTGCTGAAAAGCAGAGGTTATCGTTGGATTTAGTTTAAAAGCATTCTTTTATTTTTACTTGCAATTCGATTGGGCTGTATAATTTATTCTTAATAAGTTTTGAGTTGTTTCCATTGTTATTTTCAATTTAATTTTAATTATGAATATTTAATGAGTGATTAGGATCCATAATTTTAATTATGAATATTTAACGAGTAATTAATAGTGGATCCGATTAGTAGTTTAGGTTTACTGAAAACATATTGTATTAGTGTTTACAACAACAGTAGTGAACGAGAAATTTAAAATAAATATCACTTATGGCACACTTTCATTGAGGCATTATTTCACAGGACCTTGTACAACAACAGTAGTGAAAGAGAAATTTAAAATAAATATCACTTATGACACACTTTCATTGAGGCATTATTTCAAGAGTGAATTATGAATAAATCCCTAAATCCAAACTTAACTTTTTTATAAATCCTTACAATAAAAATTCTTTCTTAAAACTCCATAGGACCACCAAACTTGGTCAAATCAAATGTTTAATTCTTGTACTCAATTTATGCATTTATGTACTTCATTTATGCAATGTTGGTACTCAATTATGGTACTTTGAAGTATCCGTAAAAATGGTATCAGAGCTTTAAGTTAATTATTCTGACGTAATATTATTCGTTAATTCATACTTTTTTTTGTTGAGGAGAAGAATTTTTACAAAAGATGACTTCAAACGAAGGTTTGAATCAAGAGAATTTTCTTTATATGAAATCCTATAAACAAGTTAATTTATTCACAATAGATTCTTTACAACAGGTTGTGATTAAGAATGCTCTCGATTTTGAAGGGATGCAGAAATATGATTTCTAACTCTCAATTTTTAGAGATTACCCCAGATTTCTCTAAACTTTTCGGAGATCTTAGAGAAACTCAAAAGACGGTACAATATTACAGCAAGCAGCTGTATGAAATACCTCGGCAGATTGAAGAAATCCTTAAGAAACAAGAAGAAATTCTTGGAACTCTAAAGGATCTTCAAACAAAAATCATAAACCTAGAACACACTTCTGGTTCTAGAAAAGGAAATACAAGAGGAAGGTTATCACTCTCGTTTGGTACCGAACCTTTGTTACATCAGAAAGGTAAAACCAAAATGATTCAAAAACCTTTAACTGATGATGAAATGATGATTAATCTTATAAAAACAGTATCAGAGAAAAACACTATCTGATGACTACTTTAGAAAGATTAAATCTCGAGGATCTACAAGATCTTGCGGATTCTTTTGCGAATCTCAAAGAAGTAGATCTAAAAATGAATTCCCCTGAGGGTGAACAACCCATAGGGAATCCCCCAAGATATGTGGTTAAGACAGAAGAACCAAATAGTGAGTTCCATGTTGGAGAAAATTCACATCCAGCAGGAACCAGATCAAGAAGGAGTAAGATACCACTACATCAAACTCCTTATGGAAAAACTGTTTCAGACCCGATACATCCTTATGGGGTTATGTTAAACCTTGATGTTCTGGACTTCAAAAACAAAGAAGATCTTATAGATGATTGGACGTCAGCTATGAGAATTGCAGCAGGGACATTAGATCTCAATAAAGAAGGATTCATTAAACTTCTAGAAATGAGTTTAATGGGATCTGTTAAGATCGCTTGGGAGATGAGTATGCCAGAAACTAAGGAATCAATCTTAGCCGAAGAATCCCTTAGCGAGATTGGAGGAAGAATGACCACCCTATTTAAAGCACAATTCATAGGGGTAGACTATTTCAATAATCAAGATACAGAGAAAAAGAGAAGATATACTCAAGCTCTGTATAGCCTCGAGTTACATGATATTTGTTTAGCTGATGAATACATTATGTTATTCACTAAATACAGATGGAATTCGGGAGTCGAGAAAAATGTAGCTATTCAGCTATTTTTCGCAAAAATGCCAAGCCCCTGGAGAGAAATGCTGATAAAAGAATACGTTCCAGGTAATCTTGATACTTTTGAAAGACGCGCCTCTTTTTTGAAAGGAAAATTGGCAGAATGGTGTCACATGGCAGCATTACAAAAGAACTACAAGAAAATAAGGGGTATAGACAAACGTACACCTTTATTTTGTAGAGAAAATGATCTTCCAACAATCATTGGAAATAGATCACAGGGATTTAAAAGAAAGAAATTCAAAAATAATCCATATAATAAAAGAATAAGAAGTTCTTGGAAACCAAGAACATTTTGATCCAAACAAAAGGCTCGATCTTATAGATCGGGAAAAAGAAGTGGACCTACAAGAACATCCCCAGCAACAAACTCATCACAAAGCAGGGGAAGAACACCATCTAGAAGAACTTTCAGAAGAACTCATACAAGAGCAAGTGAAAGTTTCAAGGATTGCAACTGCTGGACATGTGGAGCTAGAGGCCATATATCTACAAACTGTCCATAAAATGAGAAAAAAGAGTTAAACTCTTTGAAGCAACGCCGGATATGGATGATGCGGTTTTCTTTCAAGATCTAGTCCAAGTATACCAATTTGAGGATATCCCCTCAGATGAAAGTATATACAAAGAAGAGATATTGTTCAGCCAAGAAGAATCTGATGATGAATCAGAATCAGAATCAGAATCAGAATAAAGAAGAAGTGTTTCGACATGAAACAAATGAGAGTTTGGCTGGGTTTTTTAGTCAAACCATGATATCTCATAATATGGTCCAAATGATTGTGAGAGAAAATCCAACATTACAAAAGTACCAAGGATTTTCGGCAGGACAAGTAGAAAGAGTCTTGACAACCTAGGGCTTAGACAAAGAAGACATAATTTGATTTACAAAGTATCCAGAAGGGAAATGGCAATCCCTATGGAGTTAACAAGTAATCAAATAGAGATGCAGTTAATTCCTTTTGAAGAAATAAGAGAGGAATTGCAAAAGCTGAAAAGTGAGGTAGCAAGGACGATGTCTTGGATTCATATTGAAGCAATCCAAATAATGATTAAGGCAACTTTTAAAGAAAGAATAGATTCACCCATAGATATCGTAGTATGTGATAAAAGAATGGGGAATATTCAAGATGCTGTCCTGGGTACTATCTCAGGAAATCTTTGTGCAGAAAAAATTGTAGGAGTTATTTATCGAAGAATAGCCTACAATTTAGCTGACAGAGAATTTAGTCGAGCCTTGACGTTGCATCAAAACTTCAAGGAAAAAAGACTAATGAAGGAAGGTAATAGGCCATATTATATTACATATCAAATTTCATATGCTCTTTCTAATACTCACCATTTTGAATTATTTATTAGAAATGAGTTTATTGAAATTCCAGAGATCTTTGGAAAAGTTGCCCAAGCAATATACCCGAAAAAAATCGAGTTTCCTTTAATTCAGGAAACAGACATTCAAATTCAAGACATACTGGTTCTATACAAAGACCTTAAAATAGAACCCCGAATGTTATCTTTCCAAGGAGACCGAATGACAAGTCGTAGGTGGGAAAAATCCCCTATTCAAGAAATTCCACCCGAAAAAAATGAGTTTTCTATAATAGGAAAACTAAGATCTCCAGAAGGATGGAAAGAAGTTAAAATAGTATTCGATATTACAAGTCACATAAATCAATTTTCTTGTAACTCGATTTACTATTTAGAACAACAGGTAAAAGGGAATTACCAAGGATTAATAAAGGTAGGTAAATTGGAAGTTCAAATTTCGGGAATCCCGAGAAAATAATTAGATCAATTAATTCTTGGCTTAGAATTCCTAGAAGATCATAAACCATGGAAACGCCTTGAAAAAAGAATAGAGTTCATGGCAAAAGAAAAGACTTGGAGGATTCAATAAGAATTCTACGAGATAAAAAACCAAGAGAATTGGATAAGGGACAATCCCTTAATCAGATTCGAAAACTCTGTTCACAAACAGAGAAAGAAGCAACTTTTGAAATTAGTAAATCATGAGCATGATTTACTAGGACGCATTGAAGAAGTAGAAAATAGTAACAATACTCTACCTACTGAGGCCTTAGAAGTATTAAGGCTAAATAGTCTTAATCGGATTACTGAGTTACAATGCAGTTTACTAAAAATGGCAGGACCATTTAGTAATCCCTTTAAGTAAAATGACAACAAGTCCTTTCTCCATCTACATTCCAATTGGGATGTTATACGAACAATATAAGGCTGAATACTTTGCAACTTATATTGACTCGGTAGCAGGAATTTGTACAGCAAAAAGAGGAGTCTTCCCTGAAGAATGTGAAGAGGACTTGCCAAAAATTGCTGGACGAGATTTCTCTCGAAGAATTTTAATTCTTTGCAAAGGAATAAAACAAGCAGTGATCCTTGTGGAAGGAGCAGGTTAAACACTTTGGTACAAGATAAAGACACTATCAATCTATTTCCATGATACAGGAGCTGATATCCTGTTAGGAAATAACTTCTTACAGATGTTTAAGAAGTACACACAAGACAATGAGTCAAGAAGACTTATGTTCACTACAATTTGTGATCATAAAATTATCATTCAAAGACTCAATGTTGCTTTTTATCGACAATTGCCGATAATATTTCGCAGCCAGCGTGGTGATAAAGGACAACTTTTTCACCCAAAAATGAAAGATCCAAGAAGGTTTGGAGAAACCATGTTGAAAATAACAATATAACAAGAACTCCAAACAGAGGATATGAAGCTTCTCAAGGTAAATCTAAATCACAGAGATATGGAGTTAGAAAATAAGGTATCACTTGAAGATGTCAAAAATAAGCTCAAAGAAAGTTTTAACGAGCATCCTTTGGCATGGTGGGATATAAATCAACTCAAAACCAGTCTTACTCTAAAGGAAGGCAAAGAGTATGAATTCGTTAGATATAAGCCTATCCCGATGAACATAACAAATCAAAGGGATATGAGAATGATTATCAAGGAACATTTGGACCTTGGTCTAATCAAATAAGGAGATTCACCATATAGCAACCCAGGTTTTCTGGTCAGAAATCATGGTGAAATAAAAAGAGGGAAACCCAGGTTAGTTATTAACTACCAAGATATTAATAAAATACTGGAGTTTGATGGGTACTTCATACCCAGTAGAGAACACCTAATTAGCCGTGTACAAAATGCTAGAGTGTTCTCAAAATTTAATTGTAAGTCTGAATTTTACCAGATTCGAATGGAAGAAGGCAGTAAGAAATTCACAACCTTCTCTACTCCACAAGGACACTATATTTGGGAAGTCATGCCTATGGGATTGGCTAATGCACCCCAGATATTTCAAAGAAAGATGGATAAACTTTTTAAAGATTATTTCAACTTTATGTTAGTTTATATTTATGATATTCTGATAGCATAAAAAAAATAGATGAACACGTTAAACACTTAGAGATTTTCTCTAAAATTTATAAACAAGAAGGACTGGTTTTATCTGAAAAGAAAGCAGTCGTAGTAACAAGGAAAATTGAATTCCTTGGTATTGAGATTGATGAAACTGGAATAATTCTACAATCCCATATTGTGGAAAAGGTAAAGAATTTTTCAGATAAACTCAAAGATGTAAAACAACTCCAGAGTTTTCTAGGAGTAGTTAATTTTGCAGGGATGTTCATAAACAACCTAGCAATGTACAGAAAGGTGTTCAGTTCTTTGTTAAAAAAGGATGCTAGGTTTATATGGACCGATGACCATACTAAAGAGGTAAACCAATTAAAGGAGATATGTAAGAATCTCCCAAAAATGGATATACCCGTAGATGAAGATGATCTGGTATTATTTACGGATGCTAGTGACGAATGGTGGGCTGGAGTTCTCACCAAGATCACTCCGAATGGAGAAATACCAGGCAGATACTGTAGTGGTCTTTTTTCAGAATCAGAGGCCATCAGATGGCATATCAACGAGAAAGAATTTTATGTAGTTAAAAGGGCTTTCGAAAAATGACATTATTTTTACTTGCTAAAAAATTCACGCTGAAGGTTGATAACACCCAGGTAAAAGCTTTCCTAAGAAATAAAATTGAATCTAAACCTGAGAAAGCTAGGTTATTAAGATTACAAGCTTTACGTCAAAATTATATTTTTGATATTGTTATTATTAAATCTCATGAAAATATTCTTGCAGATTTCTTAACAAGAGATGGAAGGCACTGACGTGGATTCCATCATTAAAATGCAGAGGCATCTCAGGGAACACCTTGGGTTGCTTCAAACCGAGTTCAACCAGTTAGCCATTAATGCTGAAATGGCCGGCAGGTTACAACAAGCTGATTGGATCAAAGTATCTAATCGAATTATAGGATGTATGCAAGATCAAACACAATTATGGGCTGCTATTCAAGGGCCAATTGTGAAGGCTATAGAGAAACCATTGGTTTTTCATAAACAAGATATGCTTAAACCATTGGTTTTACAAAAATAAGAAATAAAATCACCGGTTGGGAAACAAGATGTAGAGAAAGCTAAAACTCAAGAAACAAGTGCTAATCTATCATCAGCCTTTGATGATCTAGATGAAGCAACAATTGATGAGGATTCCTCGTCAAGTCAACCCTCCGCCTCTGGGATAAAAGAGGAAGAGATCAATCTTAGGCCCAACACTGACGAGGGCAAATCTAAGATCGATACTAACCCAGCTATTATTTCTCCATTTCAGGTTTATCAACAGAGGCTGGAGAAATTAAGTACAAGAAATGAAATTAACCCTAACACTTGCAGGGTTGATGTTGCAGGGATATATCCAAGGGTTTGGTTAAAAAACAATGTCAATCCTAAGGATGTAAAGCTCTGGTATGAATTTGGAGCTTTGGTCTCAGTTTATACAATGTCACCAAGCTTCCCGGAGATATCACAGTTACCGAAATGGATTCAGGAAGCAGTCCAGAAAACATGGGCAAATAACGACCATTTGTCCAAAGGAGATGTGCTTGAATTATATTTCTTTAGTGCAGCTCCAGAACCAAAAGGGAAAGGATCACACGAGCCCTTTCATTTCATCAAGCTAAGGAGACCTGACATGAATAATCAAAGATTCACCAAGGACCCTATATCTGAAGAAATACCATTAGTGTCCACTTTTGGAGAAAATAAAATTTCAACCAGAAGGACATGGGGTATTTGGGTTTGTCTCACCGAGATGGACAAGGTCAAGTTTTCGTTCAAATTTTATCAGAATTCTGTACACGGATCATTCATGTTAAACATAATGACAGGAAAAACTACGGCTTTTGCGGAAGAACTCTTCGAAAAGAAGAGAAATTTTTTGTGGAACAACAAGCTACCGAGGAGTAAAGAGACTCGCCGAAAATTTTGTAACATGACTCATATCGGAAGATGGTCAGATAACATCTGCCCAGAGTGTCCAAACCAGAAAGAGCCAGAATTCGGAAAAAACTTCAGACCCCGAACGGATCGAAAAGAATTTTTCGAGACAAGCAAAGGTGGACAGGGACCACCAAAGATGCGTTTTTCCAGGGGACCACTGCAAAAGCATAAGATGCCCCGACAACAGTAAAAAATACATGTGAGGAGGATAGAGCCAAAAGAAAAAGGACGGCATGTGACTCCTCCACCAAACGATGCCATCAATAATGGCATAACAGGACAAGGTGGATAACGAGTGACTCATCCACTAGCTAAAGATGCCATTAATAATGGCATAGAAGGACAAGACTAAACAGCTGTAAGATTTCCTGAAGTTTCTCGGTGAAACGAGTAGAACCTCAGCTATAAATACAAGCGTTCAAGGAAGCTGAAGACATCGATCATTCCCTTCAGTTTTCTTACAAATAAATTGTTGTAATATTTCTCTCTCTATTGTATTAAATTTTCTTTTATGTATTTCAAGTATAAGGCTACTATGAGTAGCTAAACAAGTTGTCTTATCCTCTTCAAAGGAGTTGATTTATATTATAATATTATGTCTGAATAATTTTCTCTAAAAGTCTCTTGTTCTTTCATGCTCATATTTTATAATTAAATTTATATACCATACGCCTTAAGGTAGAAAATGAATTAAGGCTGTACTGGGTGTTGTTGAAGGAGCTTGTGCAGAAACCATATGTTGCGACTACGTGGTTGGAGTGTGAGGAGCACTTCGTAAAACTCGGCAGGTATGACTCGACGATATTATGGTCAAAGAGGTATTTGAATTTAATTAATCTTACGAAAGCATGTTGGACCCTAATCCAGAGTATATCGGCTGGAAATCTTGCGTAACCGATAGTTCTGCTTTGCCTGAATTAGTTCGATAGGTAAAACAATGCCACATACAAAGGATTAAATGCTAAACACTTTTTAAGACAAATTTGGGGACCACTAGGGAGTTGAAACAAAGAAATTTGAGTGTAGGAAGTTAAGAGAAATAAATGTTTGGGTTTGGGGATTTTAAAATAATTTGTCCTTATTTCAACATATGGCCAGTGCATTATTTCCAAACAGTTGAAAGAAAGAGCAAACTTGGCCGGACTTGTGTTGTATATATTTTGATTTTAAAAATTCATATTATTATAGCATATTGACAATATCTACAAGTAATTTAATCAAGTGAAAGTAACAACAAGAACTGGTTTAGAGGCTTCTCACACAGGGAAGCAAGTAATGAAATGATTTTGAAAAACAGTTCTATATGAGGTTATCGCGCATCATCAGGGGCCTCACAACAAGAACTGGTTTAGAAGCTTCCCATGCTGATGCATGGAAGCAAGTAATAAAATAAATTTGAAGCCCATAGGGGCATAGGCGAGTTGGTAAGGCCTGAGGTGACGTGGAAAGAGATTTCCCAGCGTTGCGAGTTCGATACTCGTGTGGAGCATATTCTCTGCTGAAATATTGTGGGGTATGATTATGGGGGTTTGGCCATGTTGCTCCCTCCTTCAGGTCTCTGCCGCTCATGCACATCCCTCGATTTAACCTACGCATAAGCCAATGAGCCTCTGACTCCGCATGAGCCAATGAGCCTCTGACTCATGTGGAATGGGGTCTCTTTCGGGGTCAACTCTTTTTTAAATAAAATAAATTTGAAAAACAGTTCTATAGGAGGTTATAGCACATCATCGGTGGCCTCATGAACAGGTTCAGAAATAGCAGGTAAAACTCTGCAATAGCTTCAATATATGAAAGGTTTGACCGGAGTAGAATAGCTTCAGTCATGGAACGTTTGCGTTAATTCAATGGCAGTCTATGAATCATATGTATTACCTTCACTCTTCCTTAAGCTTCTTGAGCAATGCCCTGAAGATGATTGTAGTATTTGATTTTGTGAAAAGGGAATCTTTTTTATGACCGTTACCAATTGCAAAGAACATGTATGTCCATGAGAATTAGAGGTTTCGCAAATGTTTGGTTCAGTGTCAAGAGTCCCAAGTACAGAATTCAATTAGATACAAATAAGTTTCTACAAAATTATAGCTAGTAAACAGTTTTCAAAAGTTATATCGTCTCATTACATTCATTCATATTTCTCTCTTTCTTCGGTGCAAAGAATACGCCGCTTTTATCAAGAAGCATTCATCATCCAAGCGTGTCTTTGATAACCAGCTCCAGTAGTATTTCCTATCACCTACTCTCATCTGATTAAAACCAGATTGAAACGCCCCTTTTATCGCTCGCAGATTTCTCGGATGTTTTAGCCCACTCTTCCTTCTCTATCACTCCCTCTCAGAAACAGATGGTCATGTAAAAAAATACATCACTTTTGAATCATAGTTCCCATTAACACCAACGACCAACAAGTCCATCTGAAGTACTTTTGATGGCTAGAGGTTTTGAAATCAACTTAGGACAACCAATTCTAATCACCTGATCAAGCGAAGATAAAATAACCATTACATGTTATTTTGAAAGGAATAAGTAAAAAAAAATGAATTAAAGACCGGTCCGAGATCTTCTGTAGTTTGTTCCATCAAGTCCTTTAACTCCCTAAGAATGTCCCTTATAGTTGGCTGCTCATCCAACTTCACTTTCAAACAATCTATAGCCAACTTAGTAAAGCGCAAAGCAACATGCTCGTCTACGTAAAAAGAACAGTCCACAGCTGACTTTTTTAAATCGTAGTTAAGAATTTCGTCTTCACTCCTTATGGCCATGGGCCTCACAATCTCTGTGTACTCGGATTTGCTGATGAGCTCCAGAAGCAGAATACCAAAAGCAAAAATATCACATTTCATGGACCAGGATGGGCCTACGAACAAGAACACCAAAACTGTTGCCACTGAAACTTGGTTGGGCTAACATATAATTGTGCATGCCTCATTCCTAGCTACAGATGCGATGGACGTAGAAAAAAAAAAAAAAGGAACAAGGATGTCTTATGCTTTATCATTCGGTGGATGAGTGACTTGGATCATCAATTGCCTCTTACATACTCTAGTATCATAACAAAATAATGGAATGCTTACACCTGAAAAAAAAAAAGAAACTATGAGTCTATGACTATCAAACAAACTCAGCGATTTTAAATACATAATGGTTGATCACGGGGTTTAAAGAAGGAAATAATGTCTTGACATGAAAAATGGCACAAGATTCATGGAATTTCGAAACTAAATAGTTATGTGGTTCAGAACCCTCTCTTATACGGACTACTTTATAAAAGTTTTAAATCATCGGCAGACACGATGATTAAGGTTTGTTTCACTATCCACATCTATTGAGAGTTTCCAGTACAAATTCTACCAAGAGACTCATACTTTCAAGTCTTTTAAACATCAATAGAGTTATTGCATATAAAATTTCTGGTTTTATACTTGTATATATTTGGGCAAAGAGAGGAAGGAAGGAGGAAGGGAAGTGTATGTTGACTTGTAGCAGTAAAAAAATTGCTCAAGTAAAGAAGGTTCCGTTAAATATTTCAACCATCTTCTGGGAAAAACTCCAATTAGAACCCTTTCAAGGCAAGCCAAAACCCATAATTAAAAAACTGAAGAAGCCACCCAAGAATTAAGAATAAGTAATGCAACAAACAAAATGTTAAGAGTTGAAATTAGCGGCTGAATCATGTTCAAGAAGTTGTAACACGATGTGCCACAAGTGTCAAATTTAGGTTTGATGCAGGAATCATCAAAACATCATCAACGATATATATAAAAGTAATTAGATATGAGGATACACAAGTTAATGAAAAAGCACATGATTCTAACTCCATCAGCTAAATACGTAAAAGAAACAATTTATGTGATACATTCACCTTCCAAACTGAAAATTGACAAAATATAAGCAGCTAATTTCATATATATATAACAACAAAATAAAAAAAAGGATGCATACCATCCAGATATTTCACATGAAAATGGTAAAGTTTCATAATGAGCTCCTCATATGTCTCCTGGTCTTCGATGTATGAGAACGAGCACACCACCAGACTTTTGTCCTACATAACCGCAAAGATATACTGAGGTACAAGAGCTTTTGTAAAGAAAACAGAAACAACGAAAGTAATGAAACTTGAGCAACTAAGATTGATGCAGAATTGACACCGCCATGGACAAGTCCCTTGTTGTGAAATGCTTCCAACATGCTTGCCATTTCATTTGCCACCTTCATCCTGTCCTTCCAACCAAAGGCAGATATCTAGTAGAAAGTTTCCAGAAAACGAGTTATCAATAATGATATATACGTACTACCAATAGCTAGCTAGGAATTAAAATGAGGTCACAGACTATCAGAAGGAATAATTTCGCGCAAAAACTTGAGTGGTCCTCCCTCATATATAACAGCGAGACTCCTTTGGCAATGGATTCCAATCAAATTGACAACATTCGGATGTGATCTGATCTCGGGAACCCTCAATAGGTTGAGCTCACACATTAATATCAGATATAATGAAATCGAAAAAGGTAGCATCAGCATGAGTACTCAGATATGTTGGAAATTATTAATTGAATGAATTGTGGAGGAAATGGGCTTGAAAAGCTTGTCCCAAGTGACTTGAAAAGTTTGTTTCAAGTGTTACAAATAATTTGAATTTGGTGAAATAAATTGGAGGAAAATGGGGAATTGATTTTCCCACATTGGAACAACTCCAATTTGTTGCTTACCTTAAATAATCCAAATTTGGTTTATGGGATTGGGCCCGCACCGATGTTTTGTAAATGGGCAAGACGTTAATTAATGCAACAAACACGCGCGCAATCGGCCGGCGCAGCGGGGCGTGGCGAGGCGAGGTCTTATGATCAATTATTCTTTTTGAATAAAATTTAATTAAAAAATAATATTTATTATTTTTATGTGTGCGCTCGATCGGTAGATTTATACCGACCGAGCGCAGCCTTCTCCTTGCGAGACAGTGGCCTTGAGTTTTGTTGGCCGCCCGCTCGGTAAAAAACTACCGACCGAGCGCACCCTTATTTTTCCGAGGCAAAAAGTTTGTCAAAAGTGGGGCGCCCGATCAGTTAAATTTGACCGACCGAGCGCGGCTTCTACAGTCCAAAAAACTGCGTCTCTTTCTAGGCTTTTTCTATCATGGGTTGCATCCTTACGCCATAAAACGTGTTTTTTGAAGTCATAGTATATATATATGATTGTTATAACGCAGAGGGATAATCGAAAAAACATCTGATAACGTAATACATCAGATTTCTCTGCGAATTCTTCCCTCTCTCTCACAAAAGAAAAAGTTGATACACATTTTAGTTCGACGAAGATCGAGATATTTGTTGTGCTGCTATATCTCGGTTGTATAGTCGTTGTATCTTAGAGATGATTGCCGCCAACGTTTAAGCACTGTTAACGAGAAATTTCTTCTTGCGGATAGAGAGATTCTCTCGCCTCGAGTAGTTGCTGCTTCTGTTGCTGTATTGTACAAGTTCTTCAGAATTCGGAATACACCCATTTAACAATCGCAAAACAAAAGTTTTGTATTTCTTGGATTCTGAAGATGTCTACCATTTCATTCACTCCGCTCGCTTCCGCCCCTGCACATGGAGAAAAGCCGCCTAAGTTTCCTGGTGCCGACTTCAAACGTTGGCAGCAGAAAATGCTGTTCTATCTGAAAACATTGAATCTGTCTAGATTTCTCAAGGAGGATCCCCCTGTCGTCATTGATGGCGATTCTGACACCTAAAGGAGGACCGCGGTTGATGCATGGAACCACAACAATTTTTTGTGCAGAAACTATATTCTGAATGGCCTTGATGACACTCTCTATAGTGTCTACTCCTCAGTCAAGACGGCCAAGAAACTCTGGGATTCCTTGGAGAAGAAATACAAAACTGAAGACGCAGGCATAAAGAAGTTTGTGGTTGGCAAATTTCTGGACTTCAAAATGGTAAACTCAAAAACTGTGATGAGTCAAGTGCAAGAGATACAGATCATCTTGAATGACTTATTGGCCAAAGGGATGGAAATCAATGAACCATTCCAAGTCGCGTCTATCATTGAGAAGTTGCCTCCGATGTGGAAGGACTTCAAGAACTACCTTAAGCACAAATGTAAGGAGTTAAAACTTGAAGACCTTATAGTGCGACTTCGCATTGAGGAGGATAACAGAAATACCGAGGCCAAGTCACATAAAAAGATGATGGAAACCGAGGCCAAAGCAAATCTGACAGAATCTAGTACGAGTCACAAGAGGAAGCGCCCCCATGAGGGAAAGAAAAAGGGAAAAGCGAAGAAATTCCAGGGAAGTTGCTACAACTGTGGCAAACCGAATCATATGGCAAGGGACTGCCGTCTTCCAAAGAAAAACAACAAAAATCAGAACCAAAGCAAGTCAACATGGTTGAATAAAGGTATGTACCTTTAGAAATTTTTGATATTGATTTAAATGCCGTTATTTGTGAGACCAACATGGTGGATGATCCAAGAGGATGGTGGATCGATACCAGCTCTACGAGCCACATTTGTGCCAAAAAAAGATATGTATTCCACATATGCCATCGTTGGTGATCGAAAGTTGTTCATGGGAAACTCCGCAACGTCTGAAGTTGTTGGAGTAGGAAATGTGGTGTTGAAAATTACCTCGGGCAAAGAGGTGACGCTCAAGAATGTGCTGCATGTGCCAGACATTCGGAAGAACTTAGTTTCGGGTTCTCTTTTGAGCAAGACAGGATTTAGAATGATTTTTGAATCTGATAAATTTGTGTTAACTAAATCTGGTGTATTTGTTGGTAAAAGGTACCAAGATAGTGGTCTCTTTAAATTGAATGTAATGAATGTTTCCCGCCTTGAGGCGAAGAATAAAGTTATTGGTTCTGCTTACTTGACTGAAAGTTATGATATATGGCATGAACGATTAGGACATGTTAACTTCAACACGTTGCAAAGACTTGCAAATTTAAATGTAATACCTATGTTTAAAAGAAATCCACAACATAAGTGTGAGATTTGTGTTGAAGCGAAAATGGTAAAAGCTCCATTTCATACTGTCACAAGAAGTACTACGCCACTTGAATTAATACATACTGATGTATGTGATTTAAAAATGGTACAAACACGAGGTAGAAATAAGTACTTTATAACATTCATTGATGATTGCACCAGATTTTGTTATGTATATTTATTGAAAAGCAAAGATCAAGCAATTGAAGCTTTCAAGAAATATAAGACTGAGATTTAAAATCAACGAAGTTCAAAGATTAAAATGATTCGAAGTGATCGAGGTGGAGAGTATGTGGCTCCTTTTGAAGAATTTTGCTCAACCTCGGGCATCATTCATCAAACGACAGCCCCTTACTCACCTCAATCCAATGGCGTTGCTGAACGCAAGAATCGAACCTTAAAGGAAATGATGAACGAGTTGTTAATAAATTCTGGCTTACCTCAAAACATGTGGGGTGAAGCGATTCTCTCAGCAACTCACATTCTAAACAAGATTCCAATAAAAGGGAAAGATGAAACACCATATGAACAATGGAAAGGTCGTAAACCTTCTTACCAATACCTCAAAGTATGGGGGTGTTTGGCGAAAGAAGAAGTACCTAAGCCAAAACAAATAGTAGTGCATATCGATTCTTAGCGCATAAGTCAACAATTCCTGATGTAAATGAAGGCACAATCATGGAATCAAGGACTGCTGTATTCTTTGAAAAGATATTTCCTTGTAAAGAAATGAAAGAAATAAGTTCGAACAAGCGAACTTATGAAAATATAATTGAAACTCCACAAACCATAAAAAAACCAAGACGCATCATGCGTGCACGAGTTGAAAAGTCGTTTGGTCCTGATTTTCTAACATACATGTTAGATAATGAACCAAGAACTCTTCAAGAGGCTTTATCAAATCCTAAGGCTCCTTTTTGGAAGGAAGCCATACAAAATGAAATAGATTCCATCATGCATAATCATACGTGGGAGTTGGTTGATCTCCCTCCGGCATGTAAAACTTTGGGTTCCAAGTGGATTCTTAAAAGGAAATACAAAGAAGATGGATCTATAGATAAATATAAAGCTCGACTAGTGGTTCAAGGTTTTAGACAAAATGAGGGATATGATTTCTTCGATACCTACTCTCCGATTTCTAGAATAACATCCATTCGTGTTCTCATAGCTATTGCAGCAATGCATGATCTTGAGATACATCAAATGGATGTTAAAACAGCGTTTTTGAATGGAGAGTTGGAAGAAGAAATATATATAAAACAACCAGAAGGGTTTGTTTTACCCGGAAAAAAACAAAAGGTGTGTAAACTTGTCAAGTCATTGTATGGACTTAAACAAGCACCTAAACAGTGGCATCAAAAGTTTGACACTGCTATGTTGTCAAATGGTTTCACAATAAATGAATGTGATAAATGTGTCTACATTAAAGGTACTACAAATGCATATGTAATTGTTTGCCTTTATATAGATGACATGTTAATCATGGGTAGCAACCATGAATTGATTGTGAAAACCAAGAAGATGTTGAGACAACATTTTGATATGAAGGATTTGGGATTGTGTGACATTATTCTAGGGATTAAAGTCTCTAGACTTCCTGCTAGGATTATGTTATCCCAAAATCATTATGTAGAAAAGGTTCTTGAACAATTTAATGCCACAAATCGTCCTCCGGCTAGAACACCTATGGAATTGGGTACACATTTAGCCAAAATTAGAGGAGAACCTGTTTCACAAGTGGAATATGCAAGGGTGATAGGAAGTTTAATGTATTTAACTAACTGTACCCGTCCTGATCTTGCATATACCGTAAATAAGCTAAGTCGATTCACAAGTAATCCAAGTGAGGATCATTGAAAAGCACTAATGAGAGTGCTTGGATATTTGAAATACACTTCGAGTTATGGAATAGTGTATACAAAATATCCTGCGGTCCTAGAAGGATATTTTGATGCAAATTGGATTTCTGACACGAAAGACTCCAATTCTACGAGTGGATATGTGTTCACAATCGGTGGAGGAGCGGTGTCATGGAGATCCTCTAAACAAACGTGTATAGCTCGATCGACTATGGAATCCGAGTTCATTGCTCTAGATAAAGCTGGAGAAGAAGCCGAGTGGATTCAAAACTTTCTAGAAGATATTCCATGTTGGAATAAACCGGTGTCTTTCATTACGATTCATTGTGACAGTCAGTCAGCAATAGGAAGAGCACAAAGTAGTATGTATAATGGTAAATCTCGACATATTCATCGGAGACACAATACCATAAGACAATTGATCTCGAATGGGGTTATTTCGGTTGACTATGTGAAGTCAAAGGAAAACCTTGCGGATCCGCTTACAAAAAGTATAAATAGAGATCAAATGTACAAAATACTTGGAGGAATGGGTTTAAAATCCACAAATTAAAATATTTATAGCGGTAACCCAACCTTGAGAATTGGAGATCCCAAAACCTTGGTTCAATGGGACAACTAAGTTATAAATATTAGTTTGAGTGCTTGGAATTGTTACTTGCTCATTCCTGAAATATCCAAGTATAAATGACCTAAAAAATGTCGTGAGGTTAAGTTTTATTTTAATGATTCCTATACCTATGAGGTAGAGTAACGCAGGATACTCTTGATGGGAGATCACCTATATAAGTGCAAAGTATTGGCCGCTTTGATTGCAACACTTATGAATCTAAGATATGGTCCAGGGCTGAAATGGACACAACGTGAGAACAAAATATGTTAGAGAATTGTTATGTAAGTACTATTGACTTGGTTTACATAAATGGTTGACTAGTTCAAGACATCGCGTCACTATGCAACTAGTAAATCCGATAGTATTTCACTAAGGTAGGTTCAAAGCCACAAGCTACCTATCCTGATGTTAAATAACTCAAAAAGACTTTTTAGTGAGAATGCTAATATACGTGAAATTCATTCATGTGGGGGATTGTTGAAAATTATTAATTGAATGAATTGTGGAAGAAATGAGCTTGAAAAGCTTGTCCCAAGTGGCTTGAAAAGTTTGTCCCAAGTGTTATAAATAATTTGAATTTGGTGAAATAAATTGGAGGAAAATGGGGAATTGGTTGTCCCACATTGGAACAAATCCAATTTGTTGCTCACCTTAAATAATCCAAATTTGGTTTATGGGATTGGGCCCTTAGGGTACCGATGTTTTGTAAAGGGGCAAGACGCTAATGGATGCAACAAACACACGCGCGCGCGCCCGGCCGACTCGGCGAGGCGAGGTTTTATGATCAATTTATAAAATTTAATTTTTTTGTGTGCGCCCGATTGGTAGATTTATACCAACGGAGCGCAGCCTTCGCCTTGCGAGACAGTGGCCTTGAGTTTTTTTGGCTGCCCGCTCGGTAAGAAACTACCGACCGAGTGCACCCTTATTTTTCCGAGGCAGAAAGTTTGTCAAAATTGGGGCGCCCAATCGGTTAAATTTGATCGACCGAGCGCGCTTTCTACAGTCCGAAAAGCTGCGTCTCTTTTTGGAATTTTTCTGTCATGGGTTTCTTCCTTATGCTATAAAACGTGTTTTTTGAAGTCATAGTATATATATATGACTATTATAATGCAAAGGGATAATCAAAAAAACATCAGATAACGTAATACATCAGATTTCTCTGCGAATTCTTTCCTCTCTCTCACAAAAGAAAAAGTTGATACATATTTTAGTTTGACGAAGATCGAGATATTTGTTGTGCTGCTATATCTCGGTTGTATAGTCGTTGTATCTTAGAGACGATTGCCGCCAACGTTTAAGCACTGTTAACGGGCAATTTCGTCTTACGGATAGAGAGATTCTCTCGACTCAACTAGTTGATGCTTCTGTTGCTGTTGTTGTACAAGTTCTTCAGAATTCAGAGTACACCCATTTAACAGGATATAATGAAATCGAGAGAGGGTAGAAATATTCGAACGTCATGACAATCACAAGCCGACGTCCCGATTCATCGTCGGTGTAGCATATAAGACTATCAGTCATGTAATTCTTGATTCCCCCATCCAAATCCAGTGCTTGAACGATCGGAAAACTAGAATAATAATAATAATATCAAAATCAATTGCAAATTAAATATAACAACGAATCTAATTAATTACCTTTGGTTTTCGTAGTCTAATTAAAAGAAGCCGGGCGTCGAGGGATGGGGCGGATCATATCTTTTTGGAAGCAAAAAGGCTTCCATAAACAAAGATTTATCATCTTCTTCCCCCATAGCTGTTTGAGTTTTCCCTTTCCTAGCTCTCTGTTTCTCGAAAATCTCCATTAGTACTAGGTATGGGCTGAGGTGTTTACCCAGCTCTGTAAGGTTTTTTATAACTATTTTTTCAAGAAATTAAAGATGCATTTGTCTTTGTGCAAGTGTTATTTTATATTTAAATTTATTTTAATATATAACAAATAACAAGTAAATGGATCATAAATCCAACGTTGGACTTATATGTAAGTAATTATGTATTGTGGACTGTCAAATACAGTTAGCCCATAAAAATAATCTAAATAAGGTTTTGGTTTATTTGGGCTTTAATGTATCTAATAGGGTGTGACCTTTAATGTGTAGATACTAGTGAGCTTTTATATTTGATTGATAGGCTTAAATAGAATCCCAAAATATAAATATAGGGTTATGGTCCCCAGATCACACGATATTGACGACACTGTCATTATGTTCTATTCTATTCTCATCGATAGTTAGAGAGCGTGAGAGAACTGAAGGAACTCTCAAGGCAAATCGTGTTGATCTGGAAGGCCAAACCATGCAGATCTACATCGGTATCAATTGTTAAGAATTAAAGTATGCTTTCGCTTTGGTTTACAGTCTTTAATCTTAATGATTTAGCATGATGATTCTGGATTTAAGTTTATATGGATTTTCTCCAACAAGTGGTATCAGAGCCACTCATGTTTAAATCATTGAGATATAGTTTATATTCAATTTGGTTTAATCGAAAACAGACTATGATTGTTTTGAATGAAATTCAAATTTTTCAGTCCAGTTTATTTTTATTAATTTTTGGATTTATAAAAAAAAACTTGAAATTCAAATTTTTTGAATTAGGATTCGTGGCCGCCGGATTAAGGGCCAATCGGCCGACCTACGGGCAGTTTCCGGCGGATATTGATGAGGCGAATTATTTCCCATGTCAAGGCGCCTCACGTAGTACAGGGTTCTCGCCGGATTCCAACGCAAAATTGTCTGATTTCGAAGCCTAAGTTGCGTCTGGTCTGGTCGCGATCTTCGAGGTATATTGGACGAAATTCCGGCCGTTCACTGGGCAATCGGGACCGGTGATGGAACATTAGAGGTCGCCGCTCTGTGTTCTGTCGTGGGTCGGAGGTAACCGGCCGCAGGAAGGGCGGCGGCGTCTGGTTGAGGAAGATGATGTGTTAGGGTTTTTTATTGGGGGGGCAATTTTCGAATTTTCGAAAATTTTTTAAAAAAATAAATCAAGGAAACGAAAATATTTTAGTTTTTTGGTAAATTTTTCTAACCCATCATATATTTTTTTGGATAAAGTTTAATTCGGTTATAAACCCATTTTGTTTTGGGTTTTAAGGATAATTTGGCTTAAAGGTTTAAATTTTCAATTATTCAAATAATGATAAGGTTATTTTTATATATTTTAAAATGAGTTGATTAAAATCAATTTATTTTGAAATATAAAAAGTTTTGTATATGTAATTTTTATTAGTATTAATCGGCCCAAAGGAAGATCAATATTTAATATGATTACATATGTGTTTATATAAGGGTAAAATTTTGATAGTTATTCGGTTTTCATGTGAATAATAATCGTCCCAAAGGAAGATTATTATTTGACATGTTATTTACTATCAATTTTCGGTATCCCTTATGAGGTTTGTATTATTTTAATTAATTGATTATTTTCTATGGATTAAGTTTATCGGGTCAATATACATGGATCAGTTAATTTTTTGAATATACGGGAATCCAATCCGAAAATATCACCCATGACCAGATAATTGTCTGATTTGCCCAACAGACATAATTGATCGTACAGTCAATGATTAAATAATTTAATTTGACCAAAATACTTAAAATTTAATTTTTAAGAAAAGGGTCAATTTTTTTTTTTTTTTTGATATTAAATTTGAATAAAGGAATAGTTAAGGTATATATATTTTGGAATAAATTGAATGAAGCAACATGTCGCCAAAGTGACTTCTATTGTGGAAATTAATTTGTTTTGGAATATAAAAATTTTTGTACATGTAACTTATGTGAATAATTAATCGGCCCAAAGGAAGGTTATTATTTAAGAGAATTACATGTGTAGTTGTGGTAATAAATATGTGATTATTATTTGGTTTTACATATGAATAATAAATCGGCTCAAAGAAAGATTTATTATTTGATATGTTATTATGATCAATATTTGATTACTACGCCAAGATATCATTTACAAGTTAATATTTTGTCCAAAGATGAAATATTAATGGAGTGTCCAGTATCTTGAGATGAGAATTTCCTTTATTTGAATTTAATATTACTTATTTGGGCATTTTTGTGAGCATATTTAATTTATTGATAATTTTTTGTTCAATTATTATTTGAATATTTCTGCTAGTTTTACTGTCCACATCAACTTTATTCTTACTTTCAAAGATGCTTGTTACTTCAAGTTATGGAAAAGTAAACATCTTGATAGTTCTTGGAATAATGATCAAAGATATTTCAATAAAGATTAATTCAAGTATACCTTTATGAACTAAAGTACCTCTTTTGAAAGGAGGGAGATGGAAAGTAGGAGAAATTAAATTGCATATCTGATGATCATTAAGATAAGTCATTCAGGACTCTTTAGGGAAAATGTCGAAAAGCTAGATATAATTAAAGTTAAGAATCACATTCAGAATATTGAACCTGAGGTTTGTCAATAATGAAAGGGTGAATTTTGTACGTTCTTGACAACTTCACTTTCAATTAGGTATAAATATAAATGATTAAGGATAAAGTAAGCTGCAGATATAACACTTCAAAAGAAACAACAAAAGAAACCGAGTTAATCGATAAATAATAGTTGTTTCTTCTATGGAGCTAAAAGGCTCATGAAAATAAAGTTTCCAAATTTGGTTTGTTTTAAGGTTAATTTATCTTTGATGTTTAGACACATGTGGTGGATAGATTTTGGTTCTATCATTAGTGTGCCTATGTGGAGTTATTATTATTATTGCTAAAGTTCAAATGATGATGAAAGATTCATCGGTGTACAATGGCAAAACAGTAAAAGTTGAAATAATTGAAAATTTTAGATTATTGTTAAGGCCTGAGTTTTATTTGAATCTGAATGAAACATTTATTTTATCGAATTTCAGGCGGAATAATTTTAATTTTTATTTTGGGAAAATTTGGTTTTTCTTGCTCATTTGAAAATGAAAATTTAGGTTGTTTCATGATTCAAAATTGGTTGGCTATGGCTCTTCATCTCGTTATAATAATCTTTCTTCGATTGATACAATTGTTTCATTTAATGAGTCTCTGTAATTAAATTTAAAAGTCTCAAAGATAAAATTCCAGTAAATGAGAATTAAGTTACGTCGTGACATGAGATATTATGTTATATCTCCGGATGGAGAATAAAGAAACTTATGTATGACGAAATTCTCAATCCTTTAAATTTAAAGTATTTTGATATTTGTGTTAAATGTATAAAGAGAAAACAAACAAATTAAAGGAAATTTGAAGTCAACAAGAATTTGGACGTCTTTGAACTTATAAATACGAATATTTGGGGGTCATTGATATGTTTTTTTGGAATGACCAACAATAATTTATAACGTTCATAGATAATTATTTTATATATGACTTCTTATATTTCATTTATGAAAAAACACTCATGACTGCAACATATATCCTTAACAAAATTTGATTAAAGTGATTCTTAAATATCTAAGGGGGAAAATTTTATGGTCCCACAATTAATTTTATTTTCAGTTAGGAAAATGCTTGGTTTTTTATGATGTCGAGTTTGTGGGGGGAAATAAAGTTTTGAAAATTGTCTTTAAGGAAGAATATTTTAATATTCTTACAGGTGTTATTGACATTGATCAAAATTCTATTTTGACTTTGTTAAGAACATAATACGGTAAGCCAATTTAGGTAAATATCTCATTCAAGAAATATTTTAAAAGAACAAACTCTTACATCTCAATAACCTTGTCATTATTGAGTTCCACTCGAGAGAGAAGAAATACAGTCTTAGGTAATTTGATTGTATTTTTCTAAGAGAATAAGGTCAACATTGACATGATAGAAAATGATTTTATAAATTTCTATCAAGTCATAAAAATTCTAACTCTCGAAATGGATTGATGTCAATGTAAAGAGATAAAATCTATGAAAGACAATGACATTTGATAACTTGTCCCATTAACTAAAGTGTGAAGTTCATTGGTTCTAAATGGATATTTAAAACCATGAGTACTCAAAAGGTAGAGTGAAAAGATATAAGGCTCGTCTTGTCAATAATGAGGTTTTACACAGTAAGAGGATATAATTGTAAAGGTTTTTCTCTTGGGTTTTGACCGGCTAAATCGGTGTGATATGAATCTACTAGCAAGCGTACCAGGTCAAGTAATAGTAAAGTGGACTGAGAGTCTAAGTATCGATCCCACAGGGACTGCAGTCAATTTTCAAGAATTAATTATTTAGCTTAATCTAGACAAAATCATAAAAAGCAATTTGATTTAAATAAAATAAGAATTTATAATAAAATCTGCTTAAAAATAAGAATTAAAAAATAACTAAAGATAAGATAATTGAAACAAAGACTACCAAGACACGCGTAGGTACCGAACAAATCATGTAACATGTAGTCGATTCAGGACTCAGATTTAATCTTAATTGACGGAAATTTTCCTAATTTGTTCAAAGGTCTATTTCTAGAACAATCAAACCTATTCAAATATTGACGAACTAATCTTTCGTAATTCTAATCAAATTTGAATGCATTATGAACTGTGAAAATTCAGTAAACACCTAAACCGCACATTAAAACCAAATTCTATTTCTAGTTGGTTTTACAATATGATGATTATCAAAGTGATCAAAATCAAAACCTCCTCTGTCAACTTGGAATCGATTAACATGCAAGCAAACAGTTGATCAGACTATTCACAAGACAAATATAAATCTGACAATCAATAAAATAAAATCAAGTCTGAAAAACTTGGCTGAAAATAAACTACTCAATAATTAAAAACAATAATTCAAAAATAAAAATAAGAAGAAGAAAAGAAAAGAAGAAATCTTCTCTCCCAAGCCTTGTAGCCGCATCTTCTGTGTTGTCTGCCTTCTGAAACTTTGGAACCCTAAAAAAGATGTTATATCTTCTATATATATG
Organism: Henckelia pumila; assembly: GCF_033568475.1. Classification (NCBI taxonomy): domain Eukaryota; kingdom Viridiplantae; phylum Streptophyta; class Magnoliopsida; order Lamiales; family Gesneriaceae; genus Henckelia; species Henckelia pumila. The sequence continues at coordinate 167,583,423 of NC_133121.1, read as the reverse complement.
GTCCGGAACGCCTACCAATTAATTTCCTTTCAAAACAAGGACTTTTCGAAACAAATCTGACGTTTGAACATGCGCGCGCACGCGTGGAATAGGCCTTGCATGCGCAGAACAAAAAAACATAGTTCTGAAACTCTGATTTGCGCGCAGGCGAGCTTGATTCTCGCGCGCGCAGTACAAAATTTTTGCTGCGAGCGACGATTTTGAAAAATTCATATATCGAGATCTAGCCGTCGGATCGAGCTGCAATTTGGACATCAGCTTCAAAACATCTTGAACTTCATTCTGAACGGTGAAAATTGGATTTGTATTTCTCTAAAATTAAATTTGAGTTTTTGAACAAAGCTGCTCCGTAATTCACTCTTCAACAATTCATTTTCCTGCAAAATTAACCCGATGAGTGAAATACACAAGCATGCACTAAAACACATGAAAACACATAAAAATAATATGAATGCACATAAAATAGACATAAAATTATCACAAAATAATGCACACAAAATGCACTTATCAAAAAAAAACTTGACCGGCTAAATCTGTGTGATATAAATCTACTGGCAAGCGTACGAGGTCAAGTAATAGTAAAGTGAACTGAGAGTCCAAGTATCGATCCCACAGGGACTGCAGTCAATTCTCAAGAATTAATTATTTAGCTTAATCTAGACAAAATCATAAAAAGCAATTTGATTTAAATAAAATAATAATTTAAAATAAAAACTGCTTAAAAATAAGAATTAAAATAGTTAAAAAGAAAATTTAATTAAAACAAGACAACCAAAACACACGTAGATACCAAACAAATCATGTAACATGTAGTTGATTCAGGACTCAGATTTAATATTAGATCACGGGAATTCTCCTATCTTGTTCAAAGGTCTATTTCTAGAACAATCAAACCTACTTAAATATTGACGGATTAATCTTTCGTAATTCTAATCAAATTTGAATGCATTATGAACTGTGATAATTCAGTAAACACCTAAACCACACATTGAAACCAAATTCTATTTCTAGTTGGTTTTACAATATGATGATTATCAAAGTGATCAAAATCAAAACCTCCTCTGTCGACTTGGAATCGATTAACATGCAAGCAAATAGTTGATCAGACTATTCACAAGACAAATATAAATCTGACAATCAATAAAATAAAATCAAGTCTGAAAAATCCCAAACAAACATCCAAGTTTTCTACATGAATTTGTTCAGCCCAATCACGCTATCTTGGTTGAAAATAAACTGCTCAATAATTAAAAACAATAATTCAAAAATAAAAATAAGAAGAAGAAAAGAAAAAAAAAATCTTCTCTCCCAAGCCTTGTAGCCGCCTCCTCTGTGTTGTCTGCCTTCTGGAACTTCGGAACCCTAAAAAAATGTTATATCTTCTATATATATGGTTCGGAACGCCTACCAATTAATTTCCTTTCAAAACAAGGACTTTTCGGAACAAATTTGACGCTAAAACACGCGCGCGCGCGGAATAGGCCTTGCGCGCGCGCAGAACAAAAAAACAGAGTTCTGAAACTCTGATTCGCGCGTGGGCGAGCTTGATTCTCGCGCGCGCGCGCAGTATAAAATTTCTGCTGCAAGTGACGATTTTGAAAAATTCATATCTCGAGATCTAGTCGTCGGATTGAGCTGAAATTTGGACAGCAGCTTCAAAACATCTTAAACTTCATTCTGAACTGTGAACATTTGATTTGGATCTTTCTAAAATTAAATTTGATTTTTTGAACAAAGCTGCTCCGTAATTCACTTTTCAACAATTCATTTTCCTACAAAATTAACCCGAGGAGTGAAATACACAAGCATGCACTAAAACACATGAAAACACATAAAAATAATATGAATGCACACAAAATAGACATAACCTATCACAAAATAATGCACACAAAATGCACTTATCAGGTTTCTTTGAAAGACTCTTCAGGAATATATTGACATAGTACTGAATTTCAATTAATAGATGATATTTTTATATTTTATCATGTGATCATCTCGTTCGGTTTTGAGATGAATTTTGTCGATGATTGTATATATCATAAGGTCTGTGAGAGTAAATATTTTTCTTGTTTTCTATGTGATGATAGCCTACTCGCTAACAACGATATAGATATGTTGCATGACACCAAGAGATTTCTAGCTAAGAATTTTGAGATGAAAGATCTTGGTGATGCATCTTTTTTACTGGGTATCCAGATACATTGGGATTGCTCTCGATGTATTCTTGGATTATCACAGAAAATCTATATCGAGAAAGTTTTAAAGCGATATGAGATGCAAGATTGTAAACCAATTGATACCCTAACTTGAGGGAGACAATTTAGTCTCAACTAGTGCCCTAATAATGATTTAAAAAAAAGTAATACAAAATATTCTTTATGACTTAGCAGTAGGGAATCTAATGTATTGCAAAGGTATATACACGTAAAGTCATTCTATACGTGACTGGGATGTTGGACAAATATTTAAATAATTCAGGAGTAGACTATTGAAAAATAGTCAATTACATATTATGGAATTTACAGAAAATAAGAAATTATATGCTCACATATCAAAGGTCAGATCGGTTTTGAGATTATTTGGTATTTAAATCTACTGTCAACAGGTGTCATTTCACAAAAGAGTACTAAAAGTTCACTTTTTATAGTCTTTTTTGACATGACAATAGATTTTATAGTGTGTTATAAGGCATCCAATCAAGTTTATGATTATTGAAGTAAGAGTTCAGAGTGAATAATGTCTATAAAGCACATCGGTACAAACTCCATGATTGTGGATTCATTTGCTAAGGGACTATCACCCAAAAGGTTTTGTGTGCAGATTATTTGTATGGGTGGTTTGTCATTTAAGGATATTCAGTTTTAGTGGGAGTTTGTAATTTTAAATGCTTTTATAGACATGTTCGCTTATTCGGTTTTTGGTTTATGGATACATTAGGAAAGGTTATTTCTGCAGAAATAAAGGTTTTGGTTTATTCACACTCTGACTTTGTTTTGGTTGATCTCACTAAAGTTTAAGGGTGGACCAGTTGGAAATAGGCATGTTAAGATCACGTTACATGAAATTTCCATGCTACATATCCACATCATAATCCATGTCGTTCAGTTATCTGGCATATGTGACCATTGATGGTACCGAGTTATGATAAATGTGACAAAGGCCTCTTTGATCCTATGTTAGTATGATTGATGGACCGGATTAGCAGTAGATACATTTCGGTAATGACAGCAAAGTTGAGCTCATTTGGTTATTTTTGCAAAACATAATTATAAAGTTTCACATATAGTCCAGTGAAAGATCGTTGGATCATAAATCCAACGGACTTATATGTAAATAATTATGTATTGTGGACTGTCAAATAAAGTTAGCCCATAAAAGTGATCTAAATAAGGTTTTGGTTTATTTGGGCTTTAATGTATCTAATAGGGTGTGTCCTTTAATGTGTAGATACTAGTGGGCTTTTCTATTTGATTAATGGACTTAAATAAAATCCCAAAATATAAATATAGGGTTATGGTCCCCAGATCATATGATGTTGACGACACTGTCATTATGTTCTATTCTATTCTCATCGATAGTTAGAGAGCGTGAGAGAACTGAAGGAACTCTCAAGGCAAATCGTGTTGATCTGGAAGGCCAAACCATGCAGATCTACATCGGTATCAATTGTTAAGAATTAAGGTACGCTTCCGCTTTGGTTTACAGTATTTAACCTTAATGATTTAGAATGATGATTCAGGATTTAAGTTTATATGGATTTTTTTCCAACAGAAACCACCCTCAAGAATAACAAAACAAAATGCAGATTTGATAACATTGATAGTACAAGTGGGTAGAAACTAAACTTTACTTTAGTTAGACATAAATGTATGAGCAATCTACGCATAAATATTTATTGTTATTAATACCTAAGCATTAACTCTGTGAAGAAAGCATTAATTTTAAATTAATGCTATATGGTATTCGAAAATTCATTTTTTTTCCTTAAATTCTGATGGGAATGGCCAAAATCCCAGCAAGGAAAACTCACAAAATCTCTGTTGTTTCCTAAATATCACTAAGATTTTTTGCTATACCAGCAAGCTTTGTTGCTGAGTATATTGTTTCGAGGAATAAGGGTTTTTATTTGGTTTGGATGTTTAAAATCTACACTTGGTTAAATTCCTAAATGAAGCAGAAATTTACAACACACAGAAATTTGTGTATGTAGTTCAAGTTATAAACTGAATGATGTATTTTGATAATTTTTTTAATGCGTCGAACAAAAAAAAAAGGCAGAAAAATGTAGAACAAAATGATTAAATAAAGGAAAATGAAATAAAATAAAATAAAGAAGAAGTAGAATGTTCCTGTTATTATTGTAAGCAGTCCATGTGTATTGTAACCAACTAAATATTAACTTTATTGACCTGATAGAGGCTGCACAATAACCTTCAGTACAAGAAATCTGTAAGAGAGAGAATTTGCCTTGGATTTACGATGATACATATTTTATGCGGTTCCATATGCTCGGTGGCTTTCAATCTTTAAGCTTTAACATTGATGATTAACATTATTAATTAATGTAAAAATCTGAATCTGAAATGAAATAAACGAATGTTATATAGCTATTATGTCTCCTGTTTGAGTTTTGGGAATTTGAACCGTTTGAATTGATTGAACTTTGGCTCTTGAGTTTGTTCGTCGTTGTTGATCCTCTTTTGCCTCCGTACAAATTTGTTTGAAGTTTGTCGAGCCCAGACATAGCAGAAGTCAATCGTTGTAGAGTTGGACGAAGAGCGGTAAAGAGTTTACCTTGAACCTTCGTTGTTTTAGGTTGTATAGTTTTTTATATAACCTCTTTTGTAGCTTTCCAGAGTTGGAGCTATTCGAATCAAAAGGTACAAGCAGACATCGTTTTAGCGGGATAGCACACTCAAGACAGTTGGTTCTTGAGTTTCTCTTAAATCACGTACTTGCATCAATACTTGTTCTAGAATGGGAAACTTGTATTTTGTTGTTGAACTTTTGTTATATGGCTTAATGCTTTACGTTTTTCATATACATTCATCTTAAGCCAAATCTTGATTTCACCGGGCAGAACAACCCTTTTTGTTTAGACGATTTGGGGCCTATGATCGAGTGACCTGGGTGTAGAAGTTCACATAGTGTCAGCATACTCCTTATAGTTACACCAAAGTCTAGAGGATGGAGATACGTGGCACCACCTCGATCGGGAGAGTCGGTGAGTTGTTACGTGATCTCATCCTCGGGATCCCAAAAGCATAGCAGCAAGTCCTTGATTATCAGAATTGATACCCAGTTTTAAAGACATGCATTTCATTCGTATTAACTTTCAATATGTTGTCTTTATATCATGTCATTGATATATTACTTGTTATGTTGCTTTTACTAGGAATATCTTTCTCACCGGAGTTATCCGGCTGTTGCTTTGTTTTGTATGTGTACTTGGAAACAGGTGGGACAGGATCGAGTCAGAGGAGACTTGGTTAGCATCGAGATCAATAGAAGTGAGACTCGATTTAGAAGTCGAATCAGCATGTCAATCTAGTTTATGTTTTGCGAGCATGTTTAGAATTCAAACTTATTGTATTTGTATTGTAAGCAAGAATCGATGTAGGTACTACCGAATCGAAGGTTTTTCATCACTAGACTCTTCATGTATTGTTATTGGCTTTGTCGGATGAAAGGAATTTTATTCCTTGATATTTTCGGCCCTTGTATTAATTGATATTATTAGATTTTTCTTTCTAGACAAGATAAAATATATGGTAAATATCCTGAATATACATCAATTATGTTAAAGATATATTTGCCAAGTTTAAATTATGTCTTGATAAGGTGATTATTTGATATAATATAATTCGATATTATCAAGATTTGATTTGCAAGATTTGATAGAGTTTATTTCCTACTAAAACATGTTTCCTTATTCATGTAGGACTCTATCTAAGGAAATCTTCAAAATTTGAATGCTAATCTATAAAAGGGGATTTCACGCACAATATGAGACGAGACTTCAGACGATAATTCACTGCGCATACTCTGAAGAATTCTATTGAAGAATTTGAAGAACTCTGAAGCAAGGTTTGCAACCATCGTTTTTGCATGTCCTCGTGTTGCCGTTCGTGTTAAAGACATCAGAGACAACACTGTGGGAACTGTGTTGTTGAAGATCTTTTCTGTCTCTTCAATTTAGGCTACGGGAGTTGCATCCGATCTCTTTTATACTCTGTTGTATTTTAAGATGCAAGTTTGATTTCTCAACTTATTGAGAAATTTAGGATTTAATGACTTTTCGTAAAATTACTAGGATTGCTTTGTAAGACTGATCTTACGTTTACTAGTAATATTTATCCCTAAGGCACCCGCACGAGTTTTATACTCGTGCAAAATTAATTACTTGTGTTTTATTTACGCTTTAAATTTCTGCTGCACTGTGTTGTCTGTGGTGTTACAGCACAAAGGACAACACTACTTATTTTACATAACCAACCACGTACACCGTTTCTTTCACGTGGCATCAGAGCCACCACTTGACTTTACTAAGTGAGTTCCTGGTTTGTGTTACAGGTTAGTTATGGACACTCCGTACACAAGTTCAATTCGTCCACCTATTTTGGATGGAACAAATTACGGCCCTTGGAAATTGAATATGAGCATGTACATTCAATCCATTGAGTCCAGGGCTTGACAACGTGTTCTTGACGATTGGACACCACCTATGAGAGATGATGATGTACCAGGACCAAAGCTAAGATCACAATGGACAGCCGAAGAAAATACTGCGGCTATTTATAATGCCAAAGCTCTTAATGCTATGTTTGTTTCTGTTGATATGAACATTTTTAATCTAATTGGTACTTGTACTTATGCTAGGGATGCTTGGGAGAAACTGCAAACCCACTGTGAAGGCTCGGCAAGTGTTAAGAAGACAATGATGCGTCTCATAACTTCAAAATTTGAGAAAATGAGAATGGAGGAATCAGAGACCTTCATGGAATATAATGGAAGATTGAAGAGCCTTGCAAATGAAGCATCTGTTCTTGGTGATCCTATTTCGAACGAGAGACTTGTATCAAAAGTGCTTCGTTCTGTTCCCAAAAGATTTTACACCAAGGTTTGTGCTATAGATGAATCCAAAGATACATCTATAATGGGTTTGGATTAGTTAATTAGTTCTCTTCGCACTTATGAGATGGAGTTGGAAGCCGAAGATTACTCAAAAGGTAAGATTGCTTTTCAGGTTTCTAATGATGTTTAAAATGATTTTTCTGAAGTTCAACAGGAAGTAAAGGAATCTAATCTTGAAGAGAATTCGATTGCCTTGATCTCGAAGAAGTTCACTAATTATCTCAAGGTAATGAAAGAAAAGAAGGATGTGAAAGATGCACAACCTTCAAAATTCCCTAAACTACCTACTTCAGAGAAGCCTCAAAAACCTGCTGCTACTCGGGGATCTCAACAAAGGTATGAAGGTAAGGTTCAGTCGTCAAGTAAAAATTTTGATAATGTTCAATGCAGGGAATGTAAGGGATATGACCACTATGCTTATGAATGCGCAAATCGTCTTCGAAAAGGTATGAATGTTTTTCTAAGTGATGATGATTCGGAAAAAGAACAAGAAAAGGTTGAACAGACAGATCTCATATCTTTTACTGCTTTACTGGAAAGTAAGAAAAATTTTCAGATCAATCCACTCGATGTTGTCTCCGGTGTTGCAACACCTGGACGCAACACAGTTCAAAAATCTGTTTGTTTTGTTGCTTCTAACCTTGATAATTCCAGTAATCATGAAGAACAGGTAGCTGATCCTTATACTCTGGAAGGCATTCAAAAACTTTATGAAGAGTTGTACTGTGATTGGAACAAGAGGAATCAGTTGAACACAACCCTTACAAAAGAGAATACTGAATTGAAAGCTGCTGTGGCTAGATTGGAAGTTCTCATGAGTAAGAAAGATCTGGAATTAGGGTTGCTGAATTATGAACTTGAGAGAGAAAAAACAACACTTGATAAATTTAATTCTAGTTCAAGCAAACTTGATTCCATTTTGACTATGGGTAAGAATGATAAGTTTGTTCTTGGTTTTAAAGAAAGTATTTTTGAAACTGGTGAATCTTCCAAAACACTAGTGTTTGTGAAGGAAGGTAATGATTTCTTGAACCATCCTTCAACTGCTTTGAAAGTTAAGAAACCCATTGTTGAAAAGAATGTTTCTGCCCCTAAGCTAAAACAATGGAAACGTCCTTTTGCATGTCACTATTGTCTCAAATCTGGTCATATCAGACCTTTTTGTCGAAAGCTGAAGAATGACTGTGTGTTGTGGGAATCTAAGCAAGTGTTGCCCCCCGTGTTGCCCAACACCAAGAGCAACACTGACAAAAAGAGGCCCACTGTGAAGAAAGTTTGGATACAAAATCCTGATGTTAGATGTTTTGTATTTATACTTTCCTGAAAGCTAACACTGTAGGTAATTGGTATTTTGATAGTGGAAGCTCACGGCACATGACAGGCTTGAAAGATCACCTCACGGACTACATTAAACAAAATGGTGGTAGAGTAACCTATGGAGGTGGTGCAAAAGGAAGAATTGTTGGCAAAGGAACACTCAATGTGGAAGGATTTCCAAAGCTTCATAATGTCTTACACGTTGAAGGACTTAATGCGAATTTAATTTCAATTAGTCAACTGTGTGATGTTGTCTTGCATGTGAAGTTTGATAAAAATATCTGTGAAGTTTTTGATAATGCTAACTGTTGTGTTATTACAGATACAAGATCACTTGATAATTGCTACCAACTCGGTGAAAAATTGGCATGTAGACACTCAAAGGTTGATGAGTTTAGTATATGGCACCAAAAGCTTGGACATGTGAATTTCAAGACCTTAAAGAATCTGAGTAAGTTTGAAGCTGTCAGAGGTCTTCCAAATCTAAAGTCTGGTGTTCCATATGTTTGTGGTGCATGCCAAAAAGGTAAGCAAACCCGTGTTGCGCATCCCGTGTTACAACACTGTAGGACAACACGGTGTCTTGAACTTTTGCACATGGATTTGATGGGTCCCATGTAAGTCGAAAGCTATGGAGGAAAAAGGTATTCTTTGGTGTATGTTGATGATTTTTCTCGTTTTACATGGGTAAGGTTTCTTAGAGAAAAATCAGATACTTTTGATGTTTTTAAGAAGTTGTTCACAAAGATTACTAACCTACATACTTTTACTGTAGCAAGGATCAGAACTGATCATGGAAAGGAATTTGAGAACTCTTCTTTTTCTTTTTTGTGTGATAAGAAGGGCATCTCACAGGAGTTCTCTGCCCCAAAAACTTCTCAACAGAATGGAATTGCCGAAAGGAAGAATAGGACGTTGCAGGAGATGGCTAGGGTGATGATGAGCTCAAAAAATATCTCCAAGAGATTTTGGGCAGAAGCATTAAACACAGCATGTCATATTTCCAATCGTGTGTATTTGAGAAGTGGTTCTTCGATGACTTCCTATGAAATCCTCATGGGAAAGAGGCCAAATCTCACTTATTTTCATATCTTTGGCTGTGTTTGCTATGTTTTGAATGATAGAAATCACCTAGAAAAATTTGATTCCAAAAGTGATAAGTGTTTGTTCCTAGGTTATTCTACAAATAGTCGTGCATATAGGATGTATAACCTTAGGACCAGAACAATTATGGAATCTATTAATGTTGTATTTGATGATGGTGCAGATCTCAAAGGAAAAACTGCTGAAGATGATATTGAAGGCTTGCTGGAAATTCCTCACGAAGAACACAGTGTTGTTCCTGATGTTGCAACACCAAACACAACACTGGTTCCTCCAGAAACTGTTCATGAGGAAAATTCCCAAAATATTGAGGAAGCTGAGATGATTACTGAAAAGGACATTTCAAGCAATATACAGAAGAATCATCCATCATCACAGATTATTGGAGATGTTCATGGAACAAGGCAAACCCGTGCTAAGGACAAAGTTGACTACCGCAAGATGGTTGGGTTAGTATGTATGAGTTCCGTGTACTCACAGGTAATGCATTCCTGTTTTGTTTCCAATATTGAACCCAAGAATGTCAATGATGATTTGAATGATGAATTTTGGGTAAATTCCATGCATGAAGAACTTGAGAAATTTGTCCGAAATGATGTGTGGTTTTTGGTTCCACCTCCTGATCATGGTAATGTCATTGGTACAAAATGGATTTTTAAAAATAAAACCGATGAATCAGGAAACATCGTTAGGAACAAAGCAAGGTTGGTTGCTCAGGGTATACTCAGGTTGAGGGAGTTGATTTTGATGAGACCTTCGCTCCTGTTGCCCGCATTGAGTCAGTCCGACAAATGATGGGATTTTTCTTTGTCAAAGTAAGTATGCAAAGAATTTGGTAAAAAAGTTTTGCAAAGAGAATCTTAAGAACATGAAAACTCCTATCGGCTCGAGTGAAAAATTAGGAAAAGACAGTGTTGCGGCTGGTGTTGACAACACCATGTATCGCAGCATGATAGGGAGTTTTTTGTATTTAACTGTTAGTTGTCCTGATATCATGTTCAGTGTGTGTTTATGTGCTAGGTACCAATCTGATCCAAAGGTAACCCATTTAAAAGCTGTTATGAGAATTTTGAAATATGTTTCGGGTACATTGGATTTGGGATTGTGGTATACGAGGGAAACCAACACTAACCTTGTAGGTTTTAGTGATGTTGATTGGGCTGGTGATGTGAATGATAGAAAGAGCACTACGGGTGGGTGTTTTTACCTTGGCAATAATTTGGTTTCATGTTATAGTCGTAAGCAAAATTGTGTGTCACTTTAGACTGCTGAATCAGAATATGTGGCAGCCGGAAGTTGTTGTTCACAACTTTTTTGGATGAACCATATGATTGAAGACTATGGTTATAAGAGTGAACCCCCCATTGTTTATTGCGATAATTCGAGTGCTATTGATATATCAAAGAATCCAGTTCAACACTCACGCACAGAACACATTGATATTTGTCATCACTTTATTCGAGATTTGGTAGAAAAAGATATGATTCGAATGGAGTTTGTTGGAACCAATAACCAATTGGCAGACATTTTTACTAAAGCATTAGATCATGAGAGATTCTCAACTCTTCGGAGGTCTCTCAGCATGTGTGCATTATAATCCTTTGCATGTGTTGTCTGCGGTGTTACCACACTACCGACAACACTGTTGTTTTTTTCTTGTCATGCATTTTTTAGGATTTTAGGAATTCTGCACTCACTCTGTTATGTGTAGTGTTTAAATCTCTGTTTCATTGATTCAATTGACGCCAAGTTTTTCTGGAAAATTTTATTGAAACACACTGACCCTTGCAAATCGAACTATGACTACACCACTAAGTAGTTGAGGGATGTACGTGTATTCCATGTTCTTGTCCCATGTGAAAAGTGATTTCGCAAATTCAGTGTTCAGCTTTTTAAAAGTTTTATGACCAATGTCATATGTACAAGCTTTATAAATAATCGAAAGAAAATGGAAAAAGCTACCTATTTGAGTCCAATGAAGACTGTTCTTTTAGTGTGCAGGCTACCACTTCTGAAATTTTTTTTAATCAAGGGTAATCAAGTGTGTAAGTCTCAAATACTTTTTGAAAACTTATGGTGTTGTTGATGATGTTGGCAACATGAGAGGCAATACTACACTTGTCAACATATCGTTTGCTTGTGATTGCATTTTTATTTTATGTTACACTCTGTTTAGGCATAAAATAGGTCATGCATATGCAATTTTGTTAATAGGGTTCTGTTTTTCGGGTAAGGTTCCAAATAGACAAATTTTGATAAATTACCCTATTTACTAAAAATTGAATTTTTGTGATTGCCTTTTGTTTCAGTGGAGTTAGGCTGATGTGGAGGTAATTCTGGAAGATTTGAGCTGAAATATTTATCTCGGATTATTGCCTTATTTATGAGATTTTATCTCTTAAATCTCGGCTTTTAAAATTTTGGCAGTTTAGGAAAGTTACCGTTGTAACTTGAGGGAGATCAGGGATCAGGGTAATTATGAGTTTGTTAGAGAGAAAATGTTACCGTTTTGTGATAGGATTCTTATATATTTGGTTCTCTTTTTAATCGGGTGTTATCATTCTCCTAATTTTTCTATTACCCGATTGAGTTTTCTTGAAACCCTACCCTTCTCTCACTTTTAAATTTTATTGCAATGGCAGACCTTGATCCTCAAGACATAAGAAGCGAGATGGGTCATAAAGAACCAGATGTTGCCGCCAGTGTTGCAACACCGGAGAACCCAACTTCCACCCCTTCTCTGCCGATCGTTCCAGTACCCATGGAACCTGTTCCTTTCGCTCTTCTCATGCCTGGAGAACCAGGGAATGCGATTGATTTGGAGAATCCTCCTGATTTCTCCGTCTTGAATAGGGTTAATCCTCCTCCACCGATGGCTCGCCGATCAAAAAGGCAGGCAGGTTACAACCCTGATTTTACCCAGTCTAAAAGTTTTTACAAGGGTCCTCGCATCTCCATGGCCGAATAGGATCACAGCTCCGGCGATGATTCTGATGATGCAAACTACGAGTTTGTTGCTCGTACTAAATCCTCCTGTTCCACTGCTACATCTGCCTCCCTTCTTATTGTTGAATCTGCGTCTGAGAGTGATGATTCAAGAACCTCTGGTGATTCTCCGCCTAAGGATGCTCCTGAAAAAGCTGTACCTCAGGAACCTACTGGTTCCGATGAAGATGTCACCTTGGCACAAATTTTGGAAAGTCTTAAGCAAGGCAAGGCTTCTTCTTCTATTCCTCCCTTTGCTCATCTCTTCGATGATGAGCCTGATGCTGAGATGATGGAAGAGTTTGCTGCAAACAAAGCCCATCTAGCTAATGATCCTTCTTCCTCTTCTTCTTCTGTCGACTTTGATGCTGACTCTTCCGATAAGAGTGCTGATATTGGAGATGAAGAAGACTTTGAAGATATTTCTAGCATGGATGCTGATGAATAGCCTTTAGAGACAGAGGATGTTTCTGCCACTGATGCCAGTGTTGCTGTTGGTGTCGTCAACACCACGGACGACACTGTTGATGAGGACTATGACATGGATGCTGATCATTCCCTCATATTTTATTCTGGTGATGCTGCTACTGTTTGGCCTCTTTTCGCTCATAGAGGTCTACTGGATGAGAGGTTCATAGATGTACGCTCCTATGATAGGTACAATCTTGTTGATTTTCTGAAGCTTAGGCAACTTTATTCTACTTTTGTTGCTGTGATACCCTACTATAAGAGGGTAATTCTGTAATTCTATGCAAACCTGACCGCAAGCATTGAAGATCCAGAATCTGCAAAGTATGGTTTGTGACACCCGGGGCTGAAGAGGCAGGGAGTGATCGCCGGTGCCAAGAGGTTGCACGGACAATGAGCGGCTCCTGGTAGGCTTCTAGGCGGAGGGAGACATGAATGAACCGATCTCGTGCCGGAATGAGGGGGGATTCTGAGACTGTGTAGGTATGGGACTACATAGTTGAGGATGGCTTAAAAAGATTTCATATGTACTGCTCATATCAAGAAGGTGCATCTTCTTTTCGGGAGCTCATCACATAAGAACTCCAAAGTTAAGCGTGCTTGACTTGGGGCAATTATAGGATGGGTGACCCCCTGGAAAGTTTTCCAGGGTGCGTGTGAGTGAGGACATAAGCACGCTGAAAAGACACGTCTTGATACAGTGGGGCGTTACAAATGGTATCAGAGCCTGACCTCTCCCAGTACGGTGTGGTTCGAGGACGAACCAAGCGGAAGCTGGTGGGCATGTGACACCCGGAGCCAAAAAGTCCTAGGGCGGTACATGGTCCGCAATATGGGTGGTTAATACCTGAAAGATGGAAACCCCACCAAAGAATGGGCGACGGGTGACATGAATGAACTGATCCCACACCGGAATGAGAGGTACAAAAAGATTTGATATGTACAACTCATATCAAGAAGGTGCATCTTCTTTTCGGGAGCTCATCACATAAGAACTCCAAAGTTAAGCGTGCTTGACTTGGGGCAATTATAGGATGGGTGACCCCCTGGAAAGTTTTCCAGGGTGCGTGTGAGTGAGGACATAAGCACGCTGAAAAGACACGTCTTGATACAGTGGGGCGTTACAAATGGTATCAGAGCCGAACTCTCTTAGTACGGTATGGTTCGGGGACGAACCAAGCGGAAGCTGGTGGGCATGTGACACCCGGGGCTGAAGAGGCAGGGAGTGATCGCCGGTGCCAAGAGGTTGCACGGACAATGAGCGGCTCCTGGTAGGCTTCTAGGCGGAGGGAGACATGAATGAACCGATCTCGTGCCGGAATGAGGGGGGATTCTGAGACTGTGTAGGTATGGGACTACATAGTTGAGGATGGCTTAAAAAGATTTCATATGTACTGCTCATATCAAGAAGGTGCATCTTCTTTTCGGGAGCTCATCACATAAGAACTCCAAAGTTAAGCGTGCTTGACTTGGGGCAATTATAGGATGGGTGACCCCCTGGAAAGTTTTCCAGGGTGCGTGTGAGTGAGGACATAAGCACGCTGAAAAGACACGTCTTGATACAGTGGGGCGTTACATGGTTTGGTTTATCTTCGGGGTCGGCTGTTTGAGTTTACTCCAGCCGTTATCAACGCTCTATATTCAACCTCCGATGTTGATGAAGGACCCCATCCAGATGTTAATGAAGTTATCTCTGTCCTCACTAGTGGGTTGGTCAAGAAATTCTCTGACCATTTTTCTGCAGCTAAGCTCGCCTCATTTTATTCTGTGCTGCATAAGATAGCTGTAAGGAATTGGACGCCTTCTCTATAGTAATCACACAACCACAGGTGTTCATTCTGTATGCCATAGGGACTGGAAGTCCTTTCAATTTTGGGAAGATGGTATTCAAGATAGTGCTCCAGTTTGCTGATGGAGGACTCAAGTCTACTAAGCTGCCTTTCCCATCTTTGATATATGGCATTTTTGAATCTCAGGCTTTCATCCGCAATATTACAGAAGATCTCACTGATCAACCTGAGATTTTGAAGTTAGCAGCTGGACTTCTCAAGGGAAATCGAGTTCTGGATTTGCCCTGGTCTGCTACTCCTACTCCTGCTGCTGAAGCTGCTGGTGTTGCACCCGGTGTTGCCAACACGGGTGACAACACTGAAGAAATAGTGTCTACTCCTACTACCCTGGAATTCACCACTGCCACTATTCAGCTGCTGATGACTCGTGCTGAAGAGAAAATTGCGCAAGCACAGGAAGATATTGCATTCTACAGCATGATCTTGGCTGATTTTCGAAGACAACTTGGCGTTTCTGGCCAAATAGGGGGAGATAATAGTGCACAAGCTAAAGCTGGTCCATCTGGGACTAAGGATGATGAGGATGAAGCTACTGATCAAGAGGGATCCGATAGTAATCAAATTTAGATTTTGCTTCTTCAATCATCTTTCCTTATTTGTTTAATTTTGATCTGAATATAACCGTTTTTGTTTGTTCTATTTACGTGTATTAATTGCTTAGATATGTGTTAACTAGACTAACATCTTCTACCCCGCTTATGCTCTGATATATGAATTAAAAAATCTTATGTGTTATTGTACATGTTATCCACCGTGTTACGACACGAGGGACAACACTTCAGAGGGAGACTTTAAAATTCAGGGGGAGAAGACTTTTAAACTCAGGGGGAGTTTGTGATTATTTCAGATTTTGTGCAATGTTTTGTCCAGAAAGCAAAAAAGGGAAGATTAAAAAGAATTTTATTCCTTGATATTTTTGGCCCTTGTATTAATTGATATTATTAGATTTTGCTTTCTAGACAAGATAAAATATATGGTAAATATCCAGAGTATATATCGATTATGTTAAAGATATATTTGCCAAGTTTAAATCATGTCTTGATAAGGTGATTATTTGATATAATATAATTCGATATTATCAAGATTTGATTTGAAAGATTTGATAGAGTTTATTTCCTACTAAAACATGTTTCCTTATTCATTTAGGACTCTATCTAAGGAAATCTTCAAGATTTGAATGCTAATCTATAAAAGGGGATTTCATGCACAAGATGAGACGAGACTTCAGACGATAATTCACTGCGCATACTCTGAAGAATTCTATTGAAGAATTTGAAGAACTCTAAAGCAAGGTTTGCAACCATCGTTGTTGCATGTCCCCGTGTTGCCGTTCGTGTTGAAGACATCAGAGGCAACACTGTGGGAACTATGTTGTTGAAGATCTTTTCTGTCTCTTCAATTTAGGCTATGGGAGTTGCATCCGATCTCTTTTATACTCTGTTGTATTTTAGGATGCAAGTTTGATTTCTCAACTTATTGAGAAATTTAGGATTTAATGACTTTTCGTAAAATTACTAGGATTGCTTTGTAAGACTGATCTTACGTTTACTAGTAATATTTAGCCCTAAGGCACCCGCACGATTTTTATACTCGTGCAAAATTAATTACTTGTGTTTTATTTACGCTTTAAATTTCTGCTTCACTGTGTTGCCTGTGGTATTACAACACAAAGGACAACACTGCCTATTTTACATAACCAACCACGTACACCGTTTCTTTCACATCGAATATTTTAAATGCATGTGTTTAGGTTTGGATTGAATTTGTTTCGATGGTTTGGCATTTTGGAGCGAGGGTCCGGTGCGGGCACGCGGTTTCCTTGCGAGGCACAAGCGCAGGCGCTTGATTGCTTTTAGCGAGGCACGGGCGTGCCTTGTTCAGCGCGGGCGCGCAGTCGTCTTTATTTTTTTTAAAAAAAACTTGTGGCTTTATGCCATGGCCTCTTGTTGTTGCTTGAACGATTTGTTCTTGGCTAAATGTTTAGAACCGAGGTCTCACAGCTATAATTACTAAGTCAATTATGTGTATTTGGGAAGGCGTACTTAACAATCTATACATAAAAAAAATCAGATCAATTCTGACCACTCGATTGAGAGTGCATTGTATTCAGTGAACATAATTGAAATTATAATCTAGTTAAACATGACTAATATAAATGAAACTCTTCTAGTTTATTAAATATATATGAAATTCTTCTAGTTTAAAAGATGCACCAATGGGTAAATTTAACATGCTTGATAAAGGAACTGTGAATAGAATTTATGTGTTGTTGGATTCACAAACATATAGAACAGAAAAACTATGGTTCTTCAAAGCAGCAGGTGGATGGATTCACACCCAAAAAAAAAAAAGAACACTATATTCTTCAGAGTAGCAGACTAAACGTAAAGGAAAAGACAGAAAAATGGTTGGTGTACGGAGGATTAGTAAACATCAATGTTCTAACTTTAGAACATTTTCCCTCAAAGAGTCTATACATTCCTCCGAGTTTGTTCAGCTAAAAGATTAAATTTATTCTAAAAAGAACAGGTGCATTATATCCTTCTTACTTCCTCAAAACATAGAGAATTTTCAATTTATGCCCGCTGATACGTTACATCTAGCAGATCATCATGGACAAGATTACATGCAAAGTTCATTATCTAAAAGAATGAAGACAAAAAAGAACTGATAAAAATAAATTAATTTTTGTATTGTGTGCTCGTCAGTTTTTGTGAGACCTCGTTTCTAATCAACTAAACTCGGACAAAACAACCCATAAGTAAACGAGAAACCAAGGTTAAAAGCAACCCATGATTTATTATTTTTTTTTTAAAGAAGGCTCGCGCGCCCGCGCCGAAGCTTCGCTAAAAACAGCACGCCCGTGCTCTAAGAAAGCGCGCCCTCGCCGATGCTTCGCAAAAAAAACCAGCGCGCCCGCGCTCTAAGGAAGAGCGCCCAGGCCCTTACCTCGCAAAGAGGCCGCGCGCCCACGCCAATAACCGCGCGCCCGCGCCGTCCTCTCGCCCAGAAATAATAAGGCACCGAAATAAACTCAACAAAACCTAAACACTTGCATTAAAAGTATTTGACAAGCCAATAACAATACAAGAAAGGTTAAGGAAATAGAAACATTCAATTCGGTAGTACCTACATTGATTCTTGCTTACAAAACAAATATGAGAAGTTTGAATGACTAAACATGTTCGCAAAACATAACTAGATTGACATGGTGATTCGACTTCTAAAAGAGTCTCACTTCTATCTCTTGCTCTTGACGCTAACCAGGTCTATGCTGACTTGATCCTGCCCCTCCTGTTGCCAAGTACACATACAAAACAAAGCAACAGCCGGATAAACCGGTGAGAATGATAATCCCAGTAAAAGCAACATATCAAGTAATACAACAATAAACATGCTTTCAAGACAACAACAAAATCAATAACAACGTAATGAAATGCATGTCTTTAAACCGAGATATCAAATCTGATAAACGAGGGATTGCTGCTGTGCTTTTGGGATCCCGAGGATGAGATCATGTGACGACTCACCGACTTTCCCAATCGAGGTGGTGCCACATATCTCACTCCTCTAGACTTTGAGCAACCATAATGAGTATGCTAGCACTAGGCGATACGACTACGGCCTAGGCCACTCAATCATAGTTCCCAAATATCCAAACAAAAAGGGCGGTTCTGCCCGCTGAAATCAACGTAGGCTCAAGATGAATGCATAGCAGAAACATAAAACATAAGCCACATTGTCAAAAGCAAAATCAATCAACAAGACACAAGTTCCTCATGCTAGAACAAGTGTAGATGCAATATGTGATTTGAAAGGGAAACTCGAGAACCAACTGTCCCGAGTATGCTATCCCGCTACGATGACTGATTTTACCTTTCAATGCCGTAGATACAACTCCGGACAAGCTACAACAAAAGATTGTATCAACAACTATACAACCTAAAAAACAAACAACGGTTCAAGGAAATCTCTTTACCGTTATTTGTCCAACTCTCGACGAACAATGCTGCTAACACAGGGCTCGACAAACTCCAACGAATCTGTACGAATACAAGAGTTGATCAACAACAATGATCACTCACAAGCCAAAGCTTCAATCAATACAAAAATTGTTCGAAATCTCCAAAACTCAAACCGACGGCATAACGGCTATAAACTGAACAAACCGGAAACGCAGACAGCAGTTCAATACCGATATAACCTCATATCAATGCCAAAACAACAATAACAAATAAAACCTATCAATCTCAAAATCCACATTTTCGAAAATGGCTTCCAAAAATCATAACAAATCCAAACGTCGCTCTAATTCAAAACCGACAGATAATAAACGATCAGAACTCTGTCAAGAACAACATACTCGAATCTCAAACGATTCTAACAACATCCAAAAACTAGAATGTATCCGATCGTAGAAGAACTTACAATATAACAGAGCTCTCACTGCAGTGATCGATAATCTGCCTTCAGAAATAAATTCCAATGGCCGGATCGTGCTCGGACTGAAATCCCAAAGCTTGGAAAAGCTTGGAGGCGTGAGAATGGAGGGAGACGGCTTGGAGGGGATGAAGTGAGGGCTTCTCAACAAAAATCTAAGTGTAGATAATATATAAAATCCAATATTTGCGTTTTAGTCCCTGAAATTTTCAAAATTTGCAAAAAGGACCCTGATAAAAAACAAGTCGGCTTGTGAACTCTGTAATCTCTAATTAACTCAAATAAACTCATTTAAGATAAAAACGGGGCGTTACAATTCTCCACCACTAAGAAGAGATTTCGTCCTCAAAATCAACGAGAACCAGAACTCATAAGATAGAATAAAGAACTAAAGACAGTAAGAAGAACTCACGTCATCCGAATAACTCCGAAAATCGCTGTCTCATGTTAGATTCTGTCTCCCAAGTTGCTTCCTCGACTCCGTGACGGTTCCACTGCAATTTCACTAACGGAATCAACTTGGTTCTGAGTTGCTTTTCCTTCCAATCAAGGATCTGAATCGGTCGCTCAAAGTAGCTCAGAGTCTCGTCTAACTCGGCTTCGTCAGGCTGAAGAATATGAGAAGGATCTGGATGATACTTTCGCAGCATAGAGATGTGAAAAACGTCGTGAATACCAGATAAAGACGGAGGAAGTGCAAGTCTGTAGGCAAGATCGCCTATCTTCTCGAGAATCTTGTACGGCCCGATGAATCTCGGAGATAACTTCCCTCTCTTACCGAATCTGATCGTGCCTCTGAAAGGTGAAATCTTCAGAAAGACTCGGTCTCCCTGATCAAAACTCAGAGGTCTACGCCTGACATTCGCATACTTCGCCTGCCTATCTTGAGCTGACTTCATTCTGGTCTGAATGATCTTAACCTGCTCTGCCATATCTCTAAGCATCTCTGGTCCCAAATCTGGTGACTCGGACAAATCATCCCAAAACAACGGAGATCGGCATTTCTTACCGTACAATGCCTCAAAAGGCGCCATACCGATACTCGCTTGGAAGCTGTTGTTGTAAGAAAACTCGACAAGAGGCAAATAATTCTGCCAACTAGTGCCAAAGTCTAGCACTATCGCTCGCAGCATATCCTCTAACGTCTGGATAGTCCGCTTTGACTGTCCATCGGTCTGAGGATGATAAGTTGTACTCAGATGCAATCGAGTACCAAGTGCCCCCTGAAGACTGTGCCAAAAGTGAGAAGTGAATCTAGGATCTCTGTCTGAAACGATCGACTTCGGCACACCATGCAATCTCACAACATTGCTAACATAAACTCAGTCATCTGATCATGACGATACGTCATCCTGTATGGAATAAAACACGCAGACTTCGTTAATCGGTCGATCACTACCCAAATGGCATCGCATCCTCGAACGGATCGTGGTAGCTTTGTAATGAAATCCATGGAAATTTGATCCCACTTCCATTCAGGAACAGATAGACTATGTAACAGACCTCCTGGTCGCTTCCGTTCTGCTTTCACTTGCTGACAATTCAAACACCGAGATACAAACCTCGCAACATCGCTCTTCATTCTCTTCCACCAGAACTGGTTCTTCAGGTCGTTGTACATATTACGACCTCCAGGATGAATACTAAACTGACTGCAATGAGCCTCTCAGAGAATACGCTGTCTCAACTCCGAAATATCAGGCACAACAATACGGTTATTCACAAACAAAACATCATCTCTAACCTGGAATTCAGACTGATGCCTAGATCTGACTTTCTCTACTGAAACCTGAATGCTCGGCTCAGACTTCTGTGCTTCTCTGATTGCAACAAACAACTCCGGTTCGGCTTGAATAGTAAACACTCTGATAGTCTCCCTATCTGTTTCAAACTCTAAACCAGAATTGCAACAATCATCGATCAATTGAGAAACACCAATAGTAGAAAGAGATAAAGAACAAAGCTTTCGGCTCAAGGCATCTGCAACTGCATTCGACTTTCCCGGATAATACTTGATTTCACAGTCGAAATCCTTCAACAGATCTAACCATCTTCTCTGTCTCATATTCAGCTCTGCCTGTGAAAACAAGTACTTAAGGCTCTTATGGTCAGAAAAGATCTCAAAAGACTCACCAAATAGATAGTGACGCCAGATCTTCAGAGCAAAGACGATCGCAGCTAATTCAAGATCATGAACCGGATAACAAGTCTCGTGCGGTTTCAGCTGCCTCGATGCATACGCCACCACATGCTTATGCTGTATAAGAACACAACCCAAGCCTCGGTTAGAAGCATCACAATAGACTGTGAAACCTCCAGTACCCTTCGGAATAGAAAGAATCGGAGCACTGGTCAGTCTCCTCTTCAGATCAACAAAGCTAGTCTCACAATCTGTAGTCCAGACAAAAGGCGCATTCTTCTGCGTTAGCTGGGTAATTGGCTTGGCAATAGACGAGAAACCCTCGATGAATCTGCGATAATAACCAGCTAAACCCATGAAGCTTCGGATCTCAGGTACTGATGTCAGTCTAGGCCAATTCATAACTGCGTCAATCTTGCTGGGATCGACAGAAATCCCATCTCCTGAAATAATATGATCAAGAAAGACAACTCGATCCAACCAGAATTCACACTTAGACAACTTGGCAAACAACTGCTCAACGCGCAAAATCTGCAGTACGATCCTCAAGTGCTCTGTATGGTCAGTACGGTTCTTCGAGTAGATAAGAATATCATCGATAAAGATAATGACGAACTCATCTAAGTAACGCTGAAAGATACGGTTCATCAAACCCATAAAAATCGCGGGAGCATTAGTCAAACCGAACGGCATGAATATAAACTCAAAATGACCATACCTCGTTCTGAATGCGGTCTTAGGAACATCTTCCTCTCGCACTCTCAGCTGATGATAGCCTGACCTCAGATCAATCTTTGAATAGATAGAAGAACCCTGCAGCTGATCAAAAAGATCATCTATTCGGGGTAAAGGATACCTGTTCTTAACTGTAGCCTGATTCAACTGACGGTAGTCGATACAAAGCCGCATAGAACCATCCTTCTTCCGAAAAAACAGAACAGGAGCACCCCAAGGCAATACACTAGGTCTGATGTATCCCTTGGCAATCAAATCTTCAAGTTGCTCCTTCAACTCTCTCAGTTCAATAGGTGTCATACGATAAGGAACTTTGAAAATAGGTTGAGTACCTGACATCAAATCGATGCTGAATTCAATCTCTCGAATAGGTGGCAATCCCGGAACATCTTCCGGAAACACATCAGCAAAATCTCTAAACACTGCTAAGTCAACCAAAGCTGGGCTAGATTTTAGTACATCAACTGCATAAACCAAAAATCCTTCTGCACCTTTCTGTAACAAACGAGTCATAGATAATACTGAAATCAAAGGAATTCTAGATCGAGAACCCTTACCAAAGAATTTCCACTCGTCTGCCATTTCAGGTCTGAACCTGAAAACTTTCAGAAAACAATCGACTGTTGCCCTGTACTTGGTTAAAACATCGATACCGACAATACAATCAAAATCTGACAGCCCAAGCACAATACAGTCGAATTCTAACAAATTCCCTTCAAAACAAAGTTCACAGTTCCTAACTAGTCTAACAGAAACAATTCCTCCACCCAACGGTGAAGTAACAGCTACTATAGTAGGCAACAACTCAGTAGGCAAGGCATGCAATAACACAAATTTCTCAGAGATAAAGGAATGGGAAGCACCTGTATCTATCAAAACATGAGCAGAATAACCGAAAATCGAACAGTTACCTGCTATAACATCGCCAGGTGCTGCCTGAGCCTGATCCTCTGTTAGAGCAAAGACTCGTGCCTGCTGTCTCGGAGGCTGGTTCGCACTAGAGTTACCTCCCTGTCTGTTCTGTGGCTGGGGCTGGAAGGAGTGCACTGCAAAAGACTGCCTCTCGGGTTGAGCTGCAGGTCAAGAAGAACTTCCACTCTGAGCTCTATCTTTGTTACGCTGAGGGCACACCTTAGAGAAGTGTCCCGGTTGCTGACAGGTGTTACAATTACCAAAGACACCCATACACTGATCCGGTGAGTGTCTTCCCCCACACTTGCTGCAGTACATGGCTGAAGATCCAGAACTCTGTCCTGAACCGAATTGCTTGGAACCACTGGAACTAGAAGAACTGTTCCCCTGCCTCTTGAACTATTTACCTCTTGCTTTGTACTGATCCTTTCTGTTTCCCCCACTGTTTCCACCTTCATACCTTTGCTGCTGGTTCTGATGCTGAGGTGGCGGGTTCTGATACTGAGATGGTTGATTCTGATACTATCTCTGCTACTGAGGTGCTACCTGGTTACCTCTTTGCCTCCACAATCTTGCTTCTGCCCCCTTTGCATGATTCATGGCATCCGCAAAGTTGTTAGGCCTATTGGTGTTTACCAATGTGAAGACATCGGGATTCAACCCATTGATGAACTGATCGGCCTTTGCTTCCTCATCTCCGGCAATTAACGGTGCAAAATGCAACATACTATCAAACTTAGCCACATATTCTTCAATGTTCAGATTCCCTTGCCTCAGATTGGCAAACTCTGCTCCCTTATCTTTGCGATACGAGATAGGGAAAAACCGCTTATAAAATTCAGATTTAAAAAGAGACCAAGTAACTTCCGTACCTCTACTCTCCATTGCTTTCTTCGTCATGATCCACCAGCTCTTAGCAACCCCACGGAGCTGATGAATGACTAACCTGATTCGGCGGTCATCGGTGTAGTCAATGGAATCGAACAACTGATCGATATCATCCAACCAATTCTGGCAGTCAACTGGATTTTCTGTACCCATCAGCAACGGCTGATTAAACGACTGAAACCTCTTCAGCAAGGTTTCCATAGGCGTTGCTGTAGCATCCATCTCAACCGTTTCAGTACTAGCTTGCTCGGTTGCGGGAATAATTGGCAGTATGTTTCTGTTTATCACTCGACGAGGACCCATCTCAATAACAAAGGTTAGGACACGAGATATCTCAATCACTACAACCGGTGCCCTTTACAACCGCTCAGAAAACCGGATACCAGTCGATAACATAAGCAGTTATATCTCAAGTAGATCATGCTTTATAAAAATAAATAACATAACCATGTAATTCAAATAATTCTCAACAATAAAGCATGCTCGCATGGAATTAATTATACAGCTAAAATAATTCAAAACACATGCGAAGTGCCAATACATGCAAACTCGATCTACCCCGCTCACTCTAGTTCAACCAAGAATCTTATCTCTCTGATACCAGTTAATGTGAGACCTCATTTTTAATCAACTAAACTCGAACAAAACAACTGATAAGTAAACGAGAAACCAAGATTAGAAGCAACCCATGATTTATTTATTTTGTTTATTTAAAGAAGGCTCGCGCGCCCGCGCTGAGGTCAGCGCGCCCGCGCCGATGCTTCGCAAAAAAAACCAGTGCGCCCGCACTCTAAGGAAGAGCACCCGCGCCCTTACCTCGCAAAGAGGCCGCGTGCCCGCGCCGTCCTCTCGCCCAGAAATAATAAGGCACCGAAATAAACTCAACAAAACCTAAACACTTGCATTAAAAGTATTTAACAAGCCAATAACAATACAAGAAAGGTTTAGGGAAGAGAAACATTCAATTCGGTAGTACCTACATCGATTCTTGCTTACAAAACAAATACGAGAAGTTCGAATGACTAAACATGTTCGCAAAACATAACTAGATTGACATGCTGATTCGACTTCTAAATGAGTCTCACTTCTATCTCTTGCTCTTGATGCTAACTAGGTCTATGCTGACTTGATCCTGCCCCTCCTGTTGCCAAGTACACATACAAAACAAAGCGACAGCCGGATAAACCGGTGAGAATGATAATCCCAGTAAAAGCAACATATCAAGTAATACAACAATAAACATGCTTTCAAGACAACAACAAAATCAATAACAACGTAATGAAATGCATGTCTTTAAACCGGGATATCAAATCTGTTAAATGAGGGATTGCTGCTGTGCGTTTGGGATCCCAAGGATGATATCATGTGATGACTCACCGACTTTCCCAATCGAGGTGGTGCCACATATCTCACTCATCTAGACTTTGAGCAACCATAATGAGTATGCTAGCACTAGGCGATACGACTACGACCTAGGTCACACAATCATAGTTCCCAAACGTCCAAACAAAAAGGGCGGTTCTGCCCGCTGAAATCAACGTAGGCTCAAGATGAATGCATAGAAGAAACATAAAACATAAGCCACATAGTCAAAAGCAAAATCAATCAACAAGACACAAGTTTCTCATGCTAGAACAAGTGTAGATGCAATATGTGATTGGAAAGGGAAACTCGAGAACCAACTGTCCCGAGTATGCTATCCCGCTACGATGACTGCTTTTACCTTTCAATGCCGTAGATCCAACTCTGGACAAGCTACAACAAAAGATTGTATCAACAACTATACAACCTAAACAACAAACAACGGTTCAAGGAAATCTCTTTACCGTTCTTCGTCCAACTCTCGACGAACAATGCTGCTAACACAGGGCTCGACAAACTCCAACGAATTTGTACGAATACAAGAGTTGATCAACAACAATGATCACTCACAAGCCAAAGCTTCAATCAATACAAAAATGGTTCGAAATCTCCAAAACTCAAACCGACGGCATAACGGCTATAAACTGAACAAATCGGAAACGCAGACAGCAGTTCAATACCGATATAACCTCATATCAATGCCCAAAACAACAATAACAAAGCAAACCCATCAATCTCAAAATCCACATTTTCGAAAATGGCTTCCAAAAATCATAACAAATCCGAACGTCTCTCTAATTCAAAATCGACAGATAATAAACGATCAGAACTCTGTCAAGAACAACATACTCGAATCTCAAACGATTTTAACAACATCCAAAAACTAGAATGTATCCGATCGTAGAAGAACTTACAATATAACAGAGCTTTCACTGCAGTGATCGATAATCTGCCTTCAGAAATAAATTCCAATGGCCGGATCTTGCTCGGACTGAAATCCCAAAGCTTGGAAAAGCTTGGAGGCATGAGAATGGAGGGAGACGGCTTGGAGGGGATGAAGTGAGGGCTTCTCAATAAAAATCTAAGTGTAGATAATATATAAAATCCAATATTTGCGTTTTAGTTCTTGAAATTTCCAAAATTTGCAAAAAGGACCCTGATCAAAAACAAGTCGGCTTGTGAACTCTGTAATCTCCGATTAACTCAAATAAACTCATTTAAGATAAAAACGGGGCGTTACAGTTTTATAGCCACCAATCGTATCATATACCTACAACATTATTTGTAAGAATGTGTGTAAAAATCTTCAGGAAATTACAAAAATAAAATCTTTAAACATATCAAATATTTTGTTTGAGATTTTGTTAAGATCCATCAATGAAATCCCCAAGAAATTAAGTAGCAGCTTCAGAAAAGCTTGTCACTCACAGGAACACAAGTTGTCAGCTGAAACTCATTATGAGAAAGTGGGCAAAGGCTAGTGATGGTAGCCCAGTTGTCAATGCAAGCAAAGCAAAACATGAAATTAAAATAAGAGTCCAGGTCATAAACCAAGACTTGCATCCAAAAAAGCTCTTCACTTATGGTGTATTTTGATTGATTACTTCATTTCAATGTCTAAAAATTGAGATATTCTGGCAACACGACACACCAATATTAAATATCAAGTCACATCTATTAGTGGGAACCTATCATGAAAAATTTCTTCATATCCTTGGAGAAGTCGACACTTGATTCAACTGGAATTAACTAAAAAAATCACAAGAAAATAAGACGCCCCTTGGTCAGACAAACAACTGTGCTTGCACAAAATTTCAAGTGAAACAAACGTAAATGCAAAATCAAGTACCAACTTAATTTGAAATGTGAATACTTTTGAAGCATGCTAATGGTATGGCAAGACTTTATCAAAGGTATGTGAGTGGACCACATGGCATTAACTTATAAAGAACTTGTAGTTGTATTCCATTAAAATGTATTTTAATTTTGCAAAAAGGAAATCGAGACAAAAAAAACCCCAAACAAGAAGAAAAGACAGTAAAAATAAAGAAAGAACACCGAGAATGTCAGCGAAGAGCAAAAACAAAACAAAATCAAAAGAAAAGAGCCAACCGAGTAGAAGAAGGATGGAAGTGTTTAACAAGCTGTGAGGAATAAGAAGAGGCGAAGAACAAACCAAAGGAAAAAGAAAACCCAACAATCACATGAACCGGAAAAGGAAAAGGAAACCAACTCAAACGAAACTCTGAAGGCCAGATCTGAGCAAGCCAGGAGGTCGAGAACGTTTAAAGCGATCAACGAGAGAGAGCTTCTGTGAAATAATGTGTAAATGAAATAATACCTTGAATTAAAACTCTTATACTTTAATATGAATTTAGAACGTGAGTAATGCTGATTCATCACCTTCAATGCCTGGTTTGTTTTTTGTTATTGTGACAGAAATCCTTTAACGGATGATTAAATTTCTATAGATCTGCTGTCAATCAATAACAAGACAAAATTTCAAATTATTTATTCCATTATCAAATTATATTATGCAACAATAATAAAGTAGCTTGTTCCTTTTTATTAAAGCGGTCAAGCACTTATGAACAAAACAGAACACAAAACTAAGAACGTAGATGCATTGAACAGCGTATGAAAATGAACAAGAGCAAAAAATCTACTAGCACAAACCTGTATGCAAGTTTCCACTCCAAATCAGAAGCCACAAGACTGAAAAAGATCGGAAGAGAACAGCACGGTGAGCTCTTGGTTCATGATAAATACTTGTGGAGGAAAAAAACAGATCTAAAAACAAAACAAAAAATATCTATGTAGAACATCTTCGTTGGGTCTTTTTTAGGCAAACAGAAACTCACATCGAAGAGAAATCGCAGAGTTATGTACAATGTGTGAAACGAAGAAAAAATAAGAAGGCGGCCAATACAAACTCGTATCTAAAAAAAACATACTATGTACAACATCTTCTCTGTTGGCACTCAGTCTTTCTTGAGCAAACAAAAACTCAGATGTAGAAAAAAAAAGCGGAGATCTATATGCTGCGTGTGAAAACAGAAAATAAAAGGAAGGCGAGGAGAACAACCCCGTACGGAGTTGTGCAGGTCGAATGAAAAGCAGGAAAACAAAAAATACACCGGAAAGAAGATGATGGTAAACACCAGATCCACAAGAAGCATCTATGTAGAAAAGCGAGAGAAGAGAAAACGGGGTAAGAACCGAATCTCTCCACTACTTTGTTGTGTACGCGTATCTTCTTTGTTGGTGGTGTAGGCGAGAGGATGTCGCGTGTTTTTGGTGATCAGCAATGTCAAATAGATACAATCTCATTAAAAAATAGAGCATACCCCTGCGAAATAAATTCTCAAGAGGTATGGTATGTATAGTACCCATAAAATGTACCACAAGATTCACGTGAAAATGCATTGCTCATTAAGAATGAGATTTCAGAACGCAACTTCCAATTGTTTGAACATATAAATTAATGGATCAAGTAATGCATTTTTTAAAACAACATTATCTGTTGGCCAAAGGATTAGATCCATCTGCATTGGCCCCTTAACATTAATACAAGATTCATGTGAAAATGCAGTGCTCATTAAGTATAAGCTTCCAGAACTCAACTTCACATTGGATGAACATATAAACTAATGGACCAAGTAATGCATTTTTTAAAACAACATTATTAGTTGGCCAAAGGATTAGATCCATATTCATTGGCCCCTTGACACAAACTTTTAGTTTAGTTGTAATTGTCATGTTCGATATTATAGGTATAGGATCATATTATCTCCCGACAGGATAAGCCGACTCTTTGAGTTGCCTACAAAAATCAGAGCTGCTATTTCCATTTTAAAGTTTTCTAGAGTCCAAATCATGTCAGTTAAGAATAGAAATTGGAATAATTTAGGCGATGACAAATATATTTGCAGGGAGTTTAGACCTTGTAAAATAAAAAAATGACGAAACAAAAATCCAGATAAGATTAAGCATCATCTAAGAAAATTCAAACAGAAATCTAACCTCATTAACGTTGGGCCATTTGTTGCCGCTGATCTCTAAAGTCAGTTCTAAGCATCCAAAGTGAATGTAATTCCAGTCTTGCATGCCACCATATATAGGATACCTACAAACATGATGCATTTAAATCATCAATGCTTAAGAATTTTGAAAAATGCAAAAAAATTAAATAAGCAATGATGAAATCATAAAATTTGAAGCACTTTTTAGTTAAGGAACTTCACGATTATGCACCTATGCTAGAAATACCAGAATGCTCCATTTGTGATCCCCCTGGAAATTCCTTGTCTGAGACATATTATAGTGAGATTTACTGTATAAAGTGGCCAAAAATTTGAATGTTTTGTCAACCGGGCAGCCATAGTAATCTTTCCTGCAGAGTGCAGACGACCAATTTTAGCACTTATGACTGGGATGAAATATTAGAAACCCGCATGATAGCCTTCATGTGATCCGACAAAAATGAAAAAAACATAAAGCTGTCAAGAACAACATGAATGAAAGTGTGTAAAAAAAAAGTAACAAATTTGTCCAAATAAGCACAAGATAAATAAACCAGACAAGAGATAAATTTACCTATATCTTCTTTGCTATTAGCAAGGTAAAAACAGGATCCTGGAAGCAAAACCTTGAATGAACTCTTCAACCTTGCAAGCTGCAACAAAAAATTGCATTAAGAAATTAATATAATCCTACAAAAAATAATGTCAAGATCACTAGATGATCATATATCCATAGTCTTATAGATGGCCGATTTTATTTTGCAAATGTTCTTCCATAAGCTTTACTCCAAATTAATCCAATTATCTGGTTTGCAAGATGTTCTCTTATTCCAAAAAAAGACACCAAATAACTCAAAAATCAAGAAATTTATTCCCAAAGGCAATAAGAATTTATCTTGAACATGCTTCATTAAAAAAATCGTGAAACAAATCTCCCGACACAAAAGCCAAGTCCTTTTGCTTCATAAGAAATCTTTATTTTGTAATGGGTCAATATTCATTATCATCATTCATTCCAATTTCCCAAAAAATAACCGGAGAAATTAGAAACACTGATTTAAAACCAAAAATTTAGAAAACAAAAAGTGCAGATCTTATAAAATTTGATAACGATTTACAGCGTTTATGTAAAAAGAAGAATGAAGAAATTGATTAAAAAGAACCTATACCAAACTTTGAAATCCCAAGCAGAATCCACACACGCAAGACGACGGGAAGATGGAATAATGATACACACTTGATTTAGTAAAGAAAAATCAGCGAAATGCGAGAAATTGGAGAAGCAATAATAAAATTTCCCCTCCACCTATCAGAACCAGCAAACAAAAAACACAGAAAAAGAACAGAGGGAAAAAACTAACCCAGACCAAGCAGCACAATCCCAAGAAGAGGGAACCCCATCAAAATCAGAAAGCCTGAAAAACAGCAAAAGAATAGCGAGGTGGAGAAACAGAACACCGAGAGTATCTGGAAACCCAAAAAAATGAAATAAAAACGCGAGGAAAACATCTAACCGAGTCGAAGATCTTCAATCTCATGAGAGGGAACATCACACAAAAGGCAAAGAATTTGTAAGCGGGTAAAAATACAAATGCAGCAGAAATGATAAGAGAAGAATGGGAGAAGAGGTAATAAGCTCTTGCCCTAACCCGTTCCATTTGATGCATGTTTTTCATAGAAGGCGGTGGAGTAGATTTGAGAAGAACAAGACGCGTGTATTTGGGGTGACCGGCAACCGGGAGTAAACTGGCCATTTTTAAAATTATTATTACTAGGATTTCAAGTATGTAGATATGATTCATAAATCTATATCTTATATATGTATATGTTTATTGCGCAAAACTCCTATACCAAATATTGAAATATACATTTCTTTCTGAAAAATTTTAATAATCATCTCAACTTTTAATCATTTGTAACAGTTGTACCTTATCATGACACACGCATGCTTGTTTTGTGTTTTTTCCCCATGATTGGAAATGTTACATGTACGTAGACCTGGCCACGGTCCGGGTTGGCATTTAGCCAACCCTTAACCGGCCCGCCAATGGCCGGTTCGGGTCCGGGTCGGTGAACCGGCGGTTCCGGTTTGGGTCCGGGTCCGGTTAACCGCCGGTTCAGGGTCCGGGCCAAACCGTGCCATTTTTAAAAAAAAATAAAAAATTTGCAGTGCCCCAGCGCTGAATTGGCGGCGCTGGGGCGCTAAACCTTCGAATTAAATTCGAAGGGCCAGTGCCCTACTGCACCTTCGAAATTTAATTATTTTTAAATTTTTAAACAAATTTTTAATAAAACATATTCTTTAAATAATCTCAATCAAATATTTCATATCTTCATAATGAAAATCTATTACATTTATTAAATAAACAATATATTAGAATTTCAACATCTTAATATCTTATGACTTAATATTATAAATCTATTACATTTTATTCTACTTCACTCGCATTTCCTCCTGTCGTAGTTCCGGATGTTTCTTCAGTATCATCTTGGTCTTCTTCATCACTTTGAATATGCTGTGTTCGAGTAGCGGCTTTTGACCAATCATTGAGCAAACATTGGGCTTCCAGATTTTTCGGTCTTAAGGTAGAACGTCTCTCGTCCAATGTATTTCCTCCAATACTAAATGCTTGCTCCACTGCAACTGTTGAAACCGGACAAGCTAGAATTTCTTTTGCCATTATAGCCAAAATTGGATATATTTGTGTTTTTTGCGACCACCATCTCAAAATGTCGAAGTTTTCCTCATCTGCATCACTAAAATCAAAAGTAGTGGTAAAATAATTCTCAAGTTTCTGACTGAAACTTGAGGATCCTCGTGGACGTTTCGTCCGTTTCCTTAATAAAAGTTTTGCTTTAGTAAGTTTAGAAGAAACATTACTAGTTGCAGTGGATTGTGTTTCATGTGAAACAATTTGTCCACCATATTTGATGTTATATTCATTATAAATATCAAGTAAATGAGTTTTAATATTAAACAAAATCAATGAGATAGAAGGAATCGTTTCCGCAATAGGCTCCAAAGATTCATAATATAATGTTAACATGTCGCTTAAGCCATCTAATTTAAGTCTAGGATCTAAAACAAAAGCACATAAAAAAATTTCAGGAATGACCAAAAAATATTTTTCCCATTTTGCTTTCATGACGAGAATACATTGAGATAAAGAACTATCATTAGAATTAACATGTTCATGAAAAATACAAGCAATGTTGCAACAATGTGTTAAAACTAAATGTGAAGTAGGGTAATAAACACCGGATAATTGGTCACTAGCATCATTAAAAACTTTTAAAATTTCACAAATACTAGTGCATATGTTCCATTGATTTGAAAAAAAATAAATATCACGAGCTTGAACAAATTGATGAAAAAATGTACATAATAAATCTTTATATTCAAAAGAGGATAATAACAATTTATATGTTGAATTCCAACGAGTTGGAACATCTCGTGCAAACCGCTTAGGCTTTATACCATTTACTCTACAAAATTTTTCCCATTGCTTCATAACTTGAGGATGCGTCCATAAATAATGAATAGCGTTTCTAATTGGTTGAATATGTATGCCTAAACTTTTTAGTCCATCTTGAACACACAAATTTAAAATATGACATGTGCATCTAATATGAAAAAATTTGCCACCTAGTGATGGTTTACATATTTCAATAAGCTCACTAATACTAGAAGTATTTGCACTAGCATTATCAAAAGACATTAAAAAAACTTTGGTAGTTAGACCATATTCTTCTAAAATAACAAATATAAGTTGCGAAATATTTTGTGACGTGTGTGATTCATTGAAACATCTATATGCATGCAACCTTTTTTGAATGTTCCAATTATTATCAATCCAATGACATGTAATACCCATATATGAACAACTTTGCAAATGATCACTCCAAATATCGGAACACAAAGAAACTTTATTATTCAAACTATAAAATTTCTTAATTAATTCTTTCTTTTGATCAACGACTAACTTTTTCATTGTGCGTTTGAGACTATTTCTTGGAATACGTCTAATAGAAGGATTTGCACTTGTAGAAATCCAATTTTCAAAAGATAATTTATCGCTAAAACTAAAAGAAAGTTGTTCAGCCGCACAAAATTTAGTCGTTTCTTCTCTAAATCTAGCTTCGTTATATTTAAATAGTTGAGATTCATTACCCGATTGAGAAGATAATGCCGAAATTTGAGTTTGACCACGATCAATACCAATTTCCACCGGATGATTTTTTTTTATATGCCGCGTCAAAGTTCCATAACAACCTCCTTGTTTAAATTTGTAACATTTTGAACAATATTTGCATTTGGCTTGCAAATCACCGGAGGGAAGCGTCACCTTGTCGAAGTGTTTGTTGAAGATATCGGATGTCGGGCGAGGCACCGCTCGAGTTTGT
This sequence comes from Henckelia pumila, assembly GCF_033568475.1. NCBI lineage: Eukaryota > Viridiplantae > Streptophyta > Magnoliopsida > Lamiales > Gesneriaceae > Henckelia > Henckelia pumila. The sequence goes on along the minus strand of NC_133121.1, from coordinate 167,549,662 downwards.
CTTTGAGAGGCCGCCGGATCGTTCATAATTTCTTGACTTGCATGATGACGTGGTGGTGGTGGTGGTTGTTCAACTTGTTGTCTTTGTTGCGCCTCTTGTCGAATTTCTTGAATTTCATCATCGGAATATTCAAGATCAAATCCATCGACATTGAATTGAGGATACTCAACCTCGGGTGGTATGATGCTCTTTTCCTTTCCTTTTTCTTTGTCATCCCTACAACTTGATCCCGCTCTGGACATTTGTAATTGTATAAATATGAAAATAAATCAACAATTGACAATAAACCAATAATCAAAACTTGATATTTTTTATAATTCAAAGAATTAAAAGGAATTGAGAATAGAGAGAATGAAGAAAGAATTGTGTAAACAAAATGAAAGGAGATTGGGGGTATTTATAGATAAAATCATAAAAAGTAGGTTTTAAAATAAAAAAAAAATTAGCCGGTCGACCAGCCGGGTCGGGCGGGTCGACAACGGCCAAAAGATCGTGGTTGTTGAATGATCCAGCCGGTCGACCTGATGGGCGCCACGTTTTCCAACCCGGCGGGTCGGACCCATTCAACCCTACGGGTTGGACCCGCCGGGTTGCCGGTTTTCCTAAGGGAAAACCGGGACCGGACCGCCTAGTGGCCGGTCCGGTCCCGGTTCCGGGTCGGGCCTGTTGACCACGGGCCGGGTCCGGGCCCAAACCGGCCCTTGGCCAGGTCTACATGTACGTATAAATATGTGTGCATTGTTAATTAATTCATGAATTATGTAAATATGTGTGCATATTTTTCATGTATTTACAATTTTACGGCTTAAATCTAAAATGTAATATCTTACTAATTTTTGAAATATTAATATGTGCACCTAATGATTATAAAGTGTCACGGTAATTTTTTTACTAGATGAAACTATACTTATTTTTTTGAACTTGTTTTCAACGATAAATTATTTTTTTCCTCCCCTGTGAAAATGTTAATCTACATCATTTTACTATATTCTTAACGGGTCTTGAATCATCATGTATATTTGCCTAGTTTTTATAACAAGTAATTTTTCAGTTATTATATACATCTATTTTAATCACTTCATTTTTCAAATGCTTTTCATTCAAGAATAAAATTTTGAAAATTAAAATAAAACAAGTGTGGTATAGTGAAATTATATGATTATTGTATCTATGTTATATGAGCATAATATCTTTTCAGAAAAATAGTAATTTTAGTCTTGTAATTTGGTTTTTTTGAGTTTTAGTCATATAACTTGTTAAAGTTTGATCTTCATCAAGAAAATTGATTCTTATTTTTGTTTTGGTCTTTGTGATAGGATTGGTTTTGTGGCTCGTTGCTCTCTTGAAACTGCTCAACAGGTGAACGTTGACTTCCCAAGCTCAGGTTGTTGTAGCAGTTGACCCTTGAATCTACTAAGTTGAGTTCAGTTGAGGTTAGTTAACTGAACTATTTTTTTTTTTTGCGTGTCTATGTTAATCAATCAAATTTAACTAAGTGTGGAATAAGATTGACTAAGTTGTTGTAGCAGTTGACCCTTGAATCTACTAAGTTGAGTTCAGTTGAGATTAGTCAACTGAAATTTTTTTTATTTTGGCGTATCTATGTTAATCAACCAACTTTAATAGACATAAATATTTTTGCTTTAGTTTTAACTCACTAGCTACTGCTGCCACCGAAATCTCTTGAGGTAGATACTATAAGAGAGTTGGTGCTTTGCGGCCATATACTGCCTCGAAAGGAGTCGTTCCAGCGGATGTTTGAAAATACTTGTTGTACCAAAATTCACATCATGGTAGCCACAATTCCCAACTTCGCGGTTGTTCCGCCACAAAACATCGTAAGTATGTTTCAATGCTTTTGTTAAGGGCTTCACTTTACCCATCCGTCTTCGGGTGATAAGACGAACTTACCTTCAGCTTTGTGCCTTGCAATTTAAAGTTTTCTTTTCATAACAGACTCATGAACACTGGGTCCCTATTGCTCACAATTGACTTGGGCACCCCATGTAGACTCACAACTTCCTTGACAAACAACTCAGCCACAACTCGTGCAATATATGGATGCCACAATAGTGCAAAATGGTCGTACATAGATAGACGGGCAATCACTACTAAAATGACGTCATACCCCTTGGACATTGGAAGTACTGAGATGAAATCCATCACTATATATTCTCAAATCACTTTTAGAATGGGTAGGGGTTATAAAAGACCAGCAGGAGCCAGAGCTTGGTATTTTTGTTGTTGACATATATCACATCTATCCATAAAGTGGTAAATATCATGTTTCATCTTTGGGCAATAAAAAACCACTGAAATTCTTTTGAAAGTGTGCAGTGCTCTATTTTAATGGGTTGGGCCCCACCCTCTGCTCTGGCCCATCTTTGCCTCGGCTCGGGGCGGCCCAGGCATGTACTCATGGTCTTCTCAAGGCCCGAAATTATTTAATTTTAATCCGAGAATATTTAATTTGAGAATATTTAGAGTTTAGAATTAAATTCAAATATTCTTAAATTATTTAGGATTGAAATTGAAATAAAACGCTTGTTCGGGGACTGATTTGCAAATTATGCCAAAGTTCAGGAACTAAACCACAATTTGGTTAAAATATATCTTTAAACCCACTTGATTTCATCTTCATTTTACACGTACATATCATATTAAAGAAGAGAAAGCAATCAGAAACTTGCAAAACGCCATTTTCATCCTCTTCAAGATTCGGTATTTCTTGATCCGGCCGTGAGATTTCAGAACTAAATATATTCGCGATCACCGCTTCAAGAGCTACGTTCTGGTATAAATTTTATTAAGTTCTATCATAGTTGAATTTTTAAGAGATGGTGGAATTTTATTCTTTATGTTTAAACATGTTCATGAGCTAGCCAAGATTTTATATTCGAAGACGGATCAGAAAAAGACTGTTGTTTGAATTTCTTGTGAATTTTATAAGCAAAAGTCGAACACTTTCATTTTTTAAATCTGGTTTGGGCGTGTATATGCTGAGATGAATATGAATATATTTTGTTGTGGAATGGTATATTGAATTTGATATTGTTTTGGTTGCCGGTTTTTAGCCGTTAAGTCGCCGGTTCGAACATTGTAAAGATTTTGATATTGTTGTTTGAGCTGAGAAATTCTTGAGTTATAAGCTGATATTCATTTCCTATAAAAACTCCATTTCAGCCTTGTATTGACGTTTTCCGAGCTCGGGATTTCTAGCTTCGAATCGAGATAGAATAGCTTGAGGTTTGAAGTTATTTTACTTGAAGATTGAGCTGTGATTTTGGAGCATAATTTTGATATGACTTCATTTTTGTATTTTCAGATTTGAAGTAATTTCAGAATCAAGATTGAAAGGTATAAAATGACAGCAAATCCAGATGGGATAGTGAATTGTTTCCAGAAAGTGTTCAGATTTCGACCTGAAATGGCAGAATAATGGAAATTCTACGATAAGGGTTCTAGAGCCAAGATCCCTTTAATATATGTGTTATCCATGACCCGTTTATTGTAGAAAGGTGCAGAAGGATTTTTGATTTATGCATTAGATGTATTGAAATCAATTCCAGCATTGACAGATATACCAGTGGTGTAAGATTTTGCTGATGTATTCCCAGATAAAATCCCTGGTTTGCCTCCAGTTCGGGAGATAGACTTCAGTATTGAGTTCATGCCAGGTACGCAAACAATATCCAAAGCTCCTTACATAATGGCACCAATTGAATTGAAGGAGTTGAAGGATCAGTTGGAAGATTTGTTTGCCAAAGGGTACATTAGGCCGAGCGTTTCACCTTGGGGAGCTCCGGTAATTTTTGTACGAAAGAAAGACAGTTCTATGCGGTTGTATATTGACTATCGCCAACTGAACAACATTGCCCAGAATAGATGATTTGTTTGATCAGTTGCAGGGTTCAGCTATCTATTATAAGATTGATTTGAGATCTGGATATCATCAGCTAAGGGTTCGAGATGAAGATATCCCTAAAACTACTTTCAGAACAAGGTATGGTCATTATGAATTTATTGTCATACCTTTTGGATTAACGAATGCTCCGGAAGTGTTTATGGGATTAATGAATAGAGTGTTTCAAAAATATTTGGATGACTTTGTCATTATCTTTATCGATGATATTCTGATCTATTCCAAGAATCGAGTTGATCATGCTGAGCATCTAAGAATTATTTTGCAGACACTGAGAACATAAAGATTGTACGCTAAACTGTCCAAATGTGAATTTTGGTTGGATTGTGTTGTGTTTCTTGGACATATCATTTCAGGTGATGGAATTTCTGTTGATCCAATCAAGGTAGAGGCTATAATCAATTGGCCTAGACCTACCTCAGTTCCAGAAATACGGAGTTTTATGGGCTTAGCAGGATACTATCGCAAATTTATCAGAGATTTTTCCAGCATTGCCATGCCTATTACTCAGTTGACTCAGAAAAATATGCCGTATGTCTGGACAGAAGCTTATGAAGATAGTTTCTTGGAGCTAAAGAAGAGACTGACCAGTGCACCTGTGTTGACGATTCCTTCAGGTACTGGTGATTTTGTTGTATATTGTGATGCTTCTCACAGGGGAATTGGATGTGTGCTTATGCAGAGAGGTCATGTCATTGCTTATGCCTCAAGACATCTAAAGCCACATGAAACCAGATATCCAATTCATGTTCTTGAATTGGCAGCCATTGTATTTGTATTGAAGATTTGGCGACATTATATGTACGGTGAGAATTTTGAAATTTATTCTGATCATAAAAGCCTGAAATATCTGTTTTCGCAGTCAGAATTGAATATGCGGCAACAAAGATGGCTAGATTTACTAAAATATTTTGATTGCGAGATTAAATACTATCCAGGGAAATCCAATGCAGCTGCAGATGCCTTGAGTAAAAAGGTACGTTCTTTATCCTTATCTACGATAGGTGCATCTCGAATGGTAGAAGATTGTTGTATATCTGGATTAGTATTTGAGACAGATATGCAGCCTATAATATTTTATGATATTCAAGCTGAGCCAGAACTGTTGATAAGAATCAAAGAAGCACAAAAATTTGATCAGAATATTCAGAAGTCGATTGAGATGGTCAGATCTGGGCATCAATCTGAATATCAGGTCAGTGCTGATAATGTGTTATATGTTAATAGCATACTTGTTGTACCAGATGTTTTAGATTTGAAACAACAGTTATTGAAAGAGGCTCATATCAGTAGATTCAGTATTCATCCTAGTGGCAGAAAAATGTACAATGATCTAAAGACACAGTACTGGTGGAAAAAGATGAAATCAGATGTCACAGAATTTGTGTCTAGATATTTGAATTGCCAACATGTGAAAACTGAAAGAAAGAAGCCAGGTGGTCTGTTACAGAGTTTATTTATTCCAGAATGGAAATGGGATCATATTTCCATGGATTTCGTCACATAGCTACCACGTTCATCCAGAGGTTGCGATGTTATTTGGATGATTATTGACAGATTGACGAAATCAACATGTTTTATTCCGTACAAGATGACATCTAGACATGATCAGATGACATATATCTACGTCAGAGAAGTGGTAAGATTGCATGGTATGCCTAAATATATCGTTTCAGATCGAGACCCTAGATTTACATCACACTTTTGGCATAGTTTGCAGCAAGCTCTAGGTACTCAATTGCATCTGAGTACAACATATCATGCTCAGACAGACGGACAGTCAGAGCAAACTATTCAGACACTTGAGGATATGCTTAGAGATGTAGTGCTAGATTTTGACACTAATTGGCCAGATTAATTACCACTTGTTAAATTTTCATATAATAACAGCTATCAGACAAGTATTGATATGGCTCCATTTGAACCATTGCATGGGAAGAAATGTAGATCACCATTGTATTGGGATGATATCTCAGAAAAACTTGACATTGGACCTGATATGATCCATGAAATGACTGAAAAAGTGAAACTGATTCAGAAAAGAATGAAAACAGCACAAGATAGACAAGCGAAATATGCGAATATCAGACGACGACCTCTATATTTTAAACAAGGAGATAGAGTATTCTTTAATATTTATTCATTCAGAGGTACAGTCAGATTTGGAAAGAGATTAAAGTTATCCCACGATTTATCGGTTCATAAGAGATTATCGAGAAGATAGGTGATCTTGCCTATCGACTCTCTCTTCCTCCATTTTTGTCTGGTATTCATGATGTATTTCATGTCTCTATGCTTTGGAAGTATCAGCATGATATATCTCATATTCTTCAACCTGATGAAGCTGAACTTGACGAGACTCTTAGCTACTTTGAGAAACCAATACAGATTCTTAATCGTAAATAAAAACAGCTCAGAAACAAGATTATTCAATTGGTCAAAGTTCAGTGGAGTCGACATGGAGTTGAAGAGGCTACTTGGGAGACTGAATTAGACATGAGACAGAGATTCCCAGAATTGTTTCACTGATGTGAGTTCTTATTTTTTTTCTTTTATTTCATTATCTTATGTGTATACAGATTGCATATACAGATTGCATGCGATTTCGAGGACGAAATCATGTTTTAGAGGAGGAGAAATGTAAGGCCCATAATTATTTAATTTTAATCCAAAAATATTTAATTTGAGAATATTTAGAGTTTATAGTTAAATTCTAATATTATTAAATTATTTAGGATTGAAATTGAATTAAATCACATGTTTGGGGACTGATTTGCAAATTATGCCAAATTTCAGGGACTAAATTGCAATTTGGTTAAAATATATCTTTAAACCCACTTGATTTCTTCTTCATTTTACACGTACATATCAGATTAAAGAGGGAAAGGAATCAGAAACTTGCAAAATTCCATTTTCATCCTCTTCAAGCTTTGGTATTTCTTGATCCAGCCGTCAGATTTCAAAACTGAATATATATTCCCGGTCACCGCTTCGAGAGCTACGTTCTGGTATAAATTTTATTAAGTTCTATCATAGTTGAATTTTTAAGAGATTATGGAATTTTATTCTTTTTGGTTAAACATGTTCATGAACTAGCCAAGATTTTATATTCGAAGACGGATCGGAAAAAGACTATTGTTTGAATTTCTTGTGAATTTTAGAAGAAATAGTCGAACACTTTCATTTTTGAAATTTGGTTTGGGCGTGTATATGCTGAGATGAATATGAATATATTTTGTTGTGAAATGGTATATTGAATTTGATATTGTTTTGGTTGCCGGTTTTTAGCCGTTACATCGTCGGTTCGAACATTGTCAAGATTTTGATATTGCTGTTTGAGCTGAGAAATTATTGTGTTATAAGCTGATATTCATTGACTATAAACACTTTATTTCAATCTTGTATTGACGTTTGCCGAGTTCGGGATTTCTAGCTTCGAATCGGGATAGAATAGCTTGAGGTTTGAAGTTATTTTACTTGAAGATTGAGCTGTGATTTTGGAGCAGATTTTTTATATGACTTCATTGTTGTATTTTCAGATTGGAAGTACTTTCAGAATCAAGATTGAAAGGTATAAAATGGCAACAAATCCATATGGGATAGATACTCGAGATAGATATAATTCTCAAGTATTTCCTTTTAAATCACATACTTGTCTAAATGTTCTTGATTTAAATGCTTCTTTGTTGCTTGATTGATGATATGAATTGTGGTTCAAGATGATTACATATTTGTATGATTTAATACATCAATATTATGTTGCATTCATCTTGAACTTCATCCTGAAAAGCATAGAGGGTCGAATGGCCTAGAGTGAAAATGATGTTTGGAGGGCTAAAGTTGAGTGATACGGAATGTAGATTTACTTCCAGAGCTAGATGAATCACTATAGTCGCACCAAAGTCAGGGGATTGAAATACTTGACGTCACCTCGATTAGGAGAGTCGGTGGTTTGTTTGAGATTTTATTTTCCCGGGATCCCAAGAACCGAGAATTTGTTGATATCAGATTTGATAGCCTACCTTTGAAACATGCATTGCATTCATGTTTATATTCTTGCATGTTATGTTATTTATACTGGGAATTATATTCTCATCGGAGATATCCGGCTATTGCTGTGTTTTGTATGTATGCATGGCAATAGGTGGGGCAGGAGCTGGTCAAACTCGACATGGATAGCTCGAGATAGAGTATTAGCGTGTCATGACTCGGGTTAAGTATGTATATTTTTATAAGAATTTATATGAACTTAGTAGTTGAAAGTAGGATCTAAACTTGTGTTTGTAACAATCTTGTGAAGTTGTAGTTGAATAAACATATTGAGCTTCTTGTCCAAACTAGTTCTTGCATGTATATCATGTTTTAATTATGTTCTTTTACATTTTTAAGTTGTTATAACTACTAGTACATCAGAAATCTTCATTTGGACAGCAAAATCAAAAAAATGACAGTTCGGGCAAAGCTTAACTCGCTCGAGCGCCGGCTGGTGCGCTCGAGCGAGCCATTTTTCTGTATGTGTGTCTTTAGGATCAGATTGATATCGGGCACACAAACACACACTGAACATAATATCAGGTCGACTTGCACTCACATACATCAGACTTCTAATTATGATTCTGTACAGAGTTGTCAACACTGTCTTTGCATAGTTTTTCATTAGTTTCCATTGGTATTTTCATATGTTTAACATGATCAATACAAAACTTCTTCACAAAATTCTTAACATATTTTCTTTGACACAAAAAGATTCCATCACTCATTTGTTTCACTTGTAATCCTATAAAATAATTAAATTCACCTACCATGCTCATTTCAAAGGTAGTAGACATGCATTCAACAAACTCATTCACAAGTTTTTTGTGAGGAAGCACAAAAAATTATGTCATCATCATAGATTTGACAGATAAGAATATTACCTTGTACTTTTTGAACAAAAGTGTTTTATCTAACTCACCTCTTTTGAATCCAATGTTGAGCAAATAATCTGTGAGCCTTCCATACCAAGCACAAGGTGCTTGTTTCAATCTATATAAGACCTTTTTCAACTTATAAACATGATCAAGATGATGTGGAACTTCAAATCCCTTAGGTTGTCTTACATAAACTTCTTCACTCAAAATTCCATTCAAAAATGCGCTTTTGACATCCATTTGAAAAAGTTTTATTTTCATGTGACATGCAATAGCTAACAATAATAACAGATTTTATACGGGCTACAGGTGCGAAAGTTTCATCAAAGTCCATCCCCTCAACTTGTGTATATCCTTGAGCTACCAACCTAGATTTTTTTCTTACAATATTTCTCAATTCATCAGTTTTTTTCTTAAAAATCAACTTTGTTCCAATGATATTACTATGATCAGGTGGAAGAACTAAGATCCACACATCATTCCTAACAAATTTTTCAAGTTCATCATGCATAACATTGACCCAAAATTCATCTTTTAAAGCCTTAGCAACATTTGTTTTGATACAATACTCGACACAAAGCATTAAAGCAAGAATGTCTTACCTGAAAGTATGCTAAAGTCATGCACACTAACCTATCATCTTTATGTAATCAACTTTCTCCTTTCTTTGGGTTTGTATCCTCCCTTGTACATCTCCTATGATTTGCGAAGTAGGATGGTTTTTCTAAATTCTATTTGGTACATCATACCCACCATCTTGTATTGTTTCTTCAGAATCATCCTCATCTTCTGTACTCTATTCATTATTCTGTTCTGGTGAATTCAAATTCAGTGTTGGACTAAGTGTTGTGCTGGGTGATTTTTTAGGTGGGACAACACTCGTGACAACACTTGAATCAGTCTGGGGAATAACAATATTCAGCAGATCATCAATATTGTCTTCAATTATTTTCCCCTTCAGATCTGCATAATTATCAAATACCACGTTAATAGATTCGATGATAGTCCTAGTTCTCAAATTAAACACACGATAAGCTCGACTATTCAATACATATCCAAGAAATAAACACTTGTCTCTTTTTGAATCAAACTTGGAAAATTGCATCCTGTCATTCAAAACATAACATATACATCCAAAGATATGAAAGTACTTAATTTTAGGCCTCTTTCCCATGAGAATCTCATAGGATGTCATAGTACAACCTTTCCTTAAATACACCATATTGGATATATGACATGCAGTATTTAAAGCCTCAGCCCAAAATCTTTTTTCAATATTTTTCTAGCTTAACATAACCCTTGCCATCTCTTGGAGGGTTCTGTTTTTCCTTTCCGCAACGCCATTCTGCTGAGGAGTCTTAGGTGCTGAATATTCATGTAATATACCTTTCTATTCACAGAATTGATCAAACAAAGAGTTTTCAAATTCCTTATCATGCTCGGTTCGAATCCTGATAACCTTCAAAGCATACATATTAGTGATTTGTTTATCAGTTTTTTGAAAGCATCAAATGTCTCAGACTTTTCTCTTAGAAAACTTACCCATGAGTACCTTGAAAAGTCATCAATACACACAAGTGAATATCTCTTACCTCTACAGCTTTCAACCTCCATAGGTCCCATTAAATCCATGTGTAGGAGTTCAAGACATCGTGTTGTCCCACAGTGTTATAACACTGGATGTGACACACGAGTTTGCTTACCTTTTTGACAATCTCCACACACGTATGGAACTCCAGAAGTTCGATTTGGCATTCCATTTACAACATCATACTTGCTCAGTTTTTTCAGTGCTTTAAAGTTAGCATGTCCTAACTTTTGATGCCATAGGTTCAAATCATCAACCTTGGTGAATTTGCAAGCAATTTCCTCTCCAAGTTCATAACAATTGTCCGATGATCTGGTGCCTGTCAAAACACAAGAATTATTCTTATCAAATACTTGACACAAATTTTTATCAAATTTAACATAAAGATCATCATCACAAAGTTGACTAATGCTAATAAGATTATCATTTAATCCTTCAACATGTAGAACACTGTGAAGCTTGGGCAGTCCTTCTACATTGTATTTTCCAACAATTTTTCCATTGGCTCCTCCTCTATATGTCACTTTTTCTTTATCCTGTTCAACATAGTCCGAGAGATACTTCTTCAAACCTGTCATGTGGCGTGAACTGCCACTGTCAAAGTACCAATGATCTGCAACATTAGTTTTCAAGGAAGTATAAACAACATTATAGTTGGATTTAACTTTTGGTACCCAAACCTTTTTCTCAGATTTTTTCTTCCAGGTAGTGTTCTAGTTCAGTGTTGGCAACACTGATGGCAACACTTGTCTGGTATTCCAATACATATAGTCATACCTGATCTTAAAACAATAATGCTTGATGTGACCTTGCTTGTGACAGTAATGACAAACAAACCTACGCTTCCTTTGTTTGGTCCTATGAACAAGATCTTGTGTCTTCAATGGAATTGGTTTTTCATTAGGAATTTCATTTGGAACACTAGCAGAGTTACTATTCTCTTTGACAAAAACAGTTTTTGAGGACTCCCCTATTTCAAAATTGTTGTTTTGAAAGTATAGACCAGCTCTGTCATCTATTCCCATTATCAAGATTGATTCCAGCTTGGTCTTGCTCGAATAAAACTTTGCAAGAGTTGCATTTGCTCTTCCAAGCTCTTCTTTGATCTTGCATAGTTCCACATCCTTCGTGCTTAGAACAACTTCAAGTCTAGCAACTGATGCCTTTAGTTCACTGTTCTCCTTTGTTAAAGCAGAATTTGACTTGTTCCTTAATATCCAATCATTATACAATTCTTCATACATATTCTGGGAATTATCTAAAGAAAGCTCTTCCTCACCAGCATCCTGGTTTGAGTCTTCAGTTATAGATGCATTCAGACAGAATAGCTTTTGGTCAGTTTTGTGGTCAAGTGTTGTGAAGCCCGGGGCTGAGGAGGAGGGGAGTGATCGCCGGTGCCAAGAGGTTGCACGGACAATGAGCGGCTCCTGGTAGGCTTCTAGGCGGAGGGATACATGAATGAACTGATCCCGTGCCGAAATGAGAGGGGATTCTGTGACTGTGTAGGTATGATGTGAGACCTCATTTCTAAACCACTTACCTCGCCAAAAGGCCGCGCGCCCGCGCCGTCCTCTCGCCCAGAAATCTAGGGCATCGAAAATAAATCCAACCAAACCTAAACACTTGCATTTAAAGCATCTGACAAGCCAATAACAATACAAGAAAAGTTTAGGGAAGAAAAACATCTGATTCGGTAGTACCTACATCGATTCTTGCTTACAATACGAAACGAGAAGTTCGATTGACAAAACATGTTCGCAAAACATAAACTAGATTGACATGCTTATTCGACTTCTAAATGAGTCTCACTTCTATCTCTTGCTCTTGACGTTAACCAGGTCTACTCTGACTCGGTCCTGCCCCACCTGTTGTCAAGTACACATACAAACAAAGAATTATCTAAAGAAAGCTCTTCCTCACCAGCATCCTGGTTTGAGTCTTCAGTTATAGATGCATTCAGACAGAATAGCTTTTGGTCAGTTTTGTGGTCAAGTGTTGTGAAGCCCGGGGCTGAGGAGGAGGGGAGTGATCGCCGGTGCCAAGAGGTTGCACGGACAATGAGCGGCTCCTGGTGGGCTTCTAGGCGGAGGGAGACATGAATGAACCGATCCCGTGCCGAAATGAGAGGGGATTCTGAGACTATGTAGGTATGAGACTACATAGTTGAGAAGGTCTTAAAAGATTTCATATGTACTGCATCTTCTTTTCGGGAGCTCATCATATAAGAATTCCAAAGTTAAGCGTGCTTGATTTGGGGCAATTATAGGATGGGTGATCCCCTGGGAAGTTTATCAGGGTGCGTGTGAGTGAGGACATAAGCACGCTGAAAAGACCCGTTTTGATACAGTGGGTCGTTACAATTGTTGTGACACTTGTGACAGCACTGTTTTTCTTCTACACCAGAACTGACAGTGCATTGTGAGTCTCTTCTTCTTCTTGTTCTGTGCCCTTCTCATCTTCATCATCACTTTAGGAAACATACATTTCTCTGCAAAGTTTGGTTGGACACTCATTAGCATAGTGACCAAAGCTTGTGCACTCATGACACTTCACAGACTCAAACCTCTTTGATATATTCAGTGTTTTTCCTTCACTCTGAATTCGATTTTGACTCTTTGATGGAATGGTACTTGTTCTGGTCCACAGATTCTCAAAAGTTTTCCAACAGCAGGAGCATTCAAAACTTTGGGTTTCTGACCAGGTTTCTTTAATTCTCTCATCCTCTTCAAGTAAGTACCAAATTATTTGGTAAGAAAGGCAATGGATTCATTTCCTAAGTCAGACTCGTTTACTCCCTGTGCCAAATCAATAAAATCATTGTATGAGTCGTTAGAAACTTGAAGTGCAATAGACTTACCTCTGTCCTTTTTTCCCACATTCATCATCGTTAGAAACTTGAAGTGCAATAGACTTACCTCTGTCCTTTTTTCCCACATTCATCTCCAACTCATATGTTCGCAACGAACTCATCAATTCATCCAAACCCAAAATTAATGTTTTTTTGATTCATCAATAACACAAATCTTCATTTGAATCTTTTAGGCAGTGATCGTAACACTTTGCTCACAAGTCGTTCATTCGAAATAGCATCACCAAGATCAATTGCCTCATTCTCGATCTTCCTCAAGCGATGTTCATAATCATCAATTGTCTCACTTTTTTCCGTCCTCAAATTTTCAAACTGAGTAGTGAGAATCCTTCTTTTGGTTCGACGCACACTTTCGGATCCTTCACAGTGCATTTGAAGTTTTTTCCAAGCCTGTTTAGCACACACACAGTTAGTAACCAGTGAAAACATATTAGAATCAAAAGAAGTAAATATAGCATTAAGGGCTTTGTTGTTCATGTTTGAAGCGGCTTTTTCATCAGCGTTCCAGTCTGTTTCTGGTTTTAGGAGAAAATATCCTTCTCCATCAGTTCTCCTAGGTGGATTCCAGCCTTGTAACATACGTTGCCAGGTCTTTTCATCAATCGATTGATGTAGACATGCATCCTAACTTTCTAGATAGCGTAGTTGGATCCATCCAAAATTGGTGGACGTTGAGTAGTTCCTAAATAAGGTATCTCCATTGTGATTTCCTGTTAAACACAAAAACCAGAATCACACTTAGTATCGTCAAGTGAATGTCTCTGATGCCACTTGTTAGGGTCGGACAGTATGAAATCAAATAAATACCAAAAATAACTTTTTGACTTTTTGAGTTTATGTTATCTCTTAGGCTGTGTTTGATAGCCTTGATTAACTTAGGAAAAGCGAAGTGTCCGGCGTTTGGTTGTATTTTTGTGAAAATTACTTATACCAAGGGCCCGGTAATAACAACTGTTCACGATGGAAAATGATGTATTATTGTCTGGGCCTTTTAGGTGATATTATTAAGCCCAAGCGTCTACAGTTACTCGGATTGAGGATTATTGGACTCTTCTGCCCTTTGCCTCAGTGTTTCTTCACCCTATCCGCCGCTTCTTCTTTCTTATCTTCCAACTTTCACAGCTACGAAGGTAACTCATTTATTGGAAATTAGGTCATCAAAATTTTGAAGGCAACGAATATGACTCAATAATCCATCTGAATCGCATTTCCACCTTTAATTAACATGAACTGAAATAAATAAATATAAACTAAAATATTAAAATATTTCCATGAATATGGGTCTGATTCGAATGGGAATCGAGATAAAAATAAATACCGTAGGAAGATCGTTTCAGATTGCAGCCAAATACATTATGAAATCATATTTTGTCCAGCCAATATTGAAAAAATGATGAGATTACCGAGTAGAGAATGTCAAAGTAGCATATTCATCCGAGCTGCACAGGAGCTGGGTGAAAGAGAAGAAGAGGAGCAATACAATACACGTGTGGCCTACACCAAGACTTGCTGGTGAATGGTCTAAAATTAAGTGAAGGGTGTTTTGGTCAATTAACAATGAGTATTATTTGTCCAATAGTTTATCATGAGAAACAAACACCATATACATATTATTTATTTACGTGAATCATCCATACCAAACAACACACTATTAATTTCATATTTAAATTATCCATTCATTATCCACCAAATTATCAATCCCTAATTTATCTCATCACATCTATCAAACACAGCCTTAGTATTTTCAACACTTCAAGACACACTACACAGTGAAATAATTAAATAAAAATAAATAACACAAAGTATTTATGCACAATTACTAAGTACTTGCACGATATCTCATGGAAAAATAATCACTAGAAAACAAATCAGTTTACAAAAATCAACTGGTGATTGTTTTATGAAAAACTATTTTTCTCAGTAAATTGAAAAAATAAATAACTTCCTAAAAACTAGTAAAAACTAGAATAATAAACCAACAGGAAGTTCTATGCCGAAAAACAAAAACCAAAGAACCACTTTTGAATCAACACTTCACTCGCGTGATTCTTCAAGTGTTTCCAATACTACTCGGCAACATAGTTTAACGGTAGTAACTGCTTCAGAAATTCATCAACGATGGATCTTCAAAACTTCAGAATTTCTGCAGTAATCAGCGTATATTTTCTTTTGTATTTTGCTCTCTATCTCTCCGTCTCTCTTTCTTGTATCTTGATACATACACTCCTATATATATAGATCTTCAATATCTTGAGGGATCCTTCCATAAATAGAATCCTACGAAATATGGAAACAAGATATTATCAGAAATCAAATATTTTTTTTTTGGGGAACACCGCCGAAAGGGGGGAGGGGGGGTTAGGCAGACCCCTACCTGTATATAAACATAGATAAAGGATGCAAATAAAACCTAAAAAGGGAGGGGGACTAGACCAATACCTCTCCAAAAGGCTATACAACGGTAAAAGTCACATCGCTAGAAAATCGGATAAAATACAACCAAAACAACCCTAGGATATAAATGAATACAGACAAAAAAACATAAACAACTAACTAAGTCATCGTCAGCAGTCATCCTGTGCAGCAAAAAGCCAGCAGAAATCCACAACTCAAGCTTAGCTAAAGCAAAATCAGATCCTGAGGCGCGAGAGGAGAGCTGACACCATCCTGGGGTGGACTAGATATCAGGGCTAGGCTAGAAATATTTCCAGAAAATCACGATCAGCTGGAGAGTCAATATACAACAGAGGTCGCCTGGAAAAATGAGGAGCGACCGCAAACTAGCAGACTCTGAGCAAAAAGAATCAGGGATATGGCGAAGGGAGCTCAAACCATATCCAGAAACCCAAGTAGACTGGAAAATCCAAAAATCAAGGGGCGTTTAAGGCCGCCCACGTCTACCACCATCAAAAGGCAAGAGCCAATCAAGAGAAACCACAGTAAACATCTGGCAACTCCATCTCCCTGAAGGAGCAAAGAGAACAGGCAGGGATACAAACTGACTCCAAGAAGCTCCGAAAAGAGGCCGGAGAGCTGTACCTGCAAAGAAAAATAGATAGCTATATATATATATATATAGCTATATATATATATATAAATAAGGTCTAGGCGAACCTAGAGCAAAAGATGAATAAAAAGAATCCCAAAAGAAGCGGAGGTCTAGCTGAACCTAGATCTAAGATATGGAAGCCCAGATAAATCAGAACGGGCCAAAGCAGTGATGTGGGTGGTTAGAGGAACACCAATCTCCAACAAATATTGCCTATGATCATGAGTCTGCCGCGCCAATGCATCCGCAACCGAATTCCCTTCCCGATAGATATGCGAGAAATGAACCGGCCTATTCTGCACAAAAACACGCGACCTCGAAACAATATGGTCCAAATCCCAACGGCACCTCCGAGATCTAAGAATCTGGATGGCTATCTGGGAGTCGGTCTCAATCTAAAGGGAGAAAAGGCTAAGGTCAGAACATAGAAGAATGCCCCTCCAAACCGCCCAAAGTTCAGAAATCAAATATTTTCATGAAGAGATAATTTTTATCACCTATTTTTAAAACATGTCTAAAAAAGACAAAACTCTAAAAAAAAAAAAAAAATTTGAATGCAATTGGGAAACAATTTCAAAAACGTGTGAAACGTGCTTTCAATACCCACACAAACAATGACTCCAACAAAGAGAAATCCATCATACACAGCATCAAACAACAAATCTCAAATCAAACACGACACAACAGGGTCGAAACACTCAAAGCCCATATGCCCCAAAGCGAAAAAGATCACCTTAGCAAGTTTATTTCCTTGAGCTTCAAATTCTTGCGCAATATATTTGTTCCTTCACCACCATCATCGCTGTGGGCCGTTTATAGATACTACATCTCATATCTAATCATATTTTCAAAATGTTATTTTCGTGAGATAGTTTTGAAGTTATTTTTATAAAACAAATCCGGTAATTGAAAGAAGTATTTTTTTTTATATATATGTGTGATCAACATATCTCATAATTTTGTTTTAAGCTTCACTCAATTGAAAAATATACATGTGCACTAGCCAATACTAGCACAATTAGACCTGGTCATGGGCCGGGTTCGGTCTGAGTCCGGGTCGATATTTTAATAACATTTAACCGGCCCGCCCATGGCCGGTTCCGGTCTGGGTTGGTGAACCCGCAGTTCGGGTGAATCAGATCCGGGTCCGGGTCAACCCTATTTTTTTTTTTTTAAAAAAAAAAAACTTGTTACAATTGAACTTTTAAAAAGTCTATCAAATATTTTGTTATCTCAATAAAAAAATCTATAAATTTATTCAATAAAAAATATATATTTATAAACTTTTAATATCTTATAATATTACATTTATTCAATAAAAAAATATATGACATTTCAACTTTCAACATTTATATTAAAAACTTTATCTTACTCAATAAAAAAATATATCATATTTAAAAAATATATTATATTTCAACTTTTCACATTTTGTATTAAAAATTAAATTTATCTCAATAAAAAATTTATTACATTTATTCAATAAAATTTATATTATATTTCATCTTTCAACATCATATATTATATAAAACACTATCTATCTCAATAAAAAAATCTATTACATTTCAACTTTAAACATCTTGTATAAAAAATTTATTACATTTAATAATATTATTAATAATAAAATACTAAAAATATTTTTAGGCATGGTTTGTTTTGATGTATTATTAATATATGTATAACTTATTCCATTTAATTTCGCGTTATTTTCGTTATATTATTCATCTATTTATTAATTATTAATTTTACATCAATTAAATTAAATAAATTATAATATATCTATCAAATCAAATAATATATTAAATATTTTTTCTTAAAAAATTCATTGTCCAACCACTGGCCTGTATTTTTCGGAGGGAGGAATTTTTATCGACCGTAAAGTAGAAAAAATGAAGAAAATAGAGAAATATTAAAACTTAGATGGCCAAAGTAAAATTGGATATTACGATGAGAAATGAAAAATTATTGGCCAAAATCTCAACAGTGATCTTGCCACCAAAAGAAGCTAATGGTAGCACAACTGCTGCTTCTTTGGCATCGTCTTTGCAAGAATACATCAACTCAGACCGCCCTTTTCATGGCCAGAAGATCCATTCCCGCATTCTCAAAACTGGGTTCATCCCCGATGTTAATGTCTCCATCAAACTCCTGATTCTTTACTTGAAATCTTCATGTTCGTCGTACGCACGCCAGGTGTTCGATGGACTGCCTCGAAGGACTTTGTCAGCCTACAATTACATGATCTCTGGGTATGTAAGACACGGGTGTGTTGATAAAGCTTTTGATTTGGTCAGAGAGCTATGTTTTTCAAATAAGAAGCCTGATTCATTCACCTATTCGATGATTTTGAAGGGGTCGAATGGCGGAAATGAAGAGACGTGGTTGCAGTTTGTGGGGAGGGAGGTTCATTGCCAGATAGTGAAATGTGATATTGACGGCGATGACGTGCTCTACACGGCGTTGGTTGACTGGTATGTGAAGAGAGGGAGTATGGTGTACGCGAGAAGGTTATGTGATTTGATGTTGGAAAACAATGTGATTTGTTCTACTTCTATGATCACTGGCTACATGAACGAAGGTCGTTTTGAGGATGCCGAACATGTGTTTGGGAAGACTATTGAGAAAGACACGGTGGTTTATAATGCTATGATCGAAGGGTATAGTAAATCCATTGAAACCGCAGAGAAGGCGGTAGAGATGTATGTTGATATGCGACGTTTGGATTTCAAACCTACAATATCCACATATGCAAGCATTATAGGAGCTTGCTCAATTTTGTCAGCATTTGAAATTGGTCAGCAGGTCCAAGGTCAACTTATGAAAACTGAATTTTTCACAGATATTAAAGTTGGGAGCGCTCTCATAGACATGTATTGCAAATGTGGGAGAACAGACGATGCGAGGTGCATTTTTTATCACATGCCCAAGAGGAATGTCTTTTCATGGACATCAATGATCGATGGCTATGGGAAGAATGGAAATCCAAGTGAAGCACTTGAGCTCTTTGATAGCATGACAACAGAGTGTCACATTGTACCAAATCATGTAACTTTTCTTGGTGCATTGTCTGCTTGTGCCCACGCAGGATTTGTTGCCAAAGGAAGAGAGATCTTTGATAGCATAGAAAGGGAGTACTCCATGAAACCAACAATGGAGCATTATGCTTGTTTGGTTGATCTCTTAGGACGCACAGGAAATCTGTATCAGGCGCTTGAATTTGTGACGCAAATGCCTGAAAAGCCTAATTCTGATGTTTGGGCAGCTTTACTTAGTTCTTGTAGACTTCATGGTGATGTGGATCTGGCTAAAATAGCTGCAAATGAGCTTTTTAAGTTGAGCTCTAATAATCGTCCCGGGGCCTATGTTGCATTATCGAATACGTTGGCTGAGGCTGGGAGTTGGGATGGTGTAAGCCATTTGAGGGAGTTGATGAAGGCGAGAGGAATATCCAAAGGCACAGGCTTCACTTGGATTGGGTCTAACGCTGGTTTAGAAGCTTTCCATGCAGGGAAACAAGTGATGAAATGATTGTTTTTTTAAAAAGTTCTAAATCTGGTTATCGTGCAACGTGCATCATGGGCCTCGTGCACAGGTTCAGAAAATCTGCAAAAGAACTCCACATCCGAAATACTGAAATTGTACCAGATGGAAGTAGAAAGCTTTTTAATTCGTGTTTTGACATGTGCTTTGTGTTCGCATTATGGTTTTTTTGAAGTGGTTTTGTTCAAGTGCGGATTTAACTGCTTCGTTTTTGGGGGTTTTAGCGGTTTCGGTTGTAGTTTATGTCCTAATTGGATGTGTTGTGTCAAGTTGCGAAATTGACAGGAAACTCGAAATTTTGGATGCAATGAGGGTGGATTAATGGCCACGAGACCCCAGTTCTTGAGCTGCGTCCTTAATTTAGTTTGGTTGTTTTCAAGTGAAGAATACGAATGGTTCATTTAATGAGAGAAATATTCGAACGTGGGGACGATACTGTTTTTAAGAGTAGAGTAATGGTGCCAAAGATTGTTTCTGAGAAAGCAAATGACCTTGCTACTATGGATGGTGAAACTGGCTCATCAGTTTTGGTAGATGATAGTATGATTACTTACAAGAGGCGAAAGCATGCCGACGTTCAAGAGGGTGGGAAGTTTTGGAGCGATTCTACTAGTCATTTCATCCATAAGGTGTGACAATATTTCTCTTAATTTGAGTTTTGCAGTCGTCTGACTTTTGCGATTTATGTAGCCTTTTGTGCCTGTACTAGCAGTTAAATATTGAAAGACACATCAGACACTTCTTGTGGTCTTAATATTTTTGCTCTCACCTTTCAGTTGTTTGTAAGAATTATTTGTCGACTATTTTTTGGACTGAATAACGCTATCGATAATGTGAGATGCATGAGTAATTTATGGTTTGGAATTTGGATGACTCTTTTGATAAAAGGCGGCCGGGTACGCTATTTCATTAATTTAAAATTTTTTGGTATCTTGTATCCACATTTCCGTTTACGTCACACACAACACATCCAATTCGGATATAAACTACAACCGAAACCGCTAAAACCCCCAAAAACGAAGCAGTTGATTTCGAACTTGAACAAAACCACTTCAAAAAAACCATAATTCGAACACAAAGCACATGTAAACACGAATTAAAAAGCTTTGCTACTTCATTAATTTTAAATTTGTTGGTATCTTGTATCCACATTTCCGTTTGCGTCGCACACCACCATCTTTGGATTCAACAGCTTCACCCTAGATAGAAAATTGCTTAAAATGTAAATTGCTTGTGCCAATTCACAAGGATGTCTCAATCTTTTAATGTCAGGAAGATTTTCTTTCAGTGCTGTCATCTCAAAAAGTTTGTTCCTGGCTGTCTCTTTGGCAATTTCCTTCAGAGAATTGAAAAAGTTCTATGGAGATTTCAGCATTAAACATTAGTGCAAAAAAGATGGCTGGGTGAATTTTTGTTCAATTTACTCCCCATTTTGGTTTTTGTTTCCTGAAACAAAGCATTTTCATTTGAATTAGAGAGATGTGATAATTATTATACATGCATTATTTCAGGAGATCTTCTAATCTTAATAAATTTGAATAATTCTTTTCATGGTATATTACATCCATTTTCTTTCTCTAATTGATAAGTTTTTTCAGAATAGCTGAGAACTTTCTTACATTATGCTTTATGCTGTTGCTCTCCTGCTGTAATTCTTGACTGCAAAACAACCTTTAGAGAGTGAATTGGATTTGGGAATTCTAACCTTAAGATCTGGTTAAAGAAAGTTAACTGAACATGTTCTAATGTATGAAGTCCTACTAACTTAAAGCACCCAAGAAGTAGTGATATTTGCTGTATTGTACTACCATCTAGTCTAATTCTTGTGACTAGTAAATGGTGAGTTAACTATTGGTTTAGTTTGAAAACACTAGATAATTTTACCTTTTCAGAGAAATACATTGTTCCTTATGCAGTTTAATTTATTTCTAAAATTTGTAATGGTGAGTAAATTATATGCTCGAGTGTGAATGTGGTAAGTTCCTCGGCTTACTTTGTTAAACAGACATCATTTGGCAGCCCATAATGCCACATGCAGCTTGTCACATGTTCAGGATATGGATCTGGTTATGGTTGGTTAACTGCAAAGCCGTCCAGATCGGACAGCTTATTTTAATTTTTGTGCTTGGGGGTTTTCCTTCTGCGTCTGCCTATTTTTATTATCATAAGCCTGTAATTTCTCATATATATGAAGTGCAACTGTTAATTGATTGTCGTTGTATTGAAGACACTTAAACATATTCTTAAGAAGCTGTTATGATGTAGATGCTGAAAACTTGAATTCTTTTTAGCTCCTTCAAAATTACACATGTTTTAGCATCCCTGATAAAAAAAAGTTGTGAAGGATATACTTTTGTGATTTCATGTTGGAAGACATGTTTAATTGTTGTTCGACATGATATCAATTAAATTATTATCATAAGCCCGTAATTCGTCATGTGTATAAAGTGCAACAGTTAATTGATTGTCGTTTTATTGAAGATTCTATCTTTTTGAGTCAACAGCTTGAAATGACAAATTACTTGGAAATAAGCATTTCTTCTTGATGCCTTTCCATCTATTCTCCCCTATCTGCTTGACTTTCTTCCCTTTCTGTACCTTGTTCATTTTTTCTATTTGCACGCGTTTTTTCTGAATTTCATTGACAGCCACATGCTAAACATCTAGAATAAATATAAAAGACTTGAAGTACAGATAATGTCATGGTTCTTAATCTTTGGGCTTGATTGTGAGCGAAAAAGCTCATTCGACAGCTAACTACATCCGTGGGGTTGTAATTCAGTTGCGCCTTGAACAATAGTTCGTTCCATATTCTTGAATGTGGGTTACTCCATAAGGCATCAATTTTGTTTAGTTTGACATATACATTTCTGTGAGAATCTGATGTTAAAATTTGTTAACTGTTGTTTCTGTGTGTTTTTGGTTTTCTGAGAATTTTTGGCCCTTTTGA
Source organism: Henckelia pumila (assembly GCF_033568475.1). Lineage (NCBI taxonomy): Eukaryota > Viridiplantae > Streptophyta > Magnoliopsida > Lamiales > Gesneriaceae > Henckelia > Henckelia pumila. The sequence continues at coordinate 167,526,837 of NC_133121.1, read as the reverse complement.
GTGAATTTTCTTATTTGTTATGTATCTGCTGTGTTTATCCTGAGTATTCTTCATTTGATTTTTTGGCAGTTAATGAATCATATATTAGATCAAATTGGCTGTTTTTCGAAGCATTCGTGTGAAAATGCTTCCAGTAATTGCTCACTCAAGCACCCAAGAGATTATTTTAGAGCAAATATATCAGTCATTAGAGGGTGAAGATGTTTTGAGAAGTTGCATCCAAGATGCTATCGTGTTTCATCCAGGAATTGATAGCAGATCTGATGTTAAGGTACTTGCGTAGATTCAGATTCAGTTTTTGGGAACCTATTCTTTTAATAGCAATAGTATGTAGTTATTCCGTATTAACCAAGTGCATTTGTGAGTTGGAAGGGAATTGTGGATTGTATTATTTCAACTGTTTATGATCGTTTCGAGTGCATTGCATTCCAGTCACTGAATTGCGTACTTCTATACCACGGGCCTCAAACTGCAGAAATATGCTAAAGATGGAAACTAGTTCATCCATTATACAGTAAAGATCTAAACAAACTATTACGGTTTTCCATGCAGAAATCTGCACCATCTTGTGAAATGGGGAGAAATACACCTTTCAGATTGGTTCTATTTGTGATGGTCTCCAAAAGGAAGCCAATGCAAATCGAATTATGCCATCGAATGGATCGGTACATGCATTGAATCATCACCCGGTCACTGAGCTCTGGTCGGTCCACACTTTCTGAAATTATTGAGCCAGAAAAGTTTTCACAATTATGCAGTTTACTGCTTGAAAATTTTCAAGGAATGAAAACTGAAAAGTTACTTGATTTGAGTCTCATAAACTCAAGGATGAAGGAGAAAGCATATGAAAGTTCATCCGTACTAATTCATTCGGATATCCAACAGGTTTTCTTCTGAAAGTTAGTGACCTTTTTGCTGCAATGAATGTTTATATCTTGACTTCTAACAATGAACTCTGCATTTAGGACAGCTGATATTTTACTTATGCTGAGAATGGACATTTTTACTAAACTTTTTCACTCCTTGTGTGTCTGGAAAGAAACTGTGTTACGTGCCTGAGTTTTGGATCGATTTATGGGACGTTGGACCGAGAAATCTCTTAGTTTGGAATAGGATTCCTGCCGATTTGATTTACGACCTTGACGACCTATGATTAGTTGAATATTTGGGGCTCGAGGAAATGTTTATATTGATATATTTTCTAAATGAATAATTCTTCCCACCAAGTCCATACATATAACGAAGATGCGCCCACATGGGCATAGGCGAGTTGGTAAAGATTGAGGTGACGTGGGAAGAAATTCCCCAGCGTTGCGGGTTCGATCCTCGTGTGGAGCATATTCCCTGTTGAAATATTGTGGGGGTATGCTCTGAGGGTTGGGCCATGTTGCTCCCTCCTTCAGGTCTCTGCTGCTCGTGCACATCCCTCGATTTAACCTCCGCATGAGTCAATGAGCCTCTGACTCATGTGGAATGGGGTCCCCTTCAGGGTCAACCCTTTTTTTTAAATAACGAAGATGCAATCCAAAAATAAACTTGACAGAAAAATCCTACCAAATTTAAGAAATATGCTGAAGTCAAAAACAAAGAAATAATTATTCTTATTAACTAAGGAAACAAAATCTTCTTGCTTTTCAATCATTAGAATTGAATTTTCCATGAGTGAAGCGCTGATAAACTTTGGGCTTGTTTGTTCCCTTTTGTAAATCGCGGTCCACAGTCCCTTCTTGGCCCATGTCTTCTTCACGGCTCATGACATTGCCGTCCCCTTGAGATGCAAGTTTGTCCTTGAACTTCAAAGATGGAAATTGTGCTGCCAAAACAGAACAGCTTCCCAAGAAGCCTCAGAGTCCTTGCCAATGAACTAAAAACTCTTGGTTGCCATTGCGTATGCGTGTATCCAAGATGGTCTGCGGTTGTTGGCTTTCCTCCTCAGTTGGAAACTGTGAGCAAATTTTAACATTTTGGCAGATTGGTAGTGGACTGGTTTTGACTACAAATTCCAGTATAGATTTGATCCTGTTTGTCTCTATGGGCGACGATTTCTGGCAAACTGTATCATAACGAGTTGCTTTGAGACTGATTTAGGTGTTGTACTTTTGCGGTGTATGCTCCTTTTCTGAATATGGTGCAGGGTTTTCAAATTTCAGACAAGTTGTTGTAAAATGACACGTTTTACTTGAGCAATTCCTTTATTTTGAAGTGCATTATCTCCTTTGCATTTGATCGGTAGTGTGATGCTCATGCGATTTTTGCAAAAGGAAGTGGTGTCAAATGGAACCCTATCTTCATTGAATCCCCCGTGTAGAAAATGTTCAAACACAAGAATTGTAAGTTTACATTTGAAACTAAACCTGCTTCAGTAACTACAAATATTTTAGCTCGTTTTTGTTTAGTTGTCTCCGAATTCTTTTAAGGTAGTACTTGGATAAATTATTCGAATTTCTGAAAATATGGACTTGAAATCTGAATGTTTGAAGATGTTGTGTTGTATACTGAAATACATTGAATAAAAAAAAGTATCCAAACATTAATTATGGAAATACGGAATTGAGTAAGGAATTTGAATTCCATCGATTCTAAAAAGTATTTTGATAAGGTACTGTTTGGTTCGTGTGATATAATAAATAATAAAATGTAAAAAAAAAAAAATAAATAATGATAGTTAATAAAATAATTAATTTGATTAATAGATTATGGCTCCGTTTGGTTTTAAAAGTCAGATCAGAAAAGCATTTTTTTTTTTAAAAAGTGTTTTTTTGGTTAGCATGGTGTTTGGGTAGCCATTTAAGTGCTTTTTAAAGCACTTTTTAAGTCAAAATTAGAGCTTTTTCAAAAGCTAAAAATTATAGCTTAAAAAAACATTTTTTTAAAAAAATACCTATCAGATCCAAACGGACCCTATATTTGATTTGATTTGATTGATTAAATTTTATATAAGAATGATACATTACTATTTTGTCCTTTTAAAAATAAATAAAATATGAATAATATTATTTATATGAAAAATATAGTAATTTAAATTTAATTATTTGATTGATATAAGATAAATGATTAATGATTTGATTGATGTAAAATAAATAATTAATATATAAATAAATAATACGATGAGAAGAACGAGTGATTTGATAGGATAAGTTATACATGGACTATTTATACTTGAGCCAAACAGTGCCTACGCGCGTATTGTTTTTCAAGTCTCGTTACTGCTTAATTCGAAAGCCGTGAGAGTTCTCCAAAAGATCAAATTGTGTTAAGGAATACGAATTTAAATGAGGAAAGGGTGCAATGATAGCTTGATTATTTTTTTTAAAAAAAAAAAAAAAAGAAAGAAAGAAAGAAAGAAAAATGCATGAACTATCATCATGGTTTTCTCACAAAATGCAATGCAATCTATACTAATTCATCTATACATCACTCTAAATTGACAACCTCGTTTCTACAACCGGGAATAGTCGAGGAAAAAGATCTTTTAGCCTTGATCTCCAACAAGAAAACGACTTTCGTTCGAACTCAAACCTGTCGAATGAAGCTGTTTTCGTCTCTTTACTAGATGTAATGCAGTCTTCCTATCATCCTTTGCATCCTCGAAATCAGGCTGCATAAGCAATGGCATGTTACAACACATGAAACAGCATTCAAGGATTCTACATGATTTTTCGGAGGGTAAATTGGGACATCAAACTGTCCGCAATAAGTTCTTTATATTCAAAACAGCAAGGATCTTGATGTGCATCAATGGCATGGAAAGAATGGGTAAAGCACAAAAACTTCAGTAAAATCTACATGTCATACCTTAATAGCTAATGCTTTGTCAAAGCTTTCAATGGAAGAATCGGGCTCCCCGTAGTTTAATTGCGCTCTCCCAACAGTAATCCATGCCTATTCATAATATATATAGGATAAACAACTCAGTATATATGATAGATGCATGTACAACACACGTGGCAGCAGATATAACTTTTCAGCTAATTATCAACCTTGAGGAAGGTCATCGAAGATCCAACTTCGAAACATCAGAAAGCTAGTGAAATCATCAAGTATATATTTTTACGGTAAACGTGATGGCATGATTGATATTCAACCATTGTGTTGACTGAAAAATAATTGTTCAAGAAACGAGTAATTTATCGACAAAGATTTTTTCTCAAGTTCGACGGAGTATTCCACAGTTGATGACAGAATATGTGCAAGAAGATAGTTTTGAGGAGTTTTCCATGCATCATGCAAAGGAGGATTTAATTTGAATAGTACGCATTTGAAGGTAAATTATTACCAATGGAAGGTTCGAAATTTTGTTAGCCCCAACAACTTATTGTAAAACGAAACCGAAAAAAAAAAAGAGGCTGATTCAAATAGTGTACCTCAGCCCATGTTGGTTCCAATTCAGCAGCTCCTGTTACAGGAGGACAAATCACTAGTTAAAAGGCATGGACTTATCTAGATTTATTCCATGTTGATGTACCCAATTCCAAATCTCATTATAGTTGATCTCAAACAGCAACTAGCGTACACATGAATTCAATCACCATTAAATTTGTAAAATGACTAGTATTCTTTGATCCAGTACGACTTGCAGGTGAATGAAAATGAGAATGATAGGAGTAGAAGGGAGAAAAAGGGACATACGAGCTGCAGCCTTCAAAGCATTCCACGCATCTCCCAGTTCGAGTAGCACCTGTGCTTTCTGTTCATGTAAAACAGCACGGCCAGGAATCAAAGTAATTGCCGTCTCCCACTTAGAAAGAGCTTCGCGATATTTTCCTTCCTGTATAACAACAAAGGGGATGAAATTTGATCCAATGAACAATGTAACAAGGCGATATCTGAATAGGCGAGGAATGGAAACTGTGCCGTGTAAGAATAAAAGCGGATCGACACACAATATCTTGTCTATGTTAGACACACAGATTCAAAATTTCTTCGAAGAGCACTGTTTTTAGCGAGAAACAAGTGCACCAGTCATCATTAAACCACAAACAACTGCACAAAATAGCTTCCAGGTAAAGATGTGCAACAGTTCAGCTTGATTGGTTTTGGCGTCATAGGTGTTGAACAGATTAACGCGCAAATGGAATTTCCAAGTTGTGAATCAAACTGGATTTTGAGGCTTCCGTACATTACCAGTTTATAACAATAAGTAAATATGATATGATATGACAGCAAATCAACACTTGTATCAAAACATTACCCTGTAAGATAATGTGCAACAAGGCTTGGTAATTTATAATTATTAGCAATATCAAGCACTTAGATCAAGCAGTTTTGGTGCCACCAGATATTTGACATGAAATTTGGTTTCACCAGTTGGTTACTAAAATTTGCCAAACTAACTGCATCTGGTTTCCAGGCATCATAATCAGTTTCACTGAGGCTAAATTAAAAAACATCCAACCTTAATAATACCGACAAGAACAGTGATAGGTGACAAGAAATCTGCAGCTTTTGAATTCTAATGAAGAATTTTTTTATAGACAATTTTCAAGTTGAAATATATTGAACATGACAGCACATTTCAAGCACAAGTCCACCCATTCAATTCAGAATCGAAACAGATCAAATACCCAATTCAAATTCAAATCTTTCTCAATACCCACAAACAATGACTCCAACAAACAGAAATCCGTCATACACAGCATCAAACAACAAATCCCAAATCAAAACACGGCACAACAGAGATCGAAACACTAAAAGCCCATATGCCCCAAAGCAAAAAAGATCACCTCAGCAAGTTTATTTCCTTGAGCTTCAAATTCTTGCGCAATATTATTCGTTCCTTCACCACCAACATCGCTGTGGTTTCGAGAATCTTCGGGTTCTTCTAGAGGTTCAGCTGCAGCACTCGTATGAGCATCAGAAGTAGCGTAATCAAAGGGAAGATTTGAGTCGACAATTTTCCGCTTTCTTGCAGTGTTGCTTTGGGTTTTCTTCCATGTTATCTTCATTTTCTTGTGTTTATGTGTGCTGCTTGAGCCTTCCAGTTCTTCATTTTCAATTTTTTTTTTGCTTATATTTATATTTTATATTTGAATTATGACAGATATATATATACTAGGTGATGGCACCTCAATACTTGAGGTGTTTACCCAGTTTTTAGTGAAGGTAGATTGAATATATTGTGCGTGTGATGACTTACGTATATTAGTGGGATGAGACACAAATTTTTACTCATCCCATGTTTTTCTTATTTTTTTTGTTAACCCAATGATATCTCATGGCCCGGTATAACATTAGATGTAGACTTGATGACAAATACCTCTTAACTCATGGTATTAGTGGAGGATGAGTGAAATTGTGTGAAATTGACAATGATGATTAAGAGAATAAATACAATAATCCTACAAAATAAAAAACATACAAAACCACATATTATTCATATCTGTCTTGCTTATCGATATGTCATCATGTTTTTATTCATCTATCGTACATCTCATCCATTATACCAAACGGTATCTAATAGGATTGCTTACACATTACTATACATACGATTGCTTACATCTTATCATATTTATGTACATACATACGATTGCTTACAATATAATCTGCTTAGATCTTAGTATACTAAGATATATCATATTCTAACAGAATGAGTAGATACATACATAGATACATACATACATACATACATACATACATACATACATACATACATATAATAACTTACATATTATCATAATCTAACAGAACAATAAGTTTTGGTTCAATCTGCAACACTCTTTGAAAGATGATGGTCCACACTGGATTGGAATGAAATCTTTTAAAAAGTTCGTCGACTTCTTTTTGGAATATGTAATTGCAATAACATTGTGTGCAATCGGTACAACATAAGCAGTGAGTATTGTTTTCCATTTCACTCAGCTCTGTAAATTCAGTTTGTCTAAATTTGTATCTGATATGTGTGCTTATATAGTATATTAAAAATTTGTATCTTGCATATAATTTCCATAAATAATAAAATCTAGATTATCTAAAAAAATCTAAATATAAAATATTTCTACATTAACAACTAAAAATTTATTTAAAAAATAAAATAAAAATTTAATATTTTAAGAAATTTTCATATTTTTATAATATATAAAATAATTTTTTTATTATATACAAATAAAATATAAAATAACAAAAAAATTATAGCGATGCATATAAATTTTGGTTACTTTTTATTCAAGATATATAAAAGTGCCAAAATTTTGATAATCTAACATGACAATAAAAAAATATATCTTGAATATCTTTTTGTATATCTTGAATAAAAATCTCATTCTTTTGTATATCTTGAATATAAAAGTAACCAAAATTTTATGCAGCTCTGTATAATTTTTTCATTATTTCATATTTTATTTTTATATAATAAAAAATATTTTATTTGTATAGTATGTAAAATATGGCAATTTCTATTAATTTTTTTTAAATAAAATTTTTTATCTTTTAATGTAGAAATGTTTTAAATTTAGATTTTTGTTTGATAATCAAGATTTTATAATTTAAAGAAATTATATGTAAGGATAAATTTGTCAAACAATTGATTAATTATATGAAGTAGAGCGTTATTAACATTTTTTTGGAGCGTAAATAAAACTCCTCGAAAATTATACATGTAGCGACCCAACCTGGATCCACTACCTAATTAGAGTTTAGAGCATAATTAAGCATGCATTAAATAAATTACTGCGGAAGACTTAAATAAAAGCATACCGGCAGAATACAACCGGTTAAATAAACCAATATACAACCCAATCGAATTAAATAATTCCTATGGGAAAATAAAACCTACAGCTAATCGTGTTGTTTTCAAGGGTCACTGGCTACTTCAAGCTCCTGGTGCTCAATCCTGCACCTACATCTGCCCCGTCGAATGGGGTGTCCAGACATACAGAAAATACTGAACGTGAGCGACTACGCTCAATACATAAGCAATGATATATAAAATATATGCAGCTCATAAGTGTATTTAAAACAAGGTAAAACAGTCTACTCAGGGGGGCCATGAATATACAGGGCTGTGCCGGATAGCTAGTCTGTGGTGCCGCTCCTATATTCCCCTATCTACTATAGCGTCTACTCCACCGTCGTGATCGCTTCTAGTGATAGCAAAACCAGGGGCTGAGTCTCCCCAGACACGAATCCATAAGGAGTAACTCATCACCGATGCAAACTTCATGACTCACATCATACCAGATGCAGTCTACCGTAAAACATGCATGTGCTAAAGCAGTAAAACATAAAAAACACGAAGCACATACTCATGCAACACATATAATATGTATCATGCTGGCCATATCAGTCAGTACTTACGTACTTTATTACAGGTAGTCCTAGCAATCCCACTCTAGGTTCCAAGCATGTCATCAACTCTACAATGCAAATACCTATGCATTATTTAATAATCTTTAAAAGCCTTAACTAAACTATTGCATACTCCCAAATAATTTTAAAAAGCAAAAGATATACATCCGTCCGTTGTCAGCCCACTGATGACGACTACCCAACCACTTGGGCATCTAATGCTGCACCTCCGTAGCTACGAGCACAGCTCCCCCACTCGGACACCGCTCCGCTATTATGTCAGACACTGTCTGACTATGCTAAAATATGTATTCCCTAATCCAACTCTAAAATAAGAGTACTCAAAGCCCTAAAATAAAGCCGCGCGGGCGAAGGAGAGGAAAATGGTGCGATTCTGAAATGAGCCCCTCGGCCTCATTTTATAGACGAGGGTTCGGACCGTTCGAACTCTGCATGCGTGACAAGTGTCATAGAAGGCACTTCAGATCGTTCTATCGGGACTTCGGATCGTCCAAACATGAATATTACGTCACCCATGACATCACCCTCCCGGACACCTGGCGGGGCTTCAGTTCGGATCGTCCGATCCAGCACTTTGGATCGTCCGAACTCTAGTTCCAGTCAATCAAATAATTTCTTTATCTTATCTTATTTGAGGGAGATTGGACCATCCGATCCCTCTTCGGATCGTCCGAACTTCTGCCATCCGAACTGGTTCAAGGCCTCCGAATCCACACACTTCGAACCATCCAATCCCTGGTTCGGAGCCTCCGGTCCTGTCTTGGAACCTTCCCGGCTATTTCGAGTATTCTGGATCCATTTACGGACTCCGTTAATCCATCATGAATTTCCTTAATCATGTCCTCACTTAATCTAAACACATGATCATTGGATTAATTACCATTAACCCTTAATTCCGGATACGGGTTACTATATTCTCCCCTTCCTTAAAAGATTTCGTCCTCTAAATCTAGGGTAAAACTCCGAGAACTTACTAAAGATCCTAATTTGCACGTTTGGTTGAATAGATTTCGACACACTCAGACTCTTTTCAAACCCCACGTAAGCTCCATTAATGCTGAACCGCATTAGCATTCTCTCAACTGAAAACTACTGCGCTACTTGACGACAGTCAAACTTCTCTAGCACTAAGTAATTCTGTACACATAGGTAGCTAGCGCAGAGGCGCTTCTCACAAGCGCAAATGTGCGACCATTCTTCTTCTCACATGCGCAACAGCGCTTGTCCAAGGCGCAATAGCGCTTTCTTAAAATCACACATGTGCAGAAGCGCTTCTTGTTTCAAATCTCAACACAGATGCGCTAATATCAATTGTTCTTCATTGTGCAGATGCGCCTCAACTCACGCAGATGCATTGTTCTTTCATTCCTTCCAAGGCGCGGCTGCGCCTTCTTCCTAGCGTAGGTGCACTGTTCGCCTATTCTTTTCTCGTCTTTTCTTGCGTGATCGCTCGAGCGGAAAAAAGTCGCACACGAACGAGCCATACTCTGTCCGAATCCTCTCAAATTCATCTATCTTTTGCTCATTCTCCTTCTTTTCCTAAATCAAACCAAAAAATAATTAGGAATTATACAATTAATTTAATCAATGAAAATTCTCCTAATCACACGAATTAACTCAATCAAACATAGAAAAATATGTACATATCAGAAATATACTTTCACTCGAGGTTTAAAATAAAATTATGGTAATATTATACTTAAAATACTCGTAATAATATTTCTTAAGATCTCGTGCATAAGTTAGTCTCGTTCCTCATGTCCAGAATCAACCTCGCCCTGAAAACATTTACTTATACAAAAATGTTAAAATAAAATATGCGTAACATAAAATCTCATAAAATAAACATAATTTATAAAACTGTTTAATTGAGAATACCCTTTAAATCATAATAATATATTAAATGACTTAAAATCCATTAAAAATTCCTTTAATAAATCAAGAATAGATTTATGAATTTTCCAGATATTACAAGTTTGCTCTGGACTTGATAGCTTGAGAAATGAATGTACGCGAGAGCAAGAGTTCGTCAAAAGTTGTTCTTCAACTGACCAAGGTGCCTTTTATAGGCTTCAGAATCCAACGGTAATAAATTTAAAATTTCTGTGATATAATTTTGAATTTTTCTCGTTGCTTCATCATTTTCATCGACATTCTCTGCATCCAACATTCTCCGGGATCGCGGCCAGAGCCGGACCTATTGTGAGGCCAATGAAGCCATGGCCTCAGGGCCCGGCCCAGTAAGGGCCCAAATTTTTTTTTCTCTTAATTATATATATATATATATATATATATATATTAGCAGGAGCTGAATATTTTTTGTTTATAATTGATCAAGATCAATCTTCTTTTAAAGTTCGGTTTGAACAATTTAAACAATATCAAGAGATTTTTTTATTTTTGTTGAATTTAGAGAAGTTAAAGCTGATGGTCGTAAGATGCTATTTAACAAATGAAAAAAAAAGCAATTGATATGCTACAATGTTTGGTGAAACTGCATGGTTTATTTCCAAATACTTATATTGTCTATAAGATTTTGTTAATCATACCAATAACAGATGCATCAGCAAAAAAAAGCTTCTCAAAATTGAAGTTAATCAAGAATTATCTTCGGTCAACAATGTCGCATGATAGACTAAATGAGCTAACTATATGTTGTCGGTTGAGAAAGAAATGGTCCGACAATTGGATTATTCAAATTTGATAAATATTTTCGCCTCTAAAAAAGCTAGACGGGTAGTATTTAGGCAGTTCAAATATTTATTGACTTTTTGTTGGCGTATTATATTGTTTAAGGTATATTTATGTATTGTTTAGTATATTTGTTATTTGCAAAATTTACATTTATTCGTCGCAACAAGAGGGTCCATTTTCCATATATCTTCTCAGGCCCTGTTGATCACAGGTACGGCTCTGATCGCGGCGTTATGTTGCAGGGCTATCAGAGTACGGAATACCTTAACCAGTGAGACTCTCGATGGTAAACTGATGCAATGGTGATGCACTTCAATCGATCAGTTTACCTCCATCAGTTTGGTACTTCCGCTTTATGATGTTGGTCTAGTATCATGTCTTCAGTTTAGTGCTTTAACAGTATGTCTTCAGTTTAGCAATATTCTTCGAGATATTAGTTTAGCTCTTTGTAAAGTTGCGCTTTTTCTTTTAGTGCTTTTCTTAATGAAGTCGCTTTTTCCTTTGAAGCTCGGTTTGGCGCTTTACTTACGTCCCTTTATGAGATCTCAATTTAGCTTGTGTTTTCTCGACAACACTCATGGTTCGCAGAAACGGTATCGGAACGGCCGGAACGGCCGTTCCGTAACCGGAACGTAAGGAACCTTGACGAAGTTCCAATGCTTGAAGGTAGATGCTTTGGCTCGGCGTTTTTCGTGATGAGAACGGCGATTTAACGGCGGAACGGGCGATAGAACGGTGGAACGGATCGGGATCGGAACAAGGGGAACTTTGAAGATAAATTTCTGCCCATTTCCATGTATTAATATTTGGAAAATGGAAATCCAGCCTTTTCTACGAGGCCCAGAAGGCAGAAGAAGATAGACATTTAGTAGAGGGAAATTATTGAGACATGACTATTGACTAATGAAAATAAAAAAATTAAAACTAAGAAGAAAAAGAGACATTAGCATGTTGTGACTTGTGAGTCTTGTGACTCACTGACTATGTCCTATCTTATTGTTTTTAAATGATGAAAACTTTTTTTTTTTGTTTTGTTTCGTAAAAAGTCGGATGTTTTTATTCAATAAACAGTTCGCCCATGAATTACCCTTCCTCATCTTTTTATTTCGCTCTATATATCGGATCGATTTTTTCTCTCATTCTCATCATAATTCACGGCAAAACCAACCTCTTCCTATGCATTCTATTTCTCTCTATATATATTCGATCGATTTCTGCTCTTATTCTCAGTGTTATTCTTGTCTTCATTATTTCCTAAGAGATAAGTAATGTTTAAATTTCGATTATTATAATAATAATTTTTTGTTATAATGATATTTTTGTTTAGTTAGATTTTGATCTAATATTTTTTTATTACTCATCACAGTGTAATTTAATCAGTTCGTTGAACTCTGCTACGCATCTCTTGATCTTCTCGTGTTTTCTTCGTACATGTTAAAGGTAAGTATCATCTATGTTTAATTTTACTTTCCTGTAAATTATATTTTTGGTTAATTTTATTGAGATATAATATTGAAAATGAATTTAATTTAATTAAAAATTTTCCTTAAGAATTTTGTGCTTAGATTAAAGATAATTATTGAATCTTAGATTATGTATTTTCGTACACCATTAACTTTACGTGCTAAAATAGTGTAGAAAAATCATACATATTTGCATACGTAAGGTTAATAGAAATTTTGTAAGATCACGTAAAGTTAATTTTTTTTTTTGACTTAATATAACTTTTAATTAAAGGCTACGGTTGTGAATTTATGGCAACAAAATTAAATATGGTGTTTATTTAATAGAAATTATATTTAATTTAAATTTGTAAACGTTAAAATTATAATTCTAAGATTAGATATGATTAATAAATTACTATTGAAAGAATTCAACGGAATTATAATATCATTATTTGATTTCTCTATCTTTTGTATTTACATTTTAAACCAGAATATAGTGTGAATCAGTAAACCTTTTTGAACAATGGCTCCAAAACTCGATATTGGTTGGGAGTTTGGTAAACCCATCGGAGATCATCGAAAAACAATACAATGCAAATTTTGTGGAAAAGTTGTAACGGGTGGAATCACAAGATTAAAACAACATATTGCACATATTGCTGGAAATGTTGAGTCGTGCACTAAAGCTCCGAAGGAGATATTATTGATGTTACGAAAACATCTTCAAGATTCTAAGACCCAAAGAAATATAATCCAAAAAAAGAGAGAGATTGCAATCAATGCAATTCAACAGAGCATACATGGACTCGATAGTGGCAGTGACAGTGAAGATAATGATACGTTTGATGATACCAATGAAGATGCTTTAGAAGATATGGAAAATAGGGCATTGCGAAAAGCGATGAAAGAAAGTCGTAAAACAAGAGCATTTGAAGAAGAGATGCATAAACGATATGGTCCAGGTAAATAAAGGCTAAGACAATGCTCGTTATATATATATATATATATATATATATATATATATATATATATAAGTAATATTTTTTATAGATAAAAATACCAATGCTTGTTATTAACTTATTATTTAATTTCAGGAAATTTTGGTGGTAGTTCATCATCACTTGGTGCAAATCCTAAATTAAAAAAACAAATGTCTCGTAGCTTCAGCGTGAGAGAGGGAGCTCAGCTACCATCGAAAGGAATTGATTCTTACATGTTTCCATCGAAACGAAAGAGTATAAAAAGTTGGTTTGCTCCTGAAAAGGTTAAAGATGTTGGAAAGGCTATTTCCAAGTGGTTTATATACAATGCAATTCCATTTCATGCGGCAGATAGTGGTCCATACTACCAAGCAATGATTAATACTATCGCAGATGTTGGACCTGGAATACAAGGTCCTTCAGGACGTCAAATAGGTGGTGTTTTCTTGGAAGAGGAGGTGGAGGATATTAATGGATATTTAAATACATTAAAATTCAAATGGCCAAAGTATGGATGTACAATAATGTGCGATGGTTGGAGCACACGCAACAAACACCCTATCATCAATTTCATGATATATTGTGACCGCAACATGATATTTCATAGTTCAGTGGATTGCACCAACAAAAGGAAGACATCTGATTTTATATTATCTCTTTTGAATAAAGTCATTGACGAGGTTGGAGAGGAAAATATTGTGCATGTGGTTACAGATAGTGAAAGTGCAAATAAGGCTGCTGGTCAGAAATTGATGATTGAAAGACCTCACATATTTTGGTCACCTTGTGCAGCACACTGCATTGATCTTATGCTTGAAGATATTGGTAAGATGACAAAGGTAAAGAAGTGCATTGACAAAGCAAAGCAGATAACAAGTTTCATATATAACAGTGACAAAGTCGTGAACTTAATGAAAATCTACACAAATGATCGTGAACTACTGAGACCTGGAATCACTCGCTTTGCTACGGAATTCATTTCCTTGGAAAGTCTCGTTCGGTATTGTTAAGATTTGAAGAGATTGTGTACTTCAGTTGAGTGGACTGAGTACAACAATACAAGCAAGAGAAGGAACGTTGCCGAAAAAATTTCAGCAATCATTTTGGACACGAGATTTTGGAAGTCAGCTCGTGACATTTGCGCAGCAATGGAACCTCTTGTAAAAGTTCTGAAGTTGGTTGACCAAGACAACAAGCCAACTCTGTCAATTATATATGAAGCAATGGATAGAGCTAAGTTGTCTATAAAAGAAAGTGTCAAGGACTGGAAATTGTATTGGGTTGTGATTGATGATCGTTGGTATAATCAATTACACCAACACCTACATGCTGCAGGTAAATGAGGTTATATTTACATAAAACAAATTCATTATTTTAGTTGATAATATATATTTAATATATTGATTGTTTCAGCGTATTTTCTGAATCCAATGCTCCAATATTCTGGAACTTGTGTTTATACCGATGAAGTAAGACGGGGATTGAAGACAGTAATCAAGAGATTAGAACCCGATTTAAATGCACAGGCTTCAATGATCAATGAGGTATGATAGTTATAAATTTTACATAACATGTTTTATATTGAGTACACTATTGTTTTATGAAACATGTTTTACAGATTAAATTGTTCACGGAACAAATTGGAGAGTTTGGGTCCCCACTTGCAAAAATGGCAGTTAAAAAAAGTCTTCCAGGTTTGAGCTTATTTATATTTTCCATAAATATTAAATATGTACAATATATATCATATGTTTTTCTATCAGCTGAATGGTGGAATGAGTATGGTGAAGAAGCTCCTCATCTGAGAAAAATTGCAATTAAAGTCCTTAGCCAAACATGTTCATCTTCTGGTTGTGAGAGAAATTGGAGTACATGGTCTTTGATACATACCAAGCTTCGCAACCATTTGGCAATAGCAAAGTTGCATAAATTGGTATATGTCCATTACAATATGCGATTAAGAGTACGAAATTTGATGCATAAAAATGAAGATGATGATTACTACAGTCCTATAGATCTTGATCACATATTCAAAGATGATGATATTTTAAATGAATGGACAAGAGATAATGAACCTCCTGTATTGCAAGACGATGACTTAGAATGGTTAGATCAAGACCATAAAACTTCAAATTCCCAACATCACAACATCACACCTAGTGGTCAAAGTCATTCAAAGAAGACGAACAACGAGAGGAGCTCAAGATTATCAAAAGGCAAAGAAATCGTCTTAAGTGACAGGGATGAATCTGAAAATGATGACAGTGATGCTAGTGGTGATGGAAACAATCAAGAAAGTGGTAAAAAAAAATCAAGATGATGATTAAGGACGTCAAGATAATGAATATGATACTTGCATGTCATGGGCACGAGGGAAAGAGAATTATTATGCCACACAAGACACTGATCATGGGTATCGCCCTGGGATAGAGGCACAACGTCGCTTTTTAGCAAGTTTGACAGGGTTCTCGAGTGCCGAAGATGATGAAAATTTGAGTGGATCTTCACATTTATATATGGGTGTAGAAGAACAAGTAAAAAATCTTGGCTTGGGGGGTCACCATCAATATCAATCTGGAGATGATTCGAGAAACTACTATTGGAACTCTCAATCTTTTGGTCATAGTGCCAGCGGATATGATGAACCAGGATTTGGGTATTCTCATGGTTATAACACAAGACGGGATCATTTATCATCTCAAGAAAGGGGAATCGGAAATTATGGATTTGATGGGTCATCTAAATACACCAGTTCCGAAAATAATCAATTTGAAGAGTATTCTAGTAGTGGACAAAATACATATAATGATCATCAATCATTCGCAGCAACTGGTTTTAGACATGATGATCATAATTCGATATCTTCAAGTGGCGCTAGTAATTTTTTTGGGCATCAAGAATTTGGAGGCTATCACCGTCGTGACGACACATTATTAAATCCACGTTCATCACACAATACCAATTCGGTTTCAAATCCCCTATTCAGTCAATATCCAGGTGAACAATTGAACACTAGTTTATATCCACAAAGATATGATGGAGATCAATTTTCTCAACTTAATCCCGGTAGAGAGTACACTGATGATTTTGTTCCTCCACGCCATTCATCATGATATTAATGTCGATGACATTACAGGTACTTTTCTATATAAATATTGTTAAAACAATTTATATGTAAATATATTAGTTTTTTTCGACTTATATTTCATTTAGCAGTGTCATTTTATTCTCATTTCATAAGTATAATTTAGTATGTTTAACATTGATTTAACTAGGAACATTGGAAAGTAAAGAACAACAATCGATGTAAGATGGTGAATCTCGGTCTTCTTTCCGCTCATCCATCGACGAAAGATTAATAAAGAGGAGACCAAGAGTTAACTATTTCTATTGAGAAATTTTCATTAGAAAGTGTGATAAAAATAAACCAAGTTAATTCTAAAGTATTTCTATTTAAAAATTGATGTTTAATAGTTTGTAACACCATGTTATTTAAGATTTTATGCATAATATTAGTCTATCACGTTAAATTGATCTTAGTTATGATGAACATATAAATTTCCAACTGAAAAAATTTCAAAAATTCAAAGGGTTACATACTAAATTTTTTAAATAATATATTTAAATTTTGAAGAGTTGCGAATATTTTATATGTATTAATGATTTAAGTTGTGTTACATAAAATTTTATAAATTAATTTAATTTCTTATTTACTTCAAATAATCTATTTTTATGATATTCATTTCAATTTGGTAGATCTAAATAATTTTATGAAATCTTCAGTTTTTAAATATTTATAATATTTAAAAATTAAAATCCGTTCCGCGACCGTTCCGCGAAATTTCATTGTAACTGAAACGGTGGTTTCCGCGACGATGTCCACGACCGTGATTGCGAACCATGACAACACCTTCCGCAAACACTCAACCGATCAACTCAAGTTATTTCCCTCGACCAGTTAACATCACAAGATCTACTAGCCTAGTCTAGATATATTTTCCTCGACTGTTCAAGCTTATTAAGCCAGCATTTCACAACGGTCTTTTGAAAAGGCTTTTGATGCAAGAAACAACATTCTCAGAGCCGCCTGATGCATATCAGAAACAATACCTCATCAAGACTTGTGTAGCAAACAAAGATGCTGAAAAACTGAATGTTTAACCAAAATGGATACTGATAAACAAACACTTAGTGTATGTCTACGACCGTTGCCTCCTTGTTTGGGAAAGAGCCAAATCGCTCATTTATAATGTCCCACTACTCGTAAGCTTTCGGGTACAACACTAACTTGATATTTTTTGGGTCGACTCGTGTCAGATTGACGGATTTGGTTCATTTTTTGTAACCGTAATATCAATAATACTAATGTTACTTACACAAAAATTCATGTAATACGATTTCACGGATCAATTTTTTGAGACAGATCCCTATTTAAATTGCCCATAAAAAGTTATTTTTTATGCAAAAAAATATTACTTATTATTATTGTAAATATGGATAGAATTGACTCGTCTCATTAATAAAATCCGTGAAGACCTTTCACAAAAGACAAACTTTATTTATTATTATTGATAATTACAATAATAATTGGTAAAATTTTAAATAATAACATTTTGAGACATGTTTTCGGTGAAGCGCGAGTAGGCATACAAATTAACTCGGCGCTGAAAGACGGATCACGTTAGACTAAGTTACCAGAAATAGATAGAATATCTGATTTAAATTGTTCATTAACAACTGTAAAGGTACATTTATGCAGAAACTGCAATATCACATGTTCATCAAACAGTGTCTATTCTTCCTGCAACCCCTTTCATTACAGGAATGCATCGTCGAGCCACCACGATCTATCATCTTGTTACGAATGAAGAGCGTACGTGATCTATCAAGCAAACTACTATCATTTTGAAAAGATTCATCTTCATACTGTCTCTATGACAAGACCATCACTTTCTTTGGTAATAAAAAGTATTTCTGCGTTTACTGATGGGGCGTAAACAGTCTGTAATAAAACCGAAGGCTTCAGCGCAACTGCAGCAAGGGAGCAGAGGTGTCCACTGGAACAATTAAGTTGTCAGCATTTTCCTGACATGCATTTCTGAATATGAGCATACCTAGCCTTGCTGTGCAAAGAATATTATATTCCGCTTTTATCAAGAAATGGGGGAACAATAAACATTCATCATCCTGCGTGTCTAGGAGAACCAGCTTCAAGCTCCAGCACTTTTTTATATCACTCACAGTCATCTGATTAAAACCAGTTTGAAACGCTGAAGTCTCTTAGCTTTCTGAGATGTTTTTCCATATCTTCCCTGGTTTTAGACCACTCTTCCTTCTCTATCACTGTGGTTGGATCGTCCCTCTCCTCCTACAAATGAAGAAACGTATATCCGTCAGTTAATTGAGAAAATAAAATGGAAGAGTCAGGTAACAAGTTGTATCAGTTCCGAATAATGACCGATAGAATTATTTTAAAGGAATTCCCGTTGTCTCGAATGACCAACAAGTCATTCTTTCTATCTCGATCTCTTCCTTCTGGAACTGTCACCTGAAGAAAGATAAAAGCAGCATATCAATCACGTGAATTGCAGTGACAATAAAATGGGAGATATACATTTGTGTATACATAGATTGATTATACTATTAATTCAGAAAGAGACTTTCAGAGTTTATATGGTGCATCACCGAGGATTGGTCATTTTGGCCCATTATCAATTCAATTTACCAAAATAAAATGACTTCAGGGGGGTGTGTGTGCGCGTAGAGAGTGAGAATAAATCATCAGGAGAAGCCATTGAACCTCTTGATGAATTGTACTGTGTATTTTAATTATTTCAGAATTATCACAACCAAGATAACCTAACAATTCAGAAGGCACAGCAAATCTGAAGGTCCTTTTTAAACTTCAAGAGTGCAAGTGTTTTAATAATGCCACCAGCCACTTCAAAGAGAAAGAAAAGGAGAAATCATTTAAAGATAGCTAGCCTACCACAACTTTTGCCCTGGTGATTGATTTGGTTTTAGAATCAATAACATAGATCTCCTCAAAATCCAGCGCAAATTCAAGATCACCCAACCGGCGGTTCCTATAGTGTTTCGTCAAGAAGACCTGCAAAAGAAAATGATTTGTGATACGCCAGGAAGACAATATTCAATGCAGACCACTAATATTTCCACATAAGAGTGGACACGTCGATGAATGTCAGGACTGTGGACATGTACAGAGCAACTGATAGAAAGCCTACTATAAGCCAGTATGTCCTCCATGGAGGGCACCAAACCATGATTTCATAAATCAACAGCATCCACGAACTTTGTTAAATTTACTTACTAATGGCATGTCAGGTAAAGGAGAACCAAATAAATGACGATTAAAAGAATGCATACTCAATGGAAGACACCAAAAATAAGCTAAGAACCTGATTTTTAAACCAGCTATGTCCACAAACTTGTTATATTTACTTACAATGGCATGTCATGCACTTCGTTGCCATTTTAAAAGCCCATCACTCATCAAACTTAACAAGAAAAGAAAACTTAAAATCCGGCGTGATGACCATCAACTTCGGAAGAAGTGCAAAAGATATGCAGACAGAAATAGCTAAATGCATAATTAGAATGGATCCTATCCAACACCATTCAGAATTAAAACCATATATTGCGGATAGATTATGTTACCACAACATAGGCACATTAATGTCTTTGGCGATTAAATAACAAATTGAATGTTTTACTTAAAAAACATAAAAGACCGATAAATAATGATGTTTTGCTCAGACCTTGAGGACTTCCCTCTCAGATTTATACATGGGATCCCTGGGTGCATCAATAGGTGGCTCTGTTACATTATAGCATCCATAATCACTCTGTGCACATCGAATGTACTGCATGCCATGGTTGTAAATAAGTTGAGAAAAATTACCTTAGAGCAACCATTTGAATTAGGATGAACATGACTGCATGTTTAAAAAATTAGATACCTTTTGAGGCATTGGTGCAAGAACCTTAGGGATAGCATATACATCTGTGTCTGGTGGGGTAACATACATCTATACATGACCAAAAAAAAATACAATACAATGTCAAAAAGAATGGATTCAATGTGGTTGTATCGAATCATAATAAGACAGAACAATAAGAATTAAACCACCCCAAAAAAAAATTATTAAGGAATTATCTCACTAGTCCACTGCAAAATCATGGACAAGTTTCAATGTTCCAAGTAAAGAAATCCTTCTGTTCATTCAATTTTATTACTCTAGCCGAGCATTTGCATTGTTTTGATGAAATAAATTCATCATAAGGATCAGATACAAACTTAAAAATCAAAGGCTCAAAGCACGCCACATATTGAACAAATTCATCTTTCAGTCATTGAAACTAATGCTCTTGGATAAAATTTTCTATTTTACAGCCATAATTCTTGAAAGATCTTGCAAAATCACAGTTCAAACAATAATAAGTAGCCAAGAGGCATGAAACAAATCAAGGGCATTATTACCTCTCTAAAGTCATACACGTCATTATCAGGATCAGGAGGCTTTCTAATGAAGAAGTCACAATCCAATAGACAGATTTTGTGGAACTCGTCTTCATTAATCCTGTAATCCACGATTTTCTCCGAGTCCCAACCCTGAGTATACACGAAACTCTTGCTGTCAACCATTGCGATGTCATCATCTCCGCCGTGCACCGCCATGCCGGCAGCCAGGGCAGCTGCGGTGTCGTAATCAACATCAAAATCCTTCTTATTGTCAACCTCCTCCACCTCGTCCTCATCCATGTCGTAGTCGTCCGGGCCTCCACCGTCGGCATCTCCGTCGTCAGCCCACGCTCGGAAGTCTGGTCTGGAAGATATGAATTCAAGCCTTGTGGAGTTAAATTGCCGGAGCATGGTGGAATTAAGTGGAATTAAGCGTGACGAGGGTGTTGGAGCTAAGACCATGCGGTTATACGGCGGCGGGGGAGGTGATAAGAGGAGGAGAGCGGCGGCGCTCATGGTGCTTGACAGCGGAAGCTTGAAACAAGTTTGGGAGGAGATTTTACTTCTCCAGATAAGAGTGCGACATTTAAAGGGTAATAAATAAGTACTTAATTTTACTATTGATATTTTTTATTTGACTCGTATCATAAAAATTATTGATTTTTATGTTAAATATTGTATTTTTTTATTATAAATATGGTCAATAATAACTTATATTATGAATATATTTTATTGTAAATATGATCGATCAACTTTTATTACAAATATATCACCGTTTGGTTTAAGTGATAAGATAAGTAATCATAGATAAATAATATAATGTAAATTAAAAATAAATAAGAAAAAATAGTTAATACATTATTAGATTTGATGTATAGATTATAATTTATTTGATTTAATTGATGTAAAATTATTAATTAATAAATAGATAAATAATATGACGAAAATAAAACCAAATTCATTGGAACAAGTTATACATAAATTAATAATACATCAAACCAAACAATGTCCATGATATCTGTTCATAGAAGATCTTAAATTCTTGTGAGTACATTTCATGGATTAATTTCTTTTTATTTAACTATAAAAAAATATTTTTTTAATTAAAGATATTACCTTTTTATTTTATTTTGTATAATAAATTAACCGATCGCATAGAAATTTTTTTTTTTGATACAAGATCCCGTAATACCTGCTCCAAAACATATGGTTACGTGATTTATTCCTCCTCCTAAAAATGTTTTTACTTCATACTTTATTTATGAAATAGCAAGAAACTTATAAATACCATTTTATACATTTTTAAAAACAAACAATTGATCTATTAAATTTATTTTCTTTTTTAGAGTCAATATGAAACAAGAAATCAATTATTAATTAATCGACAAATAGGTGTATACAAAAATGTCACGAATATCTATTGCTCCAAAAATTAAATACTACCAATACGGGAATTTTTCTTCCACAAAAATTTAAAACTTAGTTTCTGCTGCAAAATATTATCTAAAAACACTCCAAAGTTTCTGCAATTTATTTATTTTTTTGCAAAAAAAAAAAAAAAAACAATTTGAAAAAAAATCTCTAAATACAGAAAATTTAATTAAAGTTTTTTTTTTAAAAAAATAGAAGAAACAAAAAATAGGAGGCTCAGATCTTCAGAAAGAGGGCAGAGGGAACGCCACCGCGCCATGGCTGCAGATCGCCGGTGGCATGCGCAGATGAGCAGAGCCCACCCCGTCACAACGCCGCCCGGGACCGCCCCGCCAAGATACGGGTCGGATCGTCCCCACGCCCGACCCATTAGCTCAACAAATTAAAAACTGAAGAAAAAATCGTCATCACAGCCTCCTTCATACTTCGCCAGATCCACAACACAGAGAAAGCAACAACGACAACTGATGTAAATGGGATTCCCAGAGAACAGAAACATGGAACCATGCATATGTATAAATATATATATTTGTAGTGGTGATGGGGGTGATTAATGTTTTTGGTTGCGATTGGAAGAAGGGCTGTTGGTATTCCGGTAAAATCATGGGCGGAACTGAGGGAGGCAACCGCCCTCGGAGAAATCCCGTCCCCTCTGTCGCCTCATTTTTCTGAGCTAATGGGTCCTTTGTGAATGAATTGATGCCGGTGAAATTAGGTGTTTATATATTAATAATAATCATAATAATAATAAGTAAAGTTGCGAATAAATAAAATTAAGAAAGCAGACGGAAAGTATTATACATGGATGTTCGGACGACATTGTGTAAGTGTTAATTTTGTGTGATTGATCTTTGTGGATTTGTCCGAGGGAAAGGTAATTTTTATGTGGAAAATATGAATTTTCATTCTGGGGATGGCTTATCTTAATTCGAATTAATTCGAAAAGTGGTTTAACTTTTTCGACACTCGATTAATGGAGATACATTAGTAAAAACCAATAAAATAATGTCACCATATATTTGGAAAAATCGAAAAAGAAAATATACCTACAAGGACTCGAGAGTAATAATTGGCCTTATACGCATGCGTTGATGAGTGTTTGTGGTATGAATCTTGTTGGACATTAAAATGAAACAAGAATCTTGATGTAATCACGTTCTCAATTCAATGAACAAAAGATCAAAATATTTTTCCGATCTTTGAAACAAGTAACAAGTTTGTGAAATTCATCCTTAGTTTAAGAAAACTAGTAACAAATATTCAGGATAAGACAATTGAAAACAAATCAACCTTCAAAGGAATTAGTCTTTGACAATATATACAATAATAAGCAATCGACAAACACAAAGTATGTGGTAACCCGTATCCTATTTTACGAGCTTAATAGTTAAATATAATTAAGGAATACTAATCTAAATAAGTCAAGTGACTAATTGAATCAAAATGTGGAATCAGAACTTCGGAACCACCGAAGATATTGGACCTTCCGAAGTGGGTTCGAAGCACAAACCATAGCAGCTGAGATCGGAAACAAAAGGTGAGTTCGGACTTTCCGAATGCGAGATCGGAGCTTCCGAAGGTTAGGCCAACACATTAGTGACGTGTCGCCAGCGTTTGAACACGCAGATGCATGCATGGGATCGGAGCTTCCGAAGTGGAGATCGGAACTTCCGATAAGGACAGTTCGGAAACATGGCTTGTATGCAAAGATCGGAACTTCTGATCGAGGGATCGGAACTTCCAAACGTTGCCTATAAATAGATAATGCGAGGCTCATTCAAAATTTCTCATTTCACGAGTTCTTTCCCTATTTTGGTGTTTTCTTGGGCGATTCCAACCATCTAGGCGTGGTCCGTGTAGTAGCAGGGCGCTTTCGAAATCATAACGAAGTTGTGCCAAGAGTTAGGGCTTCGATATCAGCGGACTAACGATGGACACAAGTGTAGTCCGAGATCCCTATTAGTATTAAGGAGTATCTATCAACTTAGTTGCTACTTTTATATCTGTAATAGTAGTATGGTAAATATCTACTTGTAGGCTTGAAACCTAGACTTGTGTTACCACTAGTAGAATTTCTGCATATTACTTTGCTATTTTTTACTTTGGTGATCACTATTGCCGAAGTAATACATAGTTATTTACTACGGTTATAAAACTAACGAAGTAAAATATACTTTAGACTTCACCAATTAAAAAAATCGGGCTTCACTTAAATTTTAAGTTACTTTTTACTTCATCAAATTAAATTTGATGAGGTATAAAGTTGAAAATAAAATTATTAATTTATATGTTGTGAAGTAATAGATTCTATTTTCTCTATTAACGGATAAACTTTTCTCCCTCTTTCTATCGATCTCCTTGGCTTTCTCTCAACGTCGATTCTACCAGAAACCTCAAGCTTCATGACCCCTTCCAATTTTGATACCAGAAGCCTCAAGTGTCACAATTCCTTCCAATTTTTATGGGTATTCACATTTTTTCCCCTTACTTTTAAGCTTCACGATCCCTTCCAATTTTTCAGATCTTGAGGGTGTACGCGTAGAGGAAAAGGGGAAGACTGAGGAAGTATGGCAAACCAGAGCAAGCCGCCACCGATAAGCGACTCTCGGCTTCTGCTTCCTTGTCATCCCCGAGGATGATAGAGTCGGGGTCGGCAGCTAGTTCCGACGTTCCTACCTCTAGCTCATCTGTTTATTCTTCTAAGAAAGTTCCATTGCGTGATAATCTGTTTTTCTTTGGATTTAATCCTAGAATAAAATAGAGATAAGTTATGAAGTCGAGTTCTCAATAATTTATCTGTGGTCTTTAATTTACTCTTTGATTCAAATTTCGTTACATTTTTTTTAAATGACGGATTCAGAAAGGATCTCGGTCATGCCTTCCAGTGGAGAAGGTAACAAGTGTTTCTGCCGTTTCCTTTGCTTGAGCATAAATTATATGTTATTGATATTGTTATTGATGTACCATCTTAGCTTTTAAGCTTGGAATTGTTGTGGCTGCTTTTGATATTTTTTTTGTATGTTCACTATTGTTTTGAGATGACTTCCTGTAGATCTCTCTGTATTAAATTAGAAATTTGCGACAATTCAGAGTCTTTTTAGTACTTCTTCTCTTGTATACAACAATCATACCGCATTTTATCCAATAGTTGTGATCTTAAGTCGCACCATCACGGAATTATTTGAAGCAAGGTCATTAAGATACATCAGCTATATGGGTTTAATTTACTTCTGTTTTGTCCTTGGTTACCACCGGAAGAAGTGTAGGAGGCACATTTTGTTGATGATAGACCACTGCAGGTAGATATTTTCTGTGGAGGATCGGATAGACGTGGTATGGCATCTTTTGGAGATTTGGACATTATTATTACTATTCTTGATGGAATTAAGTATGATTTTCATCTTTATACTTGTTTGGATAGTTCAATGTCATTTCATTTACTTTTTTAATGGGACTAAGTTGCTCAAGCTTTCTGTTGTGCCAAGTAGTTCTTTGTTCAATAAAATATATGCTCCAAATTTTGTACAAATTGAAAATTAAACATTCTCTATGTATTTTTTTCTTATTTCTATGCGATTTTAAATATTAATATGATTATATGCTACCTTGAGCTCTAGAGAATTTGTTTATAGAAAGCTGACCCTTTTCTCTTGTCTAGTCATATTGGTTTTCTTCCAAAATTTGAGAGGCGCCTCAAGGACATACATTTCTTAAGAGAAGGTCTGCTATTTAGTTTCATAGCCATGAGGTATTGATTGATATTTTTCCTTTTCATTTTATTTTCTATGGATTAGGCAAATTATAGATACTAACGTTCTCTGTATTCCCTGAAATACTAATGCTTCTAGTTGCCCACAAAATAAATTATGTGGAAAAACTATGTAAATAGTAATCTCTTCCCTTTCAACAGTTTCTGATACAGGTGTTGGAAGCACGTTGGAGTAATTTCATGAACTGAAAGTTTGAAATGATCTCATTTTGACTAGTAAATAAGGTAAGTGAATCAGTTATTCCATTCTATACCAATAATTTTAGATAAAAACCATCTTTTTATGTGCTTCCTCTCTCATCCAATAAACTTTTTTTGTGTAGCCTGGAGATTTGATTCCCTGCATACTCAGGAGCAATTGTTCCTTTACATTATGCAATAATATGGCTATGAAATGATATATGTTCCTTTTTTATTATTCAGCAGAGAACACCATTAAGGGTTCTTCATCGTACAAGTCCATTAGAGCGTGAAATATCATACATTGGTATGTGAAATTAACAAACAATTTCTGGTATCATTTTAATGTGATATATACTTACATTTCATGACATTTCAGGATGAAAATGAACTTGATATATGTAATATTCATATATATATATATATATGTATATATATATGTATTGAGAAAGATGAGTCACTTAAGGGATTTTGGCAATACCCACGTGTAGTCTTTTTTCCTTCACAAAGATAAAATGGTACAAGTTAGGAAAGTAAGAAAAATAAAATACAAAAAAGAAATGGGACGACAAACATGCAAGTCCGTTGATGAATTTGAGAAAATATAATATTTAGTTTGCAGGATCCATCAAGATTTATATTATCTTATGTAATATTTTAAAAAATTTTATGCTCAAGGATTTTAGAGCATGATTCATTTTCATTCGTCTGAGCATCCTGAAGTTATTTTTGTTGTAATTTGTAACCAATAATTTCATTGGTATATGTCTTGATAGGCAAAACGATGGTAATAAACCCCTGGAGGAATTAATACATCCATGTGTGTCCATAGGTGGTGGTATTCCTGAACCTAGAAGAGCTTTGGAGTTGAGTGATCTTTTAGGAGTGAAAATTTTACCTTCTCAAGTATATTATAGTACCTTATCAAGTTACCATTTAAAATTTGGTCAATTTATGTTGTTTGAAAAAGTTATGTGCCTTTGTTCTGTGTGTAGGTGCTGCTTGGCCACTCACCATTTAGTAATTTGCTAAACATGTATTGTTGAATTTCAATTTGATATATTTTACATTTAGTTTGCAGGATTCATCAAGAACTAATATTACAGTCAAGCTCAATTTGATGAAGTTAGAAGTGAATGGAGCGAATTCGTTTCTTCTATGTAGGTCCCTAAATTGGTCTTGCACATTGTGATAAATCTTAGTTTTTTCTTAGATATACTTGTTAGAACACTTTTATTTTTGTTGAAATACTCGTGGATTGTTGGATGCATAATTGTGGATTGGTGGATATAATTGTGGTATATTGTGAATTTATGGATGTTCGTAGTTTTTGGATGAATAATTTATCAATATAATTAGTGTATTTTAAGTTTCAGAAGATATATATATATATATATATATATATATATATACATACAATTATGTCCCTGCTGAGCTGAGCTGGCAGCCCAGCTGGCGCCCACATCAATTTTTCTTTCTTTTTTTTTTCTTTTTTTAATTTTTTTTAGTGAATTGGACCAATGCTTATCTCTCGGGAGGGAAACTCCGCCTCCTCCGCGCCTCGAGGTCACGCTCCTCAGCCGGCTCGGGGAAAAGGTTTCGTCGGAGGATCTCTTACTCCGACCGTGCACCCCGCACCCCGCTGCTCCCTACACCCCCCCCTTTCCTCAAGAAACACACAAAATTCAAGAGTTCCAACAGGGGATTTGCTGCATAAAAAGGCGTGTGATGGGGAGGTGGTGGTGGTGGTGATTTGTGATAGGTGATGGGTTGAGGGCTCGTCGTACCTTAGGAAGGCGTGTTAATGGTTGTGATTTGGGATAGGTGATGAGCAGAGAAGGGGAGTGAGGGAAGAAGATGGGTGGGGAAGAAGACGGTTTCATAAATTGGGCCCAATTTTGTGCCCAAATTTTTTTTTTTTTTTAAAAAAAATGAGTTGGCTGGCGCCCCAATTTTCCTTGCACCCTTGGGTGCAGGGGAACTTAACTATATATATATATATATTATATATATTAGAGTTATTGTATCTAATTAAAATTGTTTAATTATATTGTGGATTTCAATTGTAAGCCAAGCCATATGGAGACAGCTGTTGTTGCTGGTCTGCTAGCTCATTTTGTTGCTGGTCAGCCTAGTCCTGCTGCAATTGTCATCGAGAATGGCCTTGCATTATCTTAAACTGTTGTTGTCTTGCAGGTAAACATCATTGAAGCAGTGTATGTACCCTCCTTTTCTAACGGGTTTTCTTGTAATATTGTGATTTTTTGGTAGTTTGTTTTATTGTGTACCCCTTGTCTTACCAATGCTTGTGTTTTGTAAACTTCTTTTACACCCACTCCCTCAGCCCCCATTTATGAGCTTTGGTGGTAAATATTTATACAGGCTATACATTTTTGCTTTTCAGGACTTGGCTGTGGTAGTTTTGCTCATCCTGATTCCACTTATATCACCAAGTTCATCTAAAGGAGGTGTAATAAATTTGCTATGTTGATTATGGATTGAAAATATTTGTATGACATGATGTCCTATCTGCATATTTTTATTCTTTTTTATGGTTATGCTAATTAATTTTCATAAAAGCAACTTTGTTCACAGTTGTTTATTGCACTCCTTGATTTTGTATGCTTGTTATATTAATTGTAATAACCAGCTATATCTTTTGTTGATACTGTTGCCATATTTCTATGGTTTTTAGGTTGGTTTCCAAGCCATTGCCGAAGCACTTGGACTGGCAGCCGTGAAGGCAGTTGTTGCTATCTCAGCAATAATTACTGGAGGCCGCTTGGTAAGCAATTATCATCTTCTGACACATTGGAGCACCCTTGCGTTTGGTGCTAGCTATTAGATAGCTTTATCATGTTTATTATATATAGTTGTAGATATCTGGTTGTTCATGTTTATTTTTGGGTAATCAGTCCTTTCTATGGATGATTTTTGAATTGTGAAGAATATTATTTGGATAAAAGAATTGTACATGTATTTGTTTGTGTCATGAACTGATCGATGTATCGTGAGACTCGGGGAAAAAATGAAAAGTTGATAGTTCGAAACGATAATAGTGAAATAGAAGGGAAAAGAATATGTATATTATTTAAGAATAATATAGCTTGTATTTTGTGGGGTATCCTATAAATAAGTGATACATGTACTTGCGTTTTATTCAGTTTTATTTTATTTTGATTGTTCTTAGAGAATGTGACATAAAGTCAACTACTTGGCAATCCATGTTCGCTAAAACACAATGCAAGGAAGAAATTAATGGACCCTAGATCTTTTTTATGTTATTCTTGAAGTTTTGATTAATTAATTTGTTGAAGCAAGCATGGTGCTAAATAAATTAGTTATGTATAAAAATTGTTTTCTTGGGATTAGCGGCAAAATATTTCATCATTTATGATTCTAGTGTGTGAGCCATTGTTTTATCTGTTGGGTGTTTATATTATCAACACATTGTGATATATACTTGGTTAACATGTCGCTGAGAGGGCAAATATATCCATACAAATAATCAAGAAACGGCTGAGAAGATTAATCGAACAGTGCCCTTGAATTGTTCTTCGACCACCTTTCTGGTCTCCCAGTGTTCGAAATCTGTAATCTTATGCATCAAGTCTGTAATCTCATAGATGTTTTTACTTTCAAGTGACTTCACCAAGAAACCAATATATGTTTACTTGTTTCTTGAAGATGATGATATTCTTATTGACGTCTAGCTATCTTTTTTTACATTTTAGTTTGCAGGATCCATCAAAAACATTACATCCAAGATCAATTTGATGAAGTTAGAAGTGAATGTGGTGAATTCGTCTACCTCTATGTAGGTGCCTAAACGTGTCATGTACATTGGGATAATACTTTGTTTCTTTGTTTGAATACACTTCTAGTTTTTTGGAAATACTTGTGATACATGCATATTTTTGGGTTATTTTGGTGGATATATTTTTCGATGTATGGATGTTTGTCGTTTTGAGATGAATAATTTATTAATCTTATTAGTCTATTTTAAGTTTCAAAAATATATTTATATTGTGGCATTATTTTATCTAAATTTTAATGTAGGGAAACATATGTTTTTACTTCACTAAAATTAAATGGTGAATTTAAATAAATAATTTACTTCACCATAAATCCGTAGCTATGAATTCGTTCGAAGAATTTACTTCATCAGTCCATGTAAATGCTGTAGTCATATATATCCTATTACTTTGACAATTTCACTAATCAACGAAGCAAAAATATATCTTTTACTTCATCAATTAGTGAACTTGCCGAAATACAAGACATTTTTTTGCTTCGTCGATTAGTGAAATTGCCGAAGTAAAAGACTTCTTCTACTTCGTCAATTAGTGTCATTGCCGAAGTATAAGCATTTATTTTACTTCGGTAATTTCATTAATCGATGAAGTAGAAACATATCTTTTAATTTGGTAATTTATGAAATTAACGAAGTAAACGACTTTATTTTACTTCGTTAATTAATTAAATTACCGAAGTAAAATATATGTTTTTACTTCGGCATCAGCCCAATTCTGAACCGGTTTTGGCTCCATGAACCTACCAAAGACTTCGGTAATTTCAGTGCTACGACTTCGGTTATAATGCGAAGTAAAACAATACATATTACTTCACATGACACTACTTTGGTAATTATATATCTACGACTTCGGTTAATAACCGAAGTCTTTTGCGACTTTTCTACTAGTGTACTAGGATTGCCTTAGTGAGGTATGTAAGTACTGACTGAGATATCAGCGAGTATGCATGCTTATATGTTATATTTTATGTGTCATGATACATTTTTTACTACTTTGATATACAATTTGCTGCATGTGCATATTCATGTTGAGCCAAATCATGATCTCCTTCGAGATGGCCTTTGTAGTAAGGTCGTTCAACCCTATAGTTCTTGATTATATTGTTTGATACTGGGAGACTCTGTGTTGACAGAGATTGACGCTACGGTGATCTGGACGAGTGTGGGGATGTACCCAGCGGAGTTGACTATAGATGGTACTACATCCTCATTGGCGCCTAGTGTAGTAACCTGTACCCAAATGCGATGATTAAGGAGTTTAATCACAATTAAACTAAATAATTAAGAAAATGGGTTGAGCTGGATCGGACATTCCGATTAGCGATCGGACCCTCCGTTCTATGCAGGGATGACATCATCAGTGAGGTCAGCAAATTGACGTCATTGATTACGAACTGGATGTGACATCGGATGCTCCGATGGTGATCGGACGCTCCCGTTCATGATCGGACGTTCCGATCTCCGCCTATATAAAGGGGTGCCGAGGCCTCATTTGGATTGCACCTCACTCCTCTCTTCTCTAGTCTTCCTAGTTAGATCTAGGAAATTCTAGGCACCCTATTGGAAATCCGGAAGTAGTTGAGCAATCTCGGTGTTGCAGCGGAACTGTGCCTAAGTTTTTGAGGCAATCATCATCAGTGGGCTGACTTCGGACGTAGGTATAACTTTGGATCCCTAAAGAGATTAGAGGTTATGAGATAGCTTAGTTAAGGCTTTTAGGACATATTAAGCGATATAGTAATTATTGCTTATAGGCTTGGACTGTGAGTTCCTGGACAGCTAGGGTGCTCGGGGTTTCTTCTTAGAGGTACGGACGTATTATCCGAGATACCAGGTTGAATATACATCTATTATGTTTTCATGTTTTATGTGGCATTATTGTGTGCATTGATATTATGCGGCATGCATGTACACATTGAGTTTTATGCCTTGATTTGCATAGCCTATAGTAAGGGTTGCTCAGCCGCATATTTTAGTTGATGGATTTCCATGGACTTGGAATCCGGTATATCCACGGTTGTATGGTATGTGAGCCACCTCTTGATCCGACGGCCCATCGTGCTACATACCATGACGCCTTGACTCAGAAGTCTTCTGGATAGGTTTTCCAGTACCCATCATATTGCATGTGCATGCATGATATGTGTATATTTTGTTGGTGATCGGTTAACTCGTGCCCGAAAACGCAGCGAAAATTTTAAAATTTTTAACAAAAGAGATCCGAGCACTTGTGTAGCATTCAAAATCAAACAACCATATGGTGTTTAGAAGTTTTACCTATCAATCTCAAAGATTTATTTATGGCTCCAACCAAGTTGATAAACAACTAGGCTCTTGAAGTGGTAGACACTATCTACAAGCTTCAAAGAGCACACCTTGCTCAAAATGGATTCAACACTTCAAGTCTTCGAATTAGGTCCACGACTAGACGATCTAGATCCGCTCTAAATATGCACTAGAATATTTAGAGTATTTTGCATTGAGATTTTCCTTTTCTTCTTCCTCAAAAATTGAAAGAAAAACTTGGAGAAAATTGAAGAAGTGTTCGGCCACTTCACTTCAAAATTGGAATGAATATGTGTGTATATTATTCATAATAATATAATCATAGTGAAGGATTAAATGATGCAATTAAAACCATGCATGGAAAAGCTAAAGGCTTGCATGAAAAATTGCATCCATTCTTTCAACCCTTCAAATACCTCACACATATATATGACATAAATATATATATATATATATATATATATATATATATATATATATAATTTTGATATCCTGCACCCTAGGGTGAAGGAAAACTGTGTGCGACCACTAAAACCCGGTGGTGGGTTTTAGTGGTGCAAAAAAAAAAAACCACTAAAATCCACTATCGGGTTTTAGTGGTCGCGCACAGTTTTCCTGCACCCTAGGGTGCAGGGGATCGGATATGTATATATATATTTTGAATATATATAATATATATACATGTTTTTGAACTTATTTAATTAAACAATAAAATTAATCTCAATTAAGTTTAAATAATTAATTAAATCTAACTTGAACTCATTCAAGTCCACTAGTATATAATTATTCAACACTATAATAATTTGAGCTCTACTAGACTCAATAGTGTTTAATTAATTCAACACTTGAACTAATTTAATTATTTGTACATTACAAAGTCTACTAGTATTAAATTAATTCAACTCTTGAATTAATTAATTAAGTTCAAAATAATAGTTTAGAAAATTGTCATTTTCATAAACTAATTATTTTAAGTCAACTTTTAATCTTGGAACACATTCGCAAATTAAAAGTTACTTTTCCATTTATTCTCCAATTTAGAAGTCAAACTTATAATTTATTTTACTTATAAACTCCTTTATAAATTGTTCAACACATTGAACTAATTTTAATCTCAACGGGATCTAGAATGCTAGTACTTGTGTGATCCTCAATGGTTCATTGATACAACTAGCAGTGGGTTCACATCTCCATGTGATTCGGGATCAACAAGTCCCTTATATGAGCATACCCTATATAACTTCATTCTTATTGATCAACTCTAAGAACGTCAAAAAACTCAAGTCTGATAGTACCCAACCAGTCATGTGAAATGTTTAGCAGCATCGCTTACATAACTCCCTAGGTATCAAATGATAGTGCCTGCAAGAACCAATCAATTATGGTTAGCGTACAGTACGGTCCCTTTAACTCATATATCCCGATCGATTCGACAACCATTGGTTTATCGAGAACTGTCATTGAATCGATAATTATGTATCATGTCGTAGTTGCATCGAAGGTGTAATTCAAGAAACACTTTTCTTAATTACCACCTACTCTGATCAGAGATTTCAAGCTAACTATGCATGAGATCACATAGGATATCCATCGACTCCAATATGTTTCGTCACAACACCCAACATTGCCACCTGATGACCCCAGATGAGTCGGTAAACAAGTCAAAGTTAAGCACTAACATATAGAGTCTTCATGTTGTCCCGGGTCATAAGGACTAATGGTGTACAACCATAAACTATGACTTCTCCACTCGACAAATGAGAACCACTTGGAAAGTCCTTTAGGGAGGGTTGTTCAGTGCACTCTACAAGGAGTACCTATTTGCATGCTTGGACATCTCCATGTCCCCTACCAATGAAACATGGTACTCACATCTCAAATACTAGTCTCAAGCTCGAGCGGCCTTTATCCTTCTTTATGGCGACTGATTCGACTAGGAACAGTTTAAAATATACAGTACTCCAAATATGAGTTTCATGATAGTCATCACATGACCATCTCATATTAAGGGCTTTATCTATGCATCTAGCATGGGTATAAAGATAAAGATGTGCCAAATTAAATAATGTCAAATATTAATAAAATAAAGATTGTAATACAAGAGTTCTCTCAAGGACCATCGACCAACACATTGGCTCGACGGGCACCTACTCTTGAGTGTAAATGGGAGCATGTGACGATGGACTTTTTCACTCGCTTACTGTTGTCATCAAGGAATAGTAATGCGATTTGGGTTATTGTAGACCGATTGTCTAAGTCTGCACACTTTTTACCGTATAACCGTGACTTCACTTTTGATTGGATGGCGCGACTGTACGTTTTGGAGATTGTACATCTGCATGGGATTTCATCGAGTTCGTCAGTGATAGAGATCCGAGGTTTACCTCCAGGTTTTGGGGTAGTTTCCAGCGTGCCTTGAGTACTTTTCTAAGGTTGAGTACATCTTATCATCTTGAGACCGATGGTTAGTCTAAGCGGACGATTCGCACCCTTGAGGACATGCTCAGAGCTTTTGTGATGGATTTTTGGCCAGCCTGGCAGGATCACTTGCCATTAGTTGAGTTTGAGTATAATAACAACTACCATCATTGTATTGGCATGACACCTTTCAAGGTTTTGTACAGACGTCTTTTTCTCACACCGTTGTTATAGGATGAGGTTGGCGAGCGTCATGTTGAGGGACCAAAGTTAGTCCAGCAGATTGTCGAGAAAGTATAATTGATCAGACAAAAAATTAATGCCGCTCAGGATTGGCAGACCAGTTATGACAACACGCAGCGTAGACATCTACAATTCCAACATGGTGAGCTCGTTTTTCTGAGAGTTTCACCTTTTTGGAAGGTGATGAGGTTCGAATTGAAGGGCAAGTTATCGCCAAGGTTTGTAGGGCCGTTTGAGATTTTTGAGAGGGATGGAGATGTAGCCAACGGTTTGGATTTGCCACCCTATTTTTTCATCATTCACGATGTATTCCACGTATCCTTGTTGAAACAGTACGTCGCGGATGAGTTTCATGTTTTGCATATGACGGAGGTTCGGTTGGATCAGGATCTGTCATACGTGGAGAGACCCCTCAGAATCATCGGTAGGAAAGAGAAAGTACTTCGAAAGAAGAGCATACCTCTAGTCATGGTGCAGTGGCAGCATCGAGCACCGAAGAAACAACTTGGGAGACAAAAATTTGTATGCGTTCCGAACATCCCGAATTGTTTTAAGGGATGTATCTTCTCTTTTATTTTCATCACTTGTATTTTTTAAGATGTCCAGTTGTAATAAAGATATTTTACCACTTTGTTTTAGTATCCTCAGGACTTGATTTCGAGGAAGAAATCTCTTAAGTTGGGGAGAATGTAGTAACCAGTATCTCATTTTTAGAGATTAAAGGTTAAACATGATTAAGGGATACCAATCTAAATTATCCAAGTGATTAATTGGATCAAAATATGGAATCAGGACTTCGGAACCAATGAAGAGATCTGACCTTCCTATGTGGGTTCGGAAACACCGAATCATACCAGCTGAGATCGGAAGCAAAGGGTGAGTTCGGACCTTCCGAATGCGAGATCGGAGATTTCGAAAGTTAGGCCATGTGCACTAGTGATTTGTCACCAGAGTTTGGACACGCAGATGCATGCATGGGATCGGAGCTTTCGAAGTGGATATTAGAGATTCCAATCAGTATCAGGGAGTATCTATCAGCTTATTTAATGCTTTTATATCATTAATAATAATATGGTAAATATCTTCTTGTAGGCTTGGACCCTAGACTGGTGCTACTAGGACTGTCTTAGTGAGGTACGTAAGTACTGACTGACATAGCCAGCGAGTATGCATGCTTATATGTTGCATTTTATGTGTCATGATACATTTTTAATGGTTTGATATATATTATGTTGCATGTGCATATTCACGTTGAGTAGAGTCTCCTTCGAGATAGCCTTTGTAGTAGGATCGTTCAACCCTATATTTCTTGATTATATTTTCTGACACCGGGAGACGTCGTGTTGATGGAGATTGATGCTACGATGATTTGGACTAGTGTGTGGATGTACCCAACAGAGTTGACCCTAGATGGTACTACATACTCATCGTCGCCTAGTTTGAGCAGGATTTGTGATAACCAGTACCCAATCATTTGCATGCATCATACTAGGCTTGTACACTCGTGCTTTTTTTATTGAGGGTATTCTCTCTCAACCAGTGTTTTGTTCTTGGACACCCTATTCCACGGGATAGGTATAAGGTTGGACGATGCTGCTGTTGGATAACGCGGCGATCAGATCAATCAGGATTGATACCCGGTGCAGCGGAAGTTTAAAATTTTATATGGAACGATTCCATAATGGGTATCAACCTTACGATTAAATTGTGTGTGTGTAAAAATTAAATAACGATTATAAATTTTTACCTCCAATCTCGAAGCGAGATTATGGACACCAACAGATTGCTCTGCTCTTGTTGTATATCTCTGGAACTGATGGACGAACTGTTCTTCAATCAGGTCCACAAACGGATATTTAATCCCTCTGATAGATTGCACTAGAAAATCTATCAGAAGTTTCTACGAAGAGATTAACGAATTTGATCCGTTAAACCAGAATGTAAATCAAAATTCACAGACTGGATTTTCCGAGCAGAGGGGAGAAAGGGGACGGCCACTATTGAGAGAAAAATACTAGGGTTTTCGAAAATTGTGACCTGTTGTGTGTAATTTCTGTACTGCAATAACTTATTTATAATGTAGGCCACTAACAGCTTAGGGCACATTAGTCATAAGTTCAAGCCCGACAAGCAAAGCCCGCATGTTCAGAAATTAATATAAAATTCATCATGACTCCGATTGATAAACCGATTTCACCAATGTGCACTGAAACCATTTTTGCACCTTTTAAAGTCAAGATAAATTTTTCTGAATCCGAATTCAGTGATTTCCAAAAATGCCCATCCCTATGTCATTTTATGAAATCTTACTCCTCTACTCATAATTAAGAAGTCCAACTTCTTTGTTCATTAAATTTAACTCTTTAAATTTAACTATCTCAACGGGGATTAAAAATCCATTACTCTGTGTGACCCTCAATGGTTCAGGGATACAGCTAGCCGTGGGCTCACAACTCCTTGTGACTCGGAACAACAATTTCCGACTTGCCCATCGAATCATGGTATGAGCGCCTAGCAACATCGCCCCATGATTCCCTAGGTATCACTGATAGTGCCTGCAAGAACCAATAGATTTTGGTTAGCGTACAGTACGGTCCCTTCATCCATATATCCCGATCGAATCAACAACCATTGGTATATCGAGAGTCGTTCGAGATTCGATAACTATGCAATACATCTTGAAGATCAAATAGTGACATCGCATGTGTTACTAAGAAACCATTTCTTAAAACACATCATGTACTCTGGCCAGAGATTCGTCACACTAATATCTCCTCAGATCGCATAGGATATCCACACTCGCAAGTATGTGGTGAATCCTTGACAACAAAGCATCGACTCCTATATGTGTTGTAACTGTACCCAATCCCAACACCTGATGACCCCAATAGAGTCGGTAAACGAGTCAAAGCACAGTACTAGCATATAGAGTCTCAATGATGTTTCAAGTAGTAAGGACTAATGGTGTACAACCAAAACCGCGGACTTTATCCACTCGATAAGTGATAACCACTTGGAAAGTCCGGATAGGGTAGTTCGATCATTCATCGTATGAATATCCATTTGCATGCTTCGAACATCTCTATGTTCCTTACCAATGAAACGTGGTACTCTGCATCGCAAATGCTAGTCTCAAACTCGAGCGATCCTTATCCTTATTATCGGACGGCTCAATCAACTAGGAACAGTTTAGAATATACAGTGACTATAAGATGTGTTTCATGATAGACATCTCCATGTTCTACCACATCTTACATACACTATAGTATATTCAAGGTCTTTATCAAAACAACAATAGTATATCACAATATAACAATATGAAGAAAGATAAAGTCATTGCCATTAATAAAAGTGTAAATAATATTAAACAAAAGATTGTTTATACAAAGAGTCATCAAAGCCCTTAGCCACAAGTTGGCTCACCGGGCACCCACTCTTTCAGCTGGTGTGTTGAGGCAGGATTGAGAGATAGATCATTGGTTTTCGTGAGTATTTTTAGTTCATAGGATTTGATACAGTATCTTAGATTTGGTTGTATAACAATTTTAATACATTCGGTTTTTAGTCACCGGTTGTATTCCGCTAGTTTGGTTTGTAAACCTGGTTTATTTTTCATTTTTATATATATTTATCGCTTTGCTTAAGATAATTGCATGCTTAATAAGGCTTATAGTAGGTGATCCGAGTAGGGTCACTAAAAAGTATGAACTTTGATAAGTTTTATTTTAAATAAAGCAAAACCTTCAATAAAATTCAAGAAAAACACTGAGATGTTTTCATTCGAGGTAGAAGAATATGAAGATATCTTGACCAAAGCCAATTCTTGCGATGTGGAACTTGAAGCAATAGAGTCGAATGAAGAAGAAACATTTGATGACTTGGCTAGCACCTTAAATGGAATTGAGTCTTCGTTGGTTTCACTTTCTAATAATATTCAGGCGATCAGAAATGATCAAAGCCAAACTGGAAATCACATTTCAATTATTCGAGACTCAATGACAAAAGAGGTGGTGATGCTACAAAAACAGTTCGCCTTGCTGATCAAATCTTTGTGCAATTTAAACGAAGTTGTTTCTACCTTACCTCAACTGCACCAGTCTCACAACTCACTTGAACATAAAGTGGATACTCTGTCCACTAAAGTTCAGTGTAAGGCCCTGAAAGATTAAATTATTAATTATGGAATTTGAGATTTAAATTCTATAATTTGGGAAAATATCAATTGGATAATTGATGAAAATTCGAGATTTAATTTTCGAGCTGAAAATATTTAATTTGAGAATTTACGGATTTTGAGATTTAAATTCTGGGATTCTTATATTAAAATATGGAAATGTGTGAATTTAATATTTATGGAATTTAATAATTAAATTCCGAGTTCCGAGAATGAAAGAGAATGCAATGAGATAGTGAAATCCGAGAAAGGACCAATTTGCAAATATAAATAAGTTCAAATAAGTTCGAAATTATTTCATTTTGATCCGAGATTATTTAATTTGAAAATATTTAAAGTTTTGAATTAAATTCTTATATTCTTAAATTATTTAGGATTGAAATTGAATTAAATCGCTTGTCCGGGGACAAGTTTGCAAATAGGACAAAGTTGAGGGACCAAAGTGCAATTCCCTTACAAGTGGGAAATCACACGTGTGATGTGATATGCATATATGGGAATTGGATATCAGATTGTTCAGAAGGAAACGAGATAAGCAAGAAACAAGAAGAAAAATCCATGGTCGTTCCGTTCAAAATTCGATAACTTTTGATACGATTATCCGATTTCAATTCCGCAAATAGCGTTGCGATCCTTGTGACGAGAGCTTCGATTTGATGTAAGTATTATCTTGATTTACATGATTTCGAAATTCTGAATATTGGGAGAAATCAGAACTGATCTTGAATATGTGTTTAAGAGATTATATTGATTTTTATATCGCAACCGAATCGAAGAATGGATGTCGTATGAACTTGTTATGAATTTTCAGAATTGTGTTTGATCCTTTGTCTACTGATGTAGCTTGTTTTTGATGTTATATTGCTGTTATAACATGTTTATGAGTTAGATATGATGATAGAGTTGATAGAAATGAGTTACGGTTACCGATTTTATACCGTTATGCCGTCGGTTCAAGACTTTGATCATGTTTGAGTTTATAGTGCTTGAATTGAGTTAGATATGAGTTGTTTGCTGATATAGGCAGCATATTTACACTTCATATCAGATTTTATATGAATATTTCGAGTTCGAGAAGTTACATTTTGAATCGGCCACGAATTGAGCAAAGTTGCAACTAGTTTTGCCTTGAAGTTGAGATGTGATTGAGCAGATTTTTATATGAGTTCATAGCTGATATAAATAGATTGATATGCTATATTTCAGATTGTAAAGAAGAGATTCCGACTCGAGACTTTAGCGTTTGAGAAACGAGATCGAATAGCTCAAGGTTGAAGTTATGGTACCTTGAAGATGAGATGATAAACTTGAGCAAGTTTGATTGCTATTCTTTGATGTAGGTTGTTCAGATTTGAAGCAAATACAACGCAACGAAATGAAAGGTATAAGATGACATCAAGAGTCAGGGATTCGAATACTCGAGAATGATGCTTCTTGAGTTATCCTGAACAAATCACATACTTGTTTATTTACTTGTTCTTGAGGTAGAACTTATGTTATTGTCGATCCATCACAGGTAGTGGATCTTTATTGCTTTTGATATGATATGATATGATATTGAATTGATTCTAATGCCAAGGTCAGATGGACCTTATTTTCGAGTCTGATGAGACGACGATAGATGGATATCCATGTCAAGATCAGATACGAATCTTGATGGCAACGATTTGAGATGAATCAATTCTTGATAGCGTGCTATATAAATCTTTTGATTTGAAGTATAACTTGAAGTCTTTCCTAATATGTTTTGAATTGATTTAGATATGCGTTATATTATTCTATCATGGAATTGACATGTTTATATTTTAACGCATGTATATGTCTTTTATACTGGGAATTATATTCTAACCGGAGTTTATCCAGCTGTTGTCTTTTTTTGTATGTGTGCATGATGACAGGTGGGGCAGGAGCTAGTCTGAAACGACAAGAGTAGCTCGGGAGAGAGATTTAGCATGTGTGGACTCGGGTTTTAGGTGTTGAATTGCTGTCACAGATTGAGTTGTAATCAAGTATAACATGTTTATATACTTGTAGAACTTATTGTATTGCTAGTTCTTTTGATAGCCTTTGCATTACTTGTTAATGTATAAATGTATGACATGGTTATTAGACTTGATTTACATATGTA
Source organism: Henckelia pumila (assembly GCF_033568475.1). NCBI lineage: Eukaryota > Viridiplantae > Streptophyta > Magnoliopsida > Lamiales > Gesneriaceae > Henckelia > Henckelia pumila. The sequence goes on along the minus strand of NC_133121.1, from coordinate 167,485,488 downwards.
TACATATTTTAGGATTGATATAACATGTTTTGGATTGATGAGTTATAGTTAAGAAACTTGGAATCACATTTTGACAGCAACAGAACAAGAGCAATTCTGCTGATTTTTTGAACAGAGCATGCCCGCTCGATCAGTAAGATTTGACCGATCGAGCGAGGCCTGTTTTGGCTGGAACCCGAGACTTGCAATTTTGTGCTCGCTCGATCGATAAGATTTGATCGATCGAGCGAGGTGTTGAAATTTAAAAAAAAAAAAATTTGTTTTGCTCTTTTTTTTTCGTTTACTCTTTAATGATATGATTAATTGTGATTAATCATTAATTGCCCTTAAGATGAGATTAGCAACCCGAGGTCCCCACAACAGGTGGTATCAGAGCGAGAAAATTCTGGACTAAGATAGAAGATTAGTGAGTTGGGTAGATTGAGTTTTCTTCCTTGCTTATTTCTATACTAGCATGAGATAATTGAATTACATGATTGCATTGCTAGTATGATACATACTTTTGTACTGTGGACTTATCACATGATATTGTGTTTTAGTTGAAGCATGTTTTAATATTGAACTATCACCTGCTACCTGAATATCTGAAGTGATTGGAAGCCGGTGTACTTGAACTCTTTGATCTAACATGCTTACCTGAATCTCTGAATCGAGTGGAAGCATGTGTATGTGTCTCCAAACATTAGAATTGAGTACTGATCTGAGGTAAGTTGATGAGAAGATGACTATGAAGTTGATCACAATATCAAGTTGATAAATTTGATTAATTTGCTATATGAGCATTAAGCAAGTGTGATTTTAGTCTACGACTACGGAGATCACTGCATTGATTAATCAGCATAGGAGTTAGTGAAATTGAGAAATGAAATTTAACTCTTAGTGATTTGCTCTGTTGGCTGAACACTCTTGAGAACAGATATGCGACGATTTCAGGCAATACAATGAATGATTATGAATTTTAGAACCTGATTAGATGATGTCTACGTTGACTAGGGCATACAGATTGTAAATATTTGTCTGAAATTGACTGCAGGTTCAGCTCATGAAAATGATGACGCATCGTCATAAATGTGAAGTATAAGCGGAAGAGCCTTTTGGCTATTGATGTCATGAGATTGAGATGAAAAAAAGACCATCCTATATCGAAGGAGTTACTCTATCAGCTTTGAGAATTTATTATGCGGGGATTCAGGTAAGAATTAGTATTTTGCTGATTAGCAATACTTGAGTTGATTTTTTCTGAAAACCTCGAATCTCTAGTATCATGATAACTCCTCGATATAGAGAATGTCAGAAATTTACAGCACTTCACGATATGATATGACTCTGCCAGCTTTGAATGGAATTTTTATTCTGACTTGAGTAATTTAAGTATAAGTTGTACGCTTTGGAATGAGGTTTAAAACACCCGGAGACCAAAGCTATCGATTTGCAACATTTTATTCTGAATAGGTGAATCGAACTATTCATCTTACTCAACATTGAAATATACCCAGATAAGGCATTGAATTTATAATTTCCTTGGGATTACATTAGATGCTTGTAGCAATATGATGATGAAGATACAGATTTTGTTTAGCTACTTAGCTCGAAGATGAGTTGATAATGCTAAGTTGATTGCATCTTGAGAAGTGAAGTTAGTATGTAATACAAGTGAAAGCTAGTTGAAATCTGTACTGAAATGTACTGAATGATGTGATATTGCTTTTACATGAAGGATGCTACGATTGAGTTTTACATGGAAATGTATGAATTGAAATGACTCGGAAAAAAAAATCGTGACTGAATTGGGAGAATGAATCTAATATGTTTCTCCTCTACTTCTCAAGAAGAAGAAAATGAATTTTGATGTTCCTTGGTTAAGTGGTAATGATTGAGGTGAAGAACAATAGCAAATGCAGTTATAGTTGAGCCTTTTCTTTTGATGGTATTTGATGCATGCACTTCTTGATTCGCATGCTATTGGTCATTGATGAATTGCATGATCTTACTTTTTGAAGCTTCTTGTTATTCAGTATCGATTAAGAAATCCTAATTCTGGACATTGAAATGAACTGAGGTGAACTTTGAATAATTGAATCCTTCTATTTGAATTCTTTCTGGTAATCTGGAGTTCATGTGGTACTATCTAAATATGCCTTAGGATGGTGTCCTAATTGATTAGTGTGTGTAGATATCTCATCGTAAAGCCACGCTGTCAACCTTGATTTGGGGTGTATGAGGAATAGTACTGATATGGACTTAGATCACCGATGTGATTATTTTTCTTTGGTTCATATTCCTTGATTTATCGAACCTTGATTTGATTTTTCACCTCGAGTTTTGAAATGCAAGTGAGTTGTTTTCACTTAGCAACGAATATTGTCCAGAATTTATTTGATTTGACGATTCGACTTTGATCAATGTCCTTTGATGTTATCTGATTCTTGATTTCGAATCGATTTTCATTGGCCATTGGTATGCTATCTTTCATCGAATTGGATATATTGATTCCATATATCGTGATATTATTGGCTCGTAAATGACAAAGACTGAAAGCATTACTCAATTTGAGGGTGTGTGATAAATATCAACTTGAAGCTTAAACAGCATTGATATGAGATCAAACGAGTAGAATTTTATTGAGAATGCTAAATTACGATGTGAAATAAGACAATGAATCAGAATGAATGGAATTGAAATGAATAATCTTTTGATTGTGTTCAATATTCTTGATATGGAATATCAGATTATGAAAAAGCACAGGACCACAGATTTAATATCCATTCAAGTGTCTCCAATGTATATGAATGATTGAGAAATCAGTACTGATGAACGAAATTGAAAGCAGATATGACAGAATTGACTTTGCAATATTTCAATTTCCAATACATGAAGTAGAAAAGAAGAGATTAGATGATCTATGAAACAAATTAGCAACTGTTGAGTCGAAATATGAGCAATTATACGAAAGTTTTTTTCGTTTCCAATTACTCGATTCCTCATGAGTTTGAGATTTGAAGTCAAGTATATTTCGACAAATGCAAGAATGTGCTGTATTAGATATGATACAGATATGAGTAGCTAGTTGTGAAGAAGATATTGATGTTATGAGATTTCAGGAATTGATTGCAATCTATGGTTGAGATCGAGACTATAGATTTATTTGATAGATTGTGGCATTGATGTTTCTGAATTCTGGGTATTTGATTGAATGTGATTGCATTGTATCATACTTGACCGATGGATTTTCTGAGATGATTATCCAGAGTTTCGATGAAATGCTCAGAAATTATAGTATCTGATTCGATACTATTCGATTGATTTTGCCACTTGATGATGATAATTCCCGCGACAGCTATTTGAGATGAGAAGAAAATCGAAAATTCTTTGTGTTGAGATAGAATTTTTGAAGTATCAAGTATCAGACCTGATATGGTTTGAGAAAAATACAGAATTTGAAGATTGAATTGTAGAGATTACGAACAGAACAGATTAGATATAGTTGAGAAATGGATGATTTGAAAGCTGAAACAGAATGATCAGCGAGAAATTTTTGTTCTGAAGTAATGTTTTCTTTTGAAAGAGATTCCAGAACTGGTCTAATAATGGATTCTCGTGAGTATTGACACAAAAATGATAATTTCACTCAGTGTTGTATACTCTATCGAATATGAATTATTTGATACATGAGACATGATCATTGATCTTAGTATGTCAGCTGAAGAACATAAGCTACATTTGTATCTGTGAACTATATTCAGATGAGGTCGATCAGCCTTTGAGTTAGTCTAAATAACTGATACTGTATGTGATTCAGAAAAGGAACAGTTCAAATGTGAAATCATTTAGGAATTACTGAAGAATGACATATCTATGATTATAGAAGTAATCAGGAAAATGAAGAAGAAAAGATATCAGAAAAGATTTTTATACCTCACAACATTGACATGAAGAAGGAATACTGATTTTGAAGCCGTGAGTAGGGTGAAAATATAGAATTGATATATGTTCTTTTAAGAACACTAAAGTAGAAGAAATATGTCATCATTGAAAATGAATTACACTGTCTACGATATTAGATAGAGTTGGAGGTTTCATTAACAGAATTGACTGTACTCCAGCTCAAGACGATCAGAGATGTTCTATGTGTATATATGAATGAAGTATTAATGAGGTTTTTCCTATGTATTTTAATCAGTCAAGTCAGAGTCTGATATGATTCTGAGATACATTGAGTATATGATAAATCCTTCACTAAGCAAAAGTACAAAAGGAAATAGACACAGAATGAAGAGATAAACTCGAAAGATATTATGAAGTGATAGCAGAAGTCTGAGATTGATGATTGAAGTGAGAATTACTTCAGATAATCATTCAGTTTATCAGATTTGATATTTCGATTGAATGAGATTTCGAGGACGAAATCATTCCTTAGAGGGGAGGAAATGTAAGGCCCTGAAAGATTAAATTATTAATTATGAAATTTGAGATTTAAATTCTATAATTTGGGAAAATATCAATTGGATAATTGATGAAACTTCGAGATTTAATTTCCGAGCTGAAAATATTTAATTTGAGAATTTATGGATTTTGAGATTTAAATTCCGGGATTCTTATATTAAAATATGGAAATATGTGAATTTAATATTTATGGAATTTAATAATTAAATTCCGAGTTCCGAGAATGAAAGAAAATGCAATGAGATAGTAAAATCCGAGAAAGGACCAATTTGCAAATATAAAGAAGTTCAAGGACTAAAATGCGATAAGTTCGAAATTATTTCATTTTGATCCGAGATTATTTAATTTGAGAATATTTAAAGTTTTGAATTAAATTCTTATATTCTTAAATTATTTAGGATTAAAATTGAATTATATCGCTTGTCCGGGGACTAGTTTGCAAATAGGCTAAAGTTGAGTGACCAAAGTGCAATTCCCTCGCAAGTGGGAAATCACACGTGTGATGTGATATGCATATATGGGAATTGGATATCAGATTGTTCAGAAGGAAACGAGATAAGCAAGAAACAAGAAGAAAAAGCCATGGTCGTTCCGTTCAAAATCCGATAACTTTTGATACGATTATCCGATTTCAATTCCGGAAATAGCGTTGCGATCCTTGCGACGAGAGTTTCGATTTGATGTAAGTATTATCTTGATTTACATGATTTTGAAATTCTGAATATTGGGAGAAATCAGAACTGATCTTGAATATGTGTTTAAGAGATTATATTGATTTCTATATCGCAACCGAATCGAAGAATGGATGTCGTATGAACTTGTTATGAATTTTCAGAATTGTGTTTGATCCCTTGTCTACTGATGTAGCTATTTTTTTATGTTATATTGCTGGTATAACATGTTTATGAGTTAGATATGATGGATAGAGTTGATAGAAATGAGTTACGGTTACCGATTTTATACCGTTATGCCGTCGGTTCAAGACTTTGATCATGTTTGAGTTTATAGTGCTTGAACTGAGTTAGATATGAGTTGTTTGCTGATATATGCAGCATATTTACACTTCATATCAGATTGTATATGAATATTTCGAGTTCGAGAAGTTACATTTCGAATCGGCCACGAATTGAGCAAAGTTGCAACTAGTTTTGCCTTGAAGTTGAGATGTGATTGAGCAGATTTTTATATGAGTTCGTAGCTGATATAAATAGATTGATATGCTATATTTCAGATTGTAAAGAAGAGATTCCGACTCGAGACTTTAGCGTTTGAGAAACGAGATCGAATAGCTCAAGGTTGAAGTTATGCTACCTTGAAGATGAGATGATAAACTTGAGCAAGTTTGATTGCTATTCTTTGATGTAGGTTGTTCAGATTTGAAGCAACTACAACGCAACAAAATGAAAGGTATAAGATGACATCGACAGTCAGGGATTCGAATACTCGAGAATGATGCTTCTTGAGTTATCCCGAACAAATCACATACTTGTTTATTTACTTGTTCTTGAGGTAGAACTTATGTTATTGTCGATCCATCACAGGTAGTGGATCTTTATTGCTTTTGATATGATATTGAATTGATTCTAATGCTAAGGTCAGATGGACCTTATTTTCGAGTCTGATGAGACGACGATAGATGAATATCCATGTCAAGATCGGATACGAATCTTGATGGCAACAATTTGAGATGAATCAATTCTTGATAGCGCGCTATATAAATATTTTGATTTGAAGTATAACTTGAAGTCTTTCCTAATATGTTTTGAATTGATTTAGATATGCGTTATATTATTCTATCATGGAATTGACATGTTTATATTTTAACGCATGTATATGTCTTTTATACTGGGAATTATATTCTCACCGGAGTTTATCCAGCTGTTGTCTTGTTTTGTATGTATGCATGACGACAGGTGGGGCAGGAGCTAGTCTGAAACGATAAGAGTAGCTCGGGAGAGAGATTTAGCATGTGTGGACTTGGGTTTTAGGTGTTGAATTGCTGTCACAGATTGAGTTGTAATCAAGTATAACATGTTTATATACTTGTAGAACTTATTGTATTGCTAGTTCTTTTGATAGCCTTTGCATTACTTGTTAATGTATAAATGCATGACATGGTAATTAGACTTGATTTACATATGTATACATGTTTTAGGATTGATATAACATGTTTTGGATTGATGAGTTATAGTTAAGAATACTTGGAATCACATTTTGACAGCAACAGAACAAGAGCAATTCTGCTGATTTTTTGAATAGAGCATGCCCGCTCGATCGGTAAGATTTGACCGATCGAGCGAGGCCTGTTTTGGCTGGAACCCGAGACTTGAAATTTTGTGCTCGCTCGATCGGTAAGATTTGACCGATCGAGCGAGGTGTTGAAGTTTTAAAAAAAATTTTGTTTTGATCTTTTGTTTTCGTTTACTCTTTAATGATATGATTAATTGTGATTAATCATTAATTGCCCTTAAGACGAGATTAGCAACCCGAGGTCCCTACATTCAGTCTCTGCAAGGATCCTTGGTTGACAACTTTCACGTCATGTCCAATCAGATAGTCTTTCTATCATCTCACCCAAAAAATTCTGAACAGTCAGATCAGTTCTTCATTACTCAGTCGAGAGATGGCCATCAGGGCCAGTTCAGCAGGTCATCTACTCTTAATTAATCGAGGATATAACATTCATCGCCATTCTTCAAGTCAATGATAATAGTTCAGCCCTGATTATCTTATCTACACATGTTTGCTAGATTATCGTTGATTGTCTTTATGAATGCATCATTATTTTCCCAGACAAATTATTATTATTCATACTTTTTTTTGTCAAAAAAGCAGAAACAGACTAACAGTTCAAATAAAAAGGGAAACAGTTCTTAAGATGCCTTGACTACAACAACAAAAACAACTCAAGAGCTAATTAGTTTTGTCAAACTCCGAAAATGAGAAAATTGTTGAGGAATTTAAGTTACGGTGTTTTCGTGAAATTAAGTCAAACACACATCAAAACTGCATCACTGAACTGGACCGATTAAGTAAACTGCTCTCGCACATAAACTGATATCAAGAAGAACGGTTACTTACCCAGACTGGTTAGTCGAGCTCTCCAGTTACAAAACTGCTCTCGCCAGTCAACTGAAGTTCGTGCAGACAGTTTACTTATATTCCAAAAATATTCAGACTTGAAGTTAGTTCACCTATTTTCCACAAAACTACTCTCGTCAGTCAACTGAAGTTCACGCAGACAAGTTTACCAACATTCCAAGAATATTCAGTCAGTCTACCTCAACGGATAAAGCCTTTCGTACACTGACACTTTGCAACAACCTCCGTGCACTGAGATTGTACTAGAATGATGATGTGGAAAATATAAACAGTGCAACGGAAAGAATTTGAAGATATCAGAAAATATTTTAAAAATTATGATCGTTGGCACCCAAGCCTATAAATAGGCATCTCGATCAATTTTGGAAGCTCCAGGAAGTATTACACACGAACTCGCAATCTTTAAACAATCAACCAAAAATCTTTAAAATTTCATCAAGCTAAACGGATCAAGCACTCGAAACAATTCGCAGATATCATCTGATCATTGAAGGATCAATTTGTGCACTTGTAATCGAGTTGTAATCACGCGATATTAAATTCAGTCTAGGACTGTATTTGTTGTTGTTTTTTTTATAGGAGTACTAAGATAGGTTGTGTGGTAAGTCCTAGTCTTGAAGTGGGATTTTGCAAAGAGTTGTAAAATTCAAAGTCTTCTAGTATAAACCTTCTTGCAGAGAAGAAGAGGTGACACATGAGTTTTTAATTTTTTGAACATTCAGAAACATCCAAGCGTATTATTCATTTCAGTTTACTTAGCATTTTCAGTCTCACATTCATTTTTCTTACTTAGTGTTCAAAATCTTTTTGTTGGCATCTTCCGCATATTTCATTTTTTTTTCAACTTACATCGACAACCAAGAAGAAAATAAGTCAATCGTCAATCCGATTGAGTTCTAAATTTCATTGTTAAGAAGTTTTTTGGTGTATTCACCCTCTCTACACCCAAACTGATCCTATAAAGCTGCTAGGTTCGTTGCTTCCGAACCCACTTTGGAAGGTCTGATCTCTTCGGTGGTTCCGAAGCCCTGATTCCAAATTTTTTTTTTATCCGAAATCACTTGATTAATTTAGATCGAAACTCCTTAATCATGATTACCATTTAAGCTCTTAAATTGAAATACGGGTTACTACAAGTACCAACTCAAAAATACATCTCTGGATAACTAGCACAATCATCCAGATGTGGATATGAAAATATCAAGGAAACATCACAGTCCTCCCGACCCGTCAGCCACTGTGACTCATGATGTCCAATCGTCCACAAACTAGGGTTGAGCGATCCTGCTAAACATGGCTATCTCAAGGAACGGCTCAACGTGATACATGGACATACAACATATGAATAATAATACATGCATATCATGACAGATAAAAATGTAACACATAAGAATGCATACTCAGTTGGATATCTTAGTCAGTACTTATGTATGTCTATAGGTCAAGTCTAGGTAAACAACCTAGTATCCAAGCCTATAATCAAATGTATACTGTATCACTTTTATCATTCTAAAAGTCTTACATAAGCTAATAGATACTCCCAAAATTATCAAGGATCTCAGAGTATTACCTGCATCCGTCATTAGCCCACTGATGATTATTTCCACAAATTTTAGGCAGAACTTCGCTACGACCCTGGTAGCGCCTTGCTACGCCTGGCCCTCGAGACAACACCTAAATAGCCCCAAATAACGACTAAGAATGAGATAGATAAGCTGGGAAATCGGAAATTCAGAATGAGGGCATCGACTCCTATTCATAGATAGGAGTTCGGAACATCTGATATCTAGTTCAGAGCTTCCGATCGCGCCTTCGGTACTTTCGATCGCTATTCACCAAACGCATGTTCTGTGATTGGACAACTCACTGTTTTAGGTGGAGTTCGAAACTTCCGAACTTCCTTGAGTCAAATCACCAATCAACCCATACTTTGTCTATCTGGGAGAGTTCGGACATTCCGATATTGAGTTCGAAGCTTCTGAACTGCTTGATGCTTCCGAACACACCCTTGCATCCAAACTAGTTCAGACCTTCCAAACTGCTCAGACCTTAGATACACTTTGAGCCATTTTCGAACGTCCCGAATCCGATTTTCTACTAGAATAAGGGTTCCTTAGTCATATTTTAATAATTGAAACATTCTTAGACAATTTATTTGCTCGATTGAGAGTCGGATCACTACAGTAATTTAAGGGATTTATTTAAATTTATATATTTCTCAATCTCACTCTTTTGGATTGTAATTTTTAGAGAAAATTTTGGCAAATAAATCCATGATATTTTTTTTTGGTTAGCTACATACGCTACTTTTGAAATCTTTAGATTCCTCAAAACCCTCCATGACTATATACTACCTTCCCGAGTTTTCAAATTTTGAGCATACACAATCTTAAAAAACGAAAGTGTGCTCAAAATTTGAAAATATGAAACTGCGTGTACTCAAAATTTAAAAAAACAAGGAGATAATACATCATTTTTTTATAAAATAATTTTATTAATCTCGAGATTTCACCTTAATAGTTAGAGTTTGCTTGGATATAGAAATATTTTGTTTTAAAAAATATTTTTTCAGATTGGCTTTTAAAAGTATTTTAAAATAAAATTGTAATAATTTTGTGTTTGGATAAATAGGTTGAAAGTATTTTTTTAAGTTAAGTTATTACAAAAAAATACTTTAAAAGATATAAATATGGGATTTTAAAAAACCACTTGTATTTTATCTTAATTAACTGATTTTAAAAGAGGTAGAAATATATCCAAACACATGTAAAACAATAAAATCATTTTTTTTTAAAAAAATAATGTTTTTTTTCTTTTAGTTTATTAATCCAAACGCACTTTTAATGCGATTGTCACTTTTGTTGTTAGAAGACAGTTATCCCTATGTATTGAAATGCATACAAACTAGACGTCTATCCGAAAAAAAGACACACAAAATTGAACTTTTTAATTAAGTAATGCTACATGTACAGAGAAATTTGTATGTTAATTTGTACAACACAAAAAATTAAATGCAAAAATTTCACGCTATTTTTGTACGTTTAACATTATTTACTTTTTCTCTAAAAAAAACATTATTCACTTTTAAAAAAACTACCTCTAATTTATGATGTAGAGTTTTATGTGGATAACTGATTTCCGAATGAAGGTAATTTTTATATAAAATGATAAAACATTTAAAATGAAAACATATTAAATGTAATTGTAAATTTATACGATAATGCGTGTTTTTTAAAACATAGATCATGAGTCAATTAAAATAAAATTATGTGTAATTTATTGTGAGAGATATATAAAATTTTCGATTTCAAACTCATACCCGAAAATATGTTACTGAATCTGTCTCATTTCTGGTAAACGAATTGAGCTGGTTCGCGAGCTTTGCGAACCGACTCGATAAATATTTGATTCGTATTCGAACTTATTGAACTCGAGCCGAATCCGAAAATGTTCGAATTTTTCTCGAGCCGAATTCGAGTCAGATTATTTTGTTCGATAGTTCACGAATAGTTCGCGAGCCTTAATATTTTACTAATATAACATAAGGATATAATAAATATATATAAATTTTGAACCATCGAACATTTCGAGTTTTTCGAACCATAATATCAAACTAATAGTTCGAATAGTTCACGAATAGGTTCGAATATTTCGAGCCGAGCTCGAGCCAAAATGTTTGAAATTTTCGAGTTTCGAATTGAGTTCGAACTCGAATATACTTAATTCGAGCCGAATTCGAACTTTAAGTTTTTGTCATTATTCGACTCGATTCGTTTGCATCACAAATTTTTACCGCATAGTTTCAAACCGGGTAGAAAATTGTCGTCTCTTTGTCAAACCCATGGAATTATAAACCCAAGCCAGAACTATTCTGTTGCTAAAATAAAAAACCAGTTTTTCAAATTTTATAATCAAAACGAGTAACATTTAATTCTCTTTCGTATTTTATATACTCTTATCTAATCAAATTAGGGGTATAAACGAACCGAATCGATTCGAATAATTGTAAAATTTTAAAGCTCGAATTTGAATCGATAAGAGTATATTTGTGTTCGAGCTCGATTCGAAACTCGATAATTTCAAATATTTTGGCTCGAGCTCGACTCGAAATAAAGTTCGAGTTTAAGTTCGGCTCGAAACATTCGAATCTATTCGTGAACTATTGCTCAAATATTATGGTTCGAAAAGCTCGAAATATTTGAAAAAATTCGAAATGTATATATATTTATTATATAATTATATTATATTAATAAAATATTAAAACTTGCGAACTATTCGCGAACTATCGAACATAATAATTTTAGCTCGAGCTCAGCTCGAAAAAAAAGTTCGAACATGTTCGAATTCGACTCGAGTTCGATAAGCTCGAATACGAATCAAATATTTATCGAACGGATTCGTAAAGCTCACGAACCGGCTCGGTTCGTTTGCACCCCTAAATCTAATCTAATTCTAATATAAATAAAAATATCGGAATTGTGTGCTCTTAAAGCAACGCGTGTACGATTATGCTAATAATAATTAATATTGGGATGGGGTTCAGTCTCAATTCCACTTTGTCCTCTATAGAAAGCGTAGGGTTTACCATCAAAATCGCCAATTTTCAAAATTAATTTCGAAGAAGACATATATATAAATAACAAATTTTTTTTTTTAAAAAAACTAAATACTAATTTTATTTTTTTTTTAAAAAAAAGAAAAAAAAAGGAGGCTCAGATCTTGAGAAAGAGAGCACAAGGAACACAACCACGCCATGGCTGCAGATCGCCGGTTGCCGCGACGATGAGCAGAACCCATCCAATCGCATGGCCGTCCGGGACCGCCCCGCCAAGATACGGGTCCGATCGTCCCCATGCCCGGTACCCATCAGCTATACAAATCCAAAGAAAAAACACAAGCCCATCATCATCACAGCCTCGTAATTCGCCAGATCCACAACGAAGCTGTCAATTGGGACGCAAAAGAATATCTGGCGAAAACTGATCTAGGTTCTTCGCATAATAAAGAACGATACAGACGAAAAAAGCGCCGATCGAAAGATAAACCATCTGAAATACACACACACACACACAGATAGCTAGCTGCTGTTGGTTCATCTGTTCGAAGAAGGGCTGTTGGTGTATCGGAGAAAAATCACGGGCGGAGCAGAGCGGGGGCAACCACCCTCGGAGAAATCCCGTCCCCTCTGTCGCCTCATTTTCCTTGGAGCTGATGCTGTATTCAATTCTGGGAAATGTACAAGTTTCTTGTCTCGTGACAATAAATTAGTGTTTACTAAAATATTAACTATTTTAAGCGGTATTTAATTTTGCCTCGCTGGTTCTTGAAACTTCTCTCAAACATTGCACTCGACCAAATGTGAGCAGTTGACATACACTTAATTATGCCAAGTGCGACTTTTTTAAATCAATATTTATGGTTAAGAAGAGGATATAACATAAATTAGAGACTTTAGTAGTAAAAGTCTGCTGAGTGAAATATGTGCTTATGATAGGGTTTAACAAGTAATCGTGGTTATAAAAATCGACAAGTACGATTAATCGTGGTCAAGTTTCAACTTTTTCAAGTTTGAACTAGTTTAATATAAGTTTATTTTTTTAAAAAAAAAGTGTTTCAATTTTTTTGTTAAAATAATAATAATTTAAGTTAAATAATAAATAAAATGATAGAATTGTCCTAAATTTAAGACTTAATAAATATATTTTCATGTGTTAAAGATATGTTCTACATCGGTTGAATAAAGTTACTGAGAATTCAATATATGATCTTGGACAACCCTCTCTCATTGAGCTAGTTTTTGTGATGGAGTTGGGTCCAAGTCCATCATTAATTAACATGGTATCAAAACTCAAGCACATTATTGTGTGTTGAACCATCCATAATTGGATCAACCATTAATATTAACACGTTCCGGTCATAGAAGAGATTTTTCAATGCTAATAATTTTTTCTAATTTCTTGCCGACAGGGGGTAATCCAATTAGGGGTGTCAATTCGGGTGGGTTGGGTGGGTTATAGTCGGGTTAAAAAAAAAATATTTAAAAATTCCTCAACCCGAACACGACCCGAACCCGAACCAACCCGAAAATGTTCAAATATTTAAAGATATTCTTGAGGCTTTTTTTTTTTTGGGAATAAAGACTAGATTCATTACAATAAGTCATGACAAATTACATCAGAAATTAAATAAGGTGGGGGAGAAACTCATCTCTCACAACAGTCAAAGAACCAGCCGTCCTAGGCCTAGCTAACAGATTAACCGCTTGGTTCGCTCATCTTCGGACAAAAGATAAAGAAACATAATGTAGTTTTTCAAAGAAAATAATCTACAATCTTCCACAATTAATCTCATACTAGAAGCACCCATGGTCGATGACTTTATAGCTTCAACAACAACCACCAACGCACCTGACTCAAAAATTATGTTAGAGATTGATGTTCTTTAGCCAATTAAGAGCCTCTTTAACACAAAGATCCTACGCAATTGACGGGTGATAACCTCCAAAAATGTTTCCATACATAGCATCAATGACTGAACCATGAGAATCCCTTACAATACATCCATAGCCCATGCGAGGAGGATCTTGAAAAACTGTTGCATCCACATTGCATTTGAGCATTGAGTTTGGCGGTTTGCTCAAGTCTACATTCTCTAGCTGAAGAGATGAAATGTTATAGTTTGTACTCCTTAATTGGCCATCTGCCACTGAAAATAGATTCCATGGCTGACTGGAAAATGAGAGTTGCATCCTTGTGTCGTCCATTCCATACTACGTTGTTTCCAATATTCCAAATACTTCACAGAACCATCACTACAGTCTCAATATATATAGCTGACGAGTATTAACTAAATTGTTCCACCAAACACGAAACGATATAATAACTCCCATATCGCTACCCAAAAAAATGAGACTCCACACATTTCGAACAAAAGGTCAAGAAACTAAAGGCATTGAAATCAGTTTCATGATCATGATGGAATAAAGGACACCACTCAAGAATATCAACTCTTCTATTTTTTAAAGTCACCATAGTAGGACGACAATTTTAAAGAATGCACCAAATGAAATTTCTTACCTTAACAGGGAGATTCATATTCTAGATTTTAAGCCAGTTAACCTCCAAGTTACTCGGGTGCTGTCTCTGAGATGAAGTCAACAACTATATCCACTATTCACTGTATACAAACCTTTTCGATCAGCACTCCAACACCAACGATCTTCACAATCACGTCTCTCTGATTGAATAAATCATTCAAAATATTTGTATCCCAACCTCCTTCATCTGAAATTCACAGAGAATTGACAGTAGAGTTTTGCAACTCCATGGGACACTCAGATTCAATACGTGGGTTATTCAAATCAAGCAGCCATGATTCACCCCAAATCTTTGTTTGAGAACTCGAGTCTATGCGCTTTCTCACCCCTTTTTTGATTAAATCTTGAGTATCCATCAAGCAACGCCACACATAACTCGTATTACCCCTAGCCTTTGCTTAAAAAATGGATTCTGGAAAATAGTGAGCATTTAGGACTTGAGAAACTAAGGAATTTGGTTCAATCACAAGCTTCCAATTTTCCTTTGCCAATAGAGCCAAATTAAAGTCATGAATGAAAGGCATCGACATGACATAATAGACATACTTAAAAGGATTAGCACGCTGATGTTGTCCTATTATGTTGACTGAAAGAGTGGGTGCCCTGCTAGCCAATTTGTGGCTAAGGCCTTTATGACTCTATTTGTAAACAAACTTTGTTTAATATAATTTACACTCTTTATTGGAATTTACTTTATCATATTGTTATGTTGTGACGTGCTATACGATGTTTAGATAAAGACCTTGAATATACTAAAGTGCATGCAAGATGTGATAGTGGATATGGATGACTATCATGAAACACATCTTGTAATCACTGTATATTCTAAACCAGTTTCTAGTCAATTGAGTCATCCGCAATGAGGATAAGGATCGCTCAAGATTGAGACTAGCATTTGCGATGCCGAGTACCACGTTTCATTGGTATGGAACATAGAGATGTTCGAAGCATGAAAATGGATATTCATTGGATGAATGATCGAACTACCCTATTTGGACTTTCCAAGTGGTTTTCACTCATTGAGTGGATAAGTCCATGGTTTTGGTTGTACACCATTAGTCCTTACTACTTGAAACATCATGGAGACTATATATGCTAGTACTGTACTTTGACTCGTTTACCGACTCCATGAGGGTCATCAGGTGTCGAGATTGGGTACAGTTACGACACATATAGGAGTCAATGATTTTTTGTCAAGGATTCACCACACGCTTGCGAGTGTGGATATCCTATGCGATCTGAGGAGATATTAGTGTGACAAATCTCTGTCCAGAGTACATGATGTGCTTTAGGTTACTTGATTTTCTAGTTGCACATGCGATGTCACTATTTGATCTCCGAGATGCATTGCATAGTTATCGAATCTCGAACGACTCTCGATATACAAATGGTTGTTGATTCGATCGAGATATATGGATGAAGGGACCGTACTGTACGCTAACCAAAACCCACTGGTTCTTGCAGACACTATCAGTGATACCTAGAGAATCATGGGGCGATGTTGCTAGGCGCTCTTACCATGATTCGATGGGCAAGTCGGAAATTTTTGTTCTGAGTCACAAAGGAGTTGTGGGCCCACGACTAGCTGTATCCCTGAACCATTGAGGATTGCACAAGTAATAGATTTCTAATCCCCGTTGGGATAATTAAATTTAATGAGTTAAATTTAGCGAATGAGAAGTATGACTTCTTATTGATGAGTAGAGGGAGTGAGATTTCCTAAAATGACATAGGGATGCCATTTTTGGAAACCACTGAATTCGGATTCAGAAAATTTATCTTGACATTAAAATATGCAGAAAAGGTTTCTGCACACATTGGTAAAATTGGTTTAACAATTTGAGTCACGATGAATTTTATATTAATTTCTGAACATGCGGATTTTGCTTGTCAGGCTTGAACTTATGACTAATGGGCCCTAAGCTGTTAGCAGCCCATATTATAAATAAGTTATTGCAGTACAGAAATTACACACAAGGAGCTCATAATTTTCGAAACCTAGAGAGCACTCTTCCTAGGTTTGGCCGCCCCCCTCCCTCTCTGTGTTCGAAAATCCAGTCTGCAAATTTCAAAATTTGCAGTCTGGTTTGACAGATCAGATCTGTTGAATTCTCTTCGTAGAAACTTCTGATAGACTTTCTAGTGCAGTCTGTCAGAGAGTTTTAGAATTCTGTTCGTGGACCTGATTCAGGAGTTGATCGATCGAGTCATCAGTTCCTGGGATATACAACAAGAGCAGATTTATCTGTTGGAGTCCATAACCTCAAGTTGAGACTTGAGAGGTAAAATTTACTATTGTTTTATTTTACTAATTTATTTTAATCGTTACGATTTGATACCCACGAACTGGAATCGTTCCAGATCAAAAAATAAAAATTTTAAAACCTTCCGCTGCCTTGGGTACCATATCTACGGATCCGAAAACGTGTTCCAACAGTGGTATCAAAGCCAGGTTGCTCTCGGATCTTACAATTAAAATTTTATTAAAAATTGTACCATGTCTCGATTTAAAAAAAAACGAAAAAAAAAAAATTTTGGATGGGCTGGGGCAAACATTGCCCTAGCCCATCACACAACTGGGCCGCGCGAGGCGGCCCAGTAGCCTGGCGGCTGGGCTAGGGCAAATGTTGCCCTAGCCCAGCGCGCAACTGGGCCGCAGGCGGCGGCCCAGCGGCTGGGCTAGGGCAAATGTTGCCCTATCCCAGTACGCGGCTGGGCGATGGCCCAGCCTAGCAGGGCTGGGCGGGCTGCCCGGGATCGTCACGGGCAGCCCCAGAATTCTAAATTAATTTTTTTTATTTTATAATTTTAGAAATTATAAATTTTGGACCGATTGAAAATTGTTTCGGTTGGTCCACGAGGCAATGGGTCAAATTTGTTTGAACCCGAATTTTTAAGAAATAAATTATTTTGGTACAATTGATAATAAAATATGATTTTATATATAAATTAGATTTTATGTATAAAACATGATTTTATGGATAAACTAGATAAAATATGATTTTATATATAAAATGAGATTTTGTGTATAAAATATGATTTTATCTATTTACAATTATTGCTATTTTGAATTGCATGTTATCCAATCATTTAATTGAATTAAATAATTGGATAAAAGGATGATCGATTGCCATGACCAATTTTTAGGTGTATGTTAGGTTGTTTACATTTGGTTTTTTTTATTAATGTTGGGTTTTATTAATGGGCTTGTATTATGACCCAATTTGATTTGTCATTTGTAATAAAAATGGGCCTGGTTTATGGTCCGTTCCCACCCTTAAATATGTATCCCCTACTTATCATCGAAATTTATTGTAAATTTATTAGACTTAGTGGGAGATAAAGATTTGAAGACAATGGTGGGCCCAACAAACATAAAGACCGAAGAAATGAAAATTGGAAGCTCAATGTAATAGGATTGCATTGCATACTTGCATATAACCTAGGATTGGACTTAGACTCGTGATTGGCAACCACGGGTCGATTAGATCTAGGCATCGATCATCCTTTATTTAATATTTGATATTATTGTTGTATGCATGTTTAGACTAAATTGCATGAATCCTGCAAGCATACAAACTTAGTTAAATAATGAGACAAATTTTCAAAATTAAAATCCCTCATTTTAAATATGATTTAAAATTAATATCAAGTTTAATAAAAGGGAAATTAAATATAGTTTATATTTTCCTACCTTCCATCAACTATCAATGCATGATAGATTCTACCTGCGACGGTGGTCCTTCTCATATTATTGGGAAGGCCCGTTCGCCGGAATGCTGTGCATTGAGTAGACAATTGTTGTAAGTTGGGTAGAACTCCCATGGGATCACCTCATTTTATTGGGGGTCCACATGACGACCGTCCATCACAACTTAATATTGATGGGTCTACTTGACATATTACTTTAAACGGCGTCATATTATTGGGCCCTTTATTGTATATGAGGTAAAAACATGGAGGTTGCTCTAGCAGCAATTGAACTCTACCTTTTAAAATTATAATTGGATGATTTTATTCGAAACTATAATTTATAAATTGGGCTCCATGTTCCTACTAAAGAAAATAGTTTTCTCGTTTTCACTAGAGGGTGGTAAAATCGTTAAAATAGTGGGAGAGTAATTCATAAAATTAAACTCGCCTTATTTTATGTCTTAGTAAATTAATTAAACAATCACTGATTATTGTCTGTTATCTTTTCAGTATATCGTTACAATGAATTCGCGTAATCCGCTCTTTTCCATTCTCGAACAAAACAAACCGACTGGCGCAAACTATACGGAATGGTTCCGTAAGTTGAAGATTGTCCTATGCTCGGAAAAAACTTCTACGTGTTAGAAAAATCTCCTCCGAAGGAAGCCCCGACTGATGTGAGTTTGGAAGAGTTGGCCAAACTTGATAAATGGTGGGACCATGATATCAAGGCCAAATGCTACATGCAGGCTTCGATGTCTGATGAACTTCAGAGGCGATTTGAGGATGCAGTGAATGCTGCTGACATTCACAAGACCCTCAAGGAACTTTTTTGAGCTCAGTAGAGATCTGAGAGGTACGCCACTGTCAAAGAGCTGATTACATGCCGCATGCGAGATGGGACTTCGGTCCGTGAGCATGGGGTACACATGATTTGGCTCATTGAAAAATTGGTGACCCTCGAGTTGACATTGGAGCACGAACTGTGTGTGGACTTACTGCTTATTTCTCTTCCTTCATCGTTTGACGGTTTTGTGGTGAACTTTAATATGAACAAGATAGAGGCCACCCTTGAAGTGATGGTCAATATGCTTGTCACTTATGAGGCCACATTCAAGAAGGATAAGTCGGTTCTCTTGGTGCACTACAACAAAAACGCTAAAAGACAAGGGTGAAAAACCGTTGTTAAAGGGGGATTTAAAACCGATGTTAATGGCTATGTTGTTAAAAACACGGTCATAGACAACGGTGAAAAACCGTTGTCTAAGATGTTAAACCACAACGGTGTATAAGCATTGTATTATTGAAAATAAAACGATGTCTTATATCAAAAACGACATCGGTCTTACAACGGTTTTTCACCCTTGTCTTTGATCGTAATAGACAACAGTTTCACAACGTTTTTTAACCGTTGTCTTTTAGTGTGTTTACAACGTTTTAAAACCGTTGTCTTTGATCAACATAAACAACGTTTTTTTAGAAAAAAAAAATCGTTGTGTTTAGTCTAATTAGCCACCAGTTTTTTTTTTATCAAAATTAAAACCATTGTATTTTAGTCTAAATAAACAATCAATTTACAAAAACTAATTGCTCTCATATTTAAAACATCATAAAATGTGCATTAGTTGATCAAAACAACTTACAATTCTTACAAATTGATCATAATCTATCTAGTTTCGAGTAAATTAAGTTCAAAACATCAATTTAGATAAAATTAATGTGCTACAAGCCTTGTATTTCCATTGTCAAATACTTTCTGGAACAAGACATCACAAAAGCATCCACAAGCAATTCCCCCACTAACATCTTTAGCCCCTCTCCATCCAAACCTTTTTTTTCTTTGGACAGACCTACAATATAAAATAGACAAATGCAAAAGTAAGAAACTTAATTATAATATCAACAAAACTATGGAACTAAAGACAGAGTCCAATAACATAAGGATTATGTAAAAATATCTAAACACCCAGAAAGGAAAGATGAGCAAGAAGATTAAGTTGTATCAAAAGGAAAAACATTAGAAATATTTTAGAAGAGGGAGCAGTTTTCGTAAGAGGTTGCAAGTGCTTGCATATATAAGCTCTTCTCTCAGAAAATTTATGGATAAAACGTGAAAAGTACAAGTACTATATGCATCAAAAGCTGCTGCCATGGTTTTTTTGTATCAAGAGAAATTGATGATTCACAATCAAGGGACAATTAATCAATGCTAAAAGATAGTAATATTAACCTGACTCTTATACCAAAACCAAAGAACAGTAAATTACTAGATCGGAAAAAGTTCCAAATTCTAAACCAACAAAAGATCGAATCGGCTTTTTGAATAAGCAACCTTTAAATAGAACCTTTTTCAAGATCCACTCAAATCGGCATTTTTGGATATATCAATGCCCAACTCGATTAAATACCACCAATCATCACTAACAAAGGACCAATAAATAGATTAGAAAGAAATCTAAATCTACATCCAACCATCTATTATATTTTTGGATATACCAATGATCAAACACCGATGGTTAAAAACGCAAAATTATGAAAGCCATATATATACCTAATCATAAATATGATCTTGTATGCATTCAGCCATCTCGGAGCGCACGTCATCAATTTCTTCCATAGTGTACTCTGCTTTCGTGAACTGAAAACACTCACATGAGGTATAGTATTAAAACCAACCATTAATGAATTCCTAAAATGAAATAAATATATATAATATTCAAATTGTTTAAGAGAGAGATCATTGTACTATTGATCGTATTGAATCCCTCCCAATATTTGACACTTGTTCAGTAATATGTTTCATAAATCTCATTACGTAATAACCACATTGTTTCACGTCTGGTTGTCTAGGAGCCTATCATAAAAAAGTAAAATTATTAATGAGAAATATACCAATAAAAGAAAATCAGCTCGGTATAAAATTATATATACATGTCTGTATTACATCCCATTGCACACTTTTTCTTCCTTTTCTTCCCTTATTTGAATTAAACAATCTCAATGCCCTACGTATATAACGTACATTGATCAAAGTTGATGTATGATATGGCTAAGAGAATTCAACAATCACAACTAAATCAAATACTTAAGAAAAAGGAATATGAACTCACATTTCCACCACATATTTCCAATCTTCGTCGTGAATGCGATGACTTAGAGAATCAAGCAAATAGACAGCCTCTTTGTAAGGTTCAATGACAGTAAGAATCCAATGACAACTACACACAATCACATAATTAGTACTGCACAAAATTCAATAAATTTTCAAAAATACAATAGAAAATGGTATTGCACGTAATTCTGGCTTACCCGAGACTACTTGGCACCAAAACCAATTGATTTACCGATGCATCACTCAGTCTATCTGCTAAAACACTCGCTCTCAGATTCAACATTTCAATTTTGCTGGTTTTGTCTTGTGTAGTTTTCTGCAAACATGGAATGCTGTGTGGATTTACAAATATGAACTTATCGTCTTTCTTTTCTTTCACCAACCTTTTGTAAAGATGCCTATTATTTCAAATAAACAAAAATCATTATACTGAATATGATACCAATTAAATTTATACATCTTATACACAAATTACTAAGCTACGAAAAAAATTTAAGTTGCTGAAAGACTTACCACATGTAAGCAACTACACAATTTCCTGAAAGTGGCTCGAAGTGATATAAAGGACTGATGTCGTCAATGTGCAAATTCAACTCATAATCATCTCCAAATATCCCATAATCCAAACGCAGTGGTAAATTCTTGCCATCACGAAGAACATTCTTACAATAACAATACAACACGCGCAATGATCTTGGCACACTTGAAGCCAACGGCTGGTTCTCTCTTACAAAGGTAGTTTTCTTCCTCTGACGCTTTTAATTAATGTAATTGTTAACATGTTAAGTGAAATACTAAAGAATTCATCACAATTTACAAAGAAATATAAGTGCACATGTACCTCGTGTCGCAAGATAATCAAGTGTGTTGGCCAAGCCACATGTGTTCTCACGGCATCACCAACAAGTTCACATTCATGTGGAATTGGAACCGACAAACGTGCTGATTTTTGTAGTGCTTCATCAATGGATACACGCATGCAATTCAATGGTAATGGAACACCATGCAGTAATTTACTAGGTCCATTGACCTCAAAAATTGTTCCACAAGCAACAACATCTGAGCTAGACTCCAATGTCAAAAATACCGGTTTACCCTAAAAAACAAATAACGAGATGAATTAGTGTCACTAACTCTTTATTTCACAAATATTAAGTAATATATATAGCAACAAGTGATTAAATACCTGTAGAGAAACAGATTTGTCCACAACTTGCATCTCGATGTCATCCAAATCCTCATGATTAGGCAAATTGTTGTCGGTTTTCAGAAAGGGTTCATCGAGCTTATGTAACTTCACCGAGCAACTACCTTTCTCACTGTCCAGAGCACCTTTTTTGTACACAAATGCTTCAAGTTTTTGAATACGTGTATCTTGTTTTTTTATTCGTGCATCTTGTTCGGATATTAATTTCTTAGCCTCCGACAACTCTTTCTTTTGCTCAATAACCAAATCTCTGTCAACATCGACATTCTTCCATACTCTACCAACATTAAAATATAATGTTGGAGTGACATGACCTCCAACAGCCCTCACACGCCCACCATGTTCATATGATTCGAGTGCTTTTGTCAAGATATCTTCTTTTGTCCCTATCATGTTCAGTTTACCCTCACGCTTTTGTTGTATGTAATCATCCTGTAATGGAATTGAGAAATAAATAATTATTTTACAAGATTTCATTGAAATTAAACAATAGATTGTGATGTTGAGAAATCTCACTATCTTCTCTACTGTCATTTTCAAATCGCTTCCTTCAAATTTCCCTTCTTTATTGACTCGACCTTTCTTCCAAATAATAGCTCTATTGATCTCATCATCATCAGATAATTCATTTGCCTACAAAAAATAACAATCAAATGATATATACCAACAAAAGTGTGTGCTTTCCAGTGTATTGTAAACTTACAATTTCTTTGGCATAGCGTGCTTATCCCTTACGAGCAAGACGATGGGGGTACAAGTTCTGTTTTCTTCGTTCTTTTTGTTTGTCACTCAGTTTCTAATCAAGTCAAACATTCAACATATAAAATTTATTTATTCCAAAAATTAACAAATGATCAACTTACTTTACAAGTAAAAAGAAACTTACAGTGAAGTCATCGGACATGCGACTAATGACAAAAGAACTCCAATCATCTTGTGCAATACCATATCTAGTCGGGGGTTCATTCAACTCCTCCGGTTTATCAAGCTTGCTCAAGATGAAAGTCTGAGTGAGATAGGTTTTAAATTGACGCCACTTAGTATTTGCCGAACTCAAACATCCCTTCTTCCAGCTTTGGTCAACATCATACGTCAACTATAAAAAAAATAATTGGAAATTTTATAACCATATGAATATTGAAATGCATGAATCATGATAAAGATTTTAATATTCATTTTGAAATAAGAATGTTAAGTGATTTTATATCAGATCAGCGGAGCAACATTAACATATGAAACTATCAGCCTGAAACATTGGTTTCAAAATATCAGTACTTCAAAATAGCAACCAGAATTGGAAATAAATGACAATTTAATCCAAAAAGTAAATAAATGGCAGAAGCAACTAATTTACTTACATTAACAGATTCCCATACCAATTCTTTGACTCCATTTGGAACTTGCTTCCAAGACTTGTAACTTATCTTAACCTTTTCTCGAGCTAGCACCCCAATATAACTTTGCATTTCAGCAGCAAAGTCTCCTACTGGCTATCCAAGTTTATTTAATCTTACTATCTTCCAAATTCCTTGAACCCGTCTCCTAGCAATCTTATCTAGATGTGTACGACCTCTAGGTGTTCTTGTGGTTTCAGTATTTATAGATTCGAACGCCGTATTTTCCTCCAAACTCTTCTCGCTGACGGCATATCCAACTTTCTCTTTACCCTTCCTACTCATTGCGGACAGTTGTAATCTGATTCTGTTGATAAAAAAAGAGAGTTGAAATATCAACAGTCAGCGAGAAATAACAACGTAGATATATACACAACAAATAGAAATAATAACGCAATAAAAATATCATTTTCAAAAACAACAAATACAAATAAAATTGTAAAAAATGGCATCGTAAAAAAACAACAAATATAAAGAGTAATTCAAAATGATATTCAATATTGTTAATAAAACTCTTAATGAAATACGAGATGACATATCAATATGGTGTACAAAATGATCCTCAAAAGAAAAATAACTTTTTCTTTAAATATTGTCGACCCAAGTCCCATCACAGTTCTCGCGAATGCATGACGCTTCCTCATCTGCTAAATCAACATCCATAGAATGCAACCCTCTGCTAAAAGATTGGTTGTGGAGTCCTGCCTCTTCCATTTCAATACCATTTACGTATTCAAAGGACTCCATGCTAGGATTTGCAAGTACAACACATCATGCAGGATCTTTGGGATCTTCAACGTAAAATACTTTCTTTGCTTGGCTGCCCAAGATAAAAGAATCAGATTTGAATCCAACTCTATTGAGATTCACCAACGTAAAACCAAGATAATCTATTTTGATACCATTATTATTCTCCACCCAATTGCATTTAAACATTATAATTTGAAATTGGTGGTAATCTAGTTCCCATATTTCTTCAATAACTCCATAAAAAACCATATCAGACACAACTGGATTTTTATCCTTTGCACTAGCAACTTGCATTGTCTTTGCGACCAAGCTTACTCCAGAGTTTTGAGAAACTCGAATATCATCACGCTCTTTTGTAGCGTAAGTGACCCCATTAATCATGTAACTAGAATACTTTAACACTTGTGTGCTAGGACCACGTGCTATCCATTTCAATCTTTCTGATATTTTATGTGTGGAATGGTCAACTACCCGTGCAACCTATATTTAACAAAAAGAATAAAAAGTTATATTTTTAATGCATCAAGAGTTACAATTATGTCAACATATAGTATTTATATAACTTACGCTATCACGCAACCAGATGATAAAAGTTCGGTTATGCTCATCTTGTAACCACTTCTTCGACCTAGCTTTATTAGGAAATCTTTCATTCAACTCCAACATGTGTTTCCTAAAGAAAATTTTTCTAGTAAATGAAATAGAATGTAATCAAAACGCATAAAGGCATAAGTAGGATATACTACTCGATATAAGGATCAATCTCAACGTCATTTGCCAATACGTAACGATGTGCTTGCTGCAATTCATTGTCACTTATAGAGTGGACCACTGCTCCCGATAAAGGCTTAGTAAGTTCTCCTTCATGATGCGTTGATGGTATCCCAATTGTGTGGATATTAGACAAATAGTCTGAGCAAAATTCGACAGCCTCTTCAGCAATATAACTTTCTGCCATGCACCCTTCAGGCCGATTGCGATTGCGCACATAACTTTTCAAAATATTCATGTGTCTTTCGAATGGGTACATGTGCCTAGGCCATACCGGTCCACACAATTTTATCTCCCTTACAAGATGAACAGTTAAATGAATCATTATATCAAAAAAGGAAGGGGGAAAATATTTTTCAAGCAAACACAATATCATCACAATCTCTTTTTGCAGCTCATCCAATTTTGGGACATCTATTACTTTCTTATATAACTCATTGAAGAAGAAACACAACCGAGTCACAACATCCCTGACATTTTTTGGCAAAATTCCGCGGATGGTCACAGGAAGCAATTGTTGCATTAAAGTGTGATAGTCATGTGACTTAAGGCCAACCAGTTTCAAGTCCTTCATCGACACAAGGTTTTTAAAATTGGATGAGTAGCCTGTGGGGACCCTTATTCCAGCCAAAGAGTTGAAAAAACTTTTTTTTTCATCCTTACTTAGTGTATAACAGGCTGGTGGCAAAAATGTCCTTTCTCTCCCACATTTGGTGCCAATTCAGTCCTCACATTCATTTCCAAAAGGTCCAATCTTGATGCCACCCCATCCTTTGTTTTTCCCGGAACGTCAAGTAATGTGTTGATGAGACTTTCACAAACATTTTTTTCAATGTGCATCACATCAAGAATATGATGAACATGCAAATGTTTCCAATACTCAAGTTCAAAGAATATTGATTTCTTTTTCCAGCATGGTTTTCCATCATCCTTCTTTGACTGAAGCTTTCCAGTAAGTTTTCCGGGTCGATAATTAATTCTTTCAACTCTTTCCAAAACTTCATGGCCACTCAATGGATTTGGTGCTGGATTAAACTCTTGGTTCCCATTGAATGACTTTTTTTGCCTTCGATAAGGATGACTTAAAGGTAGAAACCTTCTATGCCCTGTATATGACATTTTTCTACTATGCTTCAACCTTATTGAGTATGTTTCTTCTGCACAAATAGGACATGCATGATATCCTTTCACAACACAACCCGACATGTTCCCATATGCAGGAAAATCATTGATTGTCCATAGTAAGACAACTTTAAGAGAAAAACTTTCTTCTCGATATGCATCATATGCTTCAACACCTGTATCCCATAAGCATTTTAGGTCATCAATCAGAGGTGCCAAGTACACATCAATATCATTTCCCGGCTGTCTAGGTCCAGATATCAACAAAGTAAGCATCACAAATTTTCTCTTCATACACAACCATGGCGGAAGATTGTATGTGATCATTAAAATTGGCCAACAACTATATGCAGAACTCATCAAACTATGGGGATTGACCCTGTCAGCTGATATAGCCAATCTAAGATTTCTTCTCTCTGATGCAAAGTCTGGCCACTTGCGATCAACTAATTTCCAAGACGGTGCATCAGCTGGATGCCGCAAGTATCCATCACGAATTCTTTCATTAGAGTGCCAAGTTAACTCCTTGGATATCGTCTTATTACGAAACATTCTTTGAAATCTTGGAATAGGTGAAAAATACCACAAGACCTTTGCCGGAACTCCTTCTTTTACTTTACACTTGTTGCCCACCTTCCACCTTGACGTCCCACAAGTAGGGCAATTGATAAAATCTTCATACCCTTTTCGGTATAAGATACAATAATTAGGGCAAACATGAATTCTAACATAATCCATTCCTAATGCACGTAAGCTTTTCTTTGCATCATACAATGACAAAGGCAATTCATTTTCACCTGGAAGCATTTCTCCAAACAAAAGAAGCAGATCAGTGAAACTTTTATCACTCCAACTATATTTTGCCTTGAAGTTAAATAGTTTCACAATTGCAGATAACTTTGTGAATTTAGTGCATCCTGGATATAAAGGTTTCTCAGCATCTTCTAGTAGCTTAGTGAATTGATCTGGATTCTCAGAATAACTATCATATACACCATGTACCATATCTATTGGTTCTTCAGCAAAATCTTTGTGTTCAACTTTCCCAGCTCGATCATCATACTTCATTGAGCTTTTACTCGTATATCTTTCCCCATGCCATATCCATGTATGATATGTCAAATCTATCCCGTTACAGTACAAATGTGCCCTTATAGTTTTGACATTTTTCTTCTTTATATTACCACATTTTGCACAAGGGCAAGGGATTGCATCAGGATCGTCGGCATTTTGCAATGCAAATTTCAAGAAAGACTCTACTCCAATATCATATTCAGTTGATAATCTATGCTTAGACATCCAATCTTTGTCCATTTTAGATATAACCAAGCAACCAAAAATACGACAACACCTACCTTCAAAAAATTTTACATCATACAACAAGATATTAAAACAATCTAAAGTAAAGAATAATAACAAAAAAATAATAATCAATTTATTTATCCGAATTCTTGTAGTGAATAAGTAGTAGCATATATCTCCAATTTTCTTAATTAACATTGATGATAACATGGTAATACTCCAAATAAACTAGGCAAACAGAGAAAAACAGGGCCGGAACAGATTTTTGGACACAAAGCAGAGGACATACATTTCTGTACTTTATAAATAATTATTCGATTTGCATATGTTTACATAGAATGTACAAGAAAAAGAAGGATAAAAAACATAAAATCATCTTGCACATTAAATTAGTGCATCACAAAAAATAATTTCAATTAATATACCTCGTGTAAAGTTCCTACAACTCCGATAAAATTCAAAATGTTCCAGTACTTTACGCTAAATTAAGAACCTGCAATTGCAAATGACATGTTAACATATTGATGAGAAAGTGATATTGGAAATGGAACTACATAAACACTGATGTATAATAACAAACTAATAACAAGAGAATAAAAGAGAAAAACGTCGAGGTACTGTGGGGCAGGAACCTAAATGTTTATTTCACTAATTAAGATTTCTCAAATGAATTTTTTAAATATTATTTCTAAAATAAGCTAAGTAAATTCCATCAAACTAACTGTTTTTTTAAAAATATTTAATCTAAAGTTAATTTTACTTTATATCTTATATTTTAAATAAATTCTTCATTAATGGTAATTAATTTTTAGTATGAGAAATGAATTTTTGCAAAACAACAAAAAATCTAATAAAATTTCATAGAGCCGTCTCAAAATATTCCAAACTGATCCCTCGACCTCTTCTTAAATATTGTAATTTCATTTTTTTATAATGTTATTTACTAATTAATCTCACTAATTAATACCAACTTTCAAAGCTGTAATCAATCAGTTTGAAAGGATCAATTCTAAATCATATTGAGATATCAGTTGGCAAGGTGCAAAAACTTTTCATGGTCCCAAATTTAATATCAAATTCCTTAAAAAATAAAATTATTTTGTGAAATGAAAGATAACCCTAACGAATGATCTAAATTAATAACCAATGATCTAAAAACAAAACGAATATACAATAAAAACTCTTTAAAACAACAACAACAACAACAACAACAACAACAACAACAACAACAACAATAATAATAATAATAATAATAATAATAATAATAATAGAACAACAACTTTTAATAGGAAACGTAAGTCATCTTGTTCTGAATTCAGATAAGTGACTTCGTGGTTTTTCTGAAAAGCCCATAATATTCAAAATATATATATATTAATTTGATTATGGTGTGGATATTTTATATTTGTAAAGTTTCCTTTTCGTGTGGGGGAGGGTGACAGAAAATTTAATGGGTTTGAAAAGTTGATTGAGTGGTGAGGTATGTGAAAGCCTTTCTCATTTATGGTGACGGAAGACCCATTCTCCTATCCTCACTTGGCCTTATAAATTAGCTATATTTAAATATATTTCCAAATTAAATAGCCATAGAACAACGAAAACCATCAAATACACTTAGTATAATAATTAGCTACAAACCAAAAGAGGAGACTGGTGTTCTTTTTTGGGGGAGGGGCGGTTGAAAGAAAGGAAAGGAAAAGAGGAGACTTATTTTATATATATATATATTGGCTGTTGTTGCCGAATCAAGGAGGTTGGGACACATAGAAATGATAGCCCAGCGATTCTCAGAGCTGGCCATGGCACATAGAGGGGAAGTTAAAGCTACTATAACCTCTGTTATTGCTCTACCTCCAGAGGAGCAGAAATAAGGCCATATACTTGGTCACTTGGACAAGGAAAGAAAGTTAAAAATAACTTCTATGCGCCTAAACTCGCGGTCTGCTCTACTTCCTCACGCCTCTCTTAATTTTTTCCTTCTCTTTCTTCTGTTTTCTTTCTCATTACGTAATTTTTATTTTGTACGTCCAAGACCATGTTCTCCCCTCTATTATTTATTCCATACACATTAAATTCTCAATTAATAAAGATTGGTACATCTATTCAATGCCATGTTCTCCCCTCTATTATTTATTCCATACACGCCTACTCAAATCTTTTGTTATCTTTTCCTTTTATTTATTGTTTCCTTATTCTGATTCCTTCTTTTCTTTCTTTATTATTTTCTTTTGTTTGATTACTTTTCTTTTTTATTATTTAAACACACACAAACACATGATATATATATATATATATATATATATAGCTTGAACAGAAGATAAACACGAGCATTCTTTGTGGACTCGTGGTTGAATTCCAGCAAAATGTTTTAATATATATATATCTTGAACAGAAGATAAACACAAACACAAATTTTTGTGTTAGTGGTGTGGTGATCATGAATTCATTTGACGCTCCAAAAAAACCCATAATGGGTGTCGTCCTATAGTTGCCATAAATTTCTCTCATTTCCCAAACACTCAAAGTAGTAGAAGAACTAAACTAGCAAATAGAAACCCATCGGTATTTTCTGCCAATTATCTCCCTCGGACAAAAGAAAAAGTAGCCTTAAAACTGTTATGAATTAAAAATAATGAAGATAAAATCATACAAAAAACAGAATTATACACATAAAAGGAGAAAACCCACCACATCACAAAGCTCCCGAGCATCCATAACGTATGCTTCCTTCTGCCGCTGTCGGATCGGAGAGAATACGCTTCCATCATTGTTTACAAACATACGAGCAGCAAAAGGGAAAAAGATAAGAGACAATCGATCGATGTAGAAAAATAAAGATGTCTGAGAATCGATTTAAGAACAAGGGCAGAAACGTAGAACCGATCTCACCTTAAGCAGCGGCGGGGGAGCTAAAGACGAAGCACTATCGATTTAGGGCTAGACATCAGAGAGTTTTCCCGATCCCCAATAACTTGTAAATATTTGTGGGAAAAAAGAGTCCACGTCATTATGATGTCATTATGACGTTTTAAATATATATATTTTTTTAAAAAAATAAAAAGCCTAAAAGACAACACACAAACACAACGTTTTAAAAAAACCATTGTCTATTTTAAAAAAAAGCGCGCTCATAGACAACGGTTTTAAAACCCGTTGTCATAGAGTCACAACAACATCAGTTTTTATTAAACCGTTGTCTTCAATTTAAAAAAAACGCTCATTAACAACGGTTTTTCTAAAAACCGTTGTTATAGACCAAAATACAACGGTTTTTTATAAAACCGTTGTCTTTAGAGTGATGTGTATTGCCAATTTTGTTGTAGTGGTGGGATCCTCTTCGTCTGCTAAGAAGGGGACAAATGTAAAGGGTAAGAAGTGTTCTGCCCCACCCAAGAAAACATGGCCCAAGAAGAAGAACAAGACAAAGGCTTCAAACGTGGACAAACTTGAAGATGTTTGCCATCACTGCAAGAAACCCGATCACTGGAAGCATAACTGCAAAGAATATCTCGAGCAGTTGCGAACTGCAAAGGGTATGTTTTATATTGAAATAAATGTTTCACTTAATACTACTTCTTGGTATTGGATACCGGATGTGGATCTCACATTTGCAATGATTTGCAGGTGATGTCAAGAAGTCGTAGGCTGAGGATGGGTGAGACCCAGTTGAGGCTCGAAAATGGTTCCAGAGTTGAAGCCAAAGCTGTGGGAGATGTTTGTTTAATTTTGCATAACAATTTTAAGTTATTTTTGAGAGACGTTTTATTTGTGCCAGATTTGGTTAAAAACATTATTTCTGTTTCTATGCTTGATAGAGATGGTTTTTCTTGCAATTTTGTGAATGAGATTTGCAATACTTACAAGAATGAATGTTTGATTGGATGTGGACAACTTGAAAATGATCTATATAACTTGAAATTAAAAGAAGTTCCAGTTAATTATGTTGATAAACCGAAAACAACAATAAAAAGAAAGAACGATAGTCAAAACCCGGAAAATCTTTGGCACGCTAGACTAGGTCATATTTCCTCACGGAGGATGAACAAGTTAGTGGGAGAGGGCATGTTTGATATGTCAGACATAAACTCTCTACCTACTTATGAGTCCTTCTTGAAAGGAAAAATGACTAAGACAACTTTTAAGGGAAAGCATGAGCGTAGTCAAAATCTATTAGATTTGATCCATACAGATGTTTGTGGCCCATTTAGTATTGGTACTAAATCTGGTCACACCTACTTCATTACCTTTACTGATGATTATTCAAGGTATGAGTATTTATATTTAATGAAATATAAATCTGAATCATTTGAAAGGTTCAAAGAATTCAAAAATGAAGTAGAGAATCAGGTAGGAAAAAGTATTAAAGAACTTCGATCTGATCGAGGCGGTGAATACTTGAGTACCGAGTTTTTAGACTATCTGAAAGAAAATGGAATTCTTTCTCAGTGGACTCCTCCTGCCACACTGATAAGTGCATTTTATGCACTTAATTTATATATAATTTGACTTGGATTTTGTGATGTATCGAGTGAATATTATGCGTATATTTTGTTATTTTTGTGAGTTGCAAGGATTTGAAGAAAAATAGCAAGAAGAAGCGGAACGCCGAATTACGGGACAGCAAACTTCAGAAAATTACTGGGAATGTTACAAATATCCAAATCTGATTTTCACTGTTCAAATTGAAGTTTAGGATGCTTCCAAGTTTCTGTCAAAATTTCAGCTCGATCCGACGGCTAAAACTTAAGTTATGATTTTTACAAAAATGCTGCGCAGATGGTAAAATGGAAGAACAAGTAGCGCCCCAGCTCTAGTTTTCCAGCGCTCCAGCGCTCGTAAATTCATGTCTAGAGCGCCCCAGCGCCGTCTTTTGAGCGCTCCAGCGCTAGACGTCCGTCATTAAAAAATAAAATACAAAACTTTAGCGCCCCAGCGCCGAATTATTAGCGCTCCAGTGCTTCGCAGTCTCCAAAAATATGGAAAGTTTTTAATCGAGTTTTAAAAGGGATTTTATGATTTATTTTTTATGGATACGAGGGTTTAGAGAGTATTCAGAGTTTTTGAAGGCTAGAGACGGCTAGAGACCAAGGAAAAGGGAGAAGAAGCATTCTTGACACGAAAACGGATGAAGCGACTACCGGAGACGGAGAAGCATCATCTATCTTCGTTTTTATTTCATTCTTTCTCCTAATTTTTGAATGATGTTCAAGAACATGCTTTGTTTGATTTTTATTTTCATTATGAACTAATTCCTTTGTCTAGAGGGACGACGTAGCTTGACTTGAAACCATGTTTTTGATATTTTGATTGATATATTAGGCCGACATGTGTATTGAATCTTGGAATGTATAAATTCGGAGGTCGGCTATATTGCTCATTACTGTTTTGCTCGGGACTAGCAAAAGTCTAAGTTTGGAGGGATTTGGTAAGTGCATTTTATGCACTTAATTTATATATGATTTGACTTGGATTTTGTGATGAATCGAGTGAATATTATGTGTATTTGTTGTTGTTTTTGTGAGTTGCAAGGATTTGAAGAAAAGTAGCAAGAAGAAGCGGAAAGCCGAATTACGGGACAGAAAACTTCAGAAAATTACTGGGAATTTTACAAATATCCAAATCCAATCTTCACCGTTCAAATTGAATTTTAGGATATTTCCAAGTTTCTGTCAAAATTTCAGCTCGATCCGACGGCTAGAACTTAATTTATGATTTTTACAAAATTGCTGCGCAGATGGTGAAATGGAAGAACAAGTAGCGCCCCAGCTCTAGTTTTCCAGCGCTCCAGCGCCCGTAAATTCATGTCCAGAGCGCCCCAGCGCCGTCTTGTGAGCGCTCCAGCGCTAGACATCCGTCATTGAAAAATAAAATACGAAACTTTAGCGCCCCAGCGCCGAATTATTAGCGCTCCAGTGCTGCGCAGTCTCCAAAAATATGGAAAGTCTTTAATCAAGTTTTAAAAGGGATTTTATGACTTATTTTTTAGGGATACGAGGGTTTAGAGAGTATTCAGAGTTTTTGAAGGCTAGAGACGGCTAGAGACCAAGGAAAATGGAGAAGAAGCATTCTTGACACGAAAACGGATGAAGCGACTACCGGAGACGGAGAAGCATCATCTACCTTCGTTTTTATTTCATTCTTTCTCCTAATTTTTGAATGATGTTCAAGAACATGCTTTGTTTGATTTTTATTTTCATTATGAACTAATTCCTTTGTCTAGAGGGACGACGTAGCTTGACTTGAAACCATGTTTTTGATATTTTGATTGATATATTAGAATTATTCATTTGGTTTATTTGTGTTTTCCTAAATTGATTGCGTTTAATTTACTGACCATAGATTGAATGATATTTTATTTAGAATCTATCACTCGAGAGGGAAGATTTTGAATACGACATAGGAAAATACATCTTTGGTGTTTATATTGTTCGAGAGACATATAACTCCATTGAAGCCTTTGTAAGAATTATTGTGCTATTTACCGAATTTAATAGTTGAACTTAGATAGAGATACTGAGTTTGTTATTGAATACGAATTTCTGCTTGACACTCGAGAGAGGTAGTAGAAAATAATAGGGATTCTTGGCTAATAAACTAGAAGAATATATGATATAGATTTCTTTATGAATTAAACTGGTGGATAGTTAAGTGATGTCAAACCTCTAGAATTTGTCTCTCATTGAATTTTCGTCTTGCGAACTCGCCGTTAATTAATTTTATTTATTGCAAATTTTAGTTTGATATAAACTCAAATCATTCTCGTAGCTCTACATAGGATTAAGATTTTATTAGTTGCAAATATTTAATATAATATCATTTTATTCATTCTTTGTGGGATCGACTTGGACTCATTTTCTATATTAAAACTTGACACCGTGCATTTGCGGGCACAAAATTACGCAACAAGTTTTTGACCTCAGCTTAATGGTGTAGCAGAGCGTCGTAATCGAACTCTGTTGGACATGGTTCGATCTATGATGAGCTTCACTGAGCTCCCACCTTCGTTTTGGGGCTATGCGCTTGAAACGGCGGTATTGTTGTTGAACAATGTCCACACTAAAGTAGTGAATAAAACTCCATACGAATTATGGACTAGCAAAACTTCTAAGTATTCGTACTTGAGGGATTGGGGATGTCCTGCTTACGTGAAGCAGACAGTGGGAGATAAGTTGGATAGTCGATCCACCTTGTGTTATTTTGTAGGGTATTCGAAGAATTCGATCGGATATTACTTCTATCATCCTACTGAAACAAAAGTTTTTGTTTCTAGGAATGCCACATTCCTAGAGAAGGAGTTCTTACTTGAAAGAAAAGGCAAGATGATGGAACTCGAATAAGTTCGAGAAGAACCCGAGATACAAAATAACGATCTCACACCTCAGGAACCAATAAATAACACGCAACTTCTTAGAAAATCCGAAAGGGCTTCTAGACCTCCTGTTCGACTTAATCTCCTACTTGAACGGGATCAAAGTGAACCCATCATTGGATGTGATCCAAGAAACTTCAAGGAGGCAATTTCTGATGCCGATTCGAATTTATGGCTTGAAGCCATGCAGTCTGAAATAGACTCCATGCATGCAAACCTAGTTTGGTTTTTATTAAATCCTCCCAATGGAATTGTTCCTATAGGGTGTAAATGGACCTACAAGAGAAAACTTGGGCCTGACGGTAAGGTGCTGACCTACAAGGCACGATTGGTCGCAAAAGGTTATACACAAAGACAAGGTGTTGACTATGATGAAACCTTATCATAAGTCGCAATGTTCAAGCCCATAAGAATCTTAATTGCCATAATAGCATGGTATGACTATGAGATATGTCAGATGGATGTGAAGACTGCGTTCCTTAATTGAAACATTAAGGAAGAGATCTATATGATGCAGCCTGAGGGATTCACATCCATGGGAAGAGAGCATAAGGTATGCAAGCTTCAGAGATCAATTTATGGTCTCAAACAGGAGTCAAGAAGTTGGAACCAGAAATTTGATGAGACAATAAAATACTTTGGTTTCATCAAGAACCCGGAGGAACCGTGCGTGTACAAGAAAGTAGTTAAGGATGCTGTGACATTCTTAGTGCTTTATGTTGACGACATCCTACTCATTGGGAATGATGTAGGGATGTTGCAGTCAACAAAGATATGGTTGTCAGGCATATTTTCGATGAAGGACATGGGTGAGGCATCCTATATTCTAGGAATACAGATCAATAGAGATAGGTCTAAGAGAATGATAGGACTCACTTAAGTGACCTACATCGACACCATATTGAAGAGGTTCTCTATGGATGAGTCCAAGAGAGGACATCTACCTATGTGTCATGGATTTTCTCTATCCAAGTCAATGTCTCCCAAGACTGACAAAGAGATAGATAAAATGACACACGTACCATATGCGTCAGCTATAGGTAGTATCATGTATGGGATGATATCTACCAGACTGGATGTAGCCTTTGCTTTGAGTGTCACGAGCAGATATGAGGCCAATCTCGGTCAAATGCATTGGAAAGCTGTGAAGGATATTCTTAAGTACTTGAGAAGGACTAAGAATATATTCATGGTTTATGGGGGAAGAGAATTGAAATTGGAAGGCTATACCGACTCTAGATTCCAAAGCGACGTGGATTATTCGAAATCAACCTCTGGATTTGTATTCATGCTCAATGGCAGTGCTGTCTCTTGGAAGAGTTCCAAGCAGGACACCACAACGGATTCCACCACTGAGGCAGAGTACATTGCAGCATCAGCTGCTGCTAAATAGGCCATTTGGATGAGAAATTTTGTCCAAGAGTTGGGGGTCATTCCTGAAACTGTTGGTCCAGTCCCGGTGTACTGTGACAACACTGGTGCCGTTGCTCAGGCAAAGGAACCAAGGTCTCATCAAAGATCCAAACACATACTGAGGAAATATCACATCATCCGGGAGATCATGGAAAGAGGAGACATTACTGTCGAGAGAGTGGCCTCTGCAGACAATATCGCTGATCCACTTACTAAGCCCTTACCAGGACCATTATTTAACAAACATCGCGAAGCAATGGGACTACGTAGTATGACTAGTTGGCTTTAGGGCAAGTGGGAGATTGAAAGAGTGGGTGCCCTGCTAGCCAACTTGTGGCTAAGGGTCTTTATGACTCTATTTGTAAATAATCTTTGTTTAATATAATTTACACTTTTTATTGGAATTTACTTTATCATATTGTTATGTTGTGACGTGCTATACGATGTTTAGATAAAGACCTTGAATATACTAAAGTGCATGCAAGATGTGATAGTGGATATGGATGACTATCATGAAACACATCTTGTAATCACTGTATATTCTAAACCACTTCCTAGTCAATTGAGTCGTCCGTAATGAGGATAAGGATCGCTCAAGATTGAGACTAGCATTTGCGATGCCGAGTACCACGTTTCATTGGTATGGAACATAGAGATGTTCAAAGCATGCAAATGGATATTCATTGGATGAATGATCGAACTACCCTATTCGGACTTTCCAAGTGGTTTTCACTCATTGAGTGGATAAGTTCGTGGTTTTGGTTGTACACCATTAGTCCTTACTACTTGAAACATCATGGAGACTATATATGCTAGTACTGTACTTTGACTCGTTTACCAACTCCATGAGGGTCATCAGGTGTCAAGATTGGATACAGTTATGACACATATAGGAGTCAATGATTTGTTGTCAAGGATTCACCACACGCTTGCGAGTGTGGATATCCTATGCGATCTGAGGAGATATTAGTGTGACAAATCTCTGGCCAGAGTACATGATGTGCTTTAGGTTACTTGGTTTCCTAGTTGCACATGCGATGTCACTATTTGATCTCCGATATGCATTGCATAGTTATCGAATCTCGAACGACTCTCGATATACCAATGGTTGTTGATTCGATCACGATATATGGATGAAGGGACCGTACTGTACGCTAACCAAAACCCACTGGTTCTTGCAGGCACTATCAGTGATACCTAGGGAGTCATGGGGCGATGTTGCTAGGCGCTCTTACCATGATTTGATGGGCAAGTCAGAAATTGTTGTTTCGAGTCACAAAGAAGTTGTGGGCCCACGGCTAGCTGTATTCCTGAACCATTGAGGGTTACACAAGTAATAGATTTCTAATCCCCGTTGAGATAATTAAATTTAATGAGTTAAATTTAGCGAATAAGAAGTAGGACTTCTTATTGATGAGTAGAGGGAGTGAGATTTCCTAAAATGACATAGGGATGCCATTTTTGAAAACCGCTGAATTCGAATTCAGAAAATTTATCTTGACTTTAAAATATGCAGAAAAGGTTTCCGTACACATTGGTAAAATTGGTTTAACAATTTGAGTCACGATGAATTTTATATTAATTTCTGAACATACGGGCTTTGCTTGTCAGGCTTGAACTTATGACTAATGGGCCCTAAGCTGTTTGCAGCCCATGTTATAAATAAGTTATTGCAGTGCAGAAATTACACACAAGGAGCTCATATATTTCCTGTATGTATTTTTTTAAAAAAAATATTTTTAAAGCAAACGAAATTATTGGAGACTATGATAATATTTGGGAGAGCTTCTAAAAAGCACTTTTCAGCTTCTCGTTAACAAAATTTCAATAAAAACATAAAATTGGAGACTATGATGTCCCAAGCTCACATATATTTTCAAACATTCATTAGCAAGTAACTTCTGATTGCCACACCCAACAAATTAATTACCAATTATAGTGAAAATAAAATAAATAATAGATACATAGCAATCCTCAAATTCACATGTTCTTGCATCAACCAAAAACAACCGATCGAACGCGGAAAAACGGAACTAGCCTTGTTACTAACCACATGATCGATTGATACCTGCTCGTTCGTTTGTTGATCACCAACCATATATCTAATGACTAATATCAACTCAGTCATAACAAACGCACTGCAATTGTACGTTTCCCCTCAAGAACAAATACAACCAAAGAAGAGTATTAGAAATCATATATCTGCAATGTGGCTTCAAGAACAAGTTCGAAATACAATAACCAAGCCAATGACAATGTATGAAATTATATGATTCCTTTTGAGTATTACATCTAAGCTCAAGAAAATGACGCCATTTGTTATCGGGTTGTGTCTTTAAAGGCCTTGCTACCTGTCCACTTGAGTTTGGTCCATAAACCTCAGCTAAGTGGACTGACCACTCACTTATTGGGCTTTTATGGTTCCAGCCCGATTAGCCTAATATCTCAATGGATATATTAGTTAGTCGGTTAAAGAAAGTGATATACATAAAAGGGAAAACTCAAGATACAGAGATACACGAGGGAGACGCAAGCAATCGATAAAATATTCACAAAGAGAAGAAAACACTCGAGGGAAATAACAGATTCAGGGGAATTGAATCAAAGGGTTGATTACGAGAGAGAAACACTTGAAGATTTGCTTCTGGGATTAGAAGGCAGATATTTGATTCTTGTAAACTCTTTTGTAGATTCTTATCGTGTAATTTGGATTCTCGGTGGTGAATAATAAAGCTTGATTGGTTGGTTGTTCGTGGATGTAAGTCATTCTTGACTGAACCACGTAATTCAAGTGTGTTAATTTCTTTTAGAGATTGTGTATATTGAATTGCTGCTGCGAGCGTGTGTGTGTGATCTTGTCTTGTTGAATTCTTGGGCTGGTGTTGTTCGGTGGTGGTTGGGTTAATCGAGCTGGTAATACTAACAAGTGGCGCCGTCCATGGGAATGACTCATAACGTCATGGGAACAATGAAGTTTTATCTTGAAAAATTCACTGGGAAAAATGACTTCTCACTGTGGAGAATCAAGATGCGTGCCATTCTAATTCAACAAGGGGTATTTGAAGCACTGAGTTTAAAGGAGGAGAGATCGGGTGATGAAAAGGATAAATAAAGAGACACTATGATGGATAAGGCACATAGTGCAATCATCTTGTGCCTTGGAGATAAACCACTTCGAGAAGTGGCCAAGGAAAGTACTCCAGCTGCTGTATGGGCCAAACTAGAAAGTCTTTATATGAAAAAGTCTCTGGCCAATTGTCTTTACATGAAGCAGAGACTTTACTCATTTAAAATTCTTCAAGAAAAGGACCTAAGTGATCAGATAGATGAGTTTGTGAAGATTTTTGATGATCTTGAAAATATCGATGTTAAAATGGATGAGGAGGAAAAAGCACTGATATTGTTGAATGCTCTTCCTAAGGCATATGATAAATTTAAAGATGCAATGCTATATGGAAGGGAACAAACAATAACCCTTGAAGAGGTGCAAGCTGCTATTCAGTCTAAGGAATTAAAGAAGAAGCTTTACACAGTTTCTGAACCTAAAGGAGAGATTCTCACTAGGAGTGAGCAAAATATCGGTCAAACCGAACAAACCGACCAAACCGAAAAAAAATCTGAAATTCGGTTCGGTTTATTAGGTTCGTCGGTTTTTTTTTTAAAAAAAAATATCGGTCAAATCGATTTTAATCGGTTCGGTTTCGGTTTTTTTAAAAAAATATCGGTTAAACCGATTAAACCAATATTTATTTATATATAATAAAAAATTAATATTGGGCCCTTAACATTGAACTATAATTGTTTTATTTTTTTTGTTTGTTGGGCTTTTAAACACACATACCCAATTCTTTTTATAAACCAAACCCAGAAGAAAACAAATCTTATAGTGAAACGACGTTTGCCTAAGTTTCTATACCAGAATTCATATCATCATCTTCACATCGTCTGCCAAACTGAGAGCGTGTACATATTTTCGGCCAAATCTTGGAAGATTCGAAGTGAAATCAAGAGTCAACGTAAATATTTGAAACTTTATTGCTTTATATGTTCACCACACACAAAATCTCAGAGAAAATTAAAATTCTGCACTATAGTAGGTAGGTTGAATCAGTGATTATTTATTTTCTGAGCAATTGAATCAATTATTCATGTTCTATATTTCGTTTTTCTTATTTTATCTATGTTCTTACCTGGATTTTATTTCTTCGATGCTTCCTCCCAAATTTAATGGAGAAGCCTGGAAAATTTCGTTTGTGTAAAAGCCTCCAATTTTTTTTACACAAATAAAAAATCGGTTATTTCGGTCGAAAACCAAAATAACCGATTTTTTATCGGTTTGGTTTAGTCAATTTTTATATGAAAATTCGGTCGGTTCGGTTTGTTAGAAAACAGGATCGATCGGTTCGATTTTTATAAATATCGGTTCGGTCGGTTCGGTTTCGACCGATTGCACACCCCTAATTCTCACAGCTCGGGGAAGGTCTGAAAGGAAATTTAAGAAGCCAAATAGAGAAAGATCAAGGTCCAAGAGTCTGGTTAAATATAAGTGCTTCCACTTCCACAAAGAGAGACACTTCAAATGCAATTGTCCTCAGAGAAAACAGAAACCAAATGAAGATGGTGAAGCTGCTATAATATTTGCTAGCTATGAATCTGCAGAGGCCTTAACTGTATCAAGGGAAGAAACTAACAATGAATGGATCCTAGACTCAGGGTGTTCCTTCCACATGTGTCCAAACAAGTCATGGTTTGTAGACTTAAATAATGAATCTGATAGAGGCATGGTAGTGTTAGGAAATAATCAAGCTTGTAAGATAAAAGGAAATGGATCTATACGGTTAAGAATGTACAATGGGATGTACAAACTTCTGACAGATGTGAGATTTGTACCTGAGTTAAAGAGAAACCTTATATCTCTTGCAACTCTAGACTCAAGTGGCTACACTTTTAAATCAGAACATGGGATATTGAAGGTTCTAAAGGGATCATTGGTTGTGATGATACAAGGCAGAACACCTTGTATATCTTACAAGGAAATACAGTAATGGGAGGAGCAGCAATAGTGCAAGATAAAATAGATAAAACAAGGCTATGGCATCTAAGATTAGGACACATAAGTGAAAAGGTTCTGATGGAGCTTTCAAAACAGAACCTGCTCTGTGGGGATGAAGTTTCTGAAGTTGAGTTTTGTGAAAACTGTGTCTTGGGAAATGCAAAGAGGATAAAGTTTGATCAAGCTAAACATACATCTACTAAGACACTACAGTATATTCACTCTGGTATTTGGGGTCCCTCAAGGGCTGAACACACGGAGGAGGAAGGTATTTCATGTCCATTATTGATGACTACACAAGAAGACTCTGGGTGTATATTCTCAAGACCAAAGATGAAGCTCTCAGCAATTTTAAGCAATGGATTCAGATTACAAAAAACAAGATGGACAGTAAGGTTAAAAATCTAAGAACTGACAATGGGATGGAATACCTATCTGATGCTTTCAATCAATTCTATAAAGCAAAGGGGATTATAAGGCATACAACCAATCCTGGAACTCCATAGCAAAATGGAGTGGCAAAAAGGATTAATTGCACGCTGCTAGAAAAAGTGAGGTGCATGATACTATATGCTGGATTACCAAAGTCATTTTGGGGTGAAGCACTAGCCATAGCATGATATCTAATAAACAGATCTCCCTCTAGTGCAAAGGATTTTAAAACTCCAATGGAACTTTGGAATGGTAATACATCAGATTACTCAAAACTAAGAATATTTGGTTGTTTAGCCTATGCACATATTAAGCAAGACAAGCTGGAACCAAGGGCGTTAAGATGCATATTCTTGGGTTATCCTGATGGAGTTAAAGGATATAAAGTTTGGAATCTTGAGTCCATTGGCCCTAGGTGTTTTAACACTAGGGATATCACCTTTGATGAATCAAGAATGGGGTACTCAGTAAAGAAAGGAAGTTCTAATTCTGAATCTAAATCCAGATAAAACACAGGGTGAGGTGGAGCTTCATTCAAATTCAAAAGAAAAACAAAAGTCAGAACATCCAAATATGGAT
The DNA here is from genome assembly GCF_033568475.1 of Henckelia pumila. NCBI lineage: Eukaryota > Viridiplantae > Streptophyta > Magnoliopsida > Lamiales > Gesneriaceae > Henckelia > Henckelia pumila. Next base: position 167,442,650 of record NC_133121.1, on the reverse strand, counting down.
TAGAAAGTACAAGAACTTTCTTCAGATGAGCAAGATCTCAGTACATATGAGTTAGCCAGAGATCGAACCAGTAGAGAAATAAGACCGCCAAATAGACTTGGATATGCTAATTTAACATGGTATGTTCTATTGATAGCAGAACAGGTGGAGCCATCCACTTTCAAACAAGCAATATCTGGAAAATTCAAGGATAAATGGTGGGATGCTATGGATGAGGAGATACAGTCTCCTATCAAGAACAACACATGGAAACTAGTGCACAAACCTGAAGGTCCAAGGGTTCTCGGATGTAAGTGGATATTCAAGGTAAAAGATGCATTACCACTGGACAACAATGTAAGATATAAGGCAAAATTAGTTGCCGAAGGTTATGCACAACTTGAAGGGATCGATTTCAATGAAATCTTCTCACCAGTAGTAAAGCACTGCTCCATCAAAATAGTTCTTGCTTTGGTAGCACATCTAGACTGGGAATTAGAACTACTTGATGTGAAGACAACTTTCTTGCATGGAGAACTTGAGGAGGTTATTTACATGAGTCAACTAGAAGGCTATGTAAAACCAGGAGATGAAGATCAAGTGTGTCTACTTCAAAAGTCCCTTTATGGCTTGAAAAAAATTTCAAGACAATGGAATAAGAAATTCGATTAGTTCATGTCAAGGATAAAGTTCACAAGGAGCAGCTATGACAGTTGTGTGTATATCATGAAGGATGCAACACAGGTGAAAATCTTGTTACTCCTATACATGGATGATATACTAATAGCTAGCAAGGACAGAACTGAGATACAAAACTAAAGAGTCAGTTGAGTTCAGAATTTGAAATGAAAGATTTGGGTCCAGAAAAGAGGATTCTAGAAATGGATATTCTGAGGCAGAGGCAAGACAGGGTTCTCATTCTAAACCAGTCAGCATATATGAAGAAAGTGTTGTTGAGTTAATAAGTGAGTGGTCAGTCCACTTAGCTGAGGTTTATGGACCAAACTCAAGTGGACAGGTAGCAAGGCCTTTAAAGACACAACCCGATAACAATCTCCACCTTGTCTTTAGAATGCCTTGACTGGTTGATCATCATATTCCTCCCCCGTTCATCCACTCCATTCAGAAACACTTACCAAGTTAAGACAATGCTTAATCTTTGACAGTGGAAGTGACTTTGTCAACAAGTCTGCTGGATTATCCTCAGTTGCAATCTTTTTCAACACTATAGTTCCTTGAGCTGTAACATCTCTCACAAAGTATAAATTCACATCAATATGTTTCGAACGTTCATGAAACACTTGATGTTTAGCCAAATGAATGGCACTTTGGTTATCACAATGAATCTCAACCTGACCTTGTATGATTCCATGTTGAGCAGCAAATCCTCTCAACCAAATTGCTTCCTTCATCGCTTCTGTCACAGCTATAAATTTTACTTCGGTTGTTGAAAATGCAACCACATATTGCAATGAAGACTTCCATGTCACTGCTGTGCCATAAGCTGTGAACACAAAACCTGTTAATGACTTTCTGGTATCCAAGTTTCCAGCAAAGTCAGAATCAACATAGCCCACAATTGGATTTGTTGATTCATTCTTTTCTTTAAACACTAGGCCAAGATCTGATACCCTTTTTATATATTTTAGTATCCATTTCAGAGCCTTCCAATGCTCAATTCCTTGATTGGACATAAACCTGGATATCACACTTATAGCATAGGCTAAATCTGGCCTAGTACATACCATGGCATACATTATGCTCCCCACACCACTAGCATATGGAATATGCTCCATATTCTTCTTTTCTTCTACTGTCTTAGGTGCTTGATCTGAGGATAATCTCTTACCTCGAGTTAGAAGTGTGCTTACTGTATTTTATTCATGCATATATGGTATCAGAGCCAGGTTGCTCAGATCAAACGATTAAATTACTGTTGGAAAACGCTGGCGGTCAGATCAATCACGATTGATACCCGGTGCAGCGGAAGTTTAAAAATTTTATCATGGAACAATTCCATGGTGTGGGTATCAACCATTCAACGATTAAATTATTGTGTGTGTAAAATTCAAATAACAATTATTAAATTTTACCTTCAATCTCGAAGCGAGATTATTGGACACCACACAGATTTCTCTGCGCTTCTTGTATCTCCCAGGAACTGATGAACTCCTTCAATCAGGTCCACGAATGAGGTTTAAATCCCTCTGACAGATTGCACTAGAAAATCTATCAGAAGTTTTTCTGCGAAGAGATTAAACGAATCTGATTCGTTATTCCTGACTGCAATTCAAAATCACAGACCGGAATTTCTCGGGCAGAGTATGGGAGGGGTCGGCCGATTATTACTTTGAGAGGCTAGGGTTTTCGATTTTTGCTTCTCAAAAATAATGAGCTGTTGTGTGTAATTTCTGTACTGAAATAACTTATTTATAATGCAGGCCACTAACACCTTAGGGCCCATTAGTCATAAGCTGGGGCCCGACAAGCAAAGCCCGCTCGTTCAGAAATTAATATAAAATTCATCGTGACTCCGATTGATGAACTGATTTCACCAATGTGCACAGAAACCATTTCTGCACATTTTAAAGTCAAAATAAATTTTCCTGAATCCGAATTCAGTGGTTTCCAAAAATGTCCATCCCTATGTCATTTTAGGAAATCCTACTCCCTTACTCTTATTTAAGAAGTCCAACTCCTTAGTTCATTAAATTTAACTCTTTAAATTTAACTATCTCAACGGGGATTAAAACTCCATTACACTGTGTGACCCTCAATGGTTCAGGGATACAGCTAGCCGTGGGCTCACAACTCCTTGTGACTCGGAACAACACTTTCCGACTTGCCCAACGAATCATGGTAAAGCGCCTAGCAACATCGCCCCATGATTCCCTAGGTATCACTGATAGTGCCTACAAGAACCAGTAGATTTTGGTTAGCGTACAGTACGGTCCCTTCATCCATATATCCCGATCGAATCAACAACCATTGGTATATCGAGAGTCGCTCAAGATTCGATAACTATGCAATACATCTTGAAGATCAAATTAGTGACATCGCATGTGCTACTAAGAAACCATTTCTTAAATCACATCAAGTACTCTGGCCAGAGATTTGTCACACTAATATCTCCTCAGATCGCATAGGATATCCATACTCGCAAGTATGTGGTGAATCCTTGACAACAATGCATTGACTCCTATATGTGTCGTAACTGTACCCAATCTCGACACCTGATGACCCCCATAGAGTCGGTAAACGAGTCAAAGCACAGCACTAGCATATAGAGTCTCCATGATGTTTCAAGTCGTAAGGACTAATGGTGTACAACCAAAACCGCGGACTTAATCCACTCGATAAGTGATAACCACTTGGAAAGTCCGGATAGGGTAGTTCGATTATTCATCCTATGAATATCCATTTGCATGCTTCGAACATCTCCATGTTCCCTACCAATGAAACGTGGTACTCCGCATCGCAAATGCTAGTCTCAAACTCGAGCGATCCTTATCCTTATTATCGGACGGCTCAATCGACTAGGAACGGTTTTAGAACATACAGTGACTATAAGATGTATTTCATGATAGACATCTCCATGTTCTACCACATCTTACATACACTATAGTATATTCAAGGTCTTTATCAAAACAACAATAGTATATCACAATATAACAATATGAAGTAATATAAAGTCATTGCCATAAAAGTGTAAATAATATTAAACAAAAGATTGTTCATACAAAGAGTCATCAAAGCCCATAGCCACACAGTTGGCTCACTGGGCACCCACTCTTACAATCTCCCACTTGCCCTATAGCCAACTAGTCATACTACGTAGACCCATTGCTTCGCGATGTTTGTCAAACAATGGTCCTGGCAAGGGCTTAGTAAGCGGATCAGCGATATTGTCTGCAGAGGCCACTCGTTCGACAATGATGTCTCCTCTTTCCACAATCTCCCGGATTATGTGGTATTTCCTCAGTACGTGTTTGGATCTTTGATGAGACCTTGGTTCCTTTGCTTGAGCAACGGCACCCGTGTTGTCGCAGTACACCGGGACTGGACCAACAAATTCAGGAATGACGCCCAACTCTTGGACGAAATTCCTCATCCAAACGGCCTCTTTAGCAGCAGCTGATGCTGCAATGTATTCAGCCTCAGTGGTGGAATCCGCTGTGGTGTCCTGCTTGGAACTCTTCCAAGAGACAGCACCGCCATTGAGCATGAACACAAATCCAGAGGTTGACTTCGAGTCATCCACATCACTTTGGAAGCTAGAGTCGGTATAGCCTTCCAATTTGAGTTCTCGTCCTCCATAAACCATGAACATATTCTTAGTCCTTCGCAAGTACTTAAGAATGTCCTTCACGGCTTTCCAATGCATTTGACCAGGATTAGACTGATATCTGCTCGTGACACTCAGAGCAAATGCTACATCCGGTCTGGTAGATATCATCCCATACATGATACTACCTATAGCTGACGCATATGGTACATGTGTCATATTCTCTATCTCTTCATCAGTCTTGGGACACATAGACTTGGATAGAGAAACTCCATGACACATGGGTAGATGTCCTCTTTTGGACCCATCCATTGAAAACCGTTTCAATATGGTATCGATGTAGGTTGATTGAGTGAGTCCTATCATTCTCTTAGACCTATCTCTATAGATCTGTATCCCAAGAATATAGGATGCCTCTCCCAAATCTTTCATCGAAAATCTACCTGATAACCATATCTTTGTTGACTGCAACATCCCTACATCATTCCCAATGAGTAGGATGTCATCAACATAAAGTACTAAGAATGTCACCGCATCCTTAACTACTTTCTTGTACACGCAAGGTTCCTCCGGGTTCTTGATGAAACCAAAATCTTTTATTGTTTCATCAAATTTCTGGTTCCAACTTCTTGATGCTTGTTTTAGACCATAAATTGATCTCTGAAGCTTGCATACCTTATGCTCGCTTCCCATGGATGTGAACCCTCAGGCTGCCTCATATAGATTTCTTCCTTAATGTCTCCATTAAGAAAAGCAGTCTTCACATCCATCTGCCATATCTCATAGTCATACCATGCAGCTATGGCAATTAGGATTCTTATGGACTTGAACATTGCAACTGGTGAAAAGGTTTCGTCATAGTCAACTCCTTGCCTTTGAGTATAACCTTTAGCCACCAATCGCGCCTTGTAGGTCAATACCTTACCATCAGGCCCAAGCTTTCTTTTGTAGATCCATTTACACCCTATCGGAACAATTCCATCGGGAGGATCTACTAAAGACCAAACTTGGTTTGTATGCATCGAATCCAATTCTGACTGCATAGCTTCAAGCCATAAATTCGAATCCGCATCAGAAATTGCTTCCTTGAAGTTTCTTGGATCACATCCAATGTCGGGTTCATCTTGATCCCCTTCAAGAAGAAGACCATATCGAACTGGAGGTCTAGAAGTCCTTTCGGATCTTCTAGGTGCAGGCGTGTCCAGCAATGGTTCCTGAGGTGTAGGATCGTTATTTTGTATTTTGGGTTCTTCTCGAACTTCTTCGAGTTCCATCATCTCGCCTTTCTTATCCAATAAGAACTCCTTCTCCAAGAAGGTGGCATTCCTAGAAACAAACACCTTTGTTTCAGCAGGATAATAGAAATAATATCCGATTGAATTCTTCGGATACCCTACAAAATAACATAAGCTGGATCGACTATCCAACTTATCTCCCACTGTTCGCTTCACGTAAGCAGGACATCCCCAAATCCTCAAGTACGAATACTTAGGAGCTTTGCCATTCCATAACTCGTATGGTGTTTTGTCCACTGCTTTAGTGTGGACGTTGTTCAACAACAATACCGCCGTTTCAAGCGCATAGCCCCAAAACGAAGGTGGAAGCTCAGTGAAGCTCATCATAGATCGAACCATGTCCAACAAAGTTCGATTACGACGCTCCGATACACCATTAAGCTGTGGTGTCATAGGAGGAGTCCACTGAGAGAGAATCCCATTCTCTTTCAGATAGTCCAAAAACTCGGTACTCAAGTATTCTCCACCTCGATCCGATCGAAGTGCTTTAATACTTTTACCTAGCTTGTTTTCTACTTCAGCCTTGAATTCTTTGAACTTTTCAAATGCTTCAGACTTATATTTCATTAAATATAAATACCCATACCTTGAATAATCATCAGTAAAGGTAATGAAGTAGGTGTGGCCATGTTGAGTCCCTACTCTAAATGGACCACAAACATCTGTATGGATCAAATCCAACAGATTCTGACTACGCTCAGGTTTCCCCTTAAAAGGAGATTTAGTCATTTTTCCTTTTAGGCAGGATTCACAAGTAGGTAGAGAGTTAATATCAGACATATCAAATATGCCCTCTCCCACTAGCTTGTTCATCCTCCTTGAGGAAATATGACCTAGTCTAGCGTGCCAAAGGTTTGCCGGGTTTTGACTATCGATTTTCCTTTTGTTTGTTGTCGCCGGTTTGTCAATACAATTCACTGGAACGTCTTTTAGTTTTAAATTGTATAGATCGTTTTCAAGTTGTCCATTTCCAATTAAACATTCATTCTTGTAAATATTGCAAATCCCATTCACAAAATTACAAGAATAACCATCTCTATCAAGCATAGAAATAGAAATAATGTTTTTAATTAAATCTGGCACAAATAAAACATCTCTCAACAATAATTTAAAACCATTCTGCAAAATCAAACAAACATCTCCAATGGCCGTAGCTTCAACTCTGGAACCATTCCCGAGCCTCAGCTGGGTCTCACCCATTCTAAGCCTGCGACTTCTTGTCATCACCTGCAAATCATTGCAAATGTGAGATCCACATCCGGTATCCAATACCCAAGAAGTTGTATTAAGTGACATGTTTATTTCGATATAGAACATACCCTTTGCAGTTCCTAACTGCTCAAGATACTCCTTGCAGTTGCGCTTCCAATGACCCGGCTTCTTGCAGTAATGGCAAACATCCTTGGATTTTCCATTGTTTGAAGCCTTTGTCTTTTGCTTCTTCTCGGGTTCCACTTTCTTGGGTGGGGCAGAACGTTTCTTGCCCTTCATACTTGGCCCCTTCTTAGCAGAAGATGAGGAGCCCACCAAGAAAGCTGGCTTATCCTTCTTAAGTGTGGATTCATATGTAACGAGCATATTGACCATCTCTTCAAGGGTGGCCTCTATCTTGTTCATATTAAAATTTATCACGAATCCATCAAATGAAGAAGGAAGAGATAGAAGCAGCAAGTCCACATTGAGTTCATGCTCCAACACCAAATCAAGGGTCGCTAACTTCTGTATGAGCCAAATCACTCGTACCCCATGATCACGGACCGAAGTCCCTTCACGCATGCGGCACGTCATCAACTCCTTAACAGTAGAGAACCTTTCAGCCCTCGACTGAGCCCCAAAAAGTTCCTTGAGTTGCGCGTGAATGTCAGCAGCATTCACCGTGTCCTCAAATCGCCTCTGGAGTTCATCAGACATCGAGGCTTGCATATAGCATTTGGTCTTGATGTCATGGTCCCACCATGCATCAAGCTTGGCCAATTCCTCCGGACTAACATCAGCTGGTGCTTCCTTCGGAGGTGCTTTCTCTAACACGTAGAGCATTTTCTCCGAAGTTAAGACAATCTTCAACTTCCGGAACCATTCCGTATAGTTGGCGCCAGTCAACTTGTTTTGTTCGAGGATCGAGAATAATGGATTTCGCGAATTCATTGTATGAAATACTGAAAAGAAAAACAGACATATATCAATGATTGTTTAACAATTTACTAAGACATAAAATAGGCGAATTTAATTTTATGAATCTCACTCCCACTATTTTAACGATTTCACCACCCTCTAGTGAAAACGGGAAACTTTTTCCTTAGTGAGAACATGGAGTCCAATTGACAAACTTATGGTCCCGAATAATATCAGCCAACCATAATTCTCAAAAGGTAGAGCCCAATTGCTTCCAAAGCAACCCCCATGTGTTTACCTCATGTCCAATAAGGGCCCAATAATATGACGCCGTTTAAAGTGACATGTCAAGATGACCCATCAATATTAAGTTGTGATGGACGGTCGCCATGTGGATCCCCCAATAATATGAGCCGATCCCATGGGAGTTCCACCCAACTTACAACATTTGTCGATCCAATGTACAGCTTTCCGACGGACGGGCCCCCCAATAATATGAGCCGGACCGTATCCGCGGGTAGCATCACATACATTGACCGTTGATGGAAGGTAGGAACATTTAAACAATATTTAAATTTCCTTTATTTATCTTGATATAAATTTTAAATCATATTTAAAATGAGGGATTTTATTTATAAAAATATTTGTCTCATCATATTTAATTTATTGCATGCATTGCCGGATTCACGCAATTTATGTCTAAACATGCATACAATCATAATATCACATATTATATAGGATGATCGATTCCATTTCTAATTGACCCGTGGTTGCCAATCACGGGTCTTAGTCCAATCCTAGGTAATATGCAGTATGCAAATGCAATCCTATTACATATGCTTCCAATTTACATTTCTTCAGTCTTCATTGTCTGCTGGGCCCACCATCTTCAAATCTTGATCTCCCACTAAATCTAATGTATTTACAATAAATAACAATGACAAGTAGGGGATACATTTTTAGGGGTGGGAACGGGCTATAAACCAAGCCCACTTTTATTACATATGACATTCATATCGGGCCATAAACCAGGCCCATTAATAAAACCAACAACAATAAAAACAAAATGTAAATTCCTAACATACACCTACAAAATTGGTCATGGCAATCGATCATCCTTATCCAATAACATTTAATTCAAAATTAATTTATTGGATAACATGCTGTGGCAATTCAAATTTAAACAAGATAAAATCATATTTTATATATAAAATCTCATTTCACATATAAAATCATATTTTATCTCTATATCAAATAAAATCATATTTTATCTATAAAATCCAATTTTACAAATAAAATCATATTTTACTTAATATATCATAAGATCATATCTTATCATCAATTGTACCAAAATAATTGATTTCAAAATTCAATTTACGGATAAATATTAAAATTTTCCAAAAATTCAAATTTATCCAAAATCAATTTTAAAATTTACGGACTCGAACAATTCGATCCGAAATCTCGTGAACCAATCAAAAACAATTTTTGACCGGACCAAAAATAAAATTTTAAATATTAAAATTAATTTTTAAATAAAAATATAATTTTTCCCGCGGGCCGCCCGGGACACTCCCGGGCCGGCCCGCACCCGGGGCATATGGAGCACCTAAGACAGTAGAAGAAAAGAAGAATATGGAGCATATTCCATATGCTAGTGGTGTGGGGAGCATAATGTATGCCATGGTATGTACTAGGCCAGATTTAGCCTATGCTATAAGTGTGATATCCAGGTTTATGTCCAGTCAAGGAATTGAGCATTGGAAGGCTCTGAAATGGATACTAAAATATATAAAAAGGGTATCAGATCTTGGCCTAGTGTTTAAAGAAAAGAATGAATCAACAAATCCAATTGTGGGCTATGTTGATTCTGACTTTGCTGGAAACTTGGATACCAGAAAGTCATTAACAGGTTTTGTGTTCACAGCTTATGGCACAGCAGTGACATGGAAGTCTTCATTGCAATATGTGGTTGCATTTTCAACAACCGAAGTAAAATTTATAGCTGTGACAGAAGCGATGAAGGAAGCAATTTGGTTGAGAGGATTTGCTGCTCAACATGGAATCATACAAGGTCAGGTTGAGATTCATTGTGATAACCAAAGTGCCATTCATTTGGCTAAACATCAAGTGTTTCATGAACGTTCGAAACATATTGATGTGAATTTATACTTTGTGAGAGATGTTACAGCTCAAGGAACTATAGTGTTGAAAAAGATTGCAACTGAGGATAATCCAGCAGACTTGTTGACAAAGTCACTTCCACTGTCAAAGATTAAGCATTGTCTTAACTTGGTAAGTGTTTCTGAATGGAGTGGATGAACGGGGGAGGAATATGATGATCAACCAGTCAAGGCATTCTAAAGACAAGGTGGAGATTGTTATCGGGTTGTGTCTTTAAAGGCCTTGCTACCTGTCCACTTGAGTTTGGTCCATAAACCTCAGCTAAGTGGACTGACCACTCACTTATTGGGCTTTTATGGTTCCAGCCCGATTAGCCTAATATCCCAACGGATATATTAGTTAGTCGGTTAAAGGAAGTGATATACAGAAAAGGGAAAACTCAAGATACATAGATACACGAGGGAGACGCAAGCAATCGATAAAATCTTCACAAAGAGAAGAAAACACTCGAGGGAAATAGCAGATTCAGGGGATTTGAATCAAAGGGTTGATTACGAGAGGGAAACACTTGAAGATTTGCTTCTGGGATTAGAAGGCAGATATTTGATTCTTGTAAACTCTTTTGTAGATTCTTATCGTGTAATCTGGATTCTCGATGGTGAATAATAAAGCTTGATTGGTTGGTTGTCCGTGGATGTAAGTCATTCTTGACTGAACCACGTAATTCAAGTGTGTTAATTACTTTTAGAGATTGTGTATATTAAATTGTTGTTGCGAGCGTGTGTGTGTGTGTGATCTTGTCTTGTTGAATTCTTGGGGTGGTGTTGTTCGGTGGTGGTTGGGTTAATCGAGCTGGTAATACTAACACCATTCACTGCAATCTCGCTCTAATGACACCAGCATGAATTCAAGAAAATGATCTATATATATATATATATATATATATATATATATAGAGTTTCTTTCAAGTGCCCACCTACCATGCCCACCACCATGCCTACCAATGATGTGACACTATTCTATTGGACCTACAATTTATCACATCTTTATCATATCCAAAACTAGAAAACAAGTCACAAGAATACAATTAAAGGAAATGACATTAATTATCAACCAAATATAATCTCAAAATCATCGCGACAAACAACCAAATATGGAACTTCCATTATAGAAAATCATCTTAATTAATTTATTGACTTATGTTGAATGATAAGATTCAACAAATTAATTTGTTACAGAACGTCCGGTCTTTAATCATCTTGGGAATATTGTATAATTTGATCTTTGAGGTGAATTACCACTCTATGAGATTGAGATTTGTAAGAGTCTCGGAGTTATTAGAATTCAAAGATTACATAATAACATTACTATATAATTGATTATTCTATCACAATATGTTTCATCGTTCGATAGTCTAGAAATATGAAGATATGATGCAAATCTTTTATTCTGATATATAAGATTGAATTAAACATTTCGATGTTTAAAAGGAACCTTGATTTCTGTCAACGGAACGAGAAAGATAGTGCATATGACAAAACCCTATTACATCCATATGAAATTAATGGACTAGACTTGTTATTGAGAAACTAGTGTCAGGTTCATAGATTTGTTACAATCTGTTTGATTTTATTTTATTTTAGTTTATTCGACGGCTTCATATATCAAAGTGTTGACTTGTACTATATTTCTCTATATATAGTATGAGTAGATTTGTGATACATATATTTGAGATTTTGGAACGAAATTTTTTTTAAGCCAAAATTTTGCAATAATGTTTTTTTTAGTGATTGCAAAAACTCTCTGATAGTCCTGCAATTTATCATTGAGTTGGTTTACTTTGTGGGCTAAATGTTTCTCAAAAGATTGGACTAAGGAAGGCCCGTGTACTGGACATCACTTGGGCTTGCTGAAACACAAATCTGGAAAATGTAATGGGCCGGTAGCTGAGCCCAAAGTGATTAAAGAATCTGTTACAACGGTCAAGTGGGGTGGTTTTAAGAAGAGTCGTCTTCTTCATTCTGAGATAGAGAAGAAAGTTTGCAATTTCTGAGAGATCGAGACACAAAAATTGTAGATCAAGGGATATGAAAAAATTGATCGATACTCTGTAAACTCGATTTCTGAAAATTTTTCGAATACTTGATTTTTTTGTACTGGGATTGACCTGGAAATTCTCAATAAAAGAGCAGCTGTCTTTCCTCGGTGCATGTAGGTCTTGTGATACCGAAACACGTATATCATAATGTTCTTTGGATTGTTTGTGGTGTTGAGTGTTGTTGCTTGCCGTGAGAGTCTTTTAGATTGTGGTGTGTTAGATTGGTTCTTTTTATCATACTTAAATCTTGGTAAATTGGTGTTGTCGAGAGTTGAATTTTTCATTGTTCAATCTTAAAGACTTGAATATATGTAGGTCTCCATATTAATTAATTTTTAAATAATTTTGTGTTTCCTGATGTAGGTTTTCATATTAATTAATTTGGAGCAAGTATACTTTTTTTTTTTTAAAACCAAGGGGTGGGGTTAGATGGCATAGAACCTAAGACCTCTCCCAATTGTGGGAGAGGTGATGCCATTTGACCAAGAGGTCATTGGCTGGAGCAAGTAAGGCCCTGTTTGGTAGGCTTGATAACTCCATGATTGTCTTAAAAGTCCACGCATGTCTCAATTTTTGAGCTTGGATAAGGATACAGATTGATACAAATTCATTGTAGCAATTTGAAAGCTAATCCACCTCATTTGCCGTGGATTGTTTTTTTTCTCATGGATTACAGAACTTCATTTACCAAACTACCCCTTCAATATAAATAATAGAAACCATAGCTCACTTCAGTGAGTAAACCTAATCTCCCACGGTCATCCTTCTTGTGTTGAGCGGCGTCGAGGAAAATGGAGAAAAGTTGGAGGAGGAATCGTGACCCATTTCATACGTGATTCCATGATGAAATTATTTTCTGTTGTACATAATTGTTTGTGAAAGGGAATTGGGGGTTGCACATAAACAGTTTGAGGTGTTGTCACAAGATGTTGACAACACCTACAATAACACCTTGAATAATTTGCATCGAAATATAATTTAGGCGTGAATAAAGTAAACAAGCAACCAAATAAATAGACTCAAATGATTTAAGCAAGAGTATAAAATACTCTTGCAGCGCCTCAAGACAAAACTTCACTAGAAACTTAATCAAAGAGTTTTACAACCCTAAAACTAGTGATTATTGTAAAAATAAATTTCTCAAAACAAGTGAGAAAATAAAAAGTAAAATTTACCCTAAAAATTCTATATGAACTAGAATAACAAAAACGAAGTAAGGAGAAGAATGTTGAAGCCAAAATCACATGAGTAGCACATTTCTTGATCACCGATCTTCGAGTGTTCTTCAAGTTGTCACGACCTCAACTAAACTTCAGAGAAATCTTCAGCTTTCTCACAATATACGTACGTTGGTTCTCACGGTCAATTCTCTCTATCTCTCACGGTCGGTCTACTTCCTCCAATATATATACTAAAATCCTTCCTTGTAGATGTTTTCTTGTAGACATAGGATTCTCTAGATTTGTTCATATCAAATCTACACAATATGAAAACGATATATTAGATAAGATATTATAATGAGCTTATAAAAATCTCAAATCAAGTTATTCAAGGATAAATAATATTACTTCATGTCCAAGGAAGGCAAAAGATTTTATATAAAATCTTTTCAAAATATGATGATTTTAAGGAATAAAATATTCCTTTCAATCTCCCCATTTTTTCCTTTCTGGACAAAACACATTTAATTCACAAACAGATCAATAAAACTCCCCCTTAATCAAAACTCCCCCTAAATAGATTCTCCCCCTAATAGAAGAAGAGATGTTGTCACGAGATGTTGGCAACATCTAGCAACGACAATTCAAATCAGAAAACATAAGTGCAAGGAAAAAACAGAAACAAGAGTTCATATCAGAGCTGACATCACAAAAGAACAGTTTTGATTAGGATCAGAGCAAAAAGACACACAACCTAAGACCAAAAGAAATTTAAACTATACTAGCAAAACCAAAATAAATAAACTATAAACAAACTAGAATTGATTGCTCTCAGATGAGCCATCAGCTTCTTCTTCTGCTTCACTTCCTTCTCCCCCTTTTTGTTCAGAAGGGCCAACTTCACTTAATAGGGACTCATAGTGAGCCTTCATTCCTTCGTAATAGGCGAGATCAGCCTTTGCTTGGGTAATCTTCCTCTCAGCATGCAACAGTTGAGCTTGGATAAAGTTAGGATCAATATCTTGAGCAGCAGATGGGGGTACAAAAACAGTTGGCAACACCTGCCACAATACCTGCAGCAACACCTGATTCAGATCAAGGTAGGTATATCTTTCGGTTACCTCGCATCAATGCAGGTGAGATCTTTAGAAATTCCCCAGGCTCAGTGAGTAGCTCATCATCATCCTTCTCAATCTCTTGAGATAGCAGCATAGCATAAATCAGAGAAGGATATGGCAACTTCAGGGTTGGTTGAGCACAATATGCAAAGGCCATGACTGTGTCAAACACAAGTCGGCCAAAATTGAAGTTGACTCCCGATCCAATTGCATACAAAACTGGAGTCTGGTGCTTTGTAGCAACGGTAGAATTCCCAGATGGAGTCCATGTCTTGTCAGCGGTTTTGTGAAGAACAGAGTAGAAGAAGGTGAGTTTGGCGGCTGGTAGCTTTTTAGGATGAGCTGGAAACACTGTGACTTGCCACCTATGATGACAGAGGTCATCTCATCCAAAGTAGGTAGAGCAGCATCATCACCAGTAAGTGTATGGAGGAATCCATTGATCATAGCAGGGCTGAAAGCAAAAATATGTCCTCGCACATACACATTTCCATATTTAACATACCGAGGATCCTTCACTGCTTCAATCAAATTGCAATAAAGCTCACGAACAAGTGTCCTGCAATACGCACCAGCTGTGGTAACAGTAGACAACATGTTCCTGACCTCAAAGAATTTCACCATGTTCTGAGCTTGATAGCTTTCCACATCAATGTTGTGTTCCTCAAGGAACTCTCTATCAGCATACTTATCCCAGCAGTCAGCAATTTTCTTGGAATAAAAAGTTGAGGAATAAGACTCATTTAGCCGATAGTCTTCACCCAAGGTGTTGTCCAGGGTGTCGGCAATACCTTCCTCAACATCTTCTTCTTCATCCTCAGAGTCCTCAGAATCTGACTCTTCTCCCAATTCTTTTTCAGCATCTGAGTCTTCACTCGAGCCAGAGCTAGAACTATCAGAGGGATGAGGATGGTTATTAGCAAAATCCTTAAGCATCTCCTCATCTGGCTCTCCATCAGATTCATTTGTAGGCACTGCTGCTTTCTTACCCTTTGATTTCTTCATTTTAGCCATGAACTGGGCTATTGACATTTCCTCAGCGTCTGAGAGAACACGAGGAGCAACTGTGGCAGTCTCCTCAATAGTAGGCACATGCGCAGATGTATCTTATTCAGTACCAACAGACGGGGTGTATGATCTCGTGGCTTCTTCATCAGACGATGAATCTTTCATTGATGGTTCTTCTTTCTCAAACGGAACTGGGATGGTTGGAACAGAAGGTTCCATGGCACTGGCTTTTCCCCTTTTTCTATGCACCAATTTGAAATCCTCATCAGAGCTTGCATCACCAGAAGAGAATTCGGTGTCCACAAGAGAAGGTCTCTATGGTTGTCCCTTCCCACGGAATCTTTTCGAAGTAGTGTAATCTGGGTTGTAGCCAGCTTGTCTCTTGGATCTACGGGTCAAGGGTTTCGAAGGAAACTCCTTGTTCAGTACGCTCATGTCTGGAAAATTTTCCACATCAATGGCATTACCAGGCTCTCCTGGAGCGATGGAGTCCAGGGGCACAGGTTTTTCTGCAACAGGAATCAGAGCTTGCTCAGACAGAGGGTGTGGTGACAGAGGTATTGTCACACTTTCAGCAACATCTTTTGTGTGGCCCATCTCCGATCGAATATCTTGGGGATCAAAACCCTTTCCTGCCATTTGAATATGTGAGGATGAAAAATCGAGAAAGGAATAGGACAATAGTAATCAGAGAGCAATGAGAATAAAGGGATGCGGGACGAAACAAGAAAATAATATATTTCCATAAACAGACAAGAACTCAGATATATAATAATCCAAACCTTTTCCTATTCTAACTTGGTTTCAGTAGGCCACCAACGGTAATAAAATTCCCAACGGTAACTCTCCAAAAACGGTAACAAATCCGATTTAAATTAGGCAATAAATCCCTTGATTTCCACCGATAATCTAGTCCCAAATATTTCACCAAATATTTCCAAATTTAACTCCTCATCAGACTATAACACCACTGAAACAAAATCCAATCTCATTCAAATTCAAAAATTCAGTGGATAGGGAAAAAATCAAAACTTTTTTTTGATCAGAATTCATAACCTTTCGGCCAAAGATATTCACAAATAAAAATATGCATGTCCTAATTATGTCTAAAAAACATAGTGTGACAGAAATTAAAAATGCAATCATATGCACAAATATATGTTGACAAGTGAGGTGTTTTTCACGATGTTGGCAACATCTCCCAGCAACACTTCAGGATTCAGAAAAAATTTGATATCCAATTCATTATTTTTGCAGAAGTGGTAGCCTGCACACTAAAGGAACGATCTTCAAATGGACCCCTTTAGGTAGCTTTTTCCATTTGCTTCTGATTATCAATCAAATTTGATGATTGATTCAATTCAAGCTTAATCATTCTTGTTCTTTTGTTATTCTGATTTTGCAAAGTCACTTTTCATTTGGGACAAGATCATGGAATACACGAACGTCCCTCCACTACTTCGTGACTTAGTCAGAACTCTTCTTCGATTAATCAATTAAACTGTAAAATATTTTGCAAAGAATCCTGAGTGAAAACTGGTCAATGGTTACAAAGTATCCAACACATCACAAAACAGAATGAATGCATGAATGCAATATGCCTAAGATCCTAAAAATGCACATGCATGAAAAGGTGTTGTCACAGGGTGTTAGCAACACTCCTGACAACATCTCGGTTCTGTCTTATAATGCACACATACTGAGAGACTTCCTTAGACTGGAGAATCTCTTGAAATCCAAAGCTTTTGTGAATATATCAGCTAATTGGTTATTAGTTCCAACAAACTCAATTAAGATCATGCTTTTCTTGACCAAATCTCGAATGAAGTGATGTCTAATGTCAATGTGTTTAGTTCGAGAGTGTTGTACTGGATTTTTGGATATATCAATGACACTAGAATTATCACAGTACACGATAGGAGTATCACTCTTAACACCATAATCATTTAACATTTGATTCCTCCAAAGGATTTGTGAGCAACAGCTGCCAACAGCAACATACTCAGACTCGGCAGTAGACAGTGAGATACAGTTTTGTTTCTTACTATACCATGACACTAAGTTATTCCCCAAGTAAAAACATCCTCCCAAAGTGCTCTTTCTCTCATCTAAATCTCCAGCCCAATCAGCATCACTAAACCCTACCAAATTCGAATTGGTTTCTTTAGTGTACCACAAACCCAAATTCAAAGTTCCTGCCACATATTTTAGTATACGTTTCACGGCCTTTAGGTGAGTAATTTTTGGGTTAGACTGGTATCTAGCACACAGACAAACACTATACATGATATCAGGTCTAGTAGCACTTAAATACAAAAGACTACCAATCATGCTTCTATAGAGGGTGTTGTCAACACCTTCGGCAACATCCTCCTTAGACAGTTTTTCATTAGACTCCATAGATGTGCGCATGTGTTTAGTGTTGTCATTCAGAAACTTCTTCACAAGATTTTTAGCATACTTGCTTTGACACAAAAATATACCATCCATCATGCATTTGTTTTACTTGCAAGCCCAAGAAATATGTTAACTCACCAACCATGCTTATTTCAAATGTAGAAGACATGCACTTCACAAAATCATCAACAAGTTTGTCATTTGAAGCACAAAAGATTATATTATCTACATAAATTTGGCAAATTAAGATATTACCTTGAGACTTATGCACAAATAAAGTCTTATCAACTTCACCTCTTTTGAAGCCAATATTGAGCAAGTACTCAGTTAGTCTTCCATACCATGCAAATGGTGCTTGCTTTAATCCAATACAATGCCTTTTTTAACTTGTACACATAATCAAGATGATTTGGATCCTCAAATCCTTTAGGTTGTTTTACAAACACTTCTTCATTTAGGATCCCATTCAAAAAGGCACTTTTTACATCCATTTGAAAAATATTCATCCCCATGCTACACGAAATAGCAAGAAAAAGTCGGACTGACTCAATACGGGCTACAGGAGCAAAGGTTTCATCAAAATACACCCCTTCAACCTGTGTATACCCTTGAGCTACCAACCTAGCTTTATTTCTAATGATGTTTCCCGACTCATCAGTTTTATTCTTGAAAATCCATTTAGTTCCTATAACATTACCATGAGCAGGACACGGTACCAAGTATCAAACATCATTCCTAACAAATTGTTCTAACTCTTCATGCATAGCATTGACCCAAAATTCATCTTTTAAAGTCTCTTCAACCTTTTTGGGTTCAATTTTTGACACAAAACAAGAGAATCTTACCTGAGAATACGTAAAACTCATGCACAACAAACCTTCCATCTTTCGATAATCCACTTTTTCTTTCCTTCGAGTTTGCAAGTCTCCATGCACATCTCCAATGACCTGTGAGGTTGGGTGATTCTTCTGAATTCTACTTGGAACATTCTTTCCAGCTTCGTTTACCTCACTATTCTCAACAGTATTCTCATCAGTAGGCTTTTCAACTTTTGATTCTGTATTTTCTGTAGGAGGTATTGTTGGAGGTGTTGGTAACACTCCTTTGACGACATCTAAATTTCTAAAATTATCCAGCAAATCATTAACTTCATCCTCAGCTGTTTTCTTCTTTAGATCTGTAAAGTCATCAAAAACAACATTAATTGACTCAAAAATAGTCCTTGTTCTTAAGTTATACATCCTATAGGCTCGGCTATTTGATGAATATCCCAAGAACATACACTTATCACTTTTTGCATCAAATTTAGCAAGATGATCTCTATCATTCAAAACGTGACATACACATCCAAAAATATGAAAATATTTAAGGTTTGACTTCTTTTCCATGAGAATTTTATATGATTTCATAGTAGTACCATTCCTCAAATAAACTCTATTTGAAATATGACATGCAGTATTCAAGGCTTCAGCCCAAAATTGTTTTGAAATATTTTTCGAACTCAGCATCACTCTTGCCATTTCTTGCAAAGTCCGATTTTTATTTTCAGCAATTCCATTTTGTTGTGGGGTTTTAGGAGCATAGAATTCATGAGAAATACCTTTCTTATCACACAAACTAGCAAAAGTAGAGTTTTCTAACTCCTTACCATGATCAGTGCGAATACGGATTACCTTCAGATTATGTAGATTCGTAATCTTAGTGAGCAGTTTCTTGAAGGCATCAAATGTGTCTGATTTTTCTCTTAGAAAATTTACCCAAGTATATCGTGAGAAATCATCCACACAAACAAAGAAATTTTTCTTACCTCCAAAGCTTTCAATATCCATTGGACCCATCAAGTCCATATGTAAAAGCTCAAGGCAGCGTGTTGTCAAAGATGTTGGCAACACCTCATGTGACACCCTAGTCTGCTTCCCTTTCTGACACGCTTCACAAACAAATGGAATACCAGATTTTAAGTTAGACATACCTCTCACAACATCTAACTTACTTAAGTTCTGTAATGTCTTGAAATTTGCATGACCCAATTTTTGAAGTCATAGATCAAACTCATTAACTTTTGTGTGCCTACAAGCCATCTCTTCTTCGAGTTGATAGCAGTTGTCGGATGACCTAGTACCTGTCATGACACAGAGATTTGAATCATCAAAAACTTTGCATAATTTCTTAATAAATTGCACATGCAAATTATCATCACAAAGTTGGCTTATGCTTATTAGATTGGCAGTAAGTCCTTCAACATGAAGCACATTGCGAAGTTTAGGCAGACCAGCAACATTCTGAGTTCCCTTTCCAACAATGTTTCCCTTTGAACCTCCACCATAGGTTACTTTTCCACTTTTCTGTTCAACATAGTCAGTGAGAAACTTCTTGGAACCTGTCATATGATGTGAGCTACCGCTATCAAAGTACCAAGAACCTGAAACGTTAGTCCTTAAAGCAGTATAAATCATATGACATTGAATATCAGCTTTTGGTACCCAAACCTTCCTTACATAAGATCTGTTTCTGGAGATATTGTGGGGAGGTGTTGGCAACACCTTAGGCAACACCTTCGATGCAAATCTATACCTGTAGTCTTCCTGCAGCTTAAAACAATACGGTTTGATGTGACCAGGTCTATGAAAGTAGTGACAAATGTACTTACGTTTCCTTCTAGACATTGAAGGAGCGGCAGGCTGTGGCTTTGATTTTGGAGGGACAATTGGTGAGGCCTTTTTATATGAGCTTTCAGTACTGAAACTTTTCTTGACAAACACAGGGCCTTTTGAACTTTCACCAACCTCAAATATGTTGTTTTCAAAACCTAAACCAGTCGTACCATATCTTCCCATCATAAGTAGAGAATCAAGTTTGGAAGTACTTGAATTAAACTTGGCCAAAGTAGCATTTGTTTTTCCGAGTTCTTACTTCACTTGACTTAATTCCATGTCTTTCTAACTCAACATGACTTCCAGTCTTGACACATCAGCCTTTAGATCAGAATTTTCCTTTGAAAGAATAGTATTCATCTTATTCCTTTCAACCCAATCAGTATGTAACTCTTCAAACATCATCCGAGCTTCTTCCATGGACATTGTCTCTTCACCTGGATCATTATCACACATATTATCAGTAATGGAAGAATTCAAACAAACTGACCTTTGGGAGATGTTGCGGCCAGGTGTGGCAACACCTGCGGCAACACCTAAAGGATTGACTTGAAACTTTTTCTAGCTCTCCAGTAGTGCAGATAAGGCAGTATGACTTTCTTCATCTTCCTGTTCTTCTTCTTCAGACTCTTCATCACTCAAAGACGTGTTCATCCCTTTCCTAAGCGTGTTGGCACACTCATTTGCATAGTGTCCAAAGCCTTGACAAGCATGACATTGAACAGTGTCCAACTTCTTTGAGACAAACTTCTTCTTTCCTTCCAACATCATTCGAGGCTTAGGAGTATCAACAGGTTTTCTTGGTGATTGTTCTGGTCCAGTAATCCTTAAAGTCTTGTTAGAGAACATTGGAGCCTTGAGTTTTTGATCCGTCTTTCTTGACTCTTTCATCTTCTTTAGATAATCATTGAATTTTCTAGTCATGAGAGAGATCGAATCATCTTCTAAATCAGATTGATGAACTTCTTGATGAAATTGAACATACTCCTCGTATGAGGGTTTTGAGGCTTGAAGGGCTATTTATTTTCCTTTATCCTTCTCTTGTTCTGTATTGTTCATCTCAAAAACTTGAAGAATGCTAATCAGTTCAGTCATCTTCATCTTTGAAGTGCCTTTTATTTCTTCAAGCGCCCAAATATTCCCATTGAATCTTTTAGGCAAGGATCGAAGAACCTTGTTTACCATAGTTTCACTAGCAATAGGTCCTCCAAAAGCATGCGCCTCTGTAGCTATCTCCCTAAGTTTCTTATCATAATCAGCAATAGTCTCATTCTCATCCATCCTGATATTCTCAAATTTTGCGTTTAACAATCTCAATCTTGTTCTTCTCACGCTATCAGTTCCTTCACAGTGTTCTTGAAGAGCATCACATGCATCCTTAGCAATAGTGCAGTCAGATATGATTCCATACATCCTCATATCCACAGTTGCAAAAATTGCATTGAGTGTTTTAGCATTGTAGCTTGAACTTTGTGTTTCCTCGACAGTCCAAGTTTTTTCTTGCTTGATGATATAGTCTCCATCTTCATCTAGCGTCTTTGGAGGAGTCCAACCAGTCAGAATACTTTGTTAAGCTCGAACATCCATAGCTTTAATAGTATATCGCATCCTATTCTTCCATAGTGCGTAATTCGTGCCATCAAGGACCGGAGGTTTCAAAAACGAGTTCGCAACAGACGATGAGTCCATCTTATTCCCTGTAATAAAATAAACAAACCAAGATCAGTTCTTAGTGTATCAAGAATATGGCTCTGATGCCACTTGAAAGGGAATTGGGGGTTGCACATAAAAAGTTTGAGGTGTTGTCACAAGGTGTTGACAACACCTACAATAACACTTTGAGTAATTTGCAGCAGAATATAATTTAGGCGTGAATAAAATAAACAAAAAACCAAATAAATAGACTCAAATGATTTAAGCAAGAGTATAAAATACTCTTGCAGCGCCTCAAGGAAAAACTTCACTAGAAAACTTAATCAAAGAGTTTTACAACCCTAAAACTAGTGATTATTGTAAAAATCAATTTCTCAAAACAAGTGAGAAAATAAAGAGTAAAAGTTCCCCTAAAAATTCTATATGAACTAGAATAACAAAAACGAAGTAAGGAGAAGAATGTTGAAGCCAAAATCACACGAGCAGCACACTTCTTGATCACCGATCTTCGAGTGTTCTTCAAGGCTTCAAGTTGTCACGACCTCAACTAAGCTTCAGAGAAATCTTCAGCTTTCTCACAATATACGTACGTAGGTTCTCACAGTCGATTCTCTCTATCTCTCACGGTCGGTCTACTTCCTCCAATATATATACTAGAATCCTTCCTTGTAGATGTTTCTTTGTAGACATAGATTCTCTAGATGTGTTCATATCAAATCTACACAATATAAAAATGATATATTAGATAAGATATTATAATGAGCTTATCAAAATCTCAAATCAAGTTATTCAAGGAAATAAATAATATTACTTCATGTCCAAGAAAGACAAAAGATATTAAATAAAATCTTTTCAAAATAGGATGATTTTAAGAAATAAAATATTCCTTTCATTTTGTTGTCCAATTTCCCGTGAAAATGGTCTCATATTCTTCTGAAATTTTGAAAAACGCAAGCAGAAATTACAAACTCATTCGTTGTAATTCTCGTCGAAGTTTGCAGGTGTATATATTATGTCGGAAATATGCAGATTAAATTCGAAATACATTTACAATTTTTTTTCAGTAAAATAGGGAGCAGTAGATCTTATTATTGAGTAATAAGATCTAGCCCAAATATATTTTAAAAAAAATGTTCGAATAAGATTTGTTGAATTTTTTATTTTTGTGTTCGGAAATTTTAATGTCGAAATAAATCTAGATCAGAGAAAGATTTATCTCTACGCATCGAAGATAGCCGAAGTGGAGATGCTTCTTCATTATTCAAATCTGGAATTGGATAGCATCTACAATTTTGGAGCCTTTAAAATCCTCTTCTTCAGTTTTGCGAGCAGTGTGTCAAAGTACGTAGTTGGAGTTTAGAAACAATGGATGAGTTTGAGGAGGAAGATTTGGTTTGGTAGGGAGGATATTTTGGTCCACTTAGAAAAAAATATTAAGTTATCCCACTTCAAAAAATATACTAAACATAAAAATAAACTATCAAATACATATATATCTTCTTTAATCAACCACTTATCAATCAATCTTCTAGTCCTAAAATTATCTCATCCATATATCAAACGAGGCCTTAGTACTGATTATTTATCCGACACGAGGGGTTGGCATTACTATGTCGCACCATTCCATTATGGAATCTTAGCTTAGATTTTATCTGAACAAAAATTGTCAATCCTCGACTTACCTTATTTTGGAACAATTGAATTCTTTATTGAAGGTTAATTCCATCGCCGAGATTATTATGATTCGTTTCATGTATACATGATGCTATATGAAACATTGTTACCTGAAGAGAGTATTTCGCGTGCTCCAGTTAGTTAGAGTAAATCACAGTTGTAGAAAAGAAAATCAAGTGCTTCTTATGTATCAAATCCAGCAAATCTAGGGTCGTCACATGTGTGAAATGAGATTAGAGGTGTCGTGGGATGTCCGGAGAAAATCTTCCGACGTTCAAGTCAGTTATCTATCCAAAATATGTACTCACAAAAACTAGAGAGCTTTTACAACATAAATTAAGAAAAATGAGAATGTACGTTAAAAATGGCAAGGAGTCTCCTATTTATAGGGTTCCTTGTACATGGGCCATGAGCCTTCCAAATATATGAACTCTCCTCTAGGGCCCAAACACATGGACTTTGGAAGTGTTTGCAAAAGATTATGCTTTTGTAGAAGTAATTAAATTTATAGATTATAAAAAAGTTAAGAAAAATCAAAAGTTGATAATGTTTGAAAACAAATGTGAAAATCTAAAAATTAAAGTTGAAAGTGTTTGATAAATAAGTGATTAAAGTGATTTTAACATTAACATTTTTATTAAAATCACTTTTGAAGAATCATAATCACCATATTACTAGCTTTTGGATTTCAATTAAGTTAACACATAATTTGTTTTTTTTAAGCCAAAATTTAACAATCACTTTTTTAATAAATTTGATATTAATTTAATACACCCAACTTATATTTTAATTACCCTAAATTAGTATCTATCTCTGTCAATACATAAACTGAGCAATGCTGTGACATATAACAGTTTTTGTTTTTTATTTAAAAAAAAAGTTACTTATCTAAAGACCGTCGTAAACTTGCTTAAAAATAAGTTTTTCTGAAAGTAATTTAAAGAAATGATAATAAATAAATAAATAAATATATATAAATAATTGAAAGAAAAAATGATTATTTGAAAGTAAATGAAGTTGTAGATATTTTTTAACAGACTGCTTGTTCTTCAATTACTATCAATTCATTTACGACTCAACTTGCACCTGGTCTAAGTTTTCTCCACACCTGGTAAATGAGATTTTATCCATACAAGCACCGCCCCAAGGAAGATCAAAAGGAAATTTATCAATACATATGAAGTCCTTTATTTTTTCAATAAACCCCACATGTATTAATAAATTTTCACCGTTAAATACACTATTAAAACAATGCTTGTACAGGCAGAATGAAATTTTTTTTTTTTTTTTTTTTTAAGACGCCACTTCCTCAAATTTTGAACAGGCCTAATTCCATTTTAATTTATTGGCTCTGAAATTAGTATAAGTGCGATCAAATTGATAATAAACTTCTCAACTTTATACACATAACTCAGTTTCGCCTCGTATCAAACAAACTCGAATATGTCTTAAGGATCCAATTAAAGTTATAAAAATCTATCATAGACCCATAATATTAAGTACTTGATAATAACAAACCAATGTGGTATTTTCATTTTTAAAAAATGTTGCTGATAGATGTGAAAAGAAATTTTATTTTTTTTTCTTTTGACTTCTTAAACCAAATGTCTAAACCCTCGTTTGAACCTTGAGGTGAGTCCAAATCGAGTTGTAAATAAATTGACAATAATTGGAAAAAAAAACAGAAAATTAAAAAAATACATGCAGCTTCGTTTACTCTCTTCGTTTTTACGTTCAATTACTTAAATGTATTTAATCTTTATATCATTAAAAAAAAAAAAAAAACTGTACTCACAATAGAGCTCCATCGGCATGGCATGATTGATGATTCGAACCATACTAATCACACGATGATGGGACTATAGCTTCATTAAATACAAGCGATTCTTGCATGTGATGTGTGCAAATTATGTGGTGCTCATCTTTAATAACAATAACATGTGTCGTATCATGCCATTGGAGTTGAAGTAGGGGTGCAAACGAACCAAATCTGTTCGTGAGCTTTACAAGTCCGCTCGATAAATATTTGATTCGTATTCGAACTTATCAAACTCGAGCCGAATTCGAACATGTTCGAACTTTTTTTCGAGCCGAGCTCGAGCCGAAATTACTCTGTTCGATAGTTCACGAATAGTTCGCGAGCCTTAATATTTAATTAATATAATATAATTATATAATAAATATATATATTTCAAATTTTTTCAAACATTTCGAGCTTTTCGAACCATAATATCCGAATAGTTCACGAATAGGTTCGAATATTTCGAACCGAACTCGAACTCGAACTTCATTTCGAGTCGAGTCGAGCCCGAGCCAAAATATTTGAAATTATCGAGCTTCGAATCGAGCTCGAACTCGAATATACTCTTATCAAGCCGAATTCGAGCCTTAAAATTTTACCATTATTTGACTCGATTAGATTCGTTTGCACCCCTAGGTTGAAGCACTATCTATCTACTAGTTCCAAAATACTGTAAGCCGACTATTGTCGATTTCTCCGAGAGAAATTCGGAGAAATCTAGACCAATATAACCTAGATCCCATAAAAGAATGCTTACACTTGAAAAAGCATAAAATATGACTATCCGACGAACTCTACGATTTTGAATACAAATGGTTGATTAGGGGTTCAAAGAATGAAAGAATGCCTTGACATGATAAATGCCACAAGCTTCATGAAATTTCAACACTGAATAATTTAAAGGTTAGGCAGAAGAAGGCAAGCATATTTAACCATCTCCATATAGGCTACTTTTAATCAGCAAACAAGATGATGAAGGTTTGTTTCACCATCCACATAGTGACGTGCAAATTCTGCCCAGAAACTAATACTTTTAAGTCCTTTGAAAAAATCAATGTAGTGATTGCAATTATACTTATACATGTTTGGGCAAGGAGAGGGAGAAGGGAGGAAGAGAAGTGTATGTTGGCTTTTGGCCGTAAAAAATGCTGGTGTAAAGAAGCTTCTGTTAAATGCTTCGATCAAATTACTTGCCGGAGAAACTACAATCAGTAGACCAAATCTAACCCTTTAAAGGCAAAGCCACTACTCATGATTAAAAAACTGAAGAAACCATTCGAGAATAAAGAACAAGGAATGCAACAAACAAAATGTTGAGAGTTAAAACGTTGCGGCTGAATGTTGAAAACTCACAACACTATATGCCACGAGTTTCAACAATGTTTTCTTTTTAGGTTTGATGCACGAATCATCAACGCTCTAAACATGGGGGATGCACATTTTAGAGAAAAGCATGTGTTCGAAACTCCAGTAGCTGCATACGTAAGAGAGACAACGTGTGCCGACACATTTAATTTCCAAACTTCCTGAGGAAATGCAAATAACATTGACAAAACATAAGCATCTAAGTTCATAGATAACAAGCAAAGAACAAAAAAAAAAAATGGATGCATAACTTCCAGATATTTCCCACGAAAACAGTAAAGTTTGTGACCGAGCTTCTCATACACAGGATGTTGTTCAAAGCAAGTAAGAGAACAGCCAAAAGTCATGCACCATCGATGGCAAAGATGCAAAAAAAAAAAAACACATGATGGTCAGATAAAAAAAAAAAAAACAGAAATTGCAAAAAAGGTACCATAAGTCATACATGATGGTCTCTCGGTGAAGCGTTCCCAAATCCCAACACAAGAAAAACTTGTAAACAAGTCAAGGAAACAACATTTTTCAGTTGAAATGAAATAGAATGGACACTTTTTGCCAGATAAATTATTGCTAGCTACACAACCAAACAATACCAACAAACTCAAAGGAAGCCACATTTTCGACCCAATTCATAACCAAACAAAACCAATAGTTTCTTGTATTTTTAAAAAACACCAATTTTTCTGATTATTTCACCAAACTTTTAAAAAATTTTAAGAAAACATAATAAAAATGAGAGGGAGGCTCAGATCTTGGGAAAGAGGGCAGAGGAAACACAACCACGCCATGGCTGCAGATCGCCGGTTGCGTGCGAAGATGAGCAGGAGCCCATCCCATCGCACCGCCGTCCGGGACCGCCCCGCCAAGATACGGGTCGGATAATCCCAAGCCCGACCCATTAGCTCAACAAAACAAAAATAAAATAAATCGTCACAGCCTCTTACGATCCATAACATAGAATAATAACCACAGCTCGCAGAAACAGATGGAAACAGCTGAAAGTACTTTACATAGCCAGCTGAAAGATGAACCAGCAAATCTGTACACATACAAACATTTGTAGTTGTATTGCAAGAAAGATTTAAGGGTTCATGTTTCGCAAAAAAGGGCTGTTGGTATTCCGGGAAAATCACGGGCGGAAACTGAGGGGGGCAACCGCCCTCGGAGAAATCCCTTCCCTCTGTTGCCTCATTTTCTGAGCTAATGGGTATTTTGGTGGTGGAGACAATGACAGGTAAGAACCATGGACCAAGATTAGAAAACATTTAAGCAAAATGCTTGCCCTTGTGGTCAAAGTGTGAAGCCCAATAAAAAACCAAAGTTGGACATCGCGAGATGGGTTTCGAAAAATTAATTGGTTACGTCGTATTATTTGAGTTTACTGGTATTCAAAATAAAATGGCTGCCTGTGATCAAAATGTAGGGAGAACAGCATATTTGGTACCGTCAAACTTGTAAAAATCATGAAAACTCATGTCTAAATTGAATAAGCTAAATACACCTTCTGTTATTTACAATGTAACTCAAAGCCCCTATATCCAGAAGGTAAAATTCATGCCCTATGAACGGCTAGTATTTTTAGCTTTGGGAAGAGTGAGTACCATAAACACCCTTAAACTCTATGTTAAACGGGTCAATAGAGCGGACCAACTCACAATCCGTCGTAATCCATCATTAGGCGGGACGGGACATGCCGACTCACCTTTTACGCGGGTTGGAAAAACACCAACCCAACCCACCTATTTTAGGTGGCGGAGCGGGCCAACCCGACGGACTCACGTGTAAATTGACGGGTTTTTGCGGGTCAATCCGCAACCCACCACAACCCACCATTAGGCAGGCGGTGTCGGTCGGCCCACCTTTTAGGCGGGTTGACAAATTTTCAACCCAACCCACCAATTTTGTAATGCGGAGCGGGCCAACCCAACAGGTTTAGCGCATTTTGACACTTCTACTCTATGTACCCAATAATAATAATAATAAATATACAAAATGGGGTCTTCCATGAATTCTTTGACATCTGGATACACAGTCATCAAGCTATGCTCGACGTCAAAAGTTTATATATATATATATATATATATATATATATATATATATATATATATATATTTGATCATACGGGCAACCACAATGGGCAACTACGTGAGCAACAACTGACGTGGTACATTGTACATCTAATGAGTGATTGACACGTCAGTTGTTGCTCACGTAGTTGCCCATGATAATTGCTCATGTGATCAAGACCCTATATATATATATATACATACAGAGTTCTTTTATGGTGCCCAACACTATGTGCCCACTTCATGCCCACCATGTACAATAGATGAGTTGACCGGTACAATAGATGAGTTGACTTGTACATGGTGGGCATGAAGTGGACATATAGTGTTGGGTACCATAAAAGAACTCTATATATATATATATATATAAATGCTTGATATGTATGATAAATATATATTACTTCATTTATATAAATTGATAGAATATAATGCCCCTAAAAATATAAAGGTCTGGTCCGATCCAAGCCCATTAACCCGTACCCAAAAAAGTTTTCATAAACTCATTAGGCCTCAGTATATTGAGGCTCAAACTCACTAAAATCGCAAACAATATGCAGATCCCAAAAAGATAAATTTATGTTTGCGCTCATGCTGCTGAGCCCAAGTGGTCGACCTGACCCCTGTCTGGGTAGGGAAAGAGTTTGACCGGGGCCCAATACGGGAGAGATTTATTTGGAAAGTCTTAAATATCGGAAACACTTGAGAATCTCTAACCGATAAAGAGAATCCCAATAAATTCGGGATTACAATGAGACTATTAAGTTCGTTTAGAGTCATAGCCGCCATTGTAATTGAGTCCTACTCACGCTAGTCTCTTACCTTGGGTAGAGTCCTCCTCCAACAAGAATTCTACCCTCGCAAGGTAAGTTACCCCTCCTGCCTCTATAAATACCAGGTATCTCTTATGACTTGACACATTAACTTTACTCACGCATTCACTTGCTCTCTCAATTTTATTACGCTCTTCATCTTCGTGATCCGAACACTAACTTAAACATCAGAGGGGTCACGTTGAAAACATCTTTGGCGCCCCCTAACCCAGTTTTTGTCTGTGCAGAGTCCTATTTGTCCGACCTGACCATTGTTGTGGAAGATAGGAAGATCTACTCTACCATACCGTACCCGAGGTAAAATTTTGGTTACATCAATTGACGTCGTCTGTGGGAATTTGAAGAAACAAAATTTAAGATGGTAGAATCGATTACTTTGGCAATCAAAATGGAGAAAATCATAATGATCAGGGGAAGATCTCATCATGTTCTTCCACGAAAGATCCCCTGGTCTTCTTCCGAACAAATTCTGATCTTCCACGTAAGAAGAGCCCCTAGTCTTCGTCCGAACATCTTTTGATCTTCCAGGGAATATCCCTTGGTCTTCCTCCGAACAACCTCTGATCTTCCATTGAAGAAGAGCCTCAGGTCTTCATCCGAACAATTGGTCTTTCACTAAGAGCCCCTGGCCTCCTTTCAAACATCTTCTGATCTTCCATGGAATATCCCCTGGTTTTCCTCTGAACAACTTCTGGTCTTCCCCGAAAGAGTTTTTGGTTTTTTTCCGATCAACTTCTGGTCTTTCACTGAAAAGCCATTGGAATTTTACAAAATTTATATCATATGTTCAGATTATCTAGGATAACATTCTTGAAAGTTAATATCATGATTGGAAATTTTGTCTTTGGGAAATTTGGCTCGGACCACCGAGCAGCAACCTGCTCTTCTAGCATAAATTTTGTGCAGTTTTCTTGTAAAATTCATTCCGAAAAATATAACTGTTGGAGTTCTTTAAAATTTATACCATTAGTTTAGAACATCTTGGCACACATTCTTGATGGTGAGGACCAATATTGGAATTCTTGTATTGGTGAAAAGTGGCTTTGACTGCCGAGCTGCAACATAATCTGCTCGCATAGTTTCTGTGCAGTGTTTTTGAAAAGACCATTTATAAAAATCTAACCGTTGGAATTCTTTGAAATTTATACCATGAGTTTAGAACATCTTGCACACATTCTGGTTGGTGAAGACCATGATTGAATTTTTTTTTCGAAAAAAGTGGCTCGGACCGCCGAGCTGCAACATAATCTGCTCACATAGTTTCTGTGCAATGTTCTTTCAAAAGTCATTCCGAAAAATCTAACTGTTGTAATTCTTTAAAATTTATACCATGAGTTCAGAACATCTTGGCACACATTATGAATGGTGAAGAACATGATCGGAATTTTTGGATCGGATAAAATTGGCTCGGACCGCTGAGCTGCAACATAATCTGCTTGCATAGTTTCTGTGCAGTGTTCTCACAGACACCATAACAAAATTATAACCGTCGGATTTCTTCAAAATTTATACCATATTTCAGATCATATGGTAGAATATTCTGGACGGTCAAGATCATGATTGAATTTTGTGTCTTGTAAATATTAGGCTCGGACCCTCGAGCAGCCACCTGCTCTTTTCTCACCGCTTTCTGTGAAAAAGCAACAAAGAAAATCTGTCCGCTGGATTTATTTGAAATTAATGCCACGTGTTCATAACATCAGGGTCTCATATTGGACGGTGGATATCAGGATTGGTGGCTATTTTAAGCCGCTTCTTTTGTTAAATAATAGAAGATGTTGTTCTGTCATATATCCAAAGCCATATCATCGACAACGCATGAAAGGAAGTAAGTGTTTCAATTATCCTTATCTTGACATTGAATTTTCAAAGCTTTTATGTTTCAAAATTTATTACTATTTTTCTAAAATATCTCCTACTATCAAAATTTTATATTTGTTTTCTTGTGATCAAATTTGTTGGAATTATTATATGCACGGTACAATTGGTTTTGATCAGCCAATTACCTATTTTCAATGAGTCAATCATGATGTAAACCCACATTAGCGTGGCAGCCAAAATCCCAACCATCTCGGCACTATGTAAGCCCACAATAATGTGACAGCCAAAAGCCCGACGAGCTCGGTACTATGTAAACTCACATAAACATGGCCGCCAAAAGTCGGAACAGCTCGGAACAATGTAAACCCAAATAAATGCGGTAGTCAAAAGTCCGACCAGCTCGGCACCATGTAAGCCCACATGAACGTGGCAACCAAAAGCCCGACCAACTCGACACTATGTAAGCCCACATTAACGTGGCAACCAAAATCCCGACCAGCTCAGCACTATCTAAGCCCACATTAATGTGGCAGCCAAATCTCGACCAGTTTGGCACTACATAAACCCACATAAACGTGGTATACAAAAATCCATTCAGACATCGCATGATTGAACTAACCATTTTACGATATCTAAAGTGATGAGCATGCACATGATCCAATTCTCGGGAACATAAGGTGTCCAAAATTATTAGCATCAGCTCGGATCCCTACGAGTCATGTTCGGATTATTAGCATCAGCTCGGGTCCTTACGAGTGTTCGGATTCTTAGCATCAGCTTGGATCTTCACGCGTGTTCGAATTGATGCTCGGATTCTGACGAGTGTTCTGATTTTTATTTTTAGACTTGGAGATTTATCCTATGATCAGATTTTTTCTTAAGTACGATTTCTCACCTATGTTCGTATTCCTTGCATGTCCAGGTTTTTATCGGCTCGGGGTTTGACCGACGAATTCGGTTGTGAATAATTCTAGCAAGTGGACTAGGTCAAGTAGTAGTAAATGGACAAAGAGTCCAAGTATCGATCCCACATAGACTGCAATTAATGCTCATGAATTATTTTACTTAATCTAGACAAAATAATAAAAAGGAGTGATATGCTATGAATATAAATTCAATTACTATAAAAACAAAAAAGAATTAAAATATCTCAAGAATAAATTTTAACTTGTTGTTGTCGTCCCTGTTTTAACTTGTTGTATTTCGAGTAGGAAGCTTTAATTGAACTAGTTCCTGCATTTCAATACATGTTAGCTGCATTTTGAGCTTCTTCGGTGGGCTGCCGCCATGCCACCGCCTCGATACAGTAGTTGTTTGGTTCCAGTTCAGTTAGCTCCGAGTATTGAAGCTTTTAAACTCAATTTTCAACTAGTTCAGTCAAGGTATTATAGACTGCTCGGAATTGGGATTTTACTTGCTTGAATTTAATTCATTTTCGCTGGTTAAATTGCACCGTTATTGATAGATTATGGATTTATTGTTGTAGGTTCGACACTTGGAGGAGTTTAAGGTATAATTTCATCAACCCGTAAATTATGTTGAATTGTTTAGTGCGACAATTGGAAAATATTATGGTTGTTTGAATATCATTGGGATTAATCTTAGGATTTCGAGTTTCTAAGGTTGTAATAATATCATGTTCGGAAGCATTATGCATTAAAATGTTCAGATACTAGTTCCAGGATATTTTCTGTGTTGTCCAAAAAATTCATCTTCGAAATGTGGGAATTTTAGGAGATTTTAGAATGCCTTAAATTGGATATTTCGACCTTAGGATTGTATATTTAAAGTGTTAATATGCTCGGTATATATAAGAATTTAATGATAAATGATAATTGCCAACAGATTTGGATAACCGAGAACCATTCACAGTTTTGTAAGAATTATTGTGGTAATTTTTTTGAATTTGAGGTACGCTCAAACCTGTATCTGACGATGTTTATGAAGTCATGTAATTGTATTAAGTGCTTTGTTAATTGCTATTATGTGTCTTGAATGACTTGTATGTGCATTCATGCATAATTTGAGATTATGTGCTAAGTTGAGTAATTATCCCTAGTTTTTATTTTTAAATAAATCATATATTTTATTTTTAAATAAATTAAAAAGGATATTCGTCAACTATACACATTAATCTAATGACATAGCATATTGAGCCTTGACTCCTTTGATTGTTGTTGATATCGATCTGTTGAGATTTGTTGAGTCATCAGAGGGATGAGTGGGATAGGATTAGCCAAATTCTAGATGACAGCATGAGGGCAAGCGGGTATCTCCCGTACCCTCGATGCTATGTGCATGGACGAGCGGCGACTTGATGCTGCATTCCTGGCATGGGTGGCCACTAGTGATGATGTTATTAGTTTGTACTCCTCTTGGTACCCGTTATTCCATTGTTACCATTCACACATTGCATATCATTGCATTTCATTTACTTGGTATTATTACATGTCATTTATTACATCGTAATTTACGGGTTTGTCGTACAGAGGTCCGACCCCTGTTTTTCTTTTATGTCGTGGTTGTTTTTGATGCCATGACAGGATTTCTAGGGACTTCTGATGTGCCTCTTGGAGCGTTAGGTAGCGGTGCCCAGTGACGACTAGTAGTTGTTGTGTTCCCAGATATACTTATATGTATTGTGTCCTGGTTTGGTATTCTGCCGGGGAGATGCCCCGAGTAGTTGTAATAAACTCTGTTGTTGGTTTGATTTGATTGTGGAGTGATTGAGTCGTGCCGAATCTGTTTGTGTTTAGTCCTGGCTAGTGAGGCTGTAGGAATTGTGTTTATGGAATATGACTCTATTTTTTAGTATATGATGTTTTGTTGTGTTGTTTGGATTTTTCGGGATGCCTTATTTACGGGAAGGTCATGCCGAAATTTTTGTAGGCCCAAAAAAAAAAAATTTAATCGTTTTTGCTGTTTACACTAATTAATCCTAGTTTTTTTGTCATTAAACATTCATCAGGAGCTCGGGCCCTCACATTTGGTATCAGAGCATAAACTGAGATATGCTCGAATTAGAGTCTAGGACACTTCAGTCTAGGCATGAATGAAGATGATTGTGTATGTGTTCGACTACATGCTCTTAATTGTATTTGTTATGATTTATTTCAATTGTTTGATTTAGAGCTAGTAGTTAACTAGACTGTAACTTTTATTTAAGCTTGTAAGCATGGTATTACGCAATTTTCTTGTGATAACTTGTTGTATAAGCATTTGACCTTGGTTTCTTATTAGATTACTCTTAGAATTAGAGGTAACAAAGAAATTTGTACAAGAATATGAGGCTCAAAACGATATTTGTTTCGATTGAGTTGTTCAAGGTAGACGTGGTGGTTTTGCTGTGAATTTAGTAAAGAATATTAACGTTGAACATATTTCTTTCAAGGGTCGAAGATATAGTTGACTTGTTACTATTGTTGTTAGTCCCAAGTTGACCAAGTCGTGTGTCAATTAGAGATACTTGTTTGTGAGGTAGTTAGTATTCTTGGGGATAACTTGTTGAAAATATTAGCGAGTGATTTTATTATGGTTATATAGATTTCATTGCTTAAATAAGTTTCCAGATAATACGAGAAATTGATTTAGTATTTCCTTTCCGTAAAAAATTGACTTTTATGAGTTATGATACACCTATGGCAAAAGGTGTTAGTATTGATAATTTGATTTAGCTATCTGCAATAAGATATACTAATGTGAAATTTTATTGTATAGTCTACACTAATGTAAAATACCTGAGTACTTGGATTTAAGTTGATAGTATGATGATAATGTCATGTACCTGAATTTCATAGTCCCTCCTAAGCATGCCTTTGATTATATTATTGGGATGAATTAAATCTTCATGTTGGGCAAGTCTTACGTATCTGAGAAATCATTTTTGAGAATTTTGGTATATTATTCAGTTTGTCGAATTGTGATATAAAGTTTTAACTGAGAACATAAAATTTTGACATAAGTTGTAAATCATAATATCTTTAAGCAGAATTTCAAATGAGATTGATAGAAAATTTTGAATCCTTAAGCAATCTCTGCAACACGGGACAATTGGGTAGTGACTTCTAGAAGACAAAATTGTAAGCATCAGGTTTCCTTAGATGCGATAAATAGGCAACTCCGAGGATGGATATTACGTAAACAAAGTATTATTTTTGAGGTCATATCATTGTTTCTTCTAAGTGTTATTGGGAAACTTGTGAGCACAAGGTATTGATAATGATTGTGGGATACTCATCTCGTACTATATTATGAATTGCCTAAGTTTTGCTCTCGTTATTGGGACAAATATGATTTTCGGGCAATAGTGAATACGAATGAGCCTTTCAACTATATGAGATCTATTATTCTGATCATTATTTTATTTTTCCTCTTTATGCGCATATTCATTGCAACATATACTTTTGAATGTTTGAAATATCTTTGCACGTCCTTTGTGCATCTGTGGATTCGTATAGCATCGATCATTGTTGTATCCTACCACTTGGGCACTGGTTGAGCTTTTTAATGCAATTTTGCTCTTTATATTTCTTAACATTTTGCATCTGTTTCTTGAGCCATATGCTGATGTTGTTGAATTTCATTTTGTATTCTAATGATGATCTAAGTATGATGTGTTTGACATCTGGTTATGCATTGGGACTGTAGTTTCCTGATTATTGAATCGTGCACGGATTCCTCATGAATGAGGCCACACTGATTGCCCTTGATTGTGGGGTATATTTTGATCTATTGGGCATGATGGCATTAACCATGGATGAGAGATCACCAGATTTGTTATCTTGTGGGCTCGTATTCATTGTTCTTGGAGGCTTCATTATTATTCACTCAACCGTTGCATTTAATTGTGAATGAGTTGTTCTCAATCGTCCCAATTTTATCTCCAGCCAGTTTGTTTTAATGTCTGCACTATTTCATTTCGTATTGGGCAGCACTACCAGTATGCTTGTATCCTTTCATGATTCGTCATGATAATGATTTGGGCTGAGTTATGGTTTGAACTATCATATTTCGATTTCTTTTGAAGTGAATTGGCTCGTAACCGCGTAGTAAGTGTTTAGACAATGTGGATTTAATATTAATACTAGATAAGACCCTAAGTTATCGTCATGCTCCGAGTAATGATGACTATCATTTATATCAAGTTCTAGCGATAAGACTTCTAGTTAGTAAATTAGTTGAATGTCTTATTTTATTATAAATGGGATCATTAAGAGTAACCAAACAGTTTTGGTAAGCTGAATTGTTGTGTTAATGATTTGATTTGAAATTGAAAAATTTTCAGGAATGAATATTTCGTGTTTAGAATCGATGATTTGGGTGAGTAGTTACGAGTTGAGAAAGAGAACTGTCTCAGAGCACTTTTGGGTACTTGACATATGCATTTTGAGATTGTGTGAATGGACCCTTCGGTGTGATACAGAATGATGAATAGAGTATTCATGAATTTTTTTGGATGAGCTGTAAATATATGCTTCGATGAAATATTAATGTTGTAACACCCGGTATTTTAAATACGTGAATTCGCATGCATAATTAGGAAATTTATTTATTTAGAATTTTAGATTATGGGTTAAATAATTATGTGAAATTATTTGTGCATGTTTTAAGTTATTTTAAGCATTTAACCCATAATTAGTGATTTTCATGATTTATGGAAATTTAATAGTTTTGATCGCGTAGACGGGACCGTGGACGGACGAGATACCAAAATTCTTAGCCAAAAATATTTTATGAGTTTATGAGCCTTAAAAATATTATTTTAAGGTATTTTTTCAAGAAAATTTTAGTATTTAATTATATATTTATTTAGGAGTTTATTTTTAGCCAAAATAAGTCATTTTAATGACTTTAATTAAATTTTAAAAATTCCCTATTTTAATATTTCGGGATTTAGCTTTTCCCATCATATTATTATTATTATTAGGGGTTTTTAAATATTTGTTTTAGGGTATATTATCTTCCTAAATAAGTTATTATCCTAATTAAATTCTAATTAACCAAAAATCTATCCTATCTACCCTAAACTCACGTCTCCCTCTCCCTTAGCCGCCTCCAACCATTCTCCATCACCATCTTCACGTTCCCACAGATTATAGCAGCCTCCATACCCGAAACCTTGAAGTTTTTGGCTTGGTTTAAAGATTTGTTCGTCCCGGACATCGTATACGCATCACGTATCATATTTTCGATCAAACTTCGGTGCAAGGCATGATTCTTTCTCTTTATTTTCATGCCATATCAGAGATTATATGTGTGAATGTGTAGACATCAGATTGCTCCAAGGAAATTTCAGAAAACGTTTGCTTTTGGTTGATATGCAATTTGTTCATGTATTCCTTCCATCATGCTCACGTTTTTCTTCCTCCATGCCTTGTACGACTGCTGGTAGGTGTTCAGAGGGTGTGTGTGAGTGGTCTGGACTCGAGTGGCTCGAGTGGTTTGAGCCAAACGAGCCCAGGAAACCACCATGTTCAGATCGGCCTCCATGGATGCGCAACTAGGGTTCGAGGGAAGTGGGGTTCGGGCTTGGTTTAGGAGGTGAATGGGGTCAGGGCTAGGGCCAAGTCTGGACCGCCCAGACGTGGGCTACGTCTGGGCGGCAGGGCTCCGGCCAGGGGCGGCCGGAGCTGGCCGGCAGCAGGCCAAGAAGGCCTGCTGCTCGCGACCAAGAGGAAGCAAGGGAGGGGGTCACGGGTTGGGCTGAATTCGTGGTCTGGGCCGGGTCTGAGTGGTTCGGGTCGGGTCAGTAGTAGTGTAGTGGGTCAGGTTAAGTTGGTCCGGGTTCGGGTTAGGTGGGCTGGGCTCGAGTCTTTTTAATTTTAAAGTATTTTATGATTTAATTGGTTTTTGGGCCAATTAATTAGAAATAAAATGATTTGGGTTCCATTTAATTATTTGGGTTAAATTTAATTATTATTGGGCTTAATTAAATTAATTAAGTGAGTCCACTAATTTTTATGGGCCTTGGGGGGCCATGGAAGTTATTGGGCCAGTCTTTGGGCTTTTGGGCCCATTGGGCCAGAATAGGTTGTTATTGGGCCAGGAGTGTTTTAATGGGCTTTAATTAATTAATTGGGCTTAGAAATGTAATGTTGGGCTTAAGTATGTTAATGGGCCAGTCTCAGTGTTAATGGGCCAGATTTAAGTAAATGGGCTTGAGTGTTAGGGCCAGCAATTCAGTACAACCCATGAGAAATTGCATGTGTCCTGAATATATATTTAATTATTTTTATGCATGAAAGTTATTTTAATATTTATATGTTAGTATGAAATTAAATTAAATATATATGAGGGACACACAGTTTATTTAAGTACATGCATTCATGAAATAATTTTTATGCATGATTTAATGTTTAAGGTTGAGCAAAAGAAAATATTTTATGTTGAAAGTTGAAGTAGTGTGACAATTTAAGGGGGACTCATCCCCATATGTGAACTATTGAAGGGCAGTTTACTGCCAATTTAAGAGGTGATTCGTCACTGCCACGTACGTTGGTTTTCACGCTGATCAGTATTTGATGTATGATTTAAGGTTACACTATGGATACAACCATACGATGTTAGAAAATACTTTGCTCAACAATGTTTATGTATTATGATATTTAAGTTAATTTAAGTTATGTTATGTCATGATATTATTTTAAGCATGCTCATTCATGTATATGTTATGTATTAGTATTAAAGTGATTTAAATTATTTTAAACCCTTGTTATGTTAGTATATTGGGCCTCTAGGCTCACTACACTAGTATGGTGCAGGTGAGTACGTAGAGGACGTAGTACCCACCGGAGGCGAGGACCTATGAGCGGACATGCAGTGATCCCCCGCGGCCGTCGTCTGAGTCTTTATGATTATGTTTTTATGGAATATTAAACAAGTCGTTCTTTTTATTCATTTTCAGTGGTTGGTACTAGTACATATTTTTATTGAAATATTTTCAGTGCATGCAAACTTTTATTTAATTGTTTAGGACAACATTTTTATTTAATGCATGACTCAGAAATTTAATTTATTAAATGTTGCATTTTATTTGAGCTATTTTTAAATCTGTTTATTTTTGTGCATATATGTATGGGCATGTATGTACATCTATTTTAATTAGTATTTAAAAAAAAAAAATTTCCGCATTCATTTATTAGTATTAGATGTTTCAATTGGTATCAGAGATGCGTTCTTGGTGGGGTCATCACTGCTATGCAAGCTCAGAAATCCACGCTACCGGTCTGTAAGTTTTAATTGCTTTTAGTATGATCTAGTAGTATCATGTTTAAGACTTAAGCATTTATGTTAGCAGAAAATTTTTAAGTACTTAGTTATGCATGGCGATTTACGTAAAGAAATATGTGGTGGTGCAGAATGTCTCCCAGACCGATGAATAGACGTGGGGAATCTACACCTCCACCTCCACCTCCGCAGAACCCACTTGCAGCATTGGAGCAGGCCAATGCTACTTTGATGGCAGGGGTTACTGCTCTGTTAGAGCAGCAGGCTTCACGTCCCAGAATGTACCATGAGTAGGACGTAGCTGAGCGGTTCCAGAAGAAGGGGCCGAAGGAGTTCATTGGTACCACCGATCCATTGGTGGCTGAGGGGTGGATTCGTTCTTTGGAGTCCATCTTTGCATATATGGGGATCACCGATGCGGACAGGGTGAACTGTGCGACGTATATGTTTAGGGGAGACGCAGCTCTTTGGTGGGAGGGTGCTGCCAGGGGAGTACACCTCCCTACACTGTCTTGGGCGGAGTTCAGGCATGTCTTCTACGCCAAATACTTCATGGAGGATGTGAGGAGTCGCATGATCCGGGAGTTTATGAGTCTCCGACAGGGGGACAGGTCAGTGGTTGAGTATGTGAGCCAGTTCGAGAGGGGCTGTCATTTTGTGCCTCTGATTGTAGACAGTCCACCGGAGAAGATGAGGCAGTTTGTGGAGGGACTGAGAGCGGATATCAAGCACGACGTACGTATGATGGACGTCACTACATATGAGGCGGTAGTTAGTAGAGCACTGAGGTCAGAGGAGGGTAGGAGAGAGATGCAGCGAGAGCAGCAGGGGAAGAGACAGATTCAGTCGGGGTATCAGCGACCATCTTCGCAGCCTCCTGCGAAGAAGCAGTTTACTGGGCCGGCTAAGGGCCCGAATCCGCAGCAGAGGCCGCAACAACAGAGGCCACATCAGCAGAGTTGCGGGGCCCCTAATGCTATAGGTTTTCCTACTTGCCCGAAGTGTCAGAAGATGCATTCGGGACCTTGTCTGTTGGGAGCAGGAGTTTGTTACCACTGTAGGGAGCCAGGGCATCAGATAGCTAACTGCCCGAGGAAGAAGAACACGGCTGGTAGAGTGTTCGTCATGAAGGCAGAGGAGACAGACCCAGAAACCTCCTTGATCACCGGTATATCTTATCCCTAGTATTTTATAATTTTTCCTTTGGTTAAGAATCTCGTTTTCTTGCGAAATTGTTGTTATTTGGGTTATCTATCTGCATGTTAGAATAAGAAGCATGTTTTACTTGTGATTAGAATTATGAGTTATTAGTGTTTCATTGGGGGAAAGTTTAGTAGTGGCATGAAGTTGTTGGGAATTTTCTGCGTGCAGGGAGAATTCTAGTTGGAGGCAACTCCACGTTTGCGTTGCTAGATTCTGGGGCTACGCATTCGTTTATCTCCCTGGAGTTTATCAGGCGGATAGGCATCACACCTGAGATTATTGACAGTGGGTATGATGTTACTATGCCGTCAGGGCAGATTATTTCTACCTCGAAGGTCATTCGAGAACTGGAGTTGGAGCTTCAGGGACACTCCATTCGAGCAGATGTGGTGGTTTTTACCATTGAATGGTTTTGATTTGATTTTGGGTATGGAATGGTTGACAGCCAATGGAGCTTCGATTGAATTTCGTCGGAGATCAGTGTCAGTGAAACCATCAGAAGGCGACTCGTTTACTTTCCATGCATCTCAGAGCAGTGATTTTCCTCAGGTGATATCTCTTATTCTGGCAAGGAATTTGTTGAGACGGGGTTGCCAGGGGTTTCTAGCAAGTATTGTCACGGCCTCATAACCATATAGCAGATCATTATCAAAGATAGAGGTGGTTCGTGACTTTCCGGATGTCTTTCCGGAGGATGTTGCAGGAATTCCACCAGTGAGAGATATGGAGTTCAGCATCGACTTAGTGCCAGACACCGTGCCTATCTCTAAGGCACCGTACCGACTTGCTCCTACCGAGATGAAGGAGTTGAAGGATCAGATTCAGGAGTTATTAGAGAAAGGCTTTGTTCGTCCTAGCTTTTCTCCATGGGGAGCTCCAGTGTTATTTGTGAAGAAGAAGGATGGCAGTATGAGACTGTGCATCGATTATCGAGAGCTCAACAGAGTCACGGTGAAGAATAAGTACCCACTGCCGAGGATAGAGGATTTATTTGATCAGTTGCAGGGAGCTTCGGTGTTCTCCAAGATCAACCTGTGATCTGGTTACCATCAGCTGCGAGTTAGAGAGGCAGATGTGTCCAAGACTGCTTTCCGGACACGTTATGGGCATTACGAGTTCTTGGTGATGCCATTTGGGTTGACCAATGCTCCAGCGGTTTTCATGGATCTCATGAACCGGGTATTTCAGCCGTATCTTGATCAGTTCATCATAGTCTTCATTGATGATATCTTGATCTACTCTAGGAGCGTTGAGGAGCATAGACAGCATCTACAGACAGCCTTGCAGACCTTGAGGGAGCATTGTTTGTATGCCAAGTTCAGCAAGTGCGAGTTTTGGCTCGAGCAGGTGGCATTTCTTGGCCACGTTATTTTGAGAGATGGGATTGCAGTGGATCAGTCGAAGGTTGAGGCAGTGCAGAAATGGGGTATTTCGAGGAATGCTTCGGAGATTCGCAGTTTCTTGGGTTTGGCAGGATATTATAGGAAGTTCATCAAGGGTTTTTCCTCTATTGCAGTACCCTTGACTTCCTTAACCAAGAAGAATGCGAAGTTTATTTGGAGTCCAGACTGTCAGAGGAGCTTCGATCAGCTGAAGGAAGCACTCACTACCGCACCGGTTTTAGCGATGACAGTACCACACGAGGAGTTAGTGGTATACACCGACGCGTCTAAGCTAGGTTTAGGCGCAGTACTTATGCAGTGTGGTAAGGTTATTGCTTATGCGTCGAGGCAGTTGAAGATTCACGAGCAGAACTACCCGACACATGATTTGGAGTTAGCAGCAGTGGTCTTCGCTTTGAAAATCTGGAGGCACTACTTGTATGGCGAGAAGTGCAAGATTTTCACGGACCACAAGAGCCTCAAGTACTTCTTCACTCAGAAGGAGTTGAAAATGAGGCAACGGAGATGGTTGGAGTTAGTGAAGGATTATGACTGTGACATTAGCTACCATCCAGGTAAAGCTAATGTAGTGGCCGATGCTTTGAGTCGGAAGTCGTCAGTGGTATCGTGTTTGTCAGTGCAGCTACCACTGCAGAGTGAGATTCAGAGGTTTGATTTGGAATTTTACTCGAGTGGTCATGCACCGAGCCTGTCAGTGTTGACGGTGCAGCCAGTTCTGCGAGATCGGATCAGGGATGGACAGTCTACTGATGAGGAGTTGCAGCGATGGAGACAGAGAGATGAGACCAAGGGTAATCTTCTGTATACAGTTGTGGATGACATTGTTCAGTACCGTGGTAGGATGTGGGTACCGAACATCGATCAGTTGAGAGCTGAGATCTTAGCAGAGGCTCACACATCTCCGTACTCCATTCACCCCGGAAGTACGAAGATGTATCGAGATTTGCAGTTATTGTATTGGTGGCCCGGGATGAAGAGAGACATCGGGAAAGTTGTGTCAGAGTGCTTGACTTGTCAGCAGGTCAAGGCAGAGCATCAGCGTCCAGCAGGACTTCTTAGACCTCTTCCTATTCCGGAATGGAAATGGGAGAATATTACGATGGACTTTGTAGTTGGCTTACCGAGGAGTGCTAGAGGTTGCACAGCTATTTGGGTGATCGTGGATAGACTCACCAAGTCAGCTCATTTTTTACCGGTGAGGACTACTTACTCGTTGACACAGTATGCAGAGCTTTACATCAAGGAGATTGTTAGACTGCATGGCATACCAGTGTCGATAGTATCAGACAGAGATCCGAGATTTACGTCTGCGTTTTGGAGGAGTTTGCACACTGCATTGGGGACTAGATTTTTGTTCAGTACAGTGTTCCATCCCCAGACAGATGGTCAGTTTGAGAGAGTGATCCAGGTTCTCGAGGATCTACTGAGAGCTTGTGTCATCGACTTTCAGGGTTCGTGGGAGACGAGACTGCCATTAGTGGAGTTTACATATAACAACAGTTTTCAGTCGTCTATAGGTATGGCTCCTTATGCAGCATTGTACGGGAGGAGGTGCAGATCTCCTGTGCATTAGGATGAGGTCGGTGAGAGGATTTTACTTGGACCTGAGATTGTGCAGCAGACAGCTGATATTGTGACACAGATTTGGGATCGCATGAGGACTACTCAAAGTCGTCAGAAGAGTTATGCAGATACTTGACGACGAGATTTGGAGTTCGCTGTAGGTGATCACGTATTCATGAAGGTGTCACCTATGAAGGGAGTGGTGCGATTTGGCCGGAGAGGCAAGCTTAATCCGAGATATATAGGGCCATTCGAGATCTTGGAGAGAGTTGGCACGTTGGCCTACCGTTTAGCTCTACCACCAGGGCTAGCGGCAGTGCACAATGTATTCCATGTATCCATGCTTCGGAGATACATCTCGAACCCGTAACATGTGTTGGATTTTGAGCCTCTTCAGTTGACACCGGAGTTAGCATTTGAGGAGAGGCCTATACGGATCTTGGCTAGGGAGGAGCGAAGGCTTAGGACGCGTGTCATACCGATGGTCAGAGTCCAGTGGCTGAATCACTCGGAGGAGGAAGCTACTTGGGAGACCGAGGCAGATATGAGGACTAGCTACCCGGAGTTGTTCGGGTAAGTACTTTAATTTCGAGGACGAAATCCAATTTAAGGGGGGGGGAGAATTGTAACACCCGGTATTTTAAATACGTGAATTCGCATGCATAATTAGGAAATTTATTTATTTAGAATTTTAGATTATGGGTTAAATAATTATGTGAAATTATTTGTGCATGTTTTAAGTTATTTTAAGCATTTAACCCAAAATTAGTGATTTTCATGATTTATGGAAATTTAATTGTTTTGATCGCGTAGACGGGACCGTGGACGGACGAGATACCAAAATTCTTAGCCAAAAATATTTTATGAGTTTATGAGCCTTAAAAATATTATTTTAAG
Source organism: Henckelia pumila (assembly GCF_033568475.1). Taxonomy (NCBI): domain Eukaryota; kingdom Viridiplantae; phylum Streptophyta; class Magnoliopsida; order Lamiales; family Gesneriaceae; genus Henckelia; species Henckelia pumila. The sequence continues at coordinate 167,397,918 of NC_133121.1, read as the reverse complement.
GTATTTTGTCAAGAAAATTTTAGTATTTAATTATATATTTATTTAGGAGTTTATTTTTAGCCAAAATAAGTCATTTTAATGACTTTTATTAAATTTTAAAAATTCCCTATTTTAATATTTCGGGATTTAGCTTTTCCCATCATATTATTATTATTATTAGGGGTTTTTAAATATTTGTTTTAGGGTATATTATCTTCCTAAATAAGTTATTATCCTAATTAAATTCTAATTAACCAAAAATCTATCATATCTACCCTAAACTCACGTCTCCCTCTCCCTTAGCCGCCTCCAACCATTCTCCATCACCATCTTCACATTCCCACAGATTATAGCAGCCTCCATACCCGAAACCTTGAAGTTTTTGGCTTGGTTTAAAGATTTGTTCGTCCCGGACATCGTATACGCATCACGTATCATATTTTCGATCAAACTTCGGTGCAAGGCATGATTCTTTCTCTTTATTTTCGTGCCATATCAGGGATTATATGTGTGAATGTGTAGACATCAGATTGTTCCAAGGAATTTTCAGAAAACGTTTGCTTTTGGTTGATATGCACTTTGTTCATGTATTCCTTCCATCATGCTCACGTTTTTCTTCCTCCATGCCTTGTACGACTGCTGGTAGGTGTTCAGAGGGTGTGTGTGAGTGTTCTGGACTCGAGTGGCTCGAGTGGTTCGAGCCAAACGAGCCCAGGAAACCACCATGTTCAGATTGGCCTCCATGGATGCGCAACTAGGGTTCGAGGGAAGTGGGGTTCGGGCTTGGTTTAGGAGGTGAATGGGGTTAGGGCTAGGGCCAGGTCTGGACCGCCCAGACGTGGGCTACGTCTGGGCGGCGGGGCTCCGGCCAGGGGCGGCCGGAGCTGGCCGGCAGCAGGCCAAGAAGGCCTGCTGCTCGCGGCCGAGAGGAAGCAAGGGAGGGGGTCACGGGTTGGGCTGGATTCGTGGTCTGGGCCGGGTCTGAGTGGTCCGGGTCGGGTCATTAGTGTAGTGGGTCGGGTTAAGTTGGTCCGGGTCCGGGTTAGATGGGCCGGGCTTGAGTCTTTTTAATTTTAAAGTATTTTATGATTTAATTGGTTTTTGGGCCAATTAATTAGAAATAAAATGATTTGGGTTCCATTTAATTATTTGGGTTAAATTTAATTATTATTGGGCTTAATTAAATTAATTAAGTGAGTCCACTAATTTTTATGGGCCTTGGGGGCCCATGGAAGTTATTGGGCCAGTCTTTGGGCTTTTGGGCCCATTGGGCCAGAATAGATTGTTATTGGGCCAGTAGTGTTTTAATGAGCTTTAATTAATTAATTGGGCTTAAAAATGTAATGTTGGGCTTAAGTATGTTAATGGGCCAGTCTCAGTGTTAATGGGCCAGATTTAAGTAAATGAGCTTGAGTGTTAGGGCCAGCAGTTCAGTACAACCCATAAGAAATTGCATGTGTCCTGAATATATATTTAATTATTTTTATGCATGAAAGTTATTTTAATATTTATATGTTAGTATGAAATTAAATTAAATATATATGAGGGACACACAGTTTATTTAAGTACATGCATTCATGAAATAATTTTTATGCATGATTTAATGTTTAAGGTTGAGCAAAAGAAAATATTTTATGTTGGAAGTTGAAGTAGTGTGACAATTTAAGGGGGACTCGTCCCCATATGTGAACTATTGAAGGGCAGTTTACTGCCAATTTAAGAGGTGATTCGTCACCGCCACGTACGTTGGTTTCCACGCTGATCAGTATTTGATGTATGATTTAAGGTTTCACTATGGATACAACCATGCGATGTTAGAAAATACTTTGCTCAACAATGTTTACGTATTATGATATTTAAGTTAATTTAAGTTATGTTATGTCATGATATTATTTTAAGCATGCTCATTCATGTATATGTTATGTATTAGTATTAAAGTGATTTAAATTATTTTAAACCCTTGTTATGTTAGCATGTTGGGCCTCTAGGCTCACTACACTGGTATGGTGCAGGTGAGTACGTAGAGGACGTAGTACCCACCGGAGGCGAGGACCTATGAGCGGACATGCAGTGATCCCCCGCGGCCGTCGTCTGAGTCTTTATGATTATGTTTTTATGGAATATTAAACATGTCGTTCTTTTTATTCATTTTCAGTGGTTGGTACTAGTACATATTTTTATTGAAATATTTTCAGTGCATGCAAACTTTTATTTAATTGTTTAGGACAACATTTTTATTTAATGCATGACTCAGACATTTAATTTATTAAATGTTGCATTTTATTTGAGCTATTTTTAAATCTGTTTATTTTTGTGCATATATGTATGGGCATGTATGTACATCTATTTTAATTAGTATTTAAAAAAAAAAAAAAATTTCCGCATTCATTTATTAGTATTAGATGTTTCAAATGTATTTGAGGTACAATAGAAAGCAATTACGATTGAGCTAGGGACTCTTTTGGATGTCCAATTGTATACTAAATTCTTAGAATATGAATTCAGGTTGGACTATATAGAAATTTGGGTGTTTTTGGATTCTAGACCATTTGAGTGAACTGGAGGTTCGAAATGTGTCTTAATGGAATATGTAAGAATTATCGGGTATTTAAAGACAATTGAACCCTATAAACGGAAAATAACTCATGATATATTCTGACTTCAAGAGTAAGTACGGATTACTTGGTTGTTGAACCTGAAATAGAAAATGTGGCTAAATCTGTTAGAAAATTTTAACTAAGAATTGCAAAACCACCAAAGGAAAGTATGTCATTTGGCTAATTGGGTGATTCACAATTTCAAGATTTCGATTTCATGAACGTATTATTGAACTTTGGTAGAATTAAGATGATTTGTGAATATTTTATGAGCCATAAGTTGATGACTTTCTTATTCAGTAATTTATGTACTTGAGCCACAAATTACTTCTAAATTCAAGAAGGCCTAAGAGGCAAAGGTATAAATTGGTGAATGTATGACTATGATCTGTCTAGTTACCCATTTGGATTTCATTTATTAAAGGTTAATTTCTTACTACTGGATAGCATGCTAGAAGTGTCAATACATACACTTTTGGAGAAAACTTTTCGATAGTTACTGCAATCAATATGTTATTATTACGATGATCCAGTAAGAAGACGCTAGTATTAAAATAAATAAGTGATGCAAATTGAAATACCAAGCATGGACTTTTTGGTTATGTTCTTGAATTGATTATTGTTCCGTAATACTATTGATTTGGGTATAAATGGAAGTTACCTCGTTTTATCGGTCCATATGAAATTGTTGAGAAGATTGGTATTTTGGCTTAACGTTTAGACTTGCCTTTGAGTTTGTCTACGATACATGTGTATCATGTGCTTATGTCATAGAAGCATAAGGCAGATCCACCGTAGATCTTGAAGACCAAGGAAGTAGAGTTGGATAATTCTCTTAACTACGTCGATCATTCATGCCCAAATATTTGATCTTTAGGACAATTTAACTAGTTACGGTTCAGTGGAGTTGACATGGAAAATTTAGGCAAAGATGCCTCAAGAATGACCTCACTTGTGTGAGAATGTGATGATTTTTTCATGAGCTCTGATTTTTCTATGTGTTATTAGTGGTAAATACTTAAACCACTTTATATATTTGTCTTTAGTGTGCTTGATTTCGAGGACGAAATCTTCTTTTAGTGGGGGAGAATTGTAAGGACACGATATTAATTACCCAATTATTTGACTGGATTTATGGTTAATTATTTTAGAAGTGTTAAATTAGAATAATTAAGCCAAATATTATGGTTGTGTTATAAAAATATGTATTTAGTAGATATCGGAATATAGATACAAGAGTACATACTAAATTTTTATGGCACACCAGAGTTGACCAGTTACCCAATAATAAGGATAAAAAGGGACACACACACATCTTTATATACATACATATACACGTATAAAGCATAAGAAAGAGAGAGAAAAGCTCTCCCCCAAACCCCAAACTCATTCCCGTCACCCTTGGAGCAGCCTGTGTATTTCACTCATATCTCCCTCGTCCGGTATCCAAACTTTGATCCGTTTGTTGGGTTTTCTTCCTTTCATCCGTAGCTTCTATTTAAGCCATGAATCGCTTGATTTGATGCTGGTTTAGGCCTGAATCAAACACTGTAAGTATTATGATTCTACGTGCTGGTTTCTGTTGCGTTTTCTCTTAGGATCAAACTTCGTTCTTGGAGATTTTGGACCGTATTTGGGCTGTATTTCGTAACTTAGGAGTAGTTGAACCAGCTCTGTTCATTTGACTCTTTTACAGCCACTTTCCGGTGAGTTTTCCGGCGAGTCATTGTCTTCCCTGTTTTAACTTGTTGTATTTCGAGTAGGAAGCTTTAATTGAACTAGTTCTTGCATTTCAATACATGTCAGCTGCGTTTTGAGCTTCTCCGGTGGGCTGCCGCCGTGCCACTGCCTCGATACAGTAGTTGTTTGGTTCCAGTTCAGTTTAGCTCCGAGTATTGAAGCTTTTTTAAACTCAATTTCCAGCTGGTTCAGTCAAGGTATTATAGACTGCTCAAAATTGGGATTTTACTCGCTTGAGTTTAATTCATTTTCGCTGGTTATATCGCATCGTTATTGATAGATTATGGATTTATTGTTGTAGGTTCGACACTTTGAGGAGTTTAAGGTATACTTTCATCAACCCGTAAATTATGTTGAATTGTTTAGTGCGACAATTGGAAAATATTATGGTTGTTTGAATATCATTGGGATTAATCTTAGGATTTCGAGTTTCTAATGTTGTAATAATATCATGTTCGAAAGTATTATGCATTAAAATGTTCAGATACAAGTTTCGGGATATTTTATGTGTTGTCCAAAAAATTCAGCTTCGAAATGTGGGAATTTTAGGAGATTTTTGAATGCTTTAATTTAAATTGGATATTTCGACTTTAGGATTGTATATTTAAAGTGTTGGTAAGCTCGGTATATATAAGAATTTAATGATAAATGATAATTGCCAACAGGTTTGGATAACCGAGAACCATTCAGAGTTTCGTAAAAATTATTGTGGTAATTTTTTTGTCTTTGAGGTACGCTCAAACCTGTATCTGACGATGCTTATAAAGTCATGTAATTGTATTAAGCGCTTTGTTAATTTTTATTATGTGCCTTGGATGTCTTGTATGTGCATTCATGCATAATTTGAGATTATGTGGTAAGCTGAGTAATTATCCCTAATTTTTATTTTTAAATAAATCATATATTTTCTTTTTAAATAAATTAAAAAGGGATATTCGTCAACTAGACACATTAATCTAATGGCATATCATGTTGAGCCTTTACTCATTTGATTACTGTTGATATTGATCTGTTGAGATTTGTTGAGTCATCAGCGGGACGAGTGGGATAGTATTAGCCACATTCCCAGATGACAACATGAGGGCGAGCGGGTAGCTCCCGTACCCTCGATGCTACGTGCATGGACGAGCGGCGACTTGATGCTGCATTCCTGGCACGGGTGGCCACTGGTGATGATGCTATTCGTTTGTACTCCTCTTGGTACCTGTTATTTCATTGTTACCATTCACACATTGCATATCATTGCATTGCATTTATTTGGCATTATTACATGTCATTTATTACATCGTAATTTACGGGTTTGTCGTACTGGGGTCCGACCCCTATTTTTCTTTTATGTCGTGGTTGATTTTTGTGAGGACCTCGAGTTGTTAATCTCTGCTTAGGGCAACTAATGATTAATTAAACAATTAATCAAACAATTAAAGAATAATAAATCAAGAGCAGAAATTTATTTTATTTTATTTTATTTTTAAAATCCGGAGCCTCGCTCGATCGGGCAAAATCAGCCGATCGAGCGAGCACCAAAGCCCTGCTCTCGGTTCCCAAAATATATTTGCCTCGCTCGATCGGATGAACTCGTCCGATCGAGCGAGCCCAATATTTCATTTCTCTGTTTTTGCAAATTGATGTTCGCGCTCGATCCTAGCTTTTCACAGGATCGAGCATGCCATCAATTCCAGCAAAACCAGAATCATTTTTCTGCTGTCAAAACTTGGATCATCAATCCAAATGCATCAATATCTACTCAATTCATGATTTATCAATTCTAGAACATGCTTATCAACATGTATAAAGTCTCAAGTATCAAACCATGTGTGTGATACAACAATTCGAATAGCATAAAAGCATGAAACGATAAACTAATCAAATCGTAAACTAAACCAATGTTTATACAATCCTTCACGCATTAATTCTACATCTGCTATTCCATCGTTGAGCTATACAACATCAAATATGTTCAAGTCTAACATACTCTAAACAAGTACAAATATTAAAACATTGATCTAAACATCTCAATACTTGCTAACTAAGAGTATATACAAGACTATGACATTCTAAACATGTTCGGTAAAAATCTATACCACAGGTTATTTTGCTAATCTTAAACCCGAGTCCACACTTGCTAAATCTCGCTCCCGAGCTGTCCATGTCATCTCAGACTAGCTCCTGCCCCACCTGTTGCAATGCACACATACAAAACAAAGCAACAGCCGGATAAACTCCGGTGAGAAATATATTTACCAGTAAAAGCAACTAAACATGCATAGCAAAGCATATATCAAATTCATGATATAAAAGTATCTACAATGCATGTTTTAAAACAAGGTTCTCTAACAAATTCTCTCATTTCATCGGTTGGGATCCCGAGAAGCAGATATCATAACTAACCACCGACTCTCCCGATCGAGGTGGGGTTACTTATCTTACTTCTCTAGACTTTGAAGCCACTATATATGTAAATCAGATGCTAGGCTAAGTCAACCACCCAGGACATACATATATACTTCCTCAAATCATCTAATCGAACGTTTCCGTTCATTTCGAAATCAAAGAACAAGTCTTACAAGATGAATGCATCATATATCAACAAAATAGCATTCATTAACATCAAGACTCATTCAACCATTCATATAAAAGCATATAAAATCAATAAGAAAATAAGTATGTGATAAGGGAACTCGATACAAACCATCTCGAGTTATAATCCCATTCAAATAGTAGTCCACTTTTACCTTCGTATTTCTTCTGTTCTGAATTCTTCAAATCTGAACTCAAGCGAACTTCCTCTGTTCACAATCCGACCTCTTGAGTTGATTGAGCTCGTAGCACGTCTGAAATGTAAAGATTACCATGTAACAAAATCAGTATACCATCCCAAGATCATTGGCTCAATCGTAGACTATCAATATGGTTTCAAAACATAACCGAGCATTGTAGCGATTGACAATCGGGAATCGTTACGATATTGAATTCATTTCTAATTTCAACTCCATTCATACGGCTTTTCATATCCGTTCATTATCCTTCAACTCTTCATACCAACTGCTATACTCATCAACATATCAAAGAACATCTCATCTCGATAATCAGCTATCAAACTAGTCTCAAAACATGAATCGACGGCGTAGCGATTCAAAATCGGTAACCGACTTAATATCGACTTCGAAGCTAACTTCTTTAACTTCATAAGAAAATCATACGGGCATCTAAATAATTAATACATCATTCTAATCCTCATAACAGCAGCTAAGTATATCAAATACAAGCTGGACATCATAACAAGTTCATTCCTTAATCCATAGTCGATCCGGTTTCGAAACTAAACGATACAACATATCAAGAACATGATCATATACCAAAGTACTGATCTCTACCAAATTTCGTTCTTAAAAACATTCCAAGATGATTAAATACTTACGTCAAATCGAAGGCCTCGTCGCAAGGATTCCAGAACATCTTTCGGAATCAAAATCGGATGATCGGATCAAAAGTTACGGGGTTTTGAAAAAATCAAAATCCAAAGAAAATAAGGAGGGCTCGGCCTCTGTTCTGAGCATTCTGAAGTCTTACCCAAATAACACGTTTCATTCTGATTAATATCTTAGAAATCGGATATGTATTGTCATATTTGCAATTTAGTCCCTCAAGTCTTCATTAATTGCAATTCAGTCCTCGGCCTTCGTTTTAATTCAATTTCAATCCTAAATAATTTAAGAATATTAGAATTTAAATCAAAACTCTAAATATTATCAAATTAAATATACTCAGATTAAAATAAAATAAATTTGAATTAATCAAATAATCCCGGCCTTTTGCATTTTAGCCTTTCAACTTCGATATTTGCAAATCAGTTCCTGATCGGTTGTATCTTCAAAACTAATTTTCTTTAATTCACGAAACATGGAATTTAATCTTAAATTCCATAAATAATCAAATCGAATATTTATTCTTTTAATTTAAGAATTCTCGGAATTTAATTCTCAAAATCCGTAAATTCTCAAATTAAATATTTTCGGCTCGTAAATTAAATCTATCATTTTCATAACTTCTCAAATCAATATTGGCCCATAATATGGAATTTAATTCTCAATTCCCATAATTAATAATTTAATATTTTCGGGCCTTACAATTATTCCCCTCTAAGAAATGATTTCGTTCTCGAAATCGTAGTCAAATCAAATATCAAGTCTGATAGACTGAATGATTATCTGAAGTTATTCTCACCTCAATGATATAACTCTGAACTTCGTATCACATCACTTCATTTCTTATTAGATCCTTTCTTCGGATATGCTTCCATTCTCTTGTACTTTAATTCACTGAAAAGAATTCTTTCTGAGTTAATTTTCTCCTTAATCAAGGATCTGTTGAATATTCAACTTAACTCAGAATCTCTTTGCTATCTATTTCATTTGATTAAAGTACATAGGAAAAATCAAACTGATACTTCCTTAACTTGGATATGTGGAACAAATCAGATCCATCATATCAAGCTGAAAGGAATTAAGCTTTCAATCAAATCATCAATTCAGTATAACATCTCAGTCAATGAAATTCAGCTTCAGTGATGACTTGTTGTTTTCTCACAATCATTCTATGCTTTCTGCAAACATAGAACACGTCTACACTGTCATTTCATTCATCGCTTCAAGATCAGTATTCAACTTCATATTCTGAATCTATAAATGAAACTCTGCTCTTTCTCTATTCTGAATGGAATAATATTTTATGAATAAATTTTTCGCTTAACTAATCAGTTTCAGCTTCAAAAGTTATATCTATCATTCAATTACTAATTCTGTTTCTTCTTCTCTGTTCTCACTTCGTACAGATTCATATTTATCATCTTTGTGTGTCTCAAATCAAATCTGATCTAACATCGACAAATCATGTCTGATCTGATGTTATATACTTCAGTAGTATCATGTCAACATAAAGAAATCGGATTTTTTTTCATCATATCCTCATAGCATTATCTCAAACTCGGCTCAATAGCTGTTACAGGAATTATAATCATCAAGTGACAACATATCAAGTCAAGTAATACCGAATCAGGTAATAAAGTTCTGAGAATATTCTCAATATCTGAAAAATCAACTCAGATAATCCATCAATTGAAGAATGGTATAATGCAATCACATATAACCAACTCTCAGAACATCAGTCAATCAATCGATGCCACATTCTATCGAAGAAATCTAAAGTCTTAATCCTGACAATAGATTTTAAGCATTCCTGTAATTTCATCATATTTCTATCTTCTTCACAGCTATCTAGTCATATCTGTATCATATCTTATCCAGCGTATTCTCAAAATTCTGATTAGTCTATTCAGACTATCTATTATTCAAAGTATAATATGCTGCATTCACAGATTTCAAAGTATTCAGATCTGTTGATAATCGGTATCATATCAGGTAAAGTTCATTCGCGAAATTCGATTCATCTTTTCTAAATATTCTTCCAATTCAAGGATAGTATATTGTACCTTTACCTCAAAAAGTACTCAAAGTCTTCGGATCATCTGTATTACAATTTAATAGTAAACCCAATGTTTCAATCTGAAACATTATTTCGTGGCTTACTGTTCTTATTGCAACGAATCTAATCACAATTCAGTGATTTGATCATACAGATAGATCATCGTATACAGTAATGTAAATCAATTTGTTCATAACTACCACCTGTTTACCTCATCTATACTGTTTCATCATGGTAGTTTCACAAAATATTCTTTCAAATTATAATCTCGTTTCAATTTTTGGAGTTTCCAAACTATCACTGAACTCATCTGGTGAACGATCTTCAAATTCATCGGAAACTCTCGGTACATTTAACTTCAAAAATGTACTAATTCTGTTACTTCTATTTGATTTATCTTCTGATAAAACAATTATCGAATGAATATTGAATTCATTGTTGTGCAATTATTTAAATTCTGATATCTCTTTTTGAAAATATCAGGCACAATCAAATAATCAATTATAATAGAATTCATTCATTCGGATATGAGGCTTCAATTCATATCTCAATCTGGCATTCTTTACTGAATTCTCATCGCTTCAGTTTACTTTCTGTGTTTCCTTCATCTTCTAAACAGTTCTGCCTTACTTCCAATAGAAAAATCATTCTGATTGGTGATATATTCTTCTGAATACTCAAACCAGAATACACAGAAATCTGAAATCAATTCATCGGATGACTATTTCATTACTCATTTCTATCTCTAAATATCGACAATACATATTATGTAACCCAAAAATCATGGATCATATTCAAATTCTTCTATCAGTTAAGAGCCAACAATCTTAAAATACGCTGAAATATCATCAAAGGATTAATAATTCTCAAAATCAAAAGAAATAAATCAAGATTGAGAAAATCTCTCAATCAAGGTCATCCAAAAATCAAAACTTCTGGATAACAAACTCTGCACAGTGAAAACAACTCACTTGCAACTCATAACTCCGAATGAGTGAATAATTCAGGCGCCATGAATACTCAATATCAAATATTTCAAGAATCATATCTCCATTAATGTATCGATTCAGCATAATTAAAGAAAAGACTCAATTGCAACTGATTTTCATACTATCATCTAGCTTATAACCTCAAAAACCGTACTCAAGTCATAAACCCATCAATTCTCTATTCAATTCCAGTTCACAACTTAAACTAAAGTCGACAATCTTACTGGAACATATCTATAATCTCTACTCATTGACATAACTACCAATGCTGGTTTAGATCTTGAACATATCTAGTGCATAGACTAACTTATTTTGGAATATTTCCGTAATCGAACATCATATACACTAAACCAAAATCAAAGAATCTTAATTCGAGATTCCATCACTATCATCATATTCATATGCACATCATGTTCTTGTTGATCTAATTCAGTCGTTTCGTATTATAGATCTTCTACTATTCATCAATTCTATTTCAGTTCTCTTTTGATCAGACTATTCATACTTCTCCTCAATAACTCGAGTTCTGATCAAGAACCAATTCTTCTTCATTTTCACGGAATACATGCTTCCAATCAACTCAGATATTCAGGTAAACATGTACTTCGTAAAGCATAAAACATACTGATTGGTTAAATCACAAAATCAAGTGATTCAATCATCTGAAACTATCACTAATCAGTACTTGGTTATAATCTCATAATCTATCATGCATCGTAACCAAATATTTCCCATATGAACAACATCATGTTCAATTTCATTTCAATGAAGCAATAGTTTCATTCTTTAACTCAATTCACAAATTCTCTTTTCTGACACAGAGGTTAAAATATAACACAGCTTTCAGCTATCATATATCTCTTGCATGTCTACAATTTCATTCTCCTAACTCATCATTCAACTTCAATTATCTTAGACAGGGCTATGTCTTTCAGAAAATGTTTCAATCATCAACATTTATTCAGACATATTTTTAGAATTCAAGCCATTATATAATTCACTCAATCTTGAGCTTTCTTATTATCATCTACAATTCAGAGAATCATAGTAGGCTTGAAAATTCTAATAAGGCATTCCTCAAATTCAAAATATTCAGCTTCTACAGGGTATATTTTTCTTTCTCATCATTTCTATCTGTTGTGGCAAAGAATAATAAACAAAAGTATGTTCTAAGCACTTACCAACAATCAATATACCTCTGTTCTGTCGGAATTTCCTCATCAAAATCTATCAGCTGGTTGCTAGGTTTCGAAGTTGGTATTCAATCAATCTGATCCGATATTCATCTGAATCTTTCCGATATTTGAACAACTGGTCAAGTTCTTCGAGCCAACTGTACCTACAACATCATCTATTCATTTGCTGATATTCTGTTCTATTCAATCAGAGATACTTCATTCAGCTGAGCAATACCGTTCTGTTCTATTCAGTCTAACCATACCATTCTGTTCAGTCTGGCCATACTATTCTGTCAGTCTGGGGTGCTTACATCACCCAAAGAATACTCTTCTCTTCGATTCTGGGTGCTTACATCACCCGGGGAAAATCTTATAACAAAACGGTAAAAATTTCAAAAATTTACAATTCAGTAAATTATGCAGTTGAATTTCAAATAAAGATCATGCTCACATGCAATTTATCAAATCATCGAATCATCAAATCGAATAAGGCATAATCATGCTATACTATAAATGCATATGACGCAATCTACCCCGCTCAGCTTCTATCTCAGTCCAAGAACTTACTCTCTGATACCACCTGTTGTGAGGACCTCGGGTTGCTAATCTATGCTTAGAGCAACTAATGATTAATTAAACAATTAAAAAATAATAAATCAAGAGCAGATTTTTTTTTTTTTAAATCCGGAGCCTCGCTCGATCGGGCAAAATCAGCCGATCGAGCGAGCACCAAATCCCTGCTCTCGGTTCCCAAAATATATTGGCCTTGCTCGATCGGATGAACTCGTCCGATCGAGCGAGCCCAATATTTCATTTCTCTGTTTTTGCAAATTGATGGCCGCGCTCGATCCTAGCTTTTCATAGGATCGAGCATGCCATCAATTCCAGCAAAACCAAAATCATTTTTCTGCTGTCAAAACTTGGATCATAAATCCAAATGCATCAATATCTACTCAATTCATGATTTATCAATTCTAGAACATGCTTATCAACATGTATAAAGTCTCAAGTATCAAACCATGTGTGTGATACAACAATTCGAATAGCATAAAAGCATGAAACGATAAACTAATCAAATCGTAAACTAAACCAATGTTTATACAATCCTTCACGCATTAATTCTACATCTGCTATTCCATCGTTGAGCTATACAACATCAAATATGTTCAAGTCTAACATACTCTAAACAAGTACAAATATTAAAACATTGATCTAAACATCTCAATACTTGCTAACTCAGAGTATATACAAGACTATGGCATTCTAAACATGTTCGGTAAAAATCTATACCACAGGTTATTTTGCTAATCTTAAACCCGAGTCCACACTTGCTAAATCTCGCTCTCGAGCTGTCCATGTCATCTCAGACTAGCTCCTGCCCCACCTGTTGCAATGCACACATACAAAACAAAGCAACAGCCGGATAAACTCCGGTGAAAAATATATTTCCCAGTAAAAGCAACTAAACATGCATAGCAAAGCATATATCAAATTCATGATATAAAAGTATCTACAATGCATGTTTTAAAACAAGGTTCTCTAACAAATTCTCTCATTTCATCGGTTGGGATCTCGAGAAGCAGATATTATAACTAACCACCGACTCTCCCGATCGAGGTGGGGTTACTTATCTTACTTCTCTAGACTTTGAAGTCACTATATATGTAAATCAGACGCTAGGCTAAGTCAACCACCCAGGCCATACATATATACTTCCTCAAATTGTCTAATCGAACGTTTCCGTTCATTTCGAAATCAAAGAATAAGTCTTACAAGATGAATGCATCATATATCAACAAAATAGCATTCATTAACATCAAGACTCATTCAACCATTCATATAAAAGCATATAAAAGCAATAAGCAAATAAGTATGTGATTTAGGGAACTCGATACAAACCATCTCGAGTTATAATCCCATTCAAGTAGTAGTCCACTTTTACCTTCGTATTTCTTCTGTTCTGAATTCTTCAAATCTGAACTCAAGAGAACTTCCTCGGTTCACAATCCGACCTCTTGAGTTGATTGAGCTCGTAGCACGTCTGAAATGTAAAGATTACCATGTAACAAAATCAGTATACCATCCCAAGATCATTGGCTCAATCGTAGACTATCAGTATGGTTTCAAAACATAACCGAGCATTGTAGCGATTGACAATCGGGAATCGTTACGATATTGAATTCATTTCTAATTTCAACTCCATTCATACGGCTTTTCATATCCGTTCATTATCCTTCAACTCTTCATACCAAAAGCTATACTCATCAACATATCAAAGAACATCTCATCTCGATAATCAGCTATCAAACTAGTCTCAAAACATGAATCGACGGCGTAGCGATTCAAAATTGGTAACCGACTTAATATCGACTTTGAAGCTAACTTCTTTAACTTCATAAGAAAATCATACGTGCATCTAAATCATTAATACATCATTCTAATCCTCATAACCGCAGCTAAGTATATCAAATACAAGCTGGACATCATAACAAGTTCATTCCTTAATCCATAGTCGATCCGGTTTCGAAACTAAACGATACAACATATCAAGAACATGATCATATACCAAAGTACTGATCTCTACCAAATTTCGTTCTTCAAAACATATCGAGATGATTAAATACTTACGTCAAATCGAAGGCCTCGTCGCAAGAATTCCAGAACATCTTTCGGAATCGAAATCGGACGATCGGATCAAAAGTTACGGGGTTTTGAAAAAATCAAAATCCAAAGAAAATAAGGAGGGCTCGGCCTCTGTTCTGAGCATTCTGAAGTCATACCCAAATAACACGTTTCATTCTGATTAATATCTTAGAAATCGGATATGTATTGTCATATTTGCAATTTAGTCCCTCAAGTCTTCATTAATTGTAATTCAGTCCTCGGCCTTCGTTTTAATTCAATTTCAATCCTAAATAATTTAAGAATATTAAAATTTAAATCAAAACTCTAAATATTCTCAAATTAAATATACTCGGATTAAAATTAAATAAATTTGGATTAATCAAATAATCCTGGCCTTTTGCATTTTAGCCCTTCAACTTCGATATTTGCAAATCAGTTCCTGATCGGTTGTATCTTCAAAACTAATCTTTTTTAATTCACGAAACATGGAATTTAATCTTAAATTCCATAAATAATCAAATCGAATATTTATTCTTTTAATTTAAGAATTCTCGGAATTTAATTCTCAAAATCCGTAAATTCTCAAATTAAATATTTTTGGCTCGTAAATTAAATCTATCATTTTCATAACTTTTCAAATCAATATTAGCCCATAATATGGAATTTAATTCTCAATTCACATAATTAATAATTTAATATTTTCGGGCCTTACAATTTTGATGCCATGGCAGGATTTCTATGGACTTCTGACGCGTCTGTTGGAGCGTCAGGTAGCGGTGCCCAGTGACGGCTAGTAGTTGTGTTCCCAGATATACTTATATGTATTGTGTCCTAATTTGGTATTCTGCAGGGGAGATGTCCCGAGTAGTTGTAATAAACTCTATTGTTGGTTTGATTTGATTGTGGAATGATTGAGTCTTGCCGGCTGTGTTTGTGTTTAGTCCTGGCTAGTGCGGCTGTAGGAATTGTGTTTGTGGAATATGACTCTATTTTTGAGTACATGATGTTGTGTTGTGTTGTTTGGATTTTCGGGAATGTCTTATTTACGGGGAGGTCATTCCGAAATTTCTGTAGTGCCAAAAAGGAAAAATTTTAATCGTTTTCGCTGTTTACACTAATTATTAAACCTAGTTGTTTGGTCATTAAACATTCATCAGGAGCACGGGCCCTCATATGCGTTTTGGGCTGAGTGATGCGACCACGAGAGGGCTTGCCATAGGTATTGGCAAGAATGGTCTAGGCGTCAACGGAAGTGGTTGACGTGGCAATAAACGGAATCAAAGAAGGAGATAGAGATCCAATGAGGATATTGAGAATCAACTGGTCCTGACGTATCCAGGCGGTGTACGCAGGATTCAAAGAGGAAGTGGCAGCGACAGCAACGGTGGTGGCCGTGGAAGGCGTGGCGGCGAGGTGGATGGTCCGAGCCGGACAGGGGTGGGAACCATCAATAAACCCAAGGAGATCATGACCAATGAGGAGGGTCATGAATTGGAGACGCCAGGAGAGATAATTTGTGGATGTCAGCTTCAAAGGCGCATGAGCAGCAACATTGAAGGAGATCGGGGTGCTAGACGAATTGTTTGCAGCAGCCATGGAGATCGCCGGAAAAAAAATTGAAGGAAGAGGGGCGGCGGCGAAGGGCTAGGGTTAGTGGCGTAGGCCGTGAAATCTTGATACCATGTAGAAACGATTGGAAGAATATAATTTCCTATATATTCTAAAGTAAGGATACAAATTATGTTTATATACAATCTCACGAGATAGGGATAAATGAAACAAAATAAATAAAAAGATACAAAAAGATATACACAATATCAAGAAGGATATATAAATATTTCCAATAAGTTTCACTAAAAAAATAAAAAAGACATGCATTCTAGTCGAAGTTCTTGATGTTTTCATCTTCTGATGCAACAACTTTCTTGAAGATAATGATGGAAACCATAAATGATCAAAGAAAAAGGAAATATCACCTTAGGAACCGTGCCATATATAAGCTAAATATCATCTGGCGACCAAGATGGACAAATTAGCAAATCCTCTGGCTAAACAATGAGTATATCTCATCACCTTCCTTCATAGCCAGCTCGTCCGGAGATTGCTCTTTACGGAGACGGAGACCATTGAAGTGGAAGATTAAAGGGTCGTCCTCATCCACAGATTTTCGTTCACAATAGAGATCCATAAGTTTCTTCAGTGGTTCGCTTCTCTTCATCCTGAAAAACTCTCTATTTCCATCCCGGTCTCGCACGATGAGAGTGATGCACCCACAGCCCCAGCCCGATGGAGGATTGGTTTCTGCATTTGACATTACCCCTCTTTTCTTCACGGATTGAGCTCCAACGCGGTTCGCAGATATCTCATCAGCTTCCTCCATTGGAGTTTGCTCACCACTGGATCTTTTGATCCTGAAAAACACATCGTCCCCATCTCGCAGGCCGTGGACTGTCACAGTGATATGCCCATCGCCCGACAGAGTTTTTGTTTCTTCGTT
Organism: Henckelia pumila; assembly: GCF_033568475.1. Lineage (NCBI taxonomy): Eukaryota > Viridiplantae > Streptophyta > Magnoliopsida > Lamiales > Gesneriaceae > Henckelia > Henckelia pumila. Next base: position 167,380,829 of record NC_133121.1, on the reverse strand, counting down.
CAACATCGTTCCAAACTCAGCCTTGCCTAGCCTTCAAAGTGCAAGTTATGAGAGGGAACATGGTATAAATTAATTAAAGGCATTATATTTATTTATATATATAGAGAGTAAGAGAAACGAGCGAATATATATATATATATATATATATATATATATATATATATATATGTGTGTGTGTGTGTGTGTGTGTATCCAAAGACGTCGCCTCGTGCATGTTCATGATACAGTGTAACTTAATTTGGTTACGAACCTCAACCAAAAACACACACACACATACTCAAACACACACACACATACTCAAACACACGAACAAAAGATGATGCATTTTGGTCCCAAAAACAATAATAAAACATAATTTCACAGTTACATACCTGAAGATTGATTTTCAAACTCAGCAGACTGAGAGCCAATATTGAAAGGAAGAGAAAGCGATACGAATATGTATATCAGAACGACACCGACTACCAATGGTTGGGATTTATGGGCTCAAGTCAATCTGGGCCGTTTAATATGTCTTTTCGTTTTTCAAGTGGATTTGATTTGATGCTAAACTCTAGGAGTTTGAAAACATGAACTCAATTTGTCGACTCGATGTGTGGACTTGTAAAATATCGGGTTAGGGTCCAAAGTTTTTGGATTCGAGTCGAATCATAATCCGAAAAAATTAATCGAGTTCGGGTCAACGAAACTTTTATTATTATTATTAATATTATTATTATTATTATTATTATTATTATTATTTACTATCTACTATAATCTAAATAAGCCAGTTTGAATTGTGAAATTACTTATTTATCCTTCCAACTACCCTGTGAGTTTTCCTTCTTTTCTTCTTAAATTTTCGCGTATTCTCTTTCTACATATTTCCGCTTCTTTTCTTCTTAACAAAAACCGATTCTTTTCTTCTTCTTTTTTTCTTAACAATAATAGCACTTAATTTCATTATTGCCCATTAATACAAGCTCCCATTACTGCCTACCGTTTCTTACCTTCTCATTTCTTTGTGCCTTCGTGCTTCATTATTTTGCTTTTGTGGTCTGCTCCTTTTATTTTCCCACTATCGTTCTACTGAATCTCATGACACCGGGTAGGAGCTCGGCTGTCGTCTCGGGCTTTCTCGCAAGGCCTGTGCTACTTTCTCCCACCTGTGTTTTTCTTCTGTTCTTCTTCATGTCATTCTTTCCAAAATTCATGTCGTTATTTTCCTTTGGCTTTGAATGGTTTATAAGGTACTTTTTAAATATGGCAGCACCATTTCTGAGGCTTCGCACGCTGGTTCCTCTGCTTCCCCCGCTTCCAATTGTTAGATACCATTCTTTGCTCCTTGTTTTATTTGCGTACATATTATCTTTCTCTCGTCCAATGATATTTTTTAATGTTGCAGCACAAATTGGGTTTGTTCCTGTGGCATGTCGTCCTAATCGTAAGTGTTAGGTGATGCTTTGTCTCGAAATTTTTTCCTTGGAACTCTGCCTCAAATGTTTGTTTTTATTCCCTAAATGCATCCCTTTTTCTTTTTAATTCCAAACTTTCAATTCAGACAATGAAGGAGACATTTTGCTGATGTGTGGCTTACCATTGGTGCCTCTGTTTCGTTTTTGTGGTGCGCATAGATTTATTTTTGAACCTCCATCTTTTTGTTGCTCTTGTGGTAAGATTAGGTTGTCATCGCATGTTACTCCAGCAGTATTGCTGGAATTATTCACCGACCAGCTGTCCCCTTCGGCTATTTTGTTCTTTCATATCCTTACTGGTTTCCAAATTAATCCTGCATAACTATGCTGACTGAATTTTTTAAGCTTCGCAATCCAGTGAAGCATCAAAGTTTTTGTATTTTAAATTCCCTGAGCATTTTGTTTGGGAACAACCGATTGGAACTTGGAAACCAAGGAAACAAAGACAGGTTATCGGACATATGTTAACTTGGCAAATCCTGCAGAAGGTAAAAGGTATTATTTGCGTCTATTACTTCTTCATGTTCGAGGCCCTAAGTCCTACTGTGATTTGTTAAATATCGGCGGCAGATTGTGCTTAACTTTCAAGGATGCTGCACAACGTAGGGGTTACTAGAAAGTGATAGGAGTAATTTTGAGTGTTTGAATGAGGCAGCGAGTTTTCAGATAATATAATCCACGCTGAAATCGCTCTTAGCCATCACACAGGAAAAAAGATTTTAATTCCTCGGATACCTTTATCTGCGATTGAGAACGAAGGTTACCCATTACAATTCAAGCGGAAGCAGTTTCCCATCAGGTTGTATTTTGTAATGACCATTAACAAATCCAAGGTCAGACAATCCCGATAATTGGTGTGAATTTACCCGATCTTGTCTTCTCACATGGGCAGCTGTATGTTGCTATGTCCGGAGGTATTCCATGAAATTTATTAGATTTTTAATTAAACCTGATGTTGGCAACAATTATGATATTCGCTTACCAAAAATGTTGTATATAAACAAGTATTGGAAGAAGGCTTCGTTTAATCCTTTCAAGTTCGACATTTCACCTTCAATATATGATTATGCTGTTTTCATTAGAGTAGCTACGAAAGTTTCTTTCTCTTTTTACAAAAACTACTAAGTAATTTATTACCTAAAATTTCAATTCCACCATAGTTGCTTAAAATATTTAAGATATTTAAATTTTTTCCGTATGTTTTTCCCAACCATCCTATAATGAAATATTCTTTATTTATTTATTTATTCATTCCTTTTTATTCCAAGAAATCCATTAATAAATACTTTTTGAAATTATACCTACTTTTTCAAAACAGCGATTACTCATAGAATATTTATTAGCAAGTTTCGTTGTAAAAAATCAAATCAATAAATATTTTTTGTTATTACTTTGCATAATCTTAGTCTGACCGTATTAATCTAAAAATTTTGAGATTCATAAATTTTAAAAAACATTAATATTATATAACACAATACATTTTTTCTTTTAAAAAAAATTAATTAACTATCTATTTTTATCAAAAGTTTTGTTTTTCGTTCAACAGCAATATCTTACTGACACTTGTATAAATAATGTTAAGAAAACTCAAAAATACTTTGTTACATGACAAATTACAAATGCATCTAATTTACTAAAAATAATTTAAAAAGTTTTGATATTTTTGAATTTTTTTGAAATAAAATTCTAAAAATATGATTTTCTAAATAAAACCACTTTTTTCGTCTTTTATAAGTTATTGAGCTTCCATTAGTGTATAATGAACACACTTTATTCTATTAATATTATCTTACAACTCATGACTTCGAAATGTATCATGGAATATTTATAAGCAAGTTTCATTGTAAAAAAAAAAAAAAAAACAAACAAATCGATAAAAAAAATTTGTTTATTACTTTGAATAATCATAGTCTGATCATATTAATGTAAAAATTTTTAGATTCATAAGTTTAAAATTAAATATATTTTATAACACATTAAATTTTTTCTTAAAAAGAGATAATTAATTAACGATTTATTTTATCAAAAGTTATTTTTTCTTCCAACAACATTACTTTACTATCGCATGCATGAAAAATGTCCAAAAAACTATTAAATAGTTTGTTACATAACAAATTATAAATACATCTAATTTACTTAAAATAATTTAAAACGTTTTAATATATTATAATATTTTTGAAATAAATTTCTGAACAAATGATTTTCTAAAGACAAAACCACTTATCTTCATTTTTTATATTTAATGAATATTCATTAAACTTGTGGTTACTTTTTCGTAAAATTTTGACCGCATTAATTTTAATATTTTAAGATTCATAAGTTTAAAATAAATAAATATTTTATAACACATTTTATTTTTTCATAAAAAAAAATCAATTAACAATATATTTTTATCAAAAGCCTGACTTTTCGTCAAATCGCATTCATTTACTGACACATATATGAATAATTAAAAAAAAACTTATATGTAGTTTGTTAAACAACAAATTACGAATACGTCTAATTAACTTAAAATAATTTAATATATATTTTCTAATTTTTTAGTAATAAATTTCTAAAAATGTGATTTTTTTAAAAAAATATACCACTTCTCTTCATCTTTTATATGTATGGGTGAATACTCAGCACACCATATTCTATTAATCTAATCTTACAAGATAGTGTACGTATCATGACTTTGAAATATATTATGGAATATTTATAAGCAAGGTTAGTCGTAAAAAAATTCAAATTGATGAAAAATCGTAGTCTGATCGTATAAATTTTAAAATGTTAAGATTCATAAGTTTAAATAAATGAATATTTATAACACACTACATTTTTTTAAAAATAATAATTAATTAACGAACTATTTGTTGGAAATTGTTATTGAATGAATTGTGGAAGAAATGGGCTTGAAAAGCTTGTCCCAAATGGCTTGAAAAGTTTGTCCCAAGTGTTACAAATAATTTGAATTTGGTGAAATAAATTGGAGGAAAATGGGGAATTGGTTGTCTCACATTGGTACAACTTTAATTTGTTGCTCACCTTATATAATCCAACTTTGGATTATGGAATTCGGCCCTTAGGGCACCGGATGTTTTGTAAAGGGACAAGACGCTAATCAATTCAACAAACACGCGCGCGCGGCCGACCGGCTCGGCGTGGCGAGGCGAGGTCTTATGATCAACTTGCGAGACAGTGGCCTTCAGAAAAATTGGCCGACCGATCGGTAAAAAACTACCGACCGAGCGCACCCTTATTTGAGCGAGACCGAAAGTTTGTCAAAAGTGGGGCGCTCGATCGGTCAAAAATTACCGACCGAGCGCACCTTCTACAGTCCGAAAATTTGCGTCTCTTTTTGGGATTTTTCTATCATGGGTTGCATCCTTACGCCATAAAACGTGTTTTTTGAAGTCATAGTATATATATATGACTGTTATAACGCAGATGTATAATCTGAAACATTTGATAACGTAATACATCAGATTTCTCTATGAATTCTTCCCTCTCTCTCACAAAAGAAAAAGTTAATACATATTTTAGTTCGACGAAGATCGAGATATTTGTTGTGCTGCTATATCTCGGTTGTATAGTCGTTGTATCTTAGAGACAATTGCCGCCAGCGTTTAAGCACTGTTAACGGGCAATTTCGATTTGCGGATAGAGAGTTTCTCTCGCCTCGACTTTGTTCATCTTTGTTGCTGCTGTTGTTGCTGTTGCTGTAAAAGTTTTCAAAATTCGGAGTGCATCCTAATAACACTATTTTAATCAATAGCCTTACTTTTCGTCCAACACCATTAAAAAGCCACTTATCTTTATCTTTTATAAGCTATTGAATATCCATTAATGTATAGTACTCATAAAAATCATGGTTACTTTTATTTCAAAAAAAAAAAAAAAACTCATGGTTACTTTTATCTTCAAAATATATGATGAAAATTTAAAAATAATGTTGTCGAAAATATTTCAAAGTTATCTATTTCTTTTTTGTTTATTAATTTGACTGCTAATAGCTTGAGCATATATTGCTACTTTTCAATAAGATAGATTATCAATTTAATTTTTTAACTTCAAAAGATACAATGACATTTCTAAAATAATAGTAGGCCTAAAGTAATTTGAATTGATATATTATATTCTTTTTTTAAATTCATTTCCAACCAAATATATGTGGACAAATATGATTTTCAAACTATGAATTGTGCGTCCTCTATATTTCTAAGATCAAACTTTATTTTTCATTTCATCATTGCCAAAAATAATATATGGTTCACTCTATCTTATCCATATAAAAAATTTTATATCATACTCCAATTTTTTTATTCAAAGACATTATTACATTTACAATCAATTTTTTTTTAAAAAAAGTTTCATAAAAAATTACGAATATAATTTTATGTCTTCAAAATATCACAAATATTTAAAAAATATTTTAGTTATAAAGCAATTCAAAATTATATATATATATATATATATAATCTTAGTGTCATATAATATTTTTTAAAATATTATTCTTAAAAAACTAATACATGTTTTTTTAAACACTATTTATTGTCTACATTTATATTTTTTGAACCTACTATTTAATATTTTCTCATTTTATTTTTTTACAACATATATTTAATTTATTTAAAGCAAATTATATGTTATTTATCTTATCTTATAAAATACTTCATGCCTTCGAAAGATATTATGGAATATTTAGAAGCGAATTTCGTTGTAACAAAATTCAAATCGATATATCTTTTATATTTATTACTTTGAATAATCAAATTCTGACCGCATTGATTTCAAAATTTTAAAATTTATGTGTTTAAAATCAAGAAATATTTTATAACACATTCTATTTTTTCGTAAAAAATAGTAATCTATTAACGATATTCATTATATCAAAAACCTAACTTTCCGTCCAATATCATTCCTTTACTAGAACATATATGAATAATTTTTTTTAAAAAAAAAAACTAATATGTAGTTTGTTACATAACAGATTACGAATACATCTAATTTACTTAAAATAATTAAACATATTTTAATATTTTCTAACGATTTAGAAATAAGTTTCTAAAAATATGATTTTCTAAAATATATCACTTCTCTTCGTATTATATATATAAGTGAATACTCAGCACTCTATATTCTATAAATCTTATCTTACAAGATACTTCATGACTTTGAAATATATTATGGAATATTTATAAGCAAGGTTCATCATACAAAAATTCAAATGGATGAATAATCATGTCTGACCGTATAAATTTTAAAATTTTATAATTAACAATTTATTTTTACCAAAAGTTATTTTTCGTCCAACAACATTATTTTACTGACACATGTATGAATAATGTCCAAAAAACTATTAAATAGTTTGTTACATGAAAAATTTTAAATACACCTAATTTACTTTCAAATAATTTAAAACGTTTTAATATTTTATAATATTTTTGAATTTTTTTTGAACAAATGATTTTCTAAAAACAAAACCACTTATCTTCATTTTTTATATTTAATGAATATTCATTAAATTTATGGTTACTTTTTCGTAAAATTTTGACCGCATTAATTTTAAAATTTCAAAATTCATAAGTTTAAAATAAATAAATATTTTATAACACAATCTATTTTTCGTAAAAAAATCAATTAACAATATATTTTTATCAAAAGCCTGATTTTTTGTCAAATAGCATTTATTTACTGACACATATATAAATAAATAAAACTAATATGTATTTTGTTAAATAACAAATTACAAATACATTAATTAACTTAAAAAGAATGGGAAATCTTTCAACTGTTACATGTATCCAATTTTCAATTCATCCGGGAAAAGCCATCTTTTTCTTAACAATGTCTCTCTGTTTTATGATACCTACAACAATTGTTGTACGACTGCTACAAAACAACTAATGGAATGTCTTGTCCAAACTGTACAGATATATCCATCGAGATAGTTTCAAGGTTTCTTATTACTTCTACTTCCAATTTTTCTTTTGCAGATCATTATACCCACAAATGATTATGTACTTATTGACTACACTCTCAGGTATAAACTTAATGTCTTGATTGAAGATGAAACTGTAGTTGCAAGAGTAACTATGTTTGGTAAAACTATCACATTATTCATTAGTATTCCGGTCGAAAAATACATACTGAATTGTGACCAGGTAAGATCAACATATATGATCATTAGGAAATTAAAACATTTTTTCCTCATCATATTGTTTCAAACTATATGATCTAATATAATAAGTCTAACATACAATGCAGAAAAACAATGACATAATTAGCTATCACAAAGAAAACCACAGGTTTTTGGTCAAGTTAGATCGCACTGACAAAAACTATAAAGACAAGGTTTTGATGATTGTTGAGATCATTCAAAAACCACATTCAAAAAAAAAAAAAATCATTGATCAAAGGAGACAAAGTGTGCCGTCAACGAAGGATCAAACATATCCGCATCCACATCTACAAAGAAAACATTCCCGTGAAAAGTGAAGCAAGTCACACTGCAATGGACATACAAGATGACGAGTTTCTTGAAGAATATACAAAACGCATCAAGACACGTGTTGCACGTAACAAAAAAAACTTACTTCATAAAGGGGGAAAAAATAAAAACGTTAACGGATTATTCTATCAAAACTTGATTACCTGCTTTTATAAGGACTTTGTTTCGCTTTTTACCATTGCTACCTCTTTTTTTTTTAAAACATAAATAGTCATTAATTGACTAATTTATTTCTTATGAACTATATTAGCTATAAGTTTTTTCGTTTCATTGCACTCACACAATTAGATTGTTTTGCTCAACCGATTTCATACAACATGTCTTCAATTATGTTAACTTCATCACTATGTGTTTCCACGTGCAACGCACGTGCCACCTTCCTAGTTATATAAAAATAAGAAAGATTTGCTATATTTTTTATACGTTGTATGGTGAAATTTTTTTTTATTGATATTGATTAAATAGATTTTCGTCATTTAGATGATGTTTCGTTAAACTTATTAAAAATAACTTAGAAGTTCTAGGAGTTATAAGATATTTTAGGAGCTTATAAGCTAGTCTCTTATTTTAAAAATAAGCTGTAAAAATGTTTGGATAAAGTTATTTTAAATAACTTAAAATGTTGTTATTTTTGATATTATAAGATTTTTTATTGTCAAAATTAACAAAATAGGTATAATACTATAAAAGTAACGTAAATAGTAATATATATACACAAATAGTTTTAAAATTTATCCTAAATTAAACATAAATTAAAAAAAATTAAAATATTTTGTATTTTAATTTAGAAAAAAATTGATAAGTTATGTAGAAAAAATGCGCAGAGGACATGGTAGGTATTTAATAAAATATATGAAAACTTATAAGTTGTTTAAAAAATTTTGTAAAAAAAATTTAAAAAGCTTATAAGTTTTTTTCAAGAGCTTCTAAACTAGTCCAAACACCCTCTTAATTTTTATTTTCACAATTTTTATTTTTTTAAAATTTAATTTTTCTTTTGTAATAAATATAATTTAAATTTTCTATAACTAGAATTTTAAATTAAAATTATATATAAACTTATATTTTCTTATTATGTGTTTAAATTAAATAGTTACTATTATTATTGTGTGTTTTGAATTTTTTTTAAATTATTTTTTAAATAAAAAATAAAATCAGTTTGGTTCGGGTTAGTCGGTACTTAGGTTCAGGTTTGGGTTGGTTATTTTCGGGTTAATTCGGGTTGAGAAATTTTTTAATACTATTTTCGTCAACTTGACTTAAACCCATGCATCCGACCGCCCATCCGAGTTGACACACTATTTGACTCCAACTTCTTTAATCGGGTCCTTTGCAGTAGACCTGGCCACGGGCCGGTTTGGTTTGACAAAAGACAGACCCTTAACCGGCCCGTCCGTGTGTGGTTGTAGTCCTGTTCGTGGAACTGGTGGTTTGAATTCAGGTAACCGCCGATTTTGGGACAGTGCCGACCCTTTTATTTTTTAAAAATATTATTTTTAAATAAATATTTAAATAATAAAATTGAATTTAAAAAAAATAAGTCTTTGCACAATAGAACTTATAAAAACTCTATCAAATATTATTTTTATCTCAATAAAAAATCTATTACATTTATTCAATAAAAAATATATAACATTCAAATTTTAACATTTTATATGTAACATCTATTACATTTTCATTATATTCAATCACATTCACTAGCATTTCATTATATATTCAAGATTTATTAATATTTTTTAAAAAAAAGGTAGGACCCGTCGGGTCGAACCCATCCAACCTGGCAGGTCGATGGGTTTGGCACCCGTAAACCATAATCGGACCTCCATTAGGCGGTCCATTCACGGTTTCAGGTCAAACCCGTTGACATGGTTAACCGGCCCGTTGTATCCAATCTTGGTCTCTTTGAAGTTTAACTTTGGACTAGTCCACTGATTTCAGTTGACTTGTCTAGTTTGGTTAACTTGATTTAGTTGACCTGCATCTTCTAGCTGAGTTACTTGATGTAGTATTTTTTTTCCTTAAGAGTATTTTGTATAATACCAAAACTTAATAATTTATTTCTCAACACTCTTTGCAAGGGACAACTGAAATATCATTTTAGAAAATTATAGTATGTGGGCTTTCTATTTTAACTTGATATTATGTTTTAAAAACTGTTCTCGCATGTTTATCTTGTGTATAAATCTTGAATTTAAAAAATATATATTTCTGATGCACTGAAACTTGTGAACTAGTGGTAGGAGTACATATTCCGACATTCCTGATTCCTGCCTCGCCCTCTAGATGATTAAAATATATGGGTCAGATAGCAGTTAGTCATGAAATTCATAAGCAATTTAGTGCATAAAATGATTCCAGTGTTTTACCGATAAATATGTGATTTCTCTTTTGATATATGTATATAAGAATTCTGTCAAAAATGATTTTAAAAGCTGCGTGGATTTCCCCAATTTACTAAGGGACAACCATATCACTCACTCACTCATTCACTCACTCACTCACTCATCCAATACCATCTCAGATAAGAACGTATAATAGATATACGAGGATGACCAAAAAGGACTGGTGAAGAAGGATTGTGACTCTACTGTTTAAGTTTTTATTATGTTGATCCGGTGTGTAAAGACACTTAAAGTATTATAAAGACAATGTACTTACAACATCACGAATGACAATGTATTGCAACATTATTGTTGTAAAAACTGGTTTTAAAATTTGAAATCTGTACTTTTGAGGCTTGTTGTTTTTGAATGAATGTTTGGGAACAACGCCAATGTCAATCGTCTCGAGTCTGGGGCTTGACAGAAATCCTGATTTGTCACTTATCAAACCCACATTAACAATTTTTCCCCACTAAGTACGAAACTGAAACCCGGTTCGGAAGGTACAAACTTGTTTGGTCCTTCCAAATTGCTCGGACTCTCTAGGAATCTCGAGGTCCTCCGAACCATTTTCGGACGATTTGAAGTTGATTTTTCTCCTATTTTCATAAATAATGACCCCTTAAACATGTTTTTAACATTTTAACCATGTAAAACAGAACTCGGGTCACTACAATATTAGTGCCCAAAACCAAAATTAACACAAGTTATATTGGACCAAAAAATTTATTTTTCCCTTTAAATTTCAATATTATGCTACTATATTTGTTCTTTTATATATAGGTGTATAAATATGTATGTGTTTATTTTTAATTTCTCTCATCTTTTAGATATCATACAAAATAATTTTTGAAATCAATTTTTGTATGCTTAGAAATAATTTTATCATTAAAAAAATAATTTTATCTAATCATCAATGTAATAGACAAATTAATTAAGTTGTCTAATATTTTTTTAATTTGAATTTCAAATTATCAAGAATAAAATTAAATTGTGCTCCGTTCGAGTTGAAGTATAACAATTAATAATATTGTATTAGCTAGTTGTGAGCCTTAAGTTATATTTAGGTAAAATGATTTTTTGTCCATTAAATTGTGTTTGATATATTAAATTTTTAATTTTTGGGTTTGGTACACTAAATTTTAATATTTTTTTGTTATTTTAATCTACTTGCTAACGTGACAGTTTGAAATATAAGCATTTCCCGCAGGGACGGAGCCAGAAATAAATGAAGGGGTGACTAAAATTTTTGAAAAATCAATGTATCAATAAAATTAATAGAAATGAGTTGCTAAGATTTTTAAGAAAATCAATGTATCTGTTAATAATTCAGTTTACCAAAAAGGGAAATTTTTATGAATTCAGTTTTGGTGTTTACGAAATTACGGATTGGTTGCGGAAGGTGTTTACGAAATTACAGATTGACTAAGATTTTTAAGAAAATCAATGTATTTGATATCTCGAAGAATAGTGCTAAGTTGAAGACGTGTTGTTAAAGAACTAAACTGAAGACATGATACTAAACCGACATCATACAGCGGAAGTACCAAACTGACGGAAGTAAATTGATCGATTGAAGCGCCTTACCATTGCATTAGTTTACCATCGCGAGCCTCAATGGATAAGAATTTCCGTATTCTCCGTACTCTGGCACCTCTGCAACATAATGCCACGATCACAGAGAATGTTGGATGCAGAGAATGTCGGAGAAAATGACGAAGAAACAAGAATAATTCAAAATTGTATCGGAGACATTTCAAATATATTACCGTTGGATTCCGAAGCCTATGAAACGGCACCTTGATCAGTTGAAGAACAACTTTTGACGAATTCTTGCTCTCGCGTACATTCATTTCTCAAGCTATCAAGTCCAGAGCAAACTGATCAAGAAACTCGAAGCACAACACTTAAAAGATTTTTTTGATCATTCAAGGACTGATCTTGTGCAAATCTGTAATCGAGTTGTAAAATTTATATTCCATCAGTCTAAGACTGAAATTGAGTTGTAACTAGGAGTTTTGAGAGGCTGTGTGTGTAAGTACTATTCTTGGATCGGGGTTTTGCAAATTGCTTGTAAAATTCAAAGTCTACTAGTGATATCCTTCCGAGAAAGAAGAAAGGATGACGTAGGAGTATTTGAAGTCTTCGAACATCCATAAACAACTTGTTGTGTCCTTTTATCAGTTTACTTACCTACCTTCACCTTTTCTTATTCATTTGGATAAAGTGTTTGGAATCTGCCTTTGACATATTTCCGCACAATTATTTGTTTGTCAATCGGCATTCGACACCAAGATAAATCAGGAATTCAATCACTAAACCGATTGAATTCACAGCCAGCACCCTAAGAAATTTTGATAGTGTATTCACCTGTTGCGTTATTTTCTTCGCTCGCAAGCGTACGGGTCATGTTTTAATAAAGATGAGTAAAGTATCATCCCACAGAGACTGAATATTTGTAACTAACATGAATTAATCCTATTTAAAGCTACGAAATTTCAAGGTTTTATAAAACTACGAATATTTCAATAAAATAAAGAGATAAATCACTAGCAGCGAACAATTATGGAGAGAATTTTAGAGGTGCGACTTTGTTCAACCTTCCACCATGTTTAGTTTTCAAGATATATATATTATTAACTCTTCAATTCATTAGCCTAGAATTCAACTATTATCTATCCCATTTCCCAAGTGATGACATATATTAATTATCTAATTTAGATCGCAATATTCCTATTAACAATCTAATATTAAATAATATGGTTGACACAAAATTCTTCAAGGCTTCGATAGTGTCATACGCCTTCCAGCAATATAATCACTAACGATGTGTTTTTATATGTCTTGTTTATAATTCCCTCTCCCGAGTGATGAATTTAAACGCATAAGTCTATCAACCTATGGCCAGTAGAATTGAAAGACAATCAAATCAGAAAAACACAAATAAATTAAACAAAGAATTCAAATAATAATATCAAAAATCCTAAACATGGTTTTTGGTATCACTACATCGTCCCTCTAGATGAGAGAATTAGTTCATGACAGAATGTAAAATAACATAAAATTAATATAATCTGAAAATATTCCATCCCAACAAAAGTATTAAGAAGAGGAAGAACAAAAATATATGTAGAGGATGCGTCTCCGTTCTCGGATGAAAGCAATATCCATCTTGTATTGTGTTCTCCAACCTTCAAGCATTTTGTTCTTCCTTTTTTTCTCGTTCCCCTATGTGTTCAGCCGCCCTCTTTCTTTTCTTTCTTCAATCTATTTTGATCGTAATCCCTCAAAAATAGGTGAATAAATCTTTATAAAATCAAGAGTCCAACTTTCCAAAAATTCTTCACTCCATGTAGTTTCGCGAAGCTATAAAAATCGCGTAGGTGCACCGGTCTCCCTGATATTTACGTGTAAAATAAGAGTGAAATGGCGTGGGGGTGCCTATTTTCTGCGTGGGCGCACTAGTGCTTCTGATTTTTAGCGTTCCAAACATGTGGGAAGGTGCAGGGGCACTTAATTCTGCATGGGTGCACCTCTCTTACTGCCTTTTGTTTCTACTTCAAGCGACAACAGTGCAGGGGCACTGTTTTTCTGCGTGGGCGCACTGGTCGTGCTGCCCCAATTTTCTCCAAATTTTATTTTCTCCTTTGTTGCACTTTCCACCACCATATTTGTTCCCTTTATGCTCCATAATCACCTCATAATTGTCTTGCCTCCTACAAATGACAAAAACAACACAAACACATAATACCGCTCAAGAAGAAACAAAATCCAAGTTAAATATATGCAATAGAAGTGTAATAAATTGAACTTATCAAATCCCCCAAAACTTAGAATCTTGCTAGTACCGAGCAATATAGAATAAAACAAAGAAAGTAAGAATAATAAATCAAAACAAAGCAACGAACTAAGGTCATGAAATCTAGTGATTGTATCAAGCCTCAGAGATAATCGCGTGTTCAATTCAACATGCTCAAGAGTTTTTCGTGTGTGTGTGGATTTGCCAATCTCATTTAACTCATCCAACACCCAGATAGATCCATGCTTACTGGAGAACTTCATAAACTCATAAATTCCGCAACTCACGTTTCAAATCACAATCCATTAAGTTCAATATTTACTCACAAAGTTCAAATATTTACTCACACAGATCAAAAGGACTTTTTAGGTCAACATTGGGTCAATCAGATGGCTGTAAAACATATCTCCAAGAATATATCAGGAATAATCAAAGAGTCAGGATTATAGCGAAGGGATTGGATTAAATTGTCTTTTTATGCTTCGGAGTTGGAAGTACGAGTAGCGAAAAATATTATTTGCACTGCCAGATTTTGCATCCGGATTCCTTCTACTCCATACATTCTCTTTATTTTTCCTTGTATTTGGATTAGAATTTTAATCTCTTTTTTTTTCTCAAGGCCTCCCCTCACCTTACTTTCTCCGCCATTACATTTTTTTTATGTTTCCAAATTTTTAGCTACTCAATTTTTTTTTTACTTCCCATGGCTATAGTGTAGCTAAAAAGGTTCACTTGAAGGCTCAATTGATTCAAAAACTCCTAAATCATCTATGTGTTCATGAAAATCTACATGCGGTTCAAGAGAAAATCACAGAGTATTTAGAATTTATTTGTCTATTTATAATCACCAAGTGTACACAAATGTCCTCTAAGCATCAAGAATGGTAGATGTCATGGCTTTATGTGCATCAATTTTTGAAAAACTCAGAAAGATTGAGAACACAACTATATTCATCTGCTCAGCTCATTTTTTCATCATTGGCTACAACAATTACATCTTCCACGACTTCATCACAACATAAATCAAAAGCACAATTTTGTTTTTCAGCAGGAGTTAAAGTAAACAACTAGCAGCTAAGAAAAAGACAAACCCCCCAAACTTAAAACTATGCATTGTCCTCAATGAACAATAAAACAAAAAGAACAAAGGGTTGCACATACCTCTGGTGATGACCATCAGTAGTCATCGCTCTCTTCATCATCATAGAAGGTGTGGTGGAATTTCAATACTTGGATTCAGCACACAACTAGAACTCACAAATAACGAATATATCAATGGAATGATGATCAGACATGCAAATTCAAATATAAATTAAAAAAAAACAAAAATAAAGTATACAAGAAAAATAACTAATAAAAGGATATAATGCTTGGGTTGCCTCCCAAGAAGAGCTTTGTTTATAGTCATCAGCTTGACTATACGCCAGTGTTAGCCCTTCACTGCCACTTTGTTGGAGGATTTATTCTTCTCTTTGACCCTCCAAACTTTGATGATTCGGTCTCTCTTCTTCTTGAATTTCTTTACAATCCGCTTCACTATTCCAGGCTCTTTGTTTGGCTCTTCAATCACTTCAAGTTTGTAACATTTTTCAGCTCTTCCATCTTTTCTCAATTTTCGGTCCTCTTGCTCTTTCTTTGAGTGGATTTCTATTCAAAAACATTGGAGGTGACCTGTTCATCTTCAATTTGCATAGTAAATTCACCTTTTTTTCACATCGATCTTTGCTTCTCCAATAGCTAATGGTAACGCTCAGTCGTGTCGCGTCCAAATTACCCGACTCAACTCAAATAAATAAAATATGCAGTATTGAGAGTAGGGATCGTTCCCACGAGGAAAGTAAAATTTATCGTGTTCTTAAAAATTACTAAAATAAAATAAAGGGGGTTTGAGGTTTGAAATTAAATACTAAAAATTTAAAGAAATTTAAAATAAATTTTTATCACTAGCATGCAAGATCAAAATTCTAGCGAAGAAATCAATTAAAAAAACCTTGTTATAGATCGACTACCCCCTTGAAATTATTCATTCGATCATCGATTATCTAAAAATAATTAATCCTAATTGAATATTCATCATTAAAAATTTAATTCCCGTTTCACCTTAATCTTAGTTAACTTGACACAAGCGTTCTAAATTAACCCTTATCAATGAATCAACCCAGTACAAGCGATTAGATTTAAATTCAAGGCAACATGCAAACTAGTAAAACTGATGAATCTAAACAACAAAAGCACAAGCGGTTGTATTTAATCTAGTCAAGAGATGTTCCTACAATTTAATAAACTCACAAGCGGACGATTATTAATTGCAGTTTCTTTACAAATTTGATGATTCAAACAATTACGGAATTGCATTCTAATTTAGCAGTAGTTTGTATAGCTAAATCCTAGTGTGATCAATCCAAAAATCTCACATACAAGCATGAAATAATCCAAAAAAACTTTTGATACTCAATAATAATCAAACACTGAAAATTTGAATCTCACAAATAAATAAATTCAAGGGCTTCTCTTTCTCAACCAAGTTCTAAAGTCTAGCCACAAATATTCATGAAATTCACAAGAAAAATCAAAATAAGAAAAGAAATCTAAGAGAAATTAAAAATAAAACCTAGCCGCCAAGCGTTCTTGGTATTATCCCTTCTATAAGTCTGATAATAAAATATGAAAATCGGAATATATCTCTAATATAAGGCTAGAGTCCTTAAAAATAAAGTTTCCTAAATTAAAAGTTTTTTCTTGAACTGCGCATCTCGCTCGATCGGTTAAGTTCAGCAGATCGAGCGAGATTTTTTATGTTCAAATCTTTCGTCTTTCCTCTTCTGGACGCTCGATCAGTGAAATTAAGCAGATCGAGCGGGTAAAACTCTGTCTCTAAATTGCCATAACGCCCACTCGATCAGTGAAGTTTAGCAGATCGAGTGACCAAACCTCTGACTTCCTTTCCAGCCGAAATGTTTCATCCTACACAATAAAACCTAAAGCATGTAATGCAGACATGATAAATGAAATAAGAACAAAATACTTAATTAAAACACACAAATGCATGCAAAACAACAACAGAATGATATTAAAACATGCAACACAAACACGACTATCAGCTAAGAAAGGTCGTCCCAAAATGATAGGAACATGATGATCTTCTTCAATGACAAGAACAAAGAAATCTGCAGGAAGTAGCAACTTGTCCAACTTTACTAGTACATCTTCCACCAATTCACATGGAGAATTGACTGATCTATCCGCCAAATGCAACATTACTCTGGTGGGATTCATCTCAGTTAAACCAAGTTTCTTATAGACAGATATAGGCATTAGATTCACACTCTCCCCAACATCACAAAGTGCGCTTCCCACAAACTGACCTCCTATAGCACATGGGATCTTAAAACTACCTGGATCCTTAGGCTTTTGTGGAAGATTCTTTTGAATAATAGCGCTGCATTCCTCAGTTAATGTCACATTCTCAAAATCAACAAATTTCTTCTTCTTAGACAAGATCTCTTTCATAATCATGGCATAACTCGGCATTCTCTCTAAAGCTTCAGCAAAAGGGATATTGATATGAATTTTCTTGGAAACTTCCAAGAACTTAGAAAACTGAGCATCCAATCCCCTTTTCTGGAACCGCTGAGGAAAAGGCATGTGGGAATATCTGGTATTTCTCTCAATGTAGATGATTTTGTCTTGAGGCCTCTTTTTGATTGATAACTTGGTGTCTCTACTGCCACATCCTTCTTTTCCACTCTCGAATCTTTGGTGGCTTGACCAACTTCATTAACATCTCTAAGAAATGATAGCATTGCAGTGCTCCATAGGATTTGTTTTAGTGTTGCTAGGAAAGATTCCTCTCTACTGATTATTTATGGCACTTGCAATTTGACCAATTTGCATTTCAAGAGATTTCATAGTGGCACCCATATTGGTCACATGTGTTTCAAGGTTGTCAAGCCGAGACTCACTTCTATCTAACCTCTTAGAAGACTCAGTAACAAAAGTACTCACCAAATCCTCTAACGATGGTTTACCCTCTCCCATTTGATTGTTGAACCTCGGTGGAGGATTTAACACATTATTGTTGTTGGCATATGAAAATTTTTCATGATTACGCAGCCCGGGATGATAATGATTTGGAGGAGGGTTACCTCGATATCCACTGAAATTTTTGTTGTTTGCATATTGAACTTGCTCCACGGTTCCTTCTAATTCAATAGAATTCATTATGGTAGCAACTGCTGCAGTCTCGACCATTTGGTTTCCCTTGTTCATTGTTGCGATCTGTGAATAAATAGCGGCCATTTGTGCGTACAATGCTGTGAACGCGTAAACTTCATAGATTCCGGCTGGTTTTTTGAATTGTATTTCTTTACTTGGCCACTGATAGCTGTTTATAGTCATCTGCTCGAGAATGTCGTATGCCTCTTTTGAGTATTTAGAGAAAACGGACCCACGAGCTGCAGCACTCACTGACATCCTTGTTGGTCCATTCAACCCATTGTAGAATAACTCAATTTTCTTCCAATCTTTAAAATTGTGAGTTGGGCATCTCCGTAGCAATTCCTTATAGTGCTCCCATGCCTCATACAGTTGCTCTGAGTCCTGTTGATGAAAGGTGGTGATCTCAATTTTTAATTGAGCAGACTTGGTTGGCGGGAAGTATTTTGTCAGAAACTTGGATGCCATGTCTTCCCATGTGATGTTTCCCAGAGGCAGAGATTGTATCCAGCTTCTTGCATTGTCCCTAAGAGAGAAAGGGAACAGTCTCAGCCGGATGGTGTCCTCAGCAACACCATGAATCTTGACGGTATCTGCGATCTCCAGAAATATTCGCAGATGTTGTTTAGGATCTTCAGCTGCCGATCCTTGGAATTGATTCTATTGTACCATATTTATCAGTGCCGAATTTAACTCAAAATTGTTCGCAGTTATGTCTAGCAATTCCCTTTTTTTATTTCTTCAATCTGTTTTGATTGTAATCCCTAAAAAATAGGTGAATAAATCTTTATAAAATCAAGAGTCCAACTTTCCAAAAATTCTCCACTCCATGTAGCATCACGACGCTATAAAAATCGCGTAGATGCACCGGTCTCCCTGATATTTGCATGTAAAATAAGAGAGAAATGGCGTGTGGGCGCCTATTTTCCACGTGGGTGCACTGGTGCTTCTGATTTTTAGCGTTCCAAACATGTGAGAAGGTGCAGGGGCGCTTAATTCTTCGTGGGTGCACCTCTCTTACTGCCTTCCGTTTCTAATTCAAGAGACAAAGTGCAGGGGCACTATTTTTCTACGTGGGTGCACTGGTCGTGCTACTCCAATTTTCTCCAACTTTTATTTTCTCCTTTGTTGCACTTTCCACCACCATATTTAGTCCTTTTATGCTACATAATCACCTCATAATTGTCTTGCCTCCTACAAACGACAAAAACACCATTAAACACATAATACCCCTCAAGAAGAAACAAAATCCAAGTTAAATATATGCAAAAGAAGTGCAATAAATTGCACTTAGCATCACCCTCCCTCTTTACACTCTCAACCAATCCTAACAAGTGGTATCATAGTGAGGTTATTATCTTGCCCATGAACACTATCCAAATATAAATTCATTCAGCCAAATTCCCATGTTCTCCAAAAATGACTTTGATGATTGGAAAGTACGCATGCAAGCTCATCTCTCTGCACTGGATGATGATATGTGGTATGTCATCACTGATGGAACTCTCACCATTACTAAAGTCAACACTGCTGTAGGAATATTTGGTGAAGGACCACAATACATTGAAACCAAGGATTGAATGGACTATCGAGGACAAAAAGAAAGCAAATATTGAAAATGTTGTTAAAGATATCTTGTACAAAACTCTTGACAAAAATACATTCAGCAATATCAAGATGTGCAAAACTGGAAAAGAAATCAGGTAAAAACTCATTCAAATCTATGAAGGAAATGAGCAGGATAAAGAGAATAAGTTATTCGTGGCAACACAAAAGTTCGATAATATCAAAATGAAGTCAGGAGAATCCATGATAGAATTTGATGAAAGAGTTAGCAGTATTGTGATCGAACTGAATGCCTTGGGAAAGAATTACCCAAACTGAGAGATTGTACTCAAAGTTATTCGAGGTTTTCCTAAAGAATGAGATGTAAAAACTATGGCAACGAGAGAGCCAAAAGATCTGAATAAACTCGAGTTACATGATCGATTTGCTGATCTCAAAGCTTATGAGTTTGAGTTGAAGATTAAAGAAGAGGATCAGTCTACATCTCAACTGACCAAAGATCTACCAGCAGTCAAAATGGAATCTCCAGCTCCAATGGAAAGAACTGCTGAACAATTAAGCAGTGATGCTATGTCATTATTTGTGAAAAAATTGGAAGATTCATGAGGAAGAATCAAGAAGGATCCCACAGGAGAAATTTTTAGAAGAAAGAGTCAAATGATGAATCAAGAGCCTGTTTTAACTGTGGTAAGACAGGACATTTCATAGCAGATTGTCCTAAACCAAAAAAGGATGAGAAAAGATCAACAGACAAAGGAAAGAAGAAATTTGAAAGAAAGAAAAGCTCAAGAGACGCAAAACATACACCCATAAAGAAGCATGAAACACTTGTTGCTGAGGAGAGTAAGTGTAATACCCCAAATTTATCTTAATTGAGTTTATTTGAGATAATCGGATATTACAGTTTTCAAGAGCCGATTTGATTTTGATAAGGGTCTATTTTGCAAATTTCGGATTTTTCATGGACTAAAACGCAAAAAGTGGAATTGTTATATTATTTGACTTGACCAAGTCATTACTCATATTCCATCAACCCATTCAAACCGTGTCCTCTCCATTAGAGGTTACCAAAGCTTTCAGATCCCGGTTTCCGGTCGATCCGTCCGTTAGAATTTTAATCCAAAGGCATATTAGCGATCACGGCAGCGAGAGCTTTGTTCTATCGTAAGTATTTCTCCGATCAGTTATACTTCTATTTTCGGATGTTTTTAGAATCGATTGCGTTTTGGTTATGTTGCTCTTGATCTAGTTCTTATCGTTTATTCTCAGTCGATTTTGAAATATAGCGTCGTTCGGATTTGTTATGATTTTGGAAGCATAATTCAAAAATGGGGGTTTTGTGATTTGTTGGATTCGGATTGTTATTGTTGTTTTAGCATTGCTTTGAGTTGTTTGCAATTCTGTACTACTGTCTGTGTTTCCGGTTTGATCGATTTATAGTCGTTATGCCGCCGGTTTGAGTTTTGGAATTTTGAACTGTTTGAGTTGTTGAACTTTTGGCTATTGAGTTTGTTAGTCGTTGTTGATAATCTTTTGCCTACATACAGATTTGTTTGAAGTTGTTGAGCCCAGAGTTAGCATTAATCGATCGTCAAAGAGTTGGACGAAAAGCGGTAAAGAGTTACCTTGAGCCTTTGTAGTTTTAGGTTATATGGATTTTGATATAACCTTTTATTGTAGTTTATCCAGAGTTGGTTCTATTGAATCGAAAGGTACAAGCAGTCATTGTGTTAGAGGGATAGCACGCTCGAGACAGTTGGTTCTTGAGTTTTCCTTAAATCACATACTTGCATCAATACTTGTTCTAGAATGGGAAACTTGTATTTTGTTGTTTGAACTTTGTTATTATGGCTTAATGCTTTATTTTTTTCTTATGCATTAATCTCGAGCCTAAATCTTTGATTTCAGTGGGATGTAAGCCCTTTTGTTAGAAGATTTGGGGGCTATAATCGAGTGGCCTGGGTGTAGAGGTTCACCTAGTGTCAGCATACTCTTTATAGTCACACCAAAGTCTAGGGGATTGAGATACGTGGCACCACCTCGATCGGGAGAGTCAGTGAGTTGTTACGTGACCTCATCCTTGGATCCCAAAAGCATAGCAGCAATCCCTTGTTTTTTAGAGTTGTATCCCGATTTTTAAAGACATGCATTTCATTTGTCTTAACATTGAATATGTTGTATTTATATCATGTTATTGATATATTACTTGTTATTGCATGTTATGTTGCTTTTACTGGGAATATCATTCTCACCGGAGTTATCCGGATGTTGCTTTGTTTTTTATGTGTACTTGACAACAGGTGGGGCAGGATCGAGTCAGAGAAGACTTGGTTAGCATCGAGATCAAGGAATAGAAGTGAGACTCGGTTTAGAAGTCAAATCAGCATGTCAATCTAGTTTATGTTTTGAAGCATGTTGAGAACTTAAACTTGTTGATTATGTTGTATCGTTTATGCGAGTATTGAAGTTTGTACGTTGTTGTTGCATGTATTATATTCATCGTTATGTATTGAATGAATTTTGAAGTTGAGTTGGTAAGTTATTTTTCTGGTTTTTCTGTTCAGAGGTAGCCCACTCGATCGGTAGAGTTTAACCGATCGAGCGAGGGAGCTACAGCCTTTTCTTTATTTCTAAAAAAAAGCTTGCCCGCTCGATCGGTTGAACTTTATCGATCGAGCGGAGCTGGTGTTCATCCGGGGCAGTAAGTTTTGAAATGTTGCTCGCTCGATCGATTGAGTTATATCGATCGAGCGAGGCACTGTTCATTTCAAAAAAAAAATTCTTTTATTGCTTTTAATCTTGGATCTTGTATGCTTAATTATTGTTTAATCCGAGATTAGTTGTTTAGAACCGAGGTCTCACAGTAAGGCCAAGTGGGCTGAAACTGATAGTGAATCAGAGGAATCTGACTACTCTTCTAGCTCCAGTGAAGATGAAGAAGAAGTAACATGCTTAATGACCAATGATCATGAAAGAGCATCTACAAGTGAACAGGTATTTGACTTTAGCTCAGATGAATTTACCAAAGAGGATCTTATCACAGCACATCATGATATGGCCAATGAGTACCACAAACTGTCCATATCATTCGATTAAGCTAAAGCCAAGCAAGAGGATCTGCAAGACATCTCAACTGAGCCCAGCTGGGAACAAGCAGTTGAGAGAATCAGTCTTGAAACAGAGATTGCGAAGCTTAAAATTGAGAATATGCAATTCAAGACAAGTTTCATGAATATTACCATTGAAAATCAAAGACTAAACAGTCTGATAAGTTCATGGAACAAGTCTTCGAGTTTGCTGATAGAAATGCAAAATTCTCAAAAACCCACAAATGACAAGAGTGGTCTAGGGTTGGGAAAACTGATAGCATTGACGAGTAAAGTACTCCCCAAAACTGAACATGTGCAAAGGTATTTATATACACTTTGTACGAGCATGTTTGGAAAATGAACATGGAGAAATCTATGACAAACCAATCCTGAAAGTTGGCAAAGAAGTTGAGCAGACGAACAGGAATAGATTTGGAATCGGTTTTACTCTAGAGAAAGCTAAGGCTTAGCCCATAAGAAGTCCTGAAAGGACTAACAGGGTTCAAACTAATCCTATGAGAGGAAATCAAAACAGATACTATAATCAACAACCAGTTTAGAAGTGATATCGACAACTCAACGATTTGGGAAAGGGAAAAAATATTTTGTGTCACAAGCACACCACCCTCCACGAACTAGGACACAAAATTTAGCACAAAACTATAGGAACACTAAAACTGGTAAACTGATTAAAGTAGTCCAGATTTGGGTTCCTTAAGGATTAATATCTCATGGACCCAAATATATATGGGTACCAAAATTATTCAAACTTGTGACTGCAGGTAACAGGTGTTGAAGAAAAACAAATGATTCATGGTATTTAGACAGTGGATGTTCAAAACACATGACTGGAAATGCTAAACTGTTGTCTGAACTGACCAAATGCAATGGACCAATGATGTAGTAACCCGTATCCGAAATTAACGATTAATGAGTAATTAATCATGTAATCATGTTAGATTAAATAAAACATGATTAAAGAAATTTCAAATGGGTTAACAGAGTCCAAAAATGGATCCAGGACACTCAAAAATGGCCGGGAAGGTTCCGAGGGTTCGGATGGTTAGGAGGCTCCGAACTGGATCGAAGGATCCGAACCTAAGATCGGAGGATACGAATTGGTTCGGAGGATCCGAACTCGGATCGGAGGCTCCGAAGATATTACGTCATTGGTGACATCACTAATAGGACTTCGGGGGATCCGAAGTCAGGATCAGAGGCTCCGAACAGGAACGGAGGCTTCGAAGTCAGGAACGGAGGATTCGAACCAGTTCGGAGGATTTGAAGTTGAGTTCGAAGGCTCCGAACTTTTCCTATAAATAGGGGTCCGGAATTTCATTTTCAACTCGCACCTTTCCTTTTTCTCTCTCAATTCCTTAGCCTTCTAACTCAGATCTAGGGAGATCTAGGCGTCCTATGGAGAATCCGGAAGTGGCATAGCGATCCTGTGGCCTAGTTTTGAGGCAAGCGACAGCAAAGGGCTAACGACGGACGCAAGTATAACTTTGGCTTCCTAAAAATATTTAGGAGTATGCAATAGCTTATTTAAGGCTTTTAGAGCTTAATTAATGATGCATGAGTAATTGCATTGTTGAGTTGATGATAGGCTTTGGAACCTAGAGTGGGACTGCTAGGAGTCTGCGTTAGAAAGGTACGTAAGTACTGACTGAGATAGCCAGCAGGTTTTGCATGCTTATATGTTGCATTTGTGTGCCATATTATTATGCAGCATGTGCATATCATATTGTTCCTGTCCATCTTTTGAGATGAGCCATGTAGGGACGCTCAGCCCTGTTCGGACATTTGATGTCGAGCTCCCCGCGACCGACGGGTTAGCCGGCACTGGCATCTGGAAGACATGGTCTACGTCCATTAGGAATGAGCAGTGTACGGAGGGTTTGCTCTACGGGTTGTACCACTCATGTCCTAGGCGCCATTACTGAGCAGTTGTATACAGTTATCCCAGATATGGATACCCTGTCGTTTGCATGCATCATATTTGTATGTTTTACCCGTGCTTTCGTATTGAGCTTAGAGCTCACGTCCAGTTTTTTCTGTGTATCTGGACACCTCATTCGACGGGGCAGGTGTAGGTGCATGATTGAGTACCAGGAGCTTGGAGTGGCCAGTGACCTTGGAGGCAACAGGATTATTGTAGGTTTTTGCCTTTAGACTTATTTATTCTATTGAGTTGTATAATCGAATTTGATTAACCGGTTGTATTCTGCCGATCTTCTTTTTTTTAAGTTTTCCGCAGCGATTTATTTAATGCATACTTAATTATGCTTTTAACTCTGATTAGGTAGTGGATCCGGGTTGAGTCGCCACATTTATTGGTATCAGAGCATGCATGCAAGAGACTTGGGATATAGTATTAAAAATTTGGGTTATCCTTATAGGATTGATGAGACCTTGGAAGAGGTGATGGTGCGGCGATTAGGTTGCCCGAAGACTATCATCATCTGCAGGATTTCTAAAGATTTGGCTTATGGGAATCCATCAGGTGCGGACAGGAGAAATTGATCGTATCCAGAGATTTCTACTCATGTGGATCCTAGCTTTGGATCGAGTACCGGATGAGAGGCAGTGGCAAAGGATTGGTGGGGACTTACATGATGTTTGCATCTGTACGGTCATTACCATGATGACACTACTCTGAAGATTCTCCAGTCTTAGTTGGAGAGATTGTCAGATAGACCTTCACCAGGGAATGCCTTGAGTGCCTAAGGCATGACAGGTTTCAAACGTAAGGTCTTTAAACTCATGAAAAACATGGTTTTGCCGGTATGCTTGTATCGATGCGTTCGGTAGGCAAATGGGAGACTTCATGTTCAAAAGCATGATTTGGTTACAAGAAGAAAGCTGATGGTAGATCGTGAGCAGGAGAGGTCGACTGAGAGGCACTGATGCAGAGCATAGCTGGTTAGCGAGCTCGAGTTAATTTCTTCGGAAGTCTTGGAAGGACGAGATACCGAGGGAGTCAAGCAGGAGTACGCTTGCATTGATGCGTGTGTCAATTAGAAGCTTCATGCTCAAAAAATGAAGACTAGTACGATGATTTAAATACTGTATTGTTGTAATTGTAAACAATATTTCAATTGTAATAAATCATCATACTTTGGTTGTATCATTTCAAGTTCGTTTGTACATTTTATTGTATTTTGAATACTGTGTGTATTACATGGGATTGTAATCAAGAAATTGTACATAACTTGAAACAATGATATGTGTATTATTAATTCAGGAATTCGTGAGTGATTTCAAGTGATTTTGCAAAGTTTTGACATGACGTGAGTTGATTAGTGTTCAACTATTGTAGCTCATGGGATTTGAGTGGACCGACTGTGACTGTTTGACTTGCGGTTAGTCTAGGAGTTTTCCTAGGATTGACCTAGTTAGTCAGAAGGCTAAGATAGTGCCAGCGATGAGTGGACTCATCTAGAGGCATTAAGGGTATTGTTCGGTTTAGAACATCTGGGCTTTGTTCTAGGTTGTTTCCTTAGAAAAATAGGCTGTCTGACCTTCGTTACGTTGAGACTTGTGATGATGGATTTTCATCGGGATACCAGGTCCAGTATATGTCGAGAGTTGTGGACTATGACCATGACTAGACGTGATGGGGCGCGACCCTATGTCAGCATTACTCTGGGAGTCTTTGTACTTCAGAGGTTTCCTGGGAGCCTTCGTGC
Organism: Henckelia pumila; assembly: GCF_033568475.1. NCBI lineage: Eukaryota > Viridiplantae > Streptophyta > Magnoliopsida > Lamiales > Gesneriaceae > Henckelia > Henckelia pumila. The sequence continues at coordinate 167,354,143 of NC_133121.1, read as the reverse complement.
TTCAGGATTGGCGGTGGGAAGACTACTCAGTCTAGGAATTTGGTAGCAGTCACAACAGGGTATGACCTTGGATTGGATATCAGGTTTGATATCATTGGTTAGATATCGTCTAATTTTGTCTAAAATATGGTTTGAGTGTTCTGATATGAGAACCAGTCTTGGAGGGTTTCCTTGACAAGTGTGTACTATGAGCAGGTAGGTTTTAACCTTTGGGTTACTGCTAGACGTGTGGATCTATTAGGAAGATGGATTTCTACCAGCAATGACTAGGGGTTGTCATCATAGTTGTGGTTAGGGTTTCCCTAGGATAGGAGTCATCCAAGATACTGGATGGGATGCTGTTTTGAGACTTTGACTCGAATAGGAGAATTTCTTCATGATGATTAATCTCATCAGTAATAGGATTATGTCAGACGCTAAGGATTGTACAGAGCTATTTGAGATATGAGGGAAGTGTGGCCTATACCCATGAAGCCTTGGTGGTTGTCCAGGTGGGTTATCGTGGTAAGCTACCTTAGTCTTGAATTGTTGCACAATCTTAGCGAGGGATATAATCAGAAGCGTGTCCGGAGATTTTGAGAATCTTTGGGATTCGTTAGTTATGCTTCTTGGACTTGACAAATCGTGATGTTCATCCTGAATGAACGAGGCAAGGATAGTGAGTCCATTGTTTGCGCTAAGTAATGCCTGATATTTTCAGAGGTTGAGCGTAGGATTTTCCATGGGATGGAAATGGTGTAGGTTGATAGATCGCGAGCAAATCTTGGGCTTAGTTCGTCTTGATGTTTGCCTTGGGTGAACAAGACAACGGTTGGTAATGCTAAAGTGGCACGGGATCTGTACTAATGACTACTAGTGGCTATTGGCTAGCTCTGTCAGAGTTAGGTTGATTAAGTTCAGTGTACGAGACAGCTATCAGTAGTAAGTCACGAGATTGTGTCGATAGGCTACTAATAGCTATTGTCTGGTTATCAATTATGGGTGTGTTGAAACCAGAGCAATTTGGGTATTCCAAGTGTTGGGAATAGTTCGTTGTGGCAACAGAACCAAGTTGATCTAGCCATGTGGGATGGATGATCAGTGGTGGTCTGATCTGATGAGTGCGATTCTAAGTAGATCGACGAGTTCGATTTGTTGAGCTAATCAGTGCTGATCGAGGTGTAACAATTAAGAAATACTTGGGGTAGTATTTTTCCATTAGTGCTTAGGAGATGAGTACTTGGTACAGTCTCAGAGCATTCGGAAATCTGGATGATTTAGAGTCTCTAGGATTGCCAGAGACGAATAATTTGGGATGGCTGTAATCGGGGACGATTGAAATTGGACTTGTATGGTCAAGTTAGGCGATAACTTGACAGTGGAGACAAGTAAGGGAGTTGGTGGTTTCCTAGGATTCTGCATTCTTGTTAAGAAGGAAACTAATAATGATTCCAAAAATTGCTTAGTGATAGCAATTGCGTACTTGGGTTGAGTAATGAAGGAGATCAGGATTTCTACTTCATGTGAGAGTTGTCCACTGACAAGATATTGAGGATGTCAACAGAACATTTTGACAAAGTGTTCTTGCGTTGAACCGTGGTGTTGAATCCGACGAGTGTTGAAAAAGCTAATGGACATTAGCAAGGGGACATCAGTTGTTTGATCGTGAGATGTGACATTAGCTAGGATCTAGTTTTTGAGGTCTAGTAGGTTGTGTCACTAATATTTCAGCGAGTGATGTGCGATATCTCTGAGGTCACATAAATAGTCAAGGATCGAATTCGTTCTTTCCAATCTGTGAGTCACATCCGTGCAGACTGTTTGTCAAGGATATTGCGTTTTAGCAATGGACAATGGTCGGATGCGTGATAGGTAGTTAGTGATGATGGTGTCATCAAAAACTCTGAGGTGAGTTATACCAGGCGCATGTAACTGCCGAGTTTCGAGACAGAGTAGAAAGCATTTCCATATGTCCGTGCACTGTGGAATGTCCCAATTGAGCATATTGGTGGAAGCTTGCCTTAGTCTTGATGAGCGTACAGTGATGCGAGTATGTATAACCATTAGGAGGATGTCCATCGATTGGAAATTCATGAGGTGAATAACCTATGGTTGAGATGATGTAGATCATCAGAGGAGTGATGATTTCCATTGGAGTACGCGTTGCTTCGCAGGCCAATGGCTAGGAGATGACTTAGCGTCATTATTGGCGAGCGATGATAGTTTTCATCAGGGCACAGTGCAGAGTTATACTAAGAAACGTGAACTGTGATTCATACTAGACATGGTGGGCAGAATTCCCAGTGTTGCTTGGGAAGCTCATTTGCTTTGATGGCGCATGGGAAGGATGACCAGTCTAGGGAATCGTGTTAAGCAGTTACGATCGTGTATAGCTTTGTGTCAACTAGATTCTCTCGGGGAGAAATTCAGAATTCTCTATGACAGCACATTGTTGGGAATGGTGTTTCCTGGCTAGAAGTGTTAAGCACAGAGAACTTTTGGAACCATTAGATGGTTAGATTCAATTAGTGATTTGACGGATGCAGTAAACTGAAAGAGTGGGTGCCCGGTGAGCCAACTTGTGGCTAAGGGCTTTGATGACTCTTTGTATAAACAATCTTTTGTTTAATATTATTTACACTTTTATTAATGGCAATGACTTTATCTTTCTTCATATTGTTATATTGTGATATACTATTGTTGTTTTGATAAAGACCTTGAATATACTATAGTGTATGTAAGATGTGGTAGAACATGGAGATGTCTATCATGAAACACATCTTATAGTCACTGTATATTCCAAACTGTTCCTAGTCGATTGAGCCGTCCGATAATAAGGATAAGGATTGCTCGAGTTTGAGACTAGCATTTGCGATGCGGAGTACCACGTTTCATTGGTAAGGAACATAGAGATGTTCGAAGCATGCAAATGGATATTCATATGATGAATGATCGAACTACCCTATCCGGACTTTCCAAGTGGTTATCACTTATCGAGTGGATATAGTCCGCGGTTTTGGTTGTACACCATTAGTCCTTACTACTTGAAACATCATTGAGACTCTATATGCTAGTACTGTGCTTTGACTCGTTTACCGACTCTATTGGGGTCATCAGGTGTCGGGATTGGGTACAGTTACAACACATATAGGAGTCGATGCTTTGTTGTCAAGGATTCACCACATACTTGCGAGTGTGGATATCCTATGCGATCTGAGGAGATATTAGTGTGACGAATCTCTGGCCAGAGTACATGATGTGATTTAAGAAATGATTTCTTAGTAGCACATGCGATGTCACTATTTGATCTTCAAGATGTATTGCATAATTATCGAATCTCGAGCGACACTCGATATACCAATGGTTGTTGATTCGATCGGGATATATGGATGAAGGGACCATACTGTACGCTAACCAAAATCTATTGGTTCTTGTAGGCACTATCACTGATACCTAGGGAATCATGGGGCGATGTTGCTAGACGCTCTTACCATGATTCGATGGGCAAGTCGGAAATTGTTGTTCCGAGTCACAAGGAGTTGTGAGCCCACGGCTAGCTGTATCCCTGAACCATTGAGGGTCACACAGTGTAATGGATTTTTAATCCCCGTTGAGATAGTTAAATTTAAAGAGTTAAATTTAATGAACAAAGAAGTTGGACTTCTTAAATATGAGTAGAGGAGTAAGATTTCCTAAAATGACATAGGGATGGGCATTTTTGGAAATCACTGAATTCGGATTCAGAAAAATTTATCTTGACTTTAAAAGGTGCAGAAATGGTTTCTGTGCACATTGGTGAAATCAGTTTATCAATCGGAGTCACGATGAATTTTATATTAATTTCTGAACAAGCAGGCTTTGCTTATCGGGCTTGAACTTATGACTAATGGGCCCTAAGCTGTTAGTGGCCTACATTATAAATAAGTTATTGCAGTACAGAAATTATACACAACAGGTCACAATTTTCGAAAACCTAAGTATTTTCTATCAATAGTGGCCGCCCCCCCTCCCTCTCTACTCGGTAAAATCCAGCCTGTGATTTTGAATTACAGTCTGGTTTAACGGATCAAATTCGTTAATCTCTTCGTAGAAACTTCTGATAGATTTTCTAGTGCAATCTATCAGAGGGATTAAATATCCGTTCGTGGACCTGATTGAAGAACAGTTCGTCCATCAGTTCCAGGGATATACAACAAGAGCAGAGAAATCTGTTGGTGTCCAAAATCTCGATTCGAGATTAAAGGTAAAAATTTTATAATCGTTATTTAATTTTTACACACACAATTTAATCGTAAGGTTGGTACCCATTATGGAATCGTTCCATATAAAAAAAATTTTTAAACTTCCGCTGCACCGGGTATCAATCCTAATTGATCTGATCGCCGCGTTCTCCAACAGTGGTATCAAAGCCAGGTTGCTCAGATCAAGCGATTAAATTAATCGATTGTACAAAAATTTTTTAAGGCTCGGTTTTTGAAACAATATAAATATTTAAAAATAAAATATTTTTTTTCGGGCAAAAACCCGGGCAGCGATTGGATCGCTGCCCGGGGCAGGGGCAGCGATCGTCGCTGCCCTAGGGGCAGCCGGGCTGCCCGGCCCGACCCCATTAGGGCGCGGGCAGCCCGGGAATGTCCTGGGCGGCCCGCGGGAAAAATTATTTTTAATTTTAATTTTTAAATTAAATTTTAATATGTTAAAATTCTATTTTTGGTCCGATCGAAAATTGTTTTGATTGGTCCACGAGGCATCGGATCGAATTGTTCGAGTCCGAAAATTTTAAAATTTATTTTTGGATAAATTTGAATTTTTGGAAAATTTTAATATTTTATCCTTAAATTGAATTTTGAAATTAATTATTTTTGGTACAATTGATGATAAGATATGATCTTATGGGTATATTGAGTAAAATATGATTTTATGTATAAAATTGGATTTTATAGATAAAATATGATTTTATTTGATAAAAAGATAAAATATGATTTTGTATGTAAAATATGATTTTATGTATGAAATATGATTTTATCCTTTTAAATTTAAATTGTCATTGCATGTTATCCAATAAATTAATTTTGAATTAAATGTTATTGGATAAGGATGATCGATTGCCATGACCAATTTTGTAGGTGTATGTTAGGAATTTACATTTGTTTTATTGTTGTTGGTTTTATTAATGGGCCTGGTTTATGGCCCAATATGAATGTCATATGTAATAAAAGTGGGCTTGGTTTATGGCCCGTTTCCACCCCTTTAAAAATGTATCCCCTACTTGTCATTGTTATTTATTGTAAATACATTAGATTTAGTGGGAGATCAAGATTTGAAGATGGAGGTGGGCCCAGCAGACAATAAAGACAGAAGAAATGTAAATTGGAAGCAAATGTAATAGGATTGCATTGCATACTGCATATCACCTAGGATTGGACTAAGACTCGTGATTGGCAACCACGGGTCGATTAGAAATGGAATCGATCATCCTATATATAATATGTGATATTATAGTTGTATGCATGTTTTAGACAAAATTGTGTGAATCCGACAAGCATACAAAACTTTAAAAATGATGAGACAAATTTTTATAATTAAAAATCCCTCATTTTAAATATGATTTAAAATTGATATCAAGATAAATAAAGGAAATTTAAATTTGTTTAAATGTTCCTACCTTCCATCAACGATCAATGTATGAGATGCTACCCGCGGATACGGTCCGGCTCATATTATTGGGGGGGGGCCGTTCGTCGGAAAGCTGTACATTGGATCGACACATGTTGTAAGTTGGGTGGAACTCCCATGGGATCGGCTCATATTATTGGGGGATCCACATGGCGACAGTCCATCACAACTTAATATTGATGGGTCATCTTGACATGTCACAATAAACGGCGTCATATTATTGGGCCCTTATTGGACATGAGGTAAAAACATGGAGGTTGCTTTGGAAGCAATTGGGCTCTACCTTTTGAAATTATTGTTGGCTGATATTATTCGGGACCATAGATTGTCAATTGGACTCCATGTTCTCACTAAGGAAAACAGTTTCCCGTTTTCACTAGAGGGTAGTGAAATCGTTAAAATAGTGGGAGTGAGATTCATAAAATAAATTTCGCCTATTTTATGTCTTAGTAAATTGCTTAAACAATCACTGATATTTGTCTGTTTCTTTTTAGTATTTCATAAGATGAATTCGCGTAATCCACTTTTCTCGATCCTCGAACAAAATAAGTTGACTGGCGCAAACTATACGGAATGGTTCCGTAAGTTGAAGATTGTCTTGACTTCGGAGAAGATGCTCTACGTGTTAGAAAAATCTCCTCCGAAGGAAGCACCAGCTGACGTAAGTCCGGAAGAGTTAGCCAAACTTGATACATGGTGGGACCATGATATCAAGACCAAATGCTATATGCAAGCCTCGATGTCTGATGAACTCCAGAGGCGATTTGAGGACACCGTGAATGCTGCTGACATTCACGTTCAACTCAAGGAACTTTTTGGGGCTCAATCGAGGGCTGAAAGGTTCTCTACTGTAAAGGAGCTAATGACGTGTCGCATGCGTGAAGGGACTTCGGTCCGTGATAATGGGGTACGAGTGATTTGGCTCATACAGAAGTTGGTAACCCTTGATTTGGTGTTGGAGCATGAACTCAACGTGGACTTACTACTTCTGTCTCTTTCTTCTTCGTTTGACGGATTTGTGGTGAATTTCAATATGAATAAGATAGAGGCCTCCCTTGAAGAGATGGTCAATATGCTTGTGACATATGAATCCACATTAAAGAAGGATAAACCGGCTTTCTTGGTGGGCTCCTCTTCTGCTAAGAAGGGGCCAAGTACAAAGGGCAAGAAACGTTCTGCCCCACCCAAGAAAATCGAACCCGAGAAGAAGTACAAGACAAAGGCTTCAAACATGGAGAAATCCAAGGATGTTTGCCATTACTGCAAGAAGCCCGGTCATTGGAAGCGTAACTGCAAGGAATATCTAGAGCAGTTGCGAACTGCGAAGGGTATGTTCTATATTGAAATAAATGTTTCACTTAATACTACTTCTTGGGTATTGGATACCGGATGTGGATCCCATATTTGCAATGATTTGCAGGTGATGACAAGAAGTCGCAGGCTTAGAATGGGTGAGACCTAGCTGAGGCTCGGAAATGGTTCCAGAGTTGAAGCTAAAGCCGTGGGAGATGTTTATTTAATTTTGCAGAACGGTTTTAAGTTACTTTTAAGAGATGTTTTATTTGTTCTGGATTTGATTAAAAACATTATTTCTGTTTCTATGCTTGATAGAGATGGTTATTCTTGCAATTTTGTGAATGGGGTTTGCAATATTTACAAGAATGAATGTTTAATTGGAAATGGACAACTTGAAAACGATCTATACAACTTAAAACTAAAAGACGTTCCAATAAATTATGTTGATAAACCGGCAACAACAAACAAAGGAAAAATGACTAAATCTCCTTTTAAGGGGAAACCTGAGCGTAGTCAAAATCTGTTGGATTTGATCCATACAGATGTTTGTGGTCCATTTAGAGTTGGTACTCAATATGGCCACACCTACTTCATTACCTTTACTGATGATTATTCGAGGTATGTGTATTTATATTTAATGAAATATAAGTCTGAAGCATTTGAAAAGTTCAAAGAATTCAAGGCTGAAGTAGAAAACAAGCTAGGTAAAAGTATTAAAGCACTTCGATCGGATCGAGGTGGAGAATACTTAAGTACCGAGTTTTTGGACTATCTAAAAGAGAATGGGATTCTCTCTCAGTGGACTCCTCATATGACACCACAGCTTAATGGTGTATCGGAGTGTCGTAATCGAACTTTGTTGGACATGGTTCGGTCCATGATGAGCTTCACTGAGCTTCCACCTTCGTTTTGGGGCTATGCGCTTGAAACGGCGGTATTGTTGTTGAACAACGTCCACACTAAAGCAGTGGACAAAACACCATACGAGTTATGGAATGACAAAGCTCCTAAGTACTCGTACTTGAGGATTTGGGGATGTCCTGCTTACGTGAAGCGGACAGTGGGAGATAAGTTGGATAGTCGATCCAGCTTATGTTATTTGGTAGGGTATCCGAAGAATTCAATCGGATATTATTTCTATTATCCTGCTGAAACAAAGGTGTTTGTTTCAAGGAATGCCACCTTCTTGGAGAAGGAGTTCTTATTGGATAAGAAATGCGAGATGATGGAACTCAAAGAAATTCGAGAAGAACCCGAAATACAAAATAACGATCCTACACCTCAGGAACCATTGATAGACACGCCTGTACCTAGAAGATCCGAGAGGACTTCTAGACCTCCTATTCGATATGGTCTTCTTCTTGAAGGGGATCAAGATGAACCCGATGTTGGATGTGATCCAAGAAACTTCAAAGAAGCAATTTCTGATGCGGATTCAAATTTATGGCTTGAAGCTATGCAATCGGAAATAGATTCGATGCATACAAACCAAGTTTGGTATTTAGTAGATCCTCCCGATGGAATTGTTCCAATAGGGTGTAAATGGATCTACAAGAGGAAACTTGGGCCTGATGGTAAGGTATTGACCTACAAGGCGCGATTGGTGGCAAAAGGTTATACTCAAAGACAAGGAGTTGACTATGATGAAACCTTTTCACCAGTTGCAATGTTCAAGTCCATAAGAATCCTTATTGCCATAGCTGCATGGTATGACTATGAGATATGGCAAATGGATGTGAAGACTGCTTTTCTTAATGGAGACATTAAGGAAGAAATCTATATGAAGCAGCCTGAGGGGTTCACATCCATGGGAAGCGAGCATAAGGTATGCAAGCTTCAGAGATCAATTTATGGTCTAAAACAAGCATCAAGAAGTTGGAACCAGAAATTTGATGAAACAATAAAAGATTTTGGTTTCATCAAGAACCCGGAGGAACCATGCGTGTACAAGAAAGTAGTTAAGGATGCTGTGACATTCTTAGTACTTTATGTTGATGACATCCTACTCATTGGGAATGATGTAGGGATGTTGCAGTCAACAAAGATATGGTTATCAGGTAGATTCTCGATGAAGGATTTGGGTGAGGCATCCTATATTCTTGGGATACAGATCTATAGAGATAGATCTAAGAGAATGATAGGACTCACTCAATCAACCTACATCGACACCATATTGAAACGGTTTTTAATGGATGGGTCCAAGAGAGGACATCTACCCATGTGTCATGGAGTTTCTCTATCCAAGTCTATGTGTCCCAAGACTGATGAAGAGATAGAGAAAATGACACATGTACCATATGCGTCAGCCATAGGTAGTATCATGTATGGGATGATATCTACCAGACCGGATGTAGCATTTGCTCTGAGTGTCACGAGCAGATATCAAGCTAATCCGGTCAAATGCATTGGAAAGCCATGAAGGACATTCTTAAGTACTTACGAAGGACTAAGAATATGTTCATGGTATATGGAGGAAGAGAACTAAAATTGGAAGGCTATACCGACTCTAGCTTCCAAAGTGACGTGGATGACTCGAAGTCAACCTCTGGATTTGTGTTCATGCTCAATGGCGGTGCTGTCTCTTGGAAAAGTTCCAAGCAGGACACCACAGCGGATTCCACCACTGAAGCAGAATACATTGCAGCATCAGCTGCTGCTAAAGAGGCCGTTTGGATGAGGAATTTCGTCCAAGAGTTGGGCGTCATTCCTGAAGTTGTTGGTCCAGTCCCGGTGTACTGTGACAACACGGGTGCCGTTGCTCAGGCAAAGGAACCAAGGTCTCATCAAAGATCCAAACACGTACTGAGGAAATACCACATCATCCGGGAGATTGTGGAAAGAGGAGACATCACTGTCGAAAGAGTGGCCTCTGCAGACAATATCGCTGATCCACTTACTAAGCCCTTGCCAGGACCATTATTTGACAAACATCGCGAAGCAATGGGTCTACGTAGTATGACTAGTTGGCTTTAGGGCAAGTGGGAGATTGAAAGAGTGGGTGCCCGGTGAGCCAACTTGTGGCTAAGGGCTTTGATGACTCTTTGTATAAACAATCTTTTGTTTAATATTATTTACACTTTTATTAATGGCAATGACTTTATCTTTCTTCATATTGTTATATTGTGATATACTATTGTTTTTTTGATAAAGACCTTGAATATACTATAGTGTATGTAAGATGTGGTAGAACATGGAGATGTCTATCATGAAACACATCTTATAGTCACTGTATATTTTAAACTGTTCCTAGTCGATTGAGCCGTCCGATAATAAGGATAAGGATCGCTCGAGTTTGAGACTAGCATTTGCGATGCGGAGTACCACGTTTCATTGGTAAGGAACATAAAGATGTTCGAAGCATGCAAATGGATATTCATATGATGAATGATCGAACTACCCTATCCGGACTTTCCAAGTGGTTATCACTTATCGAGTGGATATAGTCCGCGGTTTTGGTTGTACACCATTAGTCCTTACTACTTGAAACATCATTGAGACTCTATATGCTAGTACTGTGCTTTGACTCGTTTACCGACTCTATTGGGGTCATCAGGTGTCGGGATTGGGTACAGTTACAACACATATAGGAGTCGATGCTTTGTTGTCAAGGATTCACCACATACTTGCGAGTGTGGATATCCTATGCGATCTGAGGAGATATTAGTGTGACGAATCTCTGGCCAGAGTACATGATGTGATTTAAGAAATGGTTTCTTCGTAGCACATGCGATGTCACTATTTGATCTTCAAGATGTATTGCATAGTTATCGAATCTCGAGCGACTCTCGATATACCAATGGCTGTTGATTCGATCGGGATATATGGATGAAGGGACCGTACTGTACGCTAACCAAAATCTATTGGTTCTTGTAGGCACTATCAGTGATACCTAGAGTTTGAGACTAGCATTTGCGATGCGGAGTACCACGTTTCATTGGTAAGGAACATAAAGATGTTCGAAGCATGCAAATGGATATTCATATGATGAATGATCGAACTACCCTATCCGGACTTTCCAAGTGGTTATCACTTATCGAGTGGATATAGTCCGCGGTTTTGGTTGTACACCATTAGTCCTTACTACTTGAAACATCATTGAGACTCTATATGCTAGTACTGTGCTTTGACTCGTTTACCGACTCTATTGGGGTCATCAGGTGTCGGGATTGGGTACAGTTACAACACATATAGGAGTCGATGCTTTGTTGTCAAGGATTCACCACATACTTGCGAGTGTGGATATCCTATGCGATCTGAGGAGATATTAGTGTGACGAATCTCTGGCCAGAGTACATGATGTGATTTAAGAAATGGTTTCTTCGTAGCACATGCGATGTCACTATTTGATCTTCAAGATGTATTGCATAGTTATCGAATCTCGAGCGACTCTCGATATACCAATGGCTGTTGATTCGATCGGGATATATGGATGAAGGGACCGTACTGTACGCTAACCAAAATCTATTGGTTCTTGTAGGCACTATCAGTGATACCTAGAGTTTGAGACTAGCATTTGCGATGCGGAGTACCACGTTTCATTGGTAAGGAACATAAAGATGTTCGAAGCATGCAAATGGATATTCATATGATGAATGATCGAACTACCCTATCCGGACTTTCCAAGTGGTTATCACTTATCGAGTGGATATAGTCCGCGGTTTTGGTTGTACACCATTAGTCCTTACTACTTGAAACATCATTGAGACTCTATATGCTAGTACTGTGCTTTGACTCGTTTACCGACTCTATTGGGGTCATCAGGTGTCGGGATTGGGTACAGTTACAACACATATAGGAGTCGATGCTTTGTTGTCAAGGATTCACCACATACTTGCGAGTGTGGATATCCTATGCGATCTGAGGAGATATTAGTGTGACGAATCTCTGGCCAGAGTACATGATGTGATTTAAGAAATGGTTTCTTAGTAGCACATGCGATGTCACTATTTGATCTTCAAGATGTATTGCATAGTTATCGAATCTCGAGCGACTCTCGATATACCAATGGCTGTTGATTCGATCGGGATATATGGATGAAGGGACCGTACTGTACGCTAACCAAAATCTATTGGTTCTTGTAGGCACTATCAGTGATACCTAGGGAATCATGGGGCGATGTTGCTAGACGCTCTTACCATGATTCGATGGGCAAGTCGGAAATTGTTGTTCCGAGTCACAAGGAGTTGTGAGCCCACGGCTAGCTGTATCCCTAAACCATTGAGGGTCACACAGTGTAATGGATTTTTAATCCCCGTTGAGATAGTTAAATTTAAAGAGTTAAATTTAATGAACAAAGAAGTTGGACTTCTTAAATATGAGTAGAGGAGTAAGATTTCCTAAAATGACATAGGGATGGGCATTTTTGGAAATCACTGAATTCGGATTCAGAAAAATTTATCTTGACTTTAAAAGGTGCAGAAATGGTTTCTGTGCACATTGGTGAAATCAGTTTATCAATCGGAGTCACGATGAATTTTATATTAATTTCTGAACATGCGGGCTTTGCTTGTCGGGCTTGAACTTATGACTAATGGGCCCTAAGCTGTTAGTGGCCTACATTATAAATAAGTTATTGCAGTACAGAAATTATACACAACAGGTCACAATTTTTGAAAACCTAAGTATTTTCTATCAATAGTGGCCGCCCCCCTCCCTCTCTACTCGGTAAAATCCAGCCTGTGATTTTGAATTACAGTCTGGTTTAACGGATCAAATTCGTTAATCTCTTCGTAGAAACTTCTGATAGATTTTCTAGTGCAATCTATCAGAGGGATTAAATATCCGTTCGTGGACCTGATTGAAGAACAGTTCGTCCATCAGTTCCAGGGATATACAACAAGAGCAGAGAAATCTGTTGGTGTCCAAAATCTCGATTCGAGATTAAAGGTAAAAATTTTATAATCGTTATTTAATTTTTACACACACAATTTAATCGTAAGGTTGGTACCCATTATGGAATCGTTCCATATAAAAAAAAATTTTAAACTTCCGCTGCACCGGGTATCTGTAGTAGCCCGTGCCCTAATTGAGTAATTAAAGGATTAATGCTAATTAATTGAATTGGGTATTGGACGGATCGGAAGCTCCGAAGGCACGATCGGAAGCTCCGAACAGGATCGGAAGCTCCGATGAGCGATCGGAGGCACCGATCGATATTACGTCAGGCATGACGTGTGGTTGGATCGGAAGCTCCGATCAGGACCGAAGGCTCCGATCACCCCTATCCGGAGTCAACAAGTGATATTTTGACACATGGCGGATCAGGATCTTCGGAAGCTCCGATGGCAGGATCGGACGTTCCGATCGAGGTTCGGACGTTCCGATCAAGGATCGGAAGTTCCGATCGTTGTCTATAAATAGAAGGCCGAGGCTTCACTTTCATTGCCAATTCCGAGTTCTCCTTTCCTTTCTAGTCCTTTTGGAGCTGTTTTAGTCTTCTTAGGCTTGGTCCGGAGGTCGGAGAGGCGTTCGGTAGTCGTAGCGGAGTCGTGCCCAAGTTCTGGAGGCATCGACATCAAAGGGCTAACGACGGACGAAGGTATAGCTTTTGCTCCCTATAAATATTTAGGAGTATGCAATAGCTTAGTTAAGGCTTTTAGAGCACTTTAATGATAGTAGTATCATTTGGCAGTGTAGAGCAGACTATAGGCGTGGACCTAGAGTTGGTAGAGCTTGCACTGTATTGAGGTACGAAAGTACTGTTCGAGATATCCTGACTGAGTATGCATGTATTATGTGACCGCATGATTTATATGCCATGATATTATGCTGCATTCATTTGCATCTTGCTGTATCTCCTTCGAGATGTCTGTAGTAGGGTTGTACCCTATCCTGTTAGTGGATGGACTTCCATCGATTTGGGTCCGGCGTATCCACGATTATCTCGGTATGGGAGCCACCTCCTGAAGCGACGGCACAGCGTGCTACATACCAGGGCCCGGTCTGTCTCTGTTATCTGATCCTTGACCTCGAGTCTATAGGGAGTTCACTTTGCATGCATGTATACTCATACTCTCGCACTGAGCGTTTTATGCTCACGTCTCGTACTCTGTATTTTCTGGACACCCTATTCCATGGGGCAGGTTTGCGATTGGACGAGGAGGGTGGATCCAGGAGGGGCTAGTCAGTGGTTGGCCAGCTGGAGCTTCGTCTAGGTTTTATTACTGTTGTTGGGTTTTATACAGCTATTCGATTTGGTTGTATATTATTGGATAATTACAGATTCCTTTACTTGGGATTGTATCATGTTTATGGTTTCCGCAGTTTTATTCTGATATCTGTTTTATTAAGTTAATTGCATGCATAAGTTCTGTTTAGTAGGTGATCCGGGTAAGGGTCACTACATTTATGGTATCAGAGCATGCAAAAGATTTCTTGGGATTTAGTCTCATCTTGAGGTATTTTTGTAGATGTCAAATCGTGACGACCAGAGTTCTCATGGCAGTGTTGGTGGGCGTTGGGGTGATGCCGACCGGGAGCCTCGTCGAGAACGGCGTCATCGTCACCATGACGACGAGCGTTTCACTGTGCGTCGATTCTTAGCTATGGGTCCTAAGCCCTTAGTTGGAGGTGAGTCTCCGGAGGATGCGGAGAATTGGTTAGACCGCATGGAGACGACTTTTCAGACTTTCCAATGCATCGATGAGCAGAAGGTGGAGACCCTTGGCTATCTTCTGGATGGGCGTGCGCGTAGGTGGTGGAGGTTTACTTCTGCACCTTTTGTTATGGCGAGAGGAGTGGCCACCTGGACCGAGTTCCGCACAGCTTTCCAAAAGCGGTATTTTCCTCCTGCACTCCATCAGTCGAAGGCAGGCGAGCTACTGAGTCTGCGACAGGGAGCCATGTCTATCAATGAGTATCAGCAGAGGTTCTTTGATCTGTTATCCTATTGCCCCGAGATTGCTGATAGCTCAGAGATGAAGTATAATCTGTTTCTTCAGGGCCTTAACCCTGAGATCCATGACCGTGTGGCGGTTGGCGACGACATGTCCTACGAGGGTTTGGTGAGCCGTTGTCACCAGGCGGAGGACAGCATTCGGCGGAACAGGTCTTTCTCTCAGTCGAGGCCTGCTAGTTCTTTGGGTCCCCGTGCCCAAACTTTCAAGAAGTCTGGATCTTCTTCTTCCTCTGGTTCTGGAGGTATTGTCCGTTATGGTAAGAAGGACAAGTGTGATCACTGTGGGAAGAACCATCCATCCGACAAGTGCCGTAGAGCTTCTGGAGCTTGTTTCCGTTGTGGAGAAACGGGTCATATCCGGAGAGATTGTCCAATGTCTGGGGGAGGTGGTTCTGGTTCTGGTACAGGATCGGGTTCTCAGGCTACCGTACAGCAGAGGTCGCAGGGACAGTCTGCTGGGAGTTCTCATTTGAGGCCACGAGCTTCTGGCCAGGTGTTTGCCCTGAGACATGATCAGGCTGTGGAGGAGAATGAGAAAGTCATCGCAGGTACATTTCTGCTTTATGGTATACCTGCTCTTGTACTTATTGACACTGGTGCATCTCATTCCTTCATTTCTGCACGTTTTGTTAAGAGGCATAAGTTACCATGCATTGCACTAAACGTAGTGATGTCTGTTTCTACTCCGACGGGCCAATCTGCTTTGGCTAAGCGTCTAGTGATGGGTTGCCTTTTAGAGTTCGAAGGGAACGTTCTGTTGGCGAATCTCATGGTCCTGGCGATGGACGACTTTGATTGCATTCTGGGAATAGATGTGCTGACTACCTATCGAGCTTCAGTGGACTGCTATCAGAGATTAGTACGCTTTCATCCGGAAGGGAGTGAGAGTTGGTTTTTCTATGGTGAGGGAGCGCGACCCCCGATGCCTTTGGTATCAGCTTTGAGAGCCTGTCGAGTTCTAGAGTCTGGCAGGGAAGGCTACCTTATCTATGCAGTTGATTTGTCCGCTGAGAGTATTGGGATAGAGAGCATTCCTGTTGTGGATGAATTTTCAGATGTGTTTCCTGATGAGATTCCGGGTTTTCCTCCTGTTAGGAAAGTCGAGTTTGGCATAGAGTTGATGCCGGGTACTTCGCCTATTTCTAGAGCACCGTATCGTCTGGCTCCGTCAGAGATGCGTGAGTTGAAGAATCAGCTACAGGATCTTTTGGACAAGGGGTACATTCGTCCTAGTGTATCTCCTTGGGGAGCTCCTGTTCTCTTCGTGAAGAAGAAGGATGGGTCGATGCGGCTGTGCATTGACTATCGGCAGCTGAATCGAGTCACTGTGAAGAACAAGTATCCGTTGCCTCGTATTGATGACTTGTTTGATCAGCTGCAGGGCACGTCAGTTTAATCCAAGATTGACTTGAGATCTGGGTATCATCAGTTGAGAGTCCGTGATCAGGACGTAGCCAAGACTGCATTCCGTACTCGCTATGGGCATTACGAGTTCCTAGTGATGCCATTTGGTTTGACTAATGCGCCGGCTATATTCATGGATCTGATGAACCGTGTCTTCAGGGAGTATTTGGACAAGTTTGTCGTGGTCTTCATTGACGACATCCTGGTTTATTCGCGTAATACGGAAGAGCATGTTTCTCACTTGCGGTTGGTACTGCAGACTCTTCGAGATGAGCAATTGTACGCCAAGCTGAGCAAGTATGAGTTTTGGATGGATAGAGTGGTTTTTCTTGGCCATATCATATCCAGGGAGGGGATTTCTGTTGATCCAAGCAAGATTGAAGCGGTACTTAATTGGTCGCGTCCGACGACAGTTGCTGAGATCCGTAGTTTTCTGGGTCTAGCAGGGTATTATCGTCGCTTCATTCTGAACTTCTCTCAGTTGGCTCGACCGTTGACGCAGCTTACCCGCAAGGGTGTGGATTTCGAGTGGTCCTCCGAGTGTGAGGAGAATTTCCGTGAGCTTCGACGGCGGTTGACTTCTGCGCCGGTGTTAGCATTACCGTCAGGATCTGGAGGGTATGTAGTTTACACGGATGCTTCTCTTCAGGGGTTAGGTTGTGTCCTGACTCAGAGTGGGCATGTGATCGCATACGCTTCTAGACAGCTGAAGCTTCACGAGGACAACTACCCAGTCCATGATTTGGAATTGGCAGCCATTGTGTTCGCTTTGAAGATCTGGCGTCATTATCTTTATGGCGAGAAATTTGAGATCTTCACCGACCATAAGAGTCTCAAGTATTTGTTCACTCAGGCAGAATTGAACATGAGACAGAGACGTTGGATGGACTTGCTTAAGGACTATGATTGCGAGATTAAGTACCATCCGGGAGCTGCTAATCTCACCGCTGATGCTTTGAGTCGCAAGGTGCGACTATCCGCACTTCACACTTGTTCGATGTCTAGTGCGATCAGTGACTGTTGTACTTCAGGTTATACCTTCAAGCATAAGAAAGGTATGCAGAGTATCCAGATGTTTGCGATATTATCTGAGCCAGCTTTGTACTCGCGGATCCGAGATGCTCAGATGTCTGATTCGAAGACCCAGCGGTTAGCTCGTCTAGCTAACGAGGGTAGCTCGTCTGGATTTCATTATCAATCATATGGCTTTCTGTGTTTGTCTGGTAGGCTTGTGATTCCACAGGATGAAGAGTTGCGAGAGGAGATTTTGTCTCAGGCACATCGCACTAAGTTAAGTATTCATCCTGGGAGCAACAAGATGTACAAGGATCTACGTACTCGTTTCTGGTGGAAGGGAATGAAACGCAGTGTTTATCAGTTTGTTTTGAGATGTTTGGTGTGTCAACAGGTCAAGGCAGAGCACCGACGACCTGGAGGATTGCTTCACAGTCTGCCTATTCCTGAATGGAAATGGGAGTTTATCACTATGGACTTTGTGACCCATTTGCCGGTATCCCTGAGGAACTGTGATGCTATCTGGGTGGTGGTGGACCGACTCACCAAGTCAGCGCATTTCATTGCCTATAGCCGAGAGTACTCTGTGGATCGCATGGCACGGATGTACATTCAGGAGATCGTCCGACTTCATGGAGTGCCTGTGAGCATTGTCAGCGATCGGGACCCCAGGTTTACTTCTAGATTCTGGGGGAGTGTTCAGCGTGCGATGGGTACTACTCTCAGTTTGAGTACAGCCTATCATCCGGAGACTGATGGTCAGTCAGAGCGCACTATCCGTACGTTAGAAGATATGCTTAGAGCGTGCGTCATGGATTTTGGTTCAGCCAGGCAGGATCATTTGCCGTTGATCGAGTTCGCTTACAACAACAGCTATCATACTAGTATTGGGATGGCACCTTTTGAGGCGTTGTATGGGCGACGTTGTCGTACTCCACTCTTCTGAGAAGAAGTGGGGGAGAGACAGGCTGAAGGACCGGAGTTTATCCAGCAGGCGATAGACATTGTTGATCAGATCAAGAAACGGATTAAGACTGCATAGGATCGTCAGGCCAGTTATGCTAATATCAAGCGTAGGCCTTTGCAGTTCGAGGTCGGGGAGAAAGTGTTTTTGAGAGTGTCACCTTTCCGCAAGATTCTCAGATTTGGCCTTAAGGGCAAGTTGTCTCCCAGATTTATCGGTCCGTTTGAGATCTTAGAGAGCATTGGCGATTTGGCTTATCGACTAGCATTGCCACCGCATCTATCTAGTATTCACGATGTGTTCCATGTATCTCTGTTGCGACGATATGTGGCGGATGAATCTCATATTCTGCAGCGATCTGAGGTTCAGGTAGACAAGGATTTGACTTATGTTGAGAAACCTCTTCGCATCCTTGATTTTAAGGATAAGGTTTTACGGAACAAAGTCATTCCTTTGGTTTTAGTTCAGTGGCAGCGCCGAGGCACTGAGGAAGCTACTTGGGAGCTTGAGGACAGGATGCGTAAAGACCATCCTGAGTTGTTTTGATTTCATTCTTTAAGTTGTATTTCAGTTGCAAACTCTGTAAACGTTTGATTTGAATAAAGAATTTTTCTGATTTCTGTATTTGCATTCGGTACTTAAGATCTGATTTCGAGGACGAAATATCTTAAGTGGGGGAGAATGTAGTAGCCCGTGCCCTAATTGAGTAATTAAAGGATTAATGCTAATTAATTGAATTGGGTATTGGACGGATCGGAAGCTCCGAAGGCACGATCGGAAGCTTCGAACAGGATCGGAAGCTCCGATGAGCGATCGGAGGCACCGATCGATATTACGTCAGGCATGACGTGTGGTTGGATCGGAAGCTCCGATCAGGACCGGAGGCTCCGATCACCCCTATCCGGAGTCAACAAGTGATATTTTGACATGTGGCAGATCAGGATCTTCGGAAGCTCCGATGGCAGGATCGGACGTTCCGATCGAGGTTCGGACGTTCCGATCAAGGATCGGAAGTTCCGATCGTTGTCTATAAATAGAAGGCCGAGGCTTCACTTTCATTGCCAATTCCGAGTTCTCCTTTCCTTTCTAGTCCTTTTGGAGCTGTTTTAGTCTTCTTAGGCTTGGTTCGGAGGTCGGAGAGGCGTTCGGTAGTCGTAGCGGAGTCGTGCCCAAGTTCTGGAGGCATCGACATCAAAGGGCTAACGACGGACGAAGGTATAGCTTTTGCTCCCTATAAATATTTAGGAGTATGCAATAGCTTAGTTAAGGCTTTTAGAGCACTTTAATGATAGTAGTATCATTTGGCAGTGTAGAGCAGACTATAGGCGTGGACCTAGAGTTGGTAGAGCTTGCACTGTATTGAGGTACGAAAGTACTGTTCGAGATATCCTGACTAAGTATGCATGTATTATGTGACCGCATGATTTATATGCCATGATATTATGCTGCATTCATTTGCATCTTGCTGTATCTCCTTCGAGATGTCTGTAGTAGGGTTGTACCCTATCCTGTTAGTGGATGGACTTCCATCGATTTGGGTCCGGCGTATCCACGATTATCTCGGTATGGGAGCCACCTCCTGAAGCGACGGCACAGCGTGCTACATACCAGGGCCCGGTCTGTCTCTGTTATCTGATCCTTGACCTCGAGTCTATAGGGAGTTCACTTTGCATGCATGTATACTCATACTCTCGCACTGAGCGTTTTATGCTCACGTCTCGTACTCTGTATTTTCTGGACACCCTATTCCATGGGGCAGGTTTGCGATTGGACGAGGAGGGTGGATCCAGGAGGGGCTAGTCAGTGGTTGGCCAGCTGGAGCTTCGTCTAGGTTTTATTACTGTTGTTGGGTTTTATACAGCTATTCGATTTGGTTGTATATTATTGGATAATTACAGATTCCTTTACTTGGGATTGTATAATGTTTATGGTTTCCGCAGTTTTATTCTGATATCTGTTTTATTAAGTTAATTGCATGCATAAGTTCTGTTTAGTAGGTGATCCGGGTAAGGGTCACTACAGTATCAATCCTAATTGATCTGATCGCCGCGTTCTCCAACATAAACCAGTTAGATTATGACTTGGTCTTCATCAGTCTAAGATTTCCCTTGGGACGATGATCTCGATCAAGCGGGTTTTTGTATCCTTCGTGATCAGGGAGATCGTGGTCAGAATGGAAGATGTATCAGTGTTGTGATATGCTAGTGCCAGACGAGTTTGACTGTCTACCAGTAGCGCAGTAATCTTCAGCTGGGAGAATGTTAATTTTGTTCAGCATTAATGGAGCTTACAGGGAATTCGACAAGAGTTTGAGTGTGTTGGAAGCTATTTCGACCAGACACTCGAGCAAGGGTCTTTAGTATGTTCTCGAGCTTCTACCCTAGATTTCGAGGACGAAATCTTTTAAGGGGGGAGAATGTAATAACCCGTATCCGAAATTAACGATTAATGAGTAATTAATCGTGTAATCATGTTATATTAAGTAAAACATGATTAAGGAAATTTAAAATGGGTTAACGGAGTCCAAAAATGGATCCAGGACACTCAAAAATGGCCGGGTAGGTTCCGAGGGTTCGGATGGTTCGGAGGCTCCGAACCGGGTTAGGAGGCTCCGAATTGGATCGGAGGATCCGAACCTAAGATCGGAGGATACGAATGGGTTTGGAGGCTCCAAACTTCGCCTATAAATAGGGGTCCGAAATTTCATTTTCAACTCGCACCTCTCCTTTTTCTCTCTCAATTCTTTAGCCTTCTAACTCAGATCTAGGGAGATCTAGGCGTCTATGGAGAATCCGGAAGTGGAATAGCGATCCAGGCGTCGTAGCGGAGCTGTGGCATAGTTTTCAGGAAAGCGACAACAAAGGGCTAACGACGGACGCAGGTATAACTTTGGCTTCCTTAAATTATTTAGGAGTATGCAATAGCTTATTTAAGGCTTTTAGAGCTTAATTAATGATGCATGAGTAATTGCATTGTAGAGTTTATGATAGGCTTAGAACCTAGAGTGGGACTACTAGGAGTCTGCCTTAGAAAGGTACGTAAGTACTGACTGAGATAGCCAGCGGGTTTTGCATGCTTATATGTTGCATTTGTGTGCCATATTATTATGCAGCATGTGCATATCATATTGTACCTGTCCATCTTTTGAGATGAGCCATGTAGGGCCGCTCAGCCCTGTTCGTACGTTTGATGTCGAGTGCCCCGCGACCGACGGGTTAGCAGGCACTGGCATCTCGAAGACACGGTCTACGTCCGTTATGAATGATCAGTGTACGCAGGGTTTTCTCCCCGGGTTGTACCACTCATATCCTAGGCGCCATTACTGAGAAGTTGTATACAGTTATCCCAGATATGGATACCCTGTCATTTGCATGCATCATATTTGTATGTTTTACCCATGCTTTCGTATTGATCTTAGATCTCACGTCCAGTCTTTTATGTGTATCTGGACACCCCATTCGACGGGGCAGGTGTAGGTGCAGGATTGAGTACCAAGAGCTTGGAGTGACCAGTGACCTTGGAGGCATAAGGATTAGCTGTAGGTTTTTGTATTTAGGCTTATTTATTTGATTGAGTTGTATAATCGAATTTGATTATCCGTTTGTATTCTGCCGGTCTGCTTTTATTTAAGTCTTCCGCATCGATTTATTTAATGCATGTTTAATTATTCTTTTAACTCTGATTAGGTAGTGAATCCGGGTTGGGTCGCTACAAATGATTACCTTTGGTGATAACTCACAGGGAAGAACCGTGGGTAAAGGTAAGATTATCCACGGTAACATCATCATTAAGGATGTCTTACTAGTCAAAAATTTAAAATATAATCTGATAAGAATTAGTCAATTGTGTAACTACAAATATTTAATTGAATTCCAAAACACTCATGCCTTGTCAAAGATGTCTCTGGTGATACTATCTTAATAGGAAACAGGTGTAGAAACATATTAAAAGTGTGCTGGAACATTCAGTGTAGCAAATCAGTTTGCCTCCTAGCTTCCAACTCCAAACGCAATTGGTTATGGCACAAGAGAATGAACCACCTCAACTTCATAGCTATTGCTAGTATGAGTAAGCTAGAACTAGTAGCAAGACTGCCTTAAATCAATTTTTCTAAAGAAAAAATTTGCTCAGCTTGTCAATTTGGAAAACAAGTCAGGTCATCTTTTAAAAATAAGGGATATAATTCTTCCACCCGATGCTTGGAACTGCTACATATGGATTTTTTTGGTCTTATACCAGTAAAAAGTTTAGGTGCAATGAAGTATACTCTTGATATTGTTGATGACTACTCTCGTTTCATGTGGGTCATCTTTTTTGAAACAAAAGACAAAATTGCTTCCCAACTGATCAAGATTTTCAAAAGACTTTTTAATGAAAAATCAAACAAAATTGACAAAATCAGGAGTTATAGGGGAACTGAGTTTTTCAACCAAACATTGTCCTAATTTTTAGAGCATCAAGGAATCAAACATGAACTCTCAGCAGCTAGAATGCCACAACAAAATGATGTTGCAAAAAGGAGAAATCGTACTCTAAAAGAAGCAGCGAGAACAATGTTAGCTGATTCTATTGTGTCTCAAAGATTTTGGGCAGAAGCTGTGAACACTGCTTGCTATACTCAGAAAAGAATGATGATATGCAATAAATTTTCAAAAACTCCATATGAGATCTGGAATGGTAAACAACCTAACCTTTCCTACCTCAAAGTATTTGAGTGTAAGTGTTACATCCACAACAATGGTAAAAATCATCTGACTGCATTTGGTGAAAAATTAAATGAGGGCTTATTCCTTGGATACTCTTCTGTTAGAAAAGCTTATTGAGTCTTCAATAAAAGAACATTAAATATTGAAGAATCTGTTCATGTTGTTTTTGATGAAACAACTTCTATTGAAAAACCAACATATGTCAATCAACTAACAGATCAATTTCAAGAGATTCACTTAGAAGAAGATAGTGAGGATGACACCTTCACTTACAAAAGATCTCCGCAGTCTCCAGAACCTGAATTAGTGGATTCAGTTGTTGAAAACAATCCAGTTGATCAAACAATTGATAAAGAAGAATGTCATCAACAAGCTAATAAAAAAATTCAAGTAAATAATGATGACACAACTCACAATCAAGATACATCAATGATCCACCTGAAGAAGAAACAGTTGACCCTGAAGGACAACTTGGACATAACCTTAAATGGTCAAAGAAACACCCACTAAGTTTGATGATAGGAAATCCAGTTGCTCCATTAAGGATAAGAGGACAGATGATCAAGGAACATGTTCATGCAAATTTTATATCACAAACAGAGCCAAAGAAAATCAATGAAGCATTGACTGAAAGTTCCTGGATAGAAGCTATGCAAGAAGAGCTAAATCAGTTTACTAGAAACTCAGTCTGGGATCTTGTTCCAAGACCATTTTATCAAACTGTTATAGGAACTCGATGAGTATTCAGAAATAAACTAAATGAAGATGGAACAGCCATCAGGAACAAAACAAAGTTAATTGCTCAAGGATATATACAAGAAGAAGGAATTGACTATGATGAAACATATGCTCCAGTAACAAGACTGGAAGCAATATGAATACTTTTTCCCTATGCATCCTTCAAAGACTTCAAGGTGTATCAAATGGACATTAAGAGCGCTTTCCTAAACGAAAATTTTCAAGAGGAGGTTTTCGTTGAACAGCCTCTAAGATTTGTAAATCATCAGTTTTCGGACCACGTCTACCATATGAACAAAGCCCTATACGGATTGAAACAGGCACCGAGAGCTTGGTATGACACTCTAACTAAATTTCTTTTTGAACATGATTTCACTATAGGGACAATGGATAAAACATTGTTCAAGTTTACAAACGATGATCATACAATCCTTGTTCAGATTTATGTTGCTGATATTATTTTTGGGTCAACTAACCCAAAACTATACAAAAGATTCTCCAAGCTAATGCATGACAAGTTCGAAATGAGCATGATGGGTGAACTAACCTTCTTTCTTGGTTTACAAGTTCGACAAATGGAAAATGGAACATTCATAAGTCAAACCAAATACACCAAATAACTCATTAAAAAGTTCGGCATGGATAATTGCACATCATCTATTACTCCCATGAGATCATCAATTAAGCTTGATAAAGATGAAGGGGGAACATTGGTTGAAGCAACTATGTATCGAGGTCTAATAGGTTCATTGCTTTTTCTAACAGCCAGTAGACCTGATATTGTATTTGTTGTTTGTCTTTGTGCTAGGTTTCAATCAGATCCCAAACAATCGCATTACTTACCTGCCAAGCGCATAATAAAATATCTCAAGGGAACCCAAACTGTTGGGGTTATGGTATGCTAAAGATAACTCTTTCAACTTATTTGGATATTCATATGAAGATTATGCCGGATGTAAATTGGACAGAAAAAATACAAGCGGATCATGTCAATTCTTGGGAGATAGACTGATCTCTTGGTGTAGCAAAAAGCAAACGTCCATTGCAACCTCCACAACTGAAGCAGAATATCTAGCAACAGGAAGTTGATGTGCTCAACTTCTATGGATGAAACAACAGTTGAGAGAATATGAGATTGAAGCTAAGGAATCACCGATCTTCTATGACAACACTAGCACAATTTCAATTTCATACAATCCAATTCTTTATTTAAGAAATAAGCATATCGACGTCAGACATCATTTCATCCGAGTGCACTCAAGAAGAATATCCGTATAGAACATATCTCCATGGAACAACAAGCTACGGATATCTTCACCAAACCACTTCCTGAGACTAAGTTTCCTTATTTTCGCAATATTTTAGGTCTTATTGATTTATCATAAATCATCAAAGTAAGTAATCTTGTTTACTGATTGATACTTTGCAATATCTTTTGTTGATTAAAACAATCAGTCTAGTACTAGGTAAATTGTGTGAACTTTTAAAAACCAATACTGATCAATAAAACATCAGTTTACCTATTTCAATTTCGGGTAGGTAAACTGAATCTTTCAAAACCTGCTGTATTTATGAAATTCTGGTTACAAGATTTAAAAATATCTATGTATCTATTTATTTTTTAGGCGTAATTTAAGGGGAAACTTGCTCGTATATGTGATTATATGTTATCTATACCCTTTCGTATATTCTAGCATTTGTCCACATAAGAAAGGAAATGAAATTTACTTAAAAACAAGCAGTATAAAGCACCTTTATTTATAAATGTTGAGCTATAATATCTATTTCACATTCAACTGCAAACTTCCAGAAGTGCATCCACTCATTAATCTCGCCATCCTCTAATTCCTCAAAGGAAGTAAAGAGCGTCAACATCTTCAACTCCTTCAGCAGCAGCAGTTGTATACCCTCTCTGCTCAATACATATGCAGGATTGTTGTTTCCAAGCCTTTTTTTGTACTTCTCCAAGCGATGAGTCGCCTTAGAATTGAGAAGTCTTGCTCCACGAGCTTGCAGCCTAAGAGCATTTGCCTTCATCAACTCCAACTTGACTTCAACAAATATTTCATACTTCTTCTTGAGTGTTTCCATGTTTTTCGTATTTGATATGTGATTTATTTTCCTTAGACACACTTCTTTTTATAGTTATTAATCTTTATTATCAATGCATCTACTGACCAATAAAAAATAACGTTTAAAAGAATTTGCAGAGTCGCATGACATTTCAAAACGCTTCACATTCTCTATTATTTTAATATATATGTTTAGTTTATCTTTCTCGATTAATCAATTTACCTTATCGTTATTTCTTTTACTTGAAATATAGTCAGTTTACGTGTTTTGGTTTCAATAAATAAGATAGAATGACTCAGATCATTAGAACATGAAAATAAACTTTCATTAATCAAACTGGTTCAACTCATGGATTATATCTTGTGGTGAAACATTTGGTAAAAAATCCTTTGAGTCCAATTTCGTACCCAATACAAAACAGGTGCTACAGATGGCTCCATCAGCTCATCTTCACAACCAAAGTTCAGGAGGGCTCTGTCCTCCTTGAAGAGCATCAAATACAGAACATTCTCATCTTTAAAAATGAGATTGATGTCTTCAACCCCCAGTCCGATCATATATTTTTCTTGAAGATTGAACAAAGCTTCAACATCTCTCTTGCTCCTTGGTGGAATTGAGGAATAGTGATACATACATATCTCCTCAATCTTATGCCAAGTGGACATAGTCTTCTTCCAATCGTTATATACTTTACTGATTTAGCAGTTTTGCGAAAAACAAATGATTATTTAGGTGCTGATATTGGGTTAGCTCGTCAATGCATCGAATCTATCTTAAGGGGTAATTATCCTTCACTGCTGAATCATGAAATCCAACTCCTAAGCAAGGGTCGCAATGACACTTACCTCCCTGGAAAATCTTATTGTCAAGTGAGTTTCTTTCTCGAAAAATATAGGTGATCTTCAATATTTCGCTTCAATAAGTCATGATACTTGTCTCTACAAGCATCACAATAGTTATTAGGTTTTGGAACAGAATCAATCGCGTCACTAATGCTCTTCATTGTTTTGATCAAATGTGGAAAATACATGCCTATTGCCGATTTATATATATAATAAGTCTTTTATTTTTATAGGGAACTTTTCTTACCTTTTTCCGCTCTGATAAGTACGATCATTTAATTAAATTTGAATTTTGAAGTTATCTTGACACTTAGGCACACACACCGATTCACACACACACACACACACAAATATATATATATATATATATATATATATATATATATATATAGTTTCTTTCAAGTGCCCATCTATCATGCCCACCAATGATATGTAACTATTCTATTGGACCTACAATTTATCACATCCAATAGAATAGTGCCACATCATTGGTGGACATGGTAGTGGGCATGATAGATGGGCACTTGAAAGAAACTATATATATATATATATATATATATATATATTTTATAAACTGCTTTATCAGTTTACCTCTTTCAAAACCCTAAGTGCATTTTTATGATGATTTCTCAATCTCACGTCTGCATCTATTCTACAGATTAATCTACAAAAATGACAACTTTGTCGCCATTCTATGTTCTCAATGCACTCATATATGATTTCGAATCCCTGTATGGGATGAATGATGATGGAGTCACTAATTTTTCAAGCACTTGAAACATCTGGTCTTCGTTCTTTTCTAGAAGCGAAATCCCTAAACTTCTATCAGAAAGATTTGATTTCTCTGTATCACAAATGCACTACTGTAGATAATGGGATGCTACAAATTTTAGTGGGAGGACATCTTGTAGCAGTGGATGAAGTTTACTTAATTTGCTCGGATGTTCAGTTTACCAACTTGCAGAATTATTGACTTCAACAATATTTCTGCAACTGATCTCACAAAAATGCAGACTTCTTTCTCAGGTTCTGGTAATCCAATCTCTCTCTCCGCATTCAAAAGTGTTAAAGTGGAATTTCAACTTCTTGCTGATATGGTCGCAAAAAGAATTTTAGCTAAGGTTGGTTCCTTTGCTAAACTGATGATCGAAAAATTTCAGGCCATGACAGCCATCATTAAGGAAATGAAAATTAATTAGGGACATATCTTGTTCAAAATATTCTTCCAAATGATGGTTGATTCAAAGCAATCTCCAGGATTTGTAGTCCATATAAGCCGATTACTTGAAAATCTAGGTGTCAAGCTTCAAGAGACTTCTCCTCTTCACAAGCTTAGAGTCATGAATGCAGAGTACTTGTATAACTTTCATCCCAAAGAATCAACTGCTCCTACTGCTTCAAAGAAACCCAAGAATGATCTCAAGAAGGCACCAAAGAAGAAAAGGAATGTAATCATTCATGATAGTGAAGAAACCGATTCTGAAGAAATTGTCAAGAATTTTCCCAAAAAGGCAAGAACCACTAAAGTCAAACCAATTTCCTCTCCAACCAAACTGAACATATCTTTGGCTCCAAGACACACAATTGTTCAAGCTTCAGTAGCCCCAAGCTCTTCGGATGAAACACTCAAAGAGCTCAGAACCAAAGTGAAATTTGATCCCAAAGGCAAACAACTGTTGATAGTTGAACCACTCCAAACTGTCAAACCAACAGATGAAACCTCTACTGATGCAAATCCAGATGATGATGCGATCATGGATGGTTCGCATGTTGATCATATAGCCAAGGATCCGTTGGAGGTGCCAAGAGGACCAATTACGAGAGGTCGAGCTAAGAGGTTTAAAAATGCACTTCAATCATTGATGTTGAATTATCAAGAAGGCATTGGAATGCTTGAAGTTCACTTTGAGGAATGTTACAATATTATTGAAGTCTAAAGAAGTCAAGAAAGTGGAGAAAATATGAACGCAAGTACAAAAATAAGTGACATAGCCCGTGAAGCATGCGCGCCCGCGCGTCCTTGCAGTTTTGAAGATTTTGGAAATAACTTTGTGTGTGCCCGCACCTGCATTCTCCTTCACACAGTTCGACGTTTTGTGTGTGTGAGAGACTTTTTGATATTTTGACATTATTTTTCCTATTTTGAGTCTTTTAATTATACTAGGAAACTTTTAAGAGATATCTTTGATATCTTTAGGTATATTTTGAATTATTTCGTGATATATTTTATTATTTTGTAGTTGTATTATAAATACAACAAAAACATTCATTATTGATATAGAATTCAAATTTTTGATATTGATCAATTAAATTTCTCTCTAAAATTTTTGTTAAGCTTTTGCTTACCCAAAAATCAGACTTATCAAAGTTCTTCAACTTTGTGGCGTTTGTCGATTGATTATCCTCGTGGGTTTTTAGAAACAAGTTTTGTGAAGGTCCCATTGTGATCAGTTGTTTTCTTCGTGATTATTTGTTGCTAGTTTCAAATAAATAGAGGTGAATAATCCAAAAATTTTACTTGTTTCAAGATTGGGCAAATTTCTTGATTTTTTTGTTTTTGGATTGAGGGTACGATTTTAATATAGTCGTGTTTGCCTTCCATACATTAAGAATTCATATCAGTTGGTATCACAGCCAGGTTTTGAATCAATTAAGTATCATATCTTTTCGTTCTTCGTGCTCTTCGTATTCTTCGCTCTGCATCTTTCGTTCTTCATCTAAGTCTATTCTATTTCAAATTTCTAATTCGTTTATGTGTCAATATTTTCGCCCAAGTTTCCGTGTCTTGTGCTACAAGTTATCTCAAAAAAAAAAGAGAAAATTCAAAAATTCAAAAAAAATATATATTTGAAATCGGTCAAAAAAAATTGAAAGACCGAAAAGCTTCAAAAAAAATATAGAAGAAGCAAGATAACTTGTGGTCAACTATTTTGCACTTGTTCATTCTTGGGTGCAAGTCAAAAAATTCAAGTCCATAAATTTCTTCTTCTTGCTTTTGTCGATCTTCGAGAGTCAGTCTTCAAGTGTCTGTAAGTTGTGAACTTGAAATTTTGATTCACTGCTACATAAAGCTAAAAGCCAACATCGATTTGAGTGAAAAAAAAAAGAGTGGTTGAGTGAATTCTTTTGGAGTGACTAGTGAGAATTTGTGTGAGGAATTTTTTTTATTACTAATGTTTTATTGCAGGTACAATGAGTTCTTCTAGCCAAAATTTTTCTCAAGTTCAAATGGATGAATTGACCAAGATGATGATGGTGGCTTTGGGGCCAATACATGAGAAGTTGGATAAGCTTGAAATTATTGGGAGTGGTAGTAAGAGTAAAAATAAAAAATTGAAGAAGAGGATGATGGTGGTGAGGATGAAGAGAGTTTGGGTGAAAATTGGGGTAGAAATAAGAGGGCTCATGAGGGTGAAAGAAATAGAAGGGGAGCTGTGAGAGGAAGATACATCGAAGAGGGTCGAGAGGATGGGAATATTAGTGGGATTAAGATGAAGATTCCTTCATTCCATGGGAAATCTGTTCCGGAGGCTTATTTGGAGTAGGAGATGAGAGTGGAGTCGGTGTTTGATTGTCACAAATACAGTGACTCGAAAAAAATAAAATTGGCTGTTGTTGAGTTTGTGGACTATGCTCTTATTTGGTGGGATCAATTTGTTATTTCTAGGAGGAGGAATCGAGAGCGTCCTATTGAGACATGGGAGAAGATGAAGCAAATTTTGCTTAATAGATTTGTGCCGAATTACTACTATCATGACATGTTTAGGCGACTACAGAATTTGAAGCAAGGTCCAAAGAGTGTAGAGGATTATTTCAAGGAGTTGGAGGTTACTATGATCCGGGCTAATATTGAAGAGGATCGTGAAGCAACTATGACTCGTTTTTTATGTGGTTTGAACAGAGAGATTCAAGACCAAGTGGAACTTAGACATTGAATGGATCTTGAAGAGATGGTGCAAATTGCCATGAAAGTGGAACAACAACTCAAAAGAAGAGGCATGGGTCGAAATTCTACTGTTGGAGGTTCTTCTACTTCATTGCGTCCAAATGTTGGCAAACGAGAGGATGTCAAGCCGGTGTCCAAACCAAAAATCTACGACAAGCAAGAAACACCAAATAAAGGAGTGCAAGGTAAATCTGAAACTTCTATTAATCGTTCTAGAGATATCAAATGCTTTAGATGTCAAAGTGTTTATCTTATTGCTAGTCAGTGTCCTAATAAAAAAATTATGATTGTGAATGCTTGTGGTGAGTTGGAGTCGGAGAGTGAGGAGGAGAATTATGATTGTATGCCTGCGTTGGAGGATCCCGATGATGAGGGATATGATGCTGTGGTTGGAGAATTGTTGGTGTCTAGGAGAGTGTTGAATGTGCAACAAAAGGAGGAGGAAGAAAATCAAAGGGAAAATTTGTTTCATACTAGATGCTTTGTGAAAAAAAAAGTGTGTAGTGTCATCATTGATGGGGATAGCTGTACTAATGTGACGAGTAGTGAGCTTGTTGAAAAATTGAGTTTGCCTACTTCGAAGCATCTTCAACCCTATAGATTGTAGTGGTTTAATGATAGTTCTGAAGTGAGAGTGACTAGGCAAGTTGTGGTACCTTTTTCAATTGGGAAATATGATGATGAAGTGGTGTGTGATGTGGTGCCTATGCAAGCATGTAATTTCTTGTTGGGTAGACCATGACAATTTGATAGGAATGTGATACATGATGGTTTTAAAAATCGTTATTCTTTTACTATGAAAAAATATTTTTTTGTATTGTTGCCTATGACTCCAAAGCAAATCATTTGAAAAAGAAAAAGAGAGAAGAGGCTGAAAAAAAAAGAGTGAACAAAAAAGTGAGGTGACCTTAGAAAAAAAGATGAAAAAACAATTTAGAGGAAAGATGCCGATAAAAAAATATGTATGGCCCAAAAGAATGAGTTGCGAGAGATTTTACATGTCCATACTCCACTTGTGTTGATCTTTTATAAGGAGATTCTCCTTAACACAAGTGATATAGCAGGAAATTTTCCGAGTAGTGTTGTTTCTCTCTTGAAGGAATTTGAATAATTATTTCCGGAGGACCTACCTCAAGGATTACCACCTTTGAGGGGAATTGAGAATCAAATTGATCTTGTGCCCGGAATTGCATTGTCGAATAGTCCAGCTTATAGGAGTAACCCGGAAGAAAAAAAAATGCTACAAAGGCAGGTAAGTGAACTTCTCGATAAGGGGTTTGTGCGTGAATCAATGTCTCCTTGTGTTGTGCCTGTTTTGTTAGTGCCTAAGAAAGACGGGTCATGGCGTATGTGTGTGGATTTTAGAGCCATTAATAACATTACAATCAATTATAGGCATCCTATTCCTAGACTAGATGATATGTTAGATGAATTGCATGGTTCTAGCATTTTTAGCAAAATTGATCTTAAAAGTGGTTATCATCAAATTCGGATGAGAAAAGGTGATGAATGGAAAACTTCTTTTAAAACCAAGTATGGGTTGTATGAGTGGTTGGTTATCCCATTTGGGTTAACTAATGCACCTAGTACTTTTATGAGGTTGATGAATCATGTTTTGCATGATTATTTTGGAAAATTTGTTGTGGTATATTTTGATGATATCTTGGTGTATAACAAAAATTTGAATGAGCATGTTGAACACTTGAGAATTGTGCTAATCACACTAAAAACTGAACATTTGTATGCTAATTGAAAAAAGTGTGTGTTTTGTACAAAAGAGCTTGTGTTTCTTGGATTTGTTGTGAGTGCTCAAGGTGTCAAAGTTGATGAAGACAAAGTAAGTGCAATTCAATCAAGATTGGCCAACGCTTACTTCTATTGGTCAAGTTTGGAGTTTTCATGGTCTTGCAAGTTTCTATAGGAGATTTGTGAAGGATTTCAGCACTTTGGTGGCTCCTATGACTGCGGTGATCAAGAAGAACGTTCCATTCCATTGGGGCGAGGAGCAAGAGAAGTCTTTTGATATTATTAAGCAAAAATTAATTAATGCTCCTTTACTTGTATTACCTGATTTTTCTAATAATTTTGAAATTGAATGTGATGAATCGGGTGTAGGAATTGGTGGTGTTTTGATGCAAGGTGGACGACCAATTGCATACTTTAGTGAGAATCTAAGTGGAGCAGCATTGAATTATCCTACCTACGACAAGGAATTCTATGCCTTGGTTCGTGTGCTTGAAACGTGGAAGCATTATTTGAGGCCAAAGGAATTTGTGATTCATACGGATCATGAATCTTTGAAGCATCTCAATGGAAAACAAAAGCGGAACAAGAGACATGCCAAGTGGGTGGAATTTGTAGAGACTTTTCTCTACATTATCAAGTACGAGCAAGAGAAGGAAAACGTGATAGCGGATGCTCTATCACGAAGGTACGCTCTTTTATCTACTCTAGATTCTATGTTTTTGAGATTTGAGTATGTGAAGGAATTGTATGCCAATGATTTTGATTTTGGTGATATTTATGCTTCATGTTTGCATGGTACAAAGGATAAATTTTTCATGCATGATGGATATTTGTTTAAGGAAGATAAGTTGGGTGTGCCAAAATCATCTATTCGTGAATTACTTGTTAATGAATCACATGGGGGTGGTTTGATGGGACATTTTGGTATGGCTAAAACATATGACACTTTGCATGAATATTTTTATTGGCCACATATGAAGCATGATGTTGAGAATATTTGTGAGAGGTGTGTGACTTGTATGAAAGCTAAGTCTAAGACACAACCACATGGATTGTATACTCCACTTCCCGTTCCTAGTGAACCATGGGTAGACATTTCTATGGATTTAGTTTTAGGATTACCAAGGTCTAAGAAGGGGAGGGATTCTGTGTTTGTGGTGGTTGATAGATTTTCTAAGATGACTCATTTTATTGCTTGTCATAAATCTGATGATGCTTCTAATGTTGCGGACTTATTCTTTAATGAAATTGTGAGATTGCATGACATGCCTAAGAGTATTTTGTCTGATAGGGATACTCGTTTCTTGAGCTACTTTTGAAAAACATTATGGTGCAAACTTGGTACGAAACTACTATTTTCGACTACATGTCATCCTCAAACGGATGGTCAAACTGAGGTTGTTAATAGAACGTTAGGAACTTTGTTACGTACTATAATAAAAAAGAATTTGAAGAGTTGGGAAGAATGTTTGCCATTTGTTGAGTTTGCATATAATCGTAGTGTACATTCTATTTCGAATTTTTCGCCTTTTGAAATTGTGTATGGGTTTAATCCTTTAACTCCATTGGATTTGATGTCTTTGCCTATGAGTGAAAGGGTTAATATGGATGGTAAGAAGAAGGCTGAGTTTGTGAGAAATTTGCATGAGAAGGTTAAGGCAAACATTGAAAAGAAAAACTTGCAATGTACTAAGAAAGAAAACAAAGGTAAAAAAAAGGTTGTGTTCGAACTCGGTGATTGGGTGTGGTTGCATTTGAGGAAGGAACATTTTCCGGATAAGCGGTGTTCTAAGTTGCTAACTAGAGGCGATGGACCTTTCCAAGTCTTGGAGCGGATCAATGACAATGCCTACAAATTAGATTTGCCAGGTGAGTACAATGTGAGTACAACTTTTAATGTTTCTGACTTATCATTGTTTGATGTAGGTGATGATCAAGATTTGAGGAAAAATCCTTTTTCAAGAAGGGGAGGATGATGCGATCATGGATGGTTCGCATGTTGATCATTAGCCAAGGATCCGTTGGAGGTGCCAAGAGGACCAATTACGAGAGGTCGAGCTAAGAGGTTTAAAAATGTACTTCAATCGTTGATGTTGAATTATCAAGAAGGCATTGGAATGCTTGAAGATCACTTTGAGGAATGTTACAATATTATTGAAGTCCAAAGAAGTCAAGAAAGTGGAGAAAATATGAACGCAAATACAAAAATAAGTGACATAGCCCGTGAAGCATGCGCGCCCGCGCCTTGTTCCACGCGCGACTGCGCATCCTTGCAATTTTGAAGATTGATTACATAACTTTGTGCGCGCCTGTGCCTGTCCATCGCGCGCCCACACCAGCATTCTCTTTCACACAGTTTGGCATTTTATGTGTGTGCGAGACTTTTTGATATTTTGGCATTATTTTTCCTATTTTGAGTCTTTTAATTATACTAGAAAACTTTTAGGAGATATCTTTAGATATATTTTGAATTATTTCGCGATATCTTTTATTATTTTGTAGTTGTATTATAAATACAACAAAAACATTCATTATTGATGTAGAATTCAGATTTTTGATATTGATTAATTAGAATTCTCTCTAGAATTTTTATTAAACTTTTGCTTACCCAAAAATCAAACTTATCAAAGTTCTTCAAATTTGTGGCGTTTGTCGATTCCTCGTGGGTTGTCATAAACAAGTTTTCTGAAGGTCCCGTTATGATCAGTTGTTTTCTTCGTGATTATTTGTTGCTAGTTTCAAGTAAACTAGAGGTGAATAATCCAAAACTTTTACTTGTTTCAAGATTGGGCAAATTTCTTGATTTCTTTTGTTATTGGATTGAGGGTACAATTTTAATATAGTCGTGTTTGCCTTCCATACATTAAGAATTCATATCAGATGACATCTTCAAGATTCAACGGGCGCCTCTTCAACATGTTACTCCAAATATTTTGCCACCAATCAGGCCCTTTGGAGGATTACATTCAACTCAGATTGTTGAGTATACCCATTTGGTAGTGGATATTCAAACTCATAACTATCATCCTCAGTTTCCTCTTCCTATGATGCTGATAGACCCTCAAACTCCGTGCAAATTCAGATTGATTTAACCATGGATGAAGTATTGGAATTCGCTGAGCACTACACTGACACCATCTATGATGAATGGTACAAATTTCATACTTCAACTCTTTCTCGCCATATTCATAAGAAACGAGAATTCAATCGATTTATACGACTTGAGGAGCTAGTTCTAAGAACTGTGAAACCCATTGATATCCAAGAATCATTGAACCGGAGGCAATATTTCTTTGATCTCATGAGAATAAAGAAACTAACTCAAATTATTGGCGAGAGACTGAAGAATTATGACCCTCTAGCTCGAACTGCTTATGAGGATCGTTCTGTGTTCACTCAGTTGGACTCTGATTTGGATACTTTACAGCTAAAAGTTCGAATATGGGAAGAAGATAAGGAACAGGTTATTCCAGAACCCTATACCCTTAAGAAATACAAATCTCAAAAGAAGTCCAATTCAAGTCACAAAAAATCCAAGAAACATCGATCATCAACTGAGTCATCCACACATTCTCTTGATTTGATTTTTGACGAGCTACAAAAATAATTGGATAAAGCTAAAGATGCATCTGCTCCATCATAGGTTGAGCAGCAGCTACATTCCATAGACAAAGAGTTAAAGCTATCTGAACTCTATATTATGAATGTAGATGAAGCTATTTCTCAAGTAATCCCTCATCTTGAGGAAAATGAACAGCCAATGGAAACAATTGAAGAAGAACCTCCTTCAACTAATGTCTTCATGGATCTTGTTGAACCAATGATTGATGCTCAAGTTCCTGAAATTGAGTAAATTGAAGTGGCACCTACTGAAGAACTACAACTGGCCATTTTTCTATAAGGACAATACCAGATATTGTATGCATTCCATTGTCATTCTTCAATTCACCAACTCAAATGTTTGAGTATTCTTCACCACCGAAATCACATAGTTCCACTGCCACCATTGGCATCAGCAGCAGTTCCAAAGTTGATGAATTTATCGAGGTTGATTCAACCCCAAAACCTCTTCAACTTGTTTCACTCTCAGTAGCAGGACAATCTTTGGCCCCAATCAAAGGCAAAGAAAAGGTCGATGAAGATATATCAACCTTCAAAGCTCAACCCACTGATTTATTGAGCCTCTTACGTAAAGAACACTCCACTGATGGTGAAACTGATCTTACACCATCTATCGAGATGCATGATGACTTGATTTCAGCCATATCAGAAATGAAAATATCTCTGGAAATCATTTTCAAAGACCTTCAAACACTCGAAGGAAGTCAACAACAAGCAGGATCAAATATTGACTTCCTCAAAAATTCTCTGACTTCCGAGTTGATCAAGTTGCAGGATAAATTTACACTGATGAATACACTCTTGATGAATGTCAATGAAGTGACCTCTACTCTGTCTCAGCTGCAACATTGATAAGTATGTTTTTGTATGTTTTTGTGCATTATTTTGTGTAATTTTCATGTCTAGTTTGCATGATTTTGTTGTGTCTCATTAGTGTTTTTCGTTTATTTTATTTTTTATTTCATGCATGTGGTCTACATTTCATTTTCCTTGGTTTGAATGAAGGAACATTGAATAAATCAAGAATTTGGAGCAAGAGAAGAGCCGAAAGAATGAATTATAGAGCAACAATGGTCAAAAAAATTATTTTTTTATGTTATAGAGATCTAAATCTGATCTCCACCGTTCAAAATAAATTTCAAGATTTTTGAAGTTGTTGTCCAAATTTCAACTCGATCCGACGGCTAAAACTTGAGATATGATTTTTTTTCAAGAAAGTTGTGCACTAGGAAGAAAAATCAGGTGCCTAGGCGCCGAGTCTGTGCGAAAATTATTTCATGGGCAGAAGTTAGCTCGCTCGAGCGCAAATTTTTGCGCTCGAGCGAGCCTGGAACAGTGTGAAAAAATAAAACAGAAGATATCTCGCTCGAGCGCAAGTTCTTGCGCTCGAGCGCGATCACGGAGTTCAGAAAAAATAAAACTATGAGAAAATTCAACCGTAGACTTGTCGGGCTTTATTTCATGGGCTTTTAGGAGACATATAAAAGGAGTTAAAAGACGGCAGAAGGGGAGAGGGCATCAGAAGATAACAGACGTGAAAGGCGGCTAGGGCTGAGGCTTAGAGATTGAAGAACACTCCATCCTAGTTTCTTATTTCTTCTCTTTTGATTATTAAACTTGTTTATTGAATTATATTTTCAATTATTGAGTAGTATTTCTTCAACCAAGATTACGAGTTTGGGTCAAACATAATTTATGTTTGAGACTTGGTTACCTGTTTGGGATTTTTAATATTTTCGATTATTGATTGATATTGATTTATTATTTCTTGTGAATAATTTGCGCAACTAGTCACATGTGTGTTGATTAATCACGAATCGAAAGAGGATTGATTAAAGATAGCTTCAAAAATATCATTCAACATATGGTTAAACCGACTAGAAATAGTATTCGGTTTCAGTATGCGATTTTAGGTGAAAATCGAATTTTCATAAATATTGAATGCATTTGAGTTTGATTAGAATTAATTAGAAATAATTAATCCGTCTAACTTGAATAGGTTTAGCAAATCTAGAAATAGATTGTTGAATAAGATAGGAAAATTCACTGTGATTGAAATAAACATGATTTTCAGTCTGTGCCATGTGGATGCATAAATTAGTTAGATACATTCGTGTGTCTTGGTTGTCTCATTTTAATTAAATTTATTTTTAGCTATTTTAATTCTTATTATTTTTAGTAATTAATTTTTTATTTAATTCATCGCACCCCTTTTTATTATTCTGTCTAGAGTAAGCTAAATAATTAAATCTTGAGAATTAACTACAGTTTCTGTGGGATCGATACTTGAACTCATTGTCCACTTACTATAACTTGACCTAGTGCACTTGCTAGTCATAACCGAATTTTAAGTGGTCAAGTATTTGGTGCCGTTGTAGGGGATTGTTTAGTTAATATTATGATAGATTATTTGTTTGGGACTTGACATTTTTTTTTCTTGCATTTTTTTAATTTTTAATTTAAATTTTAATATTTTTTATTTGTGAGGTACTTGGAGATGGATCATCGACAGGTGTTCACAAGATTTGGCCAACATACTCAGAACCATTCTATGCTTCTTGGGGGAGATTCAATGATTTGACAAACAATTGTCGATATCATGATTTTTCGAACTACACTCTAGTTCAGATTTTTTATGATGGTTTGGATGCGGCAACAAGAAGTTGTGTGAATTATGGTGCTTTGAAAACTGACAGTCACTTGTTTCACAGAGATTACGATAGTGCGATGCACTTGTTAAATGATATGGTAGATTTCGACTACCATTGACATTGTGATCCTTCACTGCAGGGTTGTAGTCACCAATATCCTCAAGAATTCAACTCCACAAATTTTGCGAACCAACCATTTGAGGATCAAGAAGAGCGTATAGGGAATTTTGAGGATCATGTGGCTCAGTTGCAGAACATTGTGAGAAAACAGATAGAGATAAATAAGTTCTTAGAAAGCCGCATCAACTCTTTGAGTGTTTCGTATGAGCAGATTGAGAGTTTTATATAACCAGTTTCTGAGATATTTCAAGAAAATTAAGTAATTTCACCAGATCATGAGGAAATATCTTTTGAGGAGTCTTCATGCGAAGAGGAGCCAAAAGTGACAATGGAGGAGGAAGAAATATACAAGACATAAGATTTGACATCGTCAATGGTCTTTACATGTACACCATTAGAAGATACGTTCTTGCCATTGATGCCAACTCCAAAATATTACATCATCCATGAGCTTCAGCCTAGATTCGGAGTCTTCTTCCAAGCTAATCTGTTCATGTCGAGTATTGCTGGACCAATGAGCTTCCCATGTCAATATCAAAGCTTGAGGGTGTAGTAAATCAAGACCCATACGTAGAGTCTTATGATTCTTACTATGGGCAGCAGCTGCTCTTTGATGGTTGCTACTGGAAAGCCTTTCAATAGACTATAAATTTAGCGCTGACTGGGAGGCAACCCAGTGTTTTCTTTCCTTTATTTTTTTAATTGTTCTTTTTATTTTTAAAT
Organism: Henckelia pumila; assembly: GCF_033568475.1. Taxonomy (NCBI): domain Eukaryota; kingdom Viridiplantae; phylum Streptophyta; class Magnoliopsida; order Lamiales; family Gesneriaceae; genus Henckelia; species Henckelia pumila. The sequence continues at coordinate 167,314,747 of NC_133121.1, read as the reverse complement.
TTTTTTATTATCTTTTGCTAATCCACCGCCTTACCCGTCGCTTTCCATGTTCATTAGGTTTCCCTGATAAGTGAAGTTGATTTGGAGTTCTACAGCTAGAGGAAGAGGAAGTATCATAGACCAAAGGAGTGTTATTTTTGTTTTCATTGTGTTTATGTTCGTCTTTGCATTTGTTTGTTCTTGAATTATTTTAGTTGTGTCTAAATCATTGAGGGCAATGCTTTGGATAAGTATTGGGGGGGGGGGGTAGAATAGTTTATTTCATTTTTTGTTATGTTTGTGTTGCATTCGTAATCGTTTAGTTTGTTTGCATATAGTTCGTTTCATGGTTGTTGTGTCTTGTTCATTTTAGTAATTGTTTGCATGTGTGTAAGTGGGATGATGAATGAGAGCCGATGATGATATGAAGTTATAAATTTTGTGAAAATTTTTTCTCTTGACTTGACATGAGAACTGTAGGTTAACCCGTAAATATTTTTAAGCACTAATGTTAGACCAGTGAATTGTAACAAAATATTTGATGAAGTTTCTGTCTGTTTGATCATTGCACGACAATAGGTGTTTAGTGTATCTTAACTGTGTTCTATGAATTTTGATGAGTCTCTAACATTGCACTTATGATCTTGGGCACACCAAAATTTTTGAAAAAATTGATAAAACTTTTTTTTTCTTGAAATACTCAACTCCATCTGAGTCATGGACGAGGAATTGAAATTCTAATTACTCGTCCTTGGCTAAGTATGTGGATTAAATGAGGTTGAAAATCTATAAAAGTTAAAATTTTAATATTTTGAAAAAATCAATAACAACTCCATCCCTGTTTCGAGAAAGTGATTGAAATCCAAATCGCCTAGTCTGAAACTAAGTTTGCGGATTCAATGGGGTTGATGTTCCATCTGGGTTATAGACGAGGGGATTGATCCTAATCCTATCAAAGTTATAGCTAAAGTTGCGGGTAATTATTGGGGCTTTAAAAAGCTGGGTTCAAAATCCGACGGTGCATAAAAATAATCTCAAGGAAGATGTGTTTTGTTAGAGGTAGTTGGAAGGAATGGAAGCATGCGAGTGAATCTTGCACTGATGTATTTTTAGGTCTCTAAAAAGTCTTAAAACAGATTTCTAAGTTGCATGTAGTTGGAATAAAATTTCACACACACACGTTCACGCTAAACCGAAGGTGTACTGTGAAGAGTTTATGGTGTTTTTAAGTTGACATAGAACTTCTCTGAGAATGTTAATTCCCATGAATTTTTCCTATTTTCATTTTGTTGTTTTGTTGTGTGTTTGTTGCATTGTATGTCTTGCTCGAGGGCGAGCAAGAGTTAAGTATAGGGGAGTTGATAAATATGTTTTTGTGCATTATTTTGTGTCATTTTCTTGTTTAGTTTGCATGATTTTGTTGTGTCTCTTGAGTGTTTTTAATTTCTTTTATTTATTAATTATTTCATGCATGTGGTCTACATTTCATTTTCCTCGGTTTGAATGGAGGAACATGGAAGAAATCAAGAATTTGGAGCAAGAGAAGAGCCGAAAGAATGAATTATGGAGCAACAATGGTCAAAAAATTATATTTTGATGTTAGAGAGATCCAAATCCGATCTCCACCGTTCAAAATAAAGTTTCAGCTCGAGCGCGATCGCGGAGTTAAGAAACAATAAAACTCTAAGAAAATTAAATCGTAGAATTGTCGGGCTTTATTTCACGGGATTTTAGGAGACATATAAAAGGAGTTAGAAGACGGCAGAAGGGGAGAGGGAATCAGAAGATAACAGACGTGAAAGGTGGCTAGGGCGGAGGCTTGGAGATTGTAGAGCGCTCTATCCCAGATTCTCATTTCTTCTCTTTTGATTATTAAACTTGTTTATTGAATTATATTTTCAATTATTGAGTATTTTTTCTTCAACCAAGACCACGAGATTGAGTCGAACTTAATTTATGCTTGAGCAAGGTTACATGTTTGAGATTTTTAATATTTTTTTATTATTGATTGATATTGGTTTATTATTTCTTGTGAATAATCTGCGCAATTAGTCACATGTGTGTTGATTAATCACGAATCGAAAGAGGATTGATTAAAGATAGTTTCAAAAATATCAATCAACATATGGTTAAACTGGCTAGAAATAGTATTCGGTTTCAGTATGCAGTTTTAGGTGAAAAATGAATTTTCATAAATATTGAATGTGTTTGAGTTTGATTAGAATTAATTAGAAATAATTAATCTGTCCAACTTGAATATGTTTAGCAATTCTAGAAATAGATTGTTGAATAAGATAGGAAAATTCACCGTGATTGAAATAAACATGATTTTCAGTCTGTGCATGTGGATGCATAAATTAAATCGATACCTTTGTGTGTCTTGGTTGTCTCGTTTTAATTAAATTTATTTTCAGCTATTTTAATTCTTATTGTTTTTAGAAATTAAATTTTTATTTAATTCATCGCACCCCTTTTTATTATTATGTCTAGATTAAGCTAAATAATAAAATCTTGAGAATAAACTACATTCTCTGTGGGATCGATACTTGGACTCATTGTCCACTTACTATAACTTGACCTAGTGCACTTGCTAGTCATAACCGGATTTTAAGCGGTCAAACATTCACACACATCTATGGAAAACAAAGTTGACCTGATAGCAGCTACTGTGAAAAATCTTCAGACTTCTGTGCAATCAAATTTTCACGAACATGCCAGACATATAGGATCCTTGACTGATATTTCTAGACAAATATTGTCAGCGGCAGGAAAATCAAGAAAACCTATTGCCCATCCATCATCCAGCCGGAGTCCACATCAGTCCCGACCTCCAGCTTATCAACGATAAACTATTTTGTATCTTCTCTGCTATTCCTTCCCATATATGAACTGTTTATCAAAAAGTGGGAAAAATCATAAGAAAACAGCATAATAACTCAGTTTATCTTGGAAATTTACTCCAATTATTATTTGATCTAAATCAGTTTATCTAAGTTCATCAAAATCACTATGACTAATTCTAAGTTTTGATAAACACCAAAAAGGGCGAAATTGTTAAGAATTCAGTTTACCAAAAAGGGAAATTGTTATGAATTCAGTTTTGGTGTTTACAAAATTACGGATTGGTTCTGGAAGTTGTTTTCGAAAAGCGCAAGGCAAAACTGATTAGTATGATGAAGCGCAAAACCGAGTTTCAAGGAAAATAGCTACTTTATTAAGAAAAGTGCTGAAAGGAAAAGCGCGACTTTACTAAAGAATATGCTAAACTGATGCCTTCTCAACAAAGAGATAAACTGATATCTCGAAGAATAGTGCTAAACTGAAGACATGCTATTAAAGCGCTAAATTGAAGACATGATACTAAACCGACATCATAAAGCAGAAGTACCAAACTGACGGAAGTAAACTGATCGATTGAAGCGCCTCACCATTGCATCAATTTACCATTGCGAGCCTCAATGGATAAGATTTTCCGTACTCTCCGGACTCTGACACCTCTGCAAAGACATTTCAAATTTATTAGAGACATTTCAAATTTATTACCCTTGGCTTCCGAAGCCTATAAAAGGCACCTTGATTAGTTGAAGAACAACTTTTTGACGAATTCTTGCTCTCGCGTACATTCATTTCTCAAACTATCAAGTCCAGAGCAAACTGATCAAGAAACTCGAAGCACAACACTTAAAATATTATTTTGATCATTCAAGGATCGATCTTGTGCAAATCTGTAATCGAGTTGTAACATTTATATTTCATCAGTCTAGGACTGAAACTGAGTTGTAACTAGGAGTTCTGAGATAGGATGTGTGTGTATGTTCTAGTCTTGGATCGGGATTTTGTAAATTTCTTGTAAAATTCAAAGTCTTCTAGTGATATCCTTCTGAGTAGGAAGAAGGGGTGACGTAGGAGTATTTGAAATCTCCGAACATCCATAAACATCTTGTTGTGTTCTTTTATAAGTTTACCTACATACCTTCACCTTTTCTTATACATTTGGATAAATTGTTTGGAATATGCCTTTGACATATTTCCGCACAATTATTTGTTTGTCAGTCGGCATTCGACACCAATATAAATCAGGAATTCAATCACTAAACCGATTTAATTCACAGCCAGCACCCTAAGAAATTTTGATGGTGTATTCACCCCCTCCCCCTATACACTCTCACCCGATCCTAAAAGTATCAATAAAATTCATAGAATATATGAAAAGTAATAAATAAATATGGGCTGGAGATATAAAGGATTTTTTTAAAAAATAAAGTATATATCTAATATGGGACAATAGCAGGCCCGCCCCTGATTTCCCGGTATCACATCATCATTTTTGAGGTCACGTCATCATTTGTTTTGGTGTCACGCTAACAGTTGGATCAAAAAATCCAAAAACTAAAACCTAATTAGCGTATCAAAACAAAACTTTGAAAAGTTAATGGAATAAAACAAAAAAATGGATAAGTTAATGAATCAAAAAAATTATTTTTCCTTATTTTTAATATAGTAATCTTTTATGAATTTATTAATAATTTTGTATATATGTAAAAGATAATAAATTTATAATTAATTAAGTTCAAGTTATAATTTAATTAAAAATTTACTTAATTGAGTTTGATAATTTATTTTATATGACTTGTTGGTCCCAAGTGCAGCATCTTGTGATAGAAAATATGAAAATATAAAATAAAATAAACACCAAGATTTACGTGGAAAATCCCTAAAAATTATTAGGGTAAAAACCATGGGCAAGATGAAAAGATTCCACTATAATATTTTATGGGTTACAACTCTCACTGTGTTTCCAAAGAGAAACAAAACTCTATTAATACAAGAGAAAACTACCTCACAAATATATAAAAATAGATGGGAGATAAAGCTCAATAATCAAATGTAATTGTTTGAGCTCGGGATGCTCTAAAGTGCAAGATGAAGCACCTATTTATAGGTACCATTCCTCGGTGTGAACTTGAGAAGGAAATTCTCAATTGAATTTTCCTTATTTGCTGCACGTTGAAAGTGTGTACATAATGAATGCATTTAATTGCTTCAACCAATTCAAACTTTGCCGACATTTCTCCCACTTGGAGATTTGATTTGAGAATCAAACACATCTCCACATATCCTTTCAATCTTGCCATTCCTGCTGCTTACGTTTTTACTAGGCCACTTGAGGATCTACACCACTCAAACTTATCAGTATTCACTGGCTTGGTCAGAAAATCACATACATTGTCCTTTGTATGAATTTTCTGCATATCCACACTTCCTTCCTCAACTAATTCTCATACAAAGTGAAATTGAACTCCAATATGTTTAGTCATGTAATGAAATACTGGATTCCTTGCAATGTGCAAGGCACTCTGACTATCATAAAAAAGAGAAATAATTTCTTATTTGGGCCCAAGATCCTCTAATAACCTTTTAATCCATATTACTTCCTTGCAAGCTTTAGTAGTTTTCATGTATTCTGCCTCTGTTGATGATAATGTCACAACTGTTTGCAGTTTTGAAACCCAGATTACTGCACCTCCTGCAATTGTAAAAACATGACCAGTAGTATATTTTATTTTATTTGGATCACCTGCATAATTTGAATCCTCATATCCTCTGAGTATAAAATATGATCCTCCAAAACATAACGCAGCATCCGAGGTACCCTCAATGTATCTAAGGATCCTCTTAACCGTGTTCCAATGCTCTTGTGTAGGATTCGCCATATACCGACAGACTACTCCCACTGCTTTTGAAATTTATGGTCTTGTACAAATCGTAGCGAACATCAAACTTCCCACTGCTGATGCATACGGTACTCAAGACATCTCCATCCTCTCTACTTCACTACTAAGACACATCTCAGAGGATAACTTGAAGTCAACAGGAAGAGGGGTTGAAATTGGCTTCCTATTACTTCTAACTTGGTGAACTTGCATCCCTAGAATCTTGTTTGCTGGTCCCAAGTCCTTCATATCAAAGTCCCTTGCCAACTGTGAAAGAGTGGGTGCCCTGCTAACCAACTTGTGGCTAAGGGCCTTTATGACTCTATTTGTAAACAATCTTTGTTTAATATAATTTACACTCTTTATTGGAATTTACTTTATCTTTTATCATATTGTTATGTTGTGACGTGCTATACGATGTTTAGATAAAGACCTTGAATATACTAAAGTGCATGCAAGATGTGATAGTGGATATGGATGACTATCATGAAACACATCTTGTAATCATTGTATATTCTAAACCAGTTCCAAGTCAATTGAGCCATCCGCAATAAGGATAAGGATCGCTCAAGATTTAGACTAGCATTTGCGATGCCTTGTAGTACGTTTCATTGGTATGGAACATAGAGATGTTCGAAGCATGCAATGGATATTCATTGGATGAATGATCGAACTACCCTATTCGGACTTTCCAAGTGGTTTCACTAATTGAGTGGAAAAGTCTGTGGTTTTGGTTGTACACCATTAGTCCTTACTACTTGAAATATCATGGAGACTCTATATGCTAGTACTGTACATTGACTCGTTTACCGACCCTATGAGGGTCATCAGGTGTCGAGATTGAGTACAATTACGACACATATAGGAGTCAATGCTTTGTTGTCAAGGATTCACCACATGCTTGCGAGTGTGGATATCCTATGCGATTTGAGGAGATATTAGTGTGACAAATCTCTGGCCAGAGTACATGATGTGCTTTAGGTTACTTGATTTCCTAGTTGCACATGCGATGTCACTATTTGATCTTCAAGAAGTATTGCATAGTTATCGAATCTCGAACAACTCTCGATATACCAATGGTTGTTGATTCGATCGGGATATATGGATGAAGGGACCGTACTGTACGCTAACCAAAACCCATTGGTTCTTGCAGGCACTATCAGTGATACCTAGGGAATCATGGGTCGATGTTGCTAGGCGTTCTTACCATGATTCGAAGGGCAAGTCGGAAATTGTTGTTCCGAGTCAAAAAGGAGTTGTGGGCCCACGACTAGCTGTATCCCTGAACCATTGAGGGTTACACAAGTAATAGATTTCTAATCCCCGTTGGGATAATTAAATTTAATGAGTTAAATTTAGCGAATGAGAAGTAGGACTTCTTATTGATGAGTAGAGGGAGTGAGATTTCCTAAAATGACATATGGATGCCATTTTCGGAAACCACTGAATTCGGATTCAGAAAATTTATCTTGACTTTAAATATGCAGAAAAGGTTTCTGTACACATTGGTAAAATTGGTTTATCAATTTGAGTCACGATGAATTTTATATTAATTTCTGAACATGCGGGCTTTGCTTTTCAGGCTTGAACTTATGACTAATGGACCCTAAGCTGTTAGCAGCCCATTAAAAGAGTGGGTGCCCGATTAGCCAACTTGTGGCTAAGGGCTTTTATGACTCTATGTATAAACAATCTTTGTTTAATATAATTTACATTCATTAATGTCATTTTCTTTGTCTTTCTTCATATTGTTATATTGTGATATACTATTGATGTTTTAATAAAGACCTTGAATATACTATAGTGTAAGTAAGATGAGATAGTGAATAAAGAGAGATCACTATTATAAAACACATCTTATAGTCACTGTATATTCTAAACAGTTCCTAGTCAATTGAGCCGTCCGTTAATAAGGATAAGGATCGCTCGAGATTGAGACTAGCATTTATGATGCCAAGTACCACGTTTCATTGGTAATGGACATGGAGATGTTCAAAGCATGCAAATGGATATTCATATGATGAATGATCGAACTATCCTATTCGGACTTTCCAAGTGGTTATCACTTATCGAGTGGATAAAGTCCGCGGTTTTGGTTGTACACCATTAGTCCTTACTACTTGAAACATCATTGAGACTCTATATGCTATTACTGTACTTTGACTCATTTACCGACTCTATTGAGGTCATCAGGTGTCAGGATTGGGTACAGTTATGACACATATAGGATTCGATGCTTTGTTGTCAAGGATTCACCACATACTTGCGAGTGTGGATATCCTATGCGATCTGAGGAGATATTAGTGTGACGAATCTCTGGCCAGAGTATATGATGTGTTTTAGGTTACTCGGTTTTCCTAGTAACACATGCGATATCACTATTTGATCTCCAAGATGTAATGCATAGTTATCGAATCTCGAACGACTCTCGATGCACCAATGGTTGTTGATTCGATCGGGATATATGGATGAAGGGACTGTACTGTATGCTAACCAAAATATACTGGTTCTTGCAGGCACTATCAGTGATACCTAGGGAATCATGGGCCGATTTTGCTAGACGCTCTTACCATGATTCATTGGGCAAGTCGGAAATTGTTGTTCCGAGTCACAAGGAGTTGTGAGCCCACGGCTAGCTGTATCCCTGAACCATTGAGGGTCACACAAGTAATGGATTACTAAACCCCGTTGAGATAGTTAAATTTAAAAAGTTAAATTTAATGAAAGAGAAGTTGGACTTCTTAACTAAAAGGGAGTGGAATTTCCTAAAATGACATAGGGATGGGCATTTTTGGAAATCACTGAATTCGGATTCAGAAAAATTATCTTGACTTCAAAAGATGCAGAAATGGTTTCTGTGCACATTGGTAAAATCAGTTTATCAATCGGAGTCACGATGAATTTTATATTAATTTCTATAATAACAGGCTTGGCTTGTTGGGCTTAAGTTATGGATTGTGGGCCCTAAAGAGTTAGAGTCCTAATACAATTATAACTTAATCTAGTCTAGAAATTATCTATAAATACATGTGTAGTGTTCGAAAATCAGTAAAAATTCATTCTTGCAATTTTCGAAAATACTGCATAATTATTTTAAAGGGAATTTTCGAATTCCTCTGTCCCTTTTGAGATAATCCAGTCTGTAATTTTTGTGAAAAATTACATTCTGAATTGATAGATCAAATCTGTTTATTCTCTTCGATAAACATCTGATTGATTTCTAGTGCAATCAATCAGAGGGTTTTAGTTTTCTATTCGTGTACTTAATTTCGGAGGTTGATCGTGATAGTCATCGGTTCCCGGGATTTACAAGAAGAGCAGATTAAATTCTGTTGGAGTCCATAATCAAGCCTTTGCTTGAATAAGTAAAATATTTAACTGTGTTTATTATTTTACTTGCAACAATTTTAATCGTTAGGATTTGATACCCACGATATGGAATCGTTCCATATCGAAAAAAAATAAAAATTTTTTAAACTTCCGCTGCTCCGGGTATCATATCCGTGTGATCAGAGAACGCATGTTCCAAACAGTGGTATCAGAGACAGGTTGTAATCTTTGATCAAACGATTAAAATTAATCGATTTTACTAAATATTTAGCCTCGATTTTTTGAAACAAAACGAAAATTTTAAAAAAAAAATTAAATTTGAAACAAGGGCAATTGGGCAGCGACGAGCTGCCCACTTCCACGTGGGCAGCACTATCCCACGTGGAGGCGGGGCTGCCCGAGAATGTCCCGGGCAGTCCGGAAATTTAAAAATTTGAATTTTTGAAATTTTAGTTTTTGGTCCGATCGAAAATTGTTTTTTATTGGTCCACGAGACATCAGATCAAATTGTTTGAGTCCAAAATTTTTAAAATTGATTTTTGGATAAATTTGAATTTTTTGAAAATTTAAAAACTTTATCCGTTAAATTTTATTTTATAAAATTAATTATTTTGGTACAATTGATGATAAGATATGATCTTATGAAAGGATAAGATAAACTTTAATTTTATCTTTTTAAATATGATGATAAGATATGATCTTATGAAAGGATAAGATAAAATTTGATTTTATCTTTTTAAATATGATGTCATTGCATGTTATCCAATTATTTAATTATTGAATTAATTATTGGATAAAAGGATGATCGATTGCCATGACCAAGTTTGTAGGTGTATGTTAGGTTATTTACATTTGGTTTTATTGTTGTTGGGTTATACTAATGGGCTTGGTTTATGGCCCAATTTGAATTGTCATTTGTAATAAAAAGTGGGTCTGGTTTATGGCCCGTTCCCACCCTTAAATATGTATCCCCTACTTGTCATCGAAATTTATTGTAAATTTATTAGACTTAGTTGGAGATAAAGATTTAAAGACAAAGGTGGGCCCAACAGACAATAAAGACCGAAGAAATGTAAATTGGAAGCTCAATGTAATAGGATTGCATTGCATACTTGCATATCACCTAGGATTGGACTTAGACTCGTGATTGGCAACCACGGGTCGATTAGTATTGGAGTCGATCATCCTAAATATAATATATGATATTATTGTTGTATGCATGTTTAGAACTAAATTGCATGAATCCCGCAAGCATACAAATGTTGATTGATGAGACAAATTTTTCAAAATTAAAAATCCCTCATTTTAAATATGATTTAAAATTGATATCAAGATAAACAAAAGGGAATTTAAATATTGTTTAAATGTTCCTACCTTCCATCAACGATCAATGTATGAGATGCTACCCGCGGGCACGGTCCGGCTCATATTATTGGGGGGGCCCGTTTGTCGGAAAGCTGTACATTGGATCGACACATGTTGTAAGTTGGGTGGAACTCCCATGGGATTGGCTCATATTATTGGGGATCCACATGGCGACCGTTCATCACAACTTAATATTGATGGGTCATCTTAACATGTCACATTAAACAGCATCATATTATTGGGCCCTTATTGGACATGAGGTAAAAACATGGGGGTTGCTTTGGAAGCAATTGGGCTCTACCTTTTGAAAATTATGGTTGGCTGATATTATTCGGGACTATAGTTTGTCAATTGGACTCCATGTTCTCACTAAGGAAACAAGTTTTCCGTTTTCACTAGAGGGTAGTGAAATCGTTACAATAGTGGGAGTGAAATTCATAAAATTAAATCTCGCCATATTTTATGTCTTAGTAAATTAATTAAACAATCATCGATTATTGTCTGTTTCATCTCAGTATATCATTATGATGAATCTTCGTAATCCACATGTTTCAATTCTCGAACAAAACAAACTTTCTGGCGCAAACCATACGTAATGGTTCCATAAGTTAAGATTGTCCTGAGCTCGGAAAAGATTTTCTAAGTGTTAGAAAAGGCTCCTCCGAAAACAGCCCCGACTGATGTAACTTCGGAAAGTTTGGCCGAACTAGAGAAATGGTAGGACCATGATCTCAAGGCCAAATGTTACATGCAAAGATGGACAAGTCTAAATAAGTTTGTCATCACTACAAGAAACCCGGTTACTGGAAGCGCAACTGCAAAGAATGTATATCGAGTAGTTACGAACTACAAAGGATATATTTTATAAATGTTTCACTTAATACTATTTCTTGGGTATTGGATACCAGATGTAGATCTCACATTTGCAATGAGTTGCAGATGATGACAAGAAGTCGTAAGCTTAGGATGGGTGAGACCAAGTTAAGGCTCGGAAATGGTTCCAGAGTTGAATCCAAAAGCTATGGGAAACATTTGTTTGATTTTGCAAAAACAATTTTAAGCTATATTTTGAGAGAGAGATGTTTTTATTTGTACCAAGATTTCATTAAAACATTATTTCTTTTTCTATTCTTGATAGAGAAGATATTTCTTGAAAATTTGCGAATGGGATTTGCAATATTTACAAGAATGAATGTTTGATTTGAAATGGACAATTTAAAAATGATCTATATAACTTAAAATTAAAAGACGTTCCAGTTGATTATGTTGATAAACCGATAACAACAAACAAAAGGAAAATCGATAGTCAAAACCCGGCAAACCTTTGGCATGCTAGGCTAGGTCATATTTCCTCAAGGAGGATGAACAAGATAGTGGGAGAGGACATGTTTGATATGTCTGATAGTAACTCTATACCTACTTATGAGTCCTGCCTAAAAGAAAAAATGACTAAATCTCTTTTCAAAGGGAAGCCTGAGCGTAGTCAAAATCTGTTGGATTTGATCCATATAGATGTTTGCGGACCATTTAGTATCGGTACTAAATTTGGTCACACCTACTTCATTACCTTTACTGATGATTATTCTAGGTATGGGTATTTATATTTAATGAAATATAAGTCTGAATCATTTGAAAATTTCAAAGAATTCAAGATTGAAGTAGAAAACAAACTAGGTAGAAGTATTAAAGCACTTCGATCGGATCGAGGTGGAGAATACTTAAGTACCGAGTTTTTGAGCTATCTAAAAGAGAATGGGATTCTCTCTCAGTGGACTCCTCCTATGACACCTCAGCTGAATGGTGTCTCGAAGCGTCGCAATCGAACTTTGTTGGACATGGTTCGATCTATGATGAGCTTCACTAAGCTCCCACCTTCGTTTTGGGGCTATGTGCTTGAAACGGCGGTATTATTGTTGAACAATGTCCACACTAAAGCAGTAGATAAAACTCCATACGAGTTATGGAATGGCAAAGCTCCTAAGTATTCGTACTTGAGGATTTGGGGATGTCCTGCTTACGTGAAGCAGACAGTGGGAGATAAGTTGGATAGTCGATCCACCTTGAGTTATTTTGTAGGATATCCGAAGAATTCAATCGGATATTATTTCTATCATCCCACTGAAACAAAAGTGTTTGTTTCGAGGAATTCCACCTTCATGGAGAAGGAGTTTTTATTAGATAAGAAAGGCAAGATGATGGAACTCGAAGAAATTCGAGAAGAACCTGAGATACAAAATAACGATCCCACACCTCAAGAACCTTTAGTGGACACGCCTACATCTAGGAGATCCGAGAGGACTTCTAGACCTCCTATTCGATATGGTGTTCTTCTTGAAGGGGATCAAAGTGAACCCGACATTGGATGTGATCCAAGAAACTTCAGAGAAGCAATTTCTGATGCGGATTCGAATTTATGGCTTGATGCTATGTAGTCGGAAATAGACTCGATGCATACAAACCAAGTTTGGTCTTTAGTAGATCCTCCCGATGGAATTGTTCCAATAGGGTGTAAATGGATCTACAAGAGAAAACTTGGGCCTGATGGCAAGGTACTAACCTACAAGGCACGATTGGTAGCAAAAGGTTATACTCAAAGACAAGGAGTTGACTATGATGAAACCTTTTCACCAGTCGCAATGTTCAAGTCCATAAGATATTGCCATAGCAGCATGGTATGACTATGAGATATGGCAAATGGATGTGAAGACTGCATTTCTTAATGGAAACATTAAGGAAGAAATCTATATGATGCAGCCCGAGGGATTCACATCCATGGGAAGCGAGCAGAAGGTATGCAAGCTTCAGAGATCAATTTATGGTCTCAAACAAGCATCAAGAAGTTGGAACCAAAAATTTGATGAAACAATAAAGGACTTTGGTTTCATCAAAAACCCGGAGGAACCGTGCGTGTACAAGAAAGTAGTTAAGGATGCGGTGATGTTCTTAGTGCTTTATGTTGATGACATCCTACTCATTGGGAATGACGTAGGGATGTTGTAGTCAACAAAGATATGGTTATCAGGTAGATTCTCGATGAAGGATTTGGGTGAGGCCTCCTATATTCTAGGGATACATATCTATAGAGATAGATCTAAGAGAATGATAGGACTCACTCAAGCAACCTACATCGACACCATATTGAAAAGGTTTTCTATGGATGAGTCCAAGAGAGGACATCTACCTATGTGTCATAGAGTTTCTCTATCCAGGTCTATGTGTCCCAAGACTGACGAAGAGATAGAGAAAATGACACACATACCATATGCGTCAGCCATAGGTAGTATTATGTATGGGATGATATCTACCAGACCGGATGTAGCCTTTGCTCTGAGTGTCACGAGCAGATATCAGGCCAACCCCGGTCAAATGCATTGGAAAGCCATGAAAGATATTCTTAAGTAATTGAGAAGGACAAAGAATATATTCATGGTTTATGGAGAAAGAGAATTGAAATTGGAAGGCTATACCGACTCTAGCTTCCAAAGCGACGTGGATGACTCAAAGTCAACCTCTGGATTTGTATTCATGCTCAATGGAGGTGCTGTCTCTTGGAAGAGTTCCAAGCAGGACACCACAGCGGATTCCACCACTGAGGCAGAATACATTGCAGCATCAGCTGCTGCTAAAGAGGCCGTTTGGATGAGAAATTTCGTCCAAGAGTTGGGCGTAATTCCTGAAGTTGTTGGTCCAGTTCCGGTGTACTACGACAACACTGGTGTCGTTGCTCAGGCAAAGGAACCAAGGTCTCATCAAAGATCCAAACACGTACTGAGGAAATACCACATCATCCGGGAGATTGTGGAAAGAGGAGACATCACTGTCGAGAGAGTGGCCTCTACAGAAAATATCGCTGATCCACTTACTAAGCCCTTGCCAGGACCATTGTTTGACAAACATCACGAAGAAATAGGATTATGTAGTATGACTAGTTGGCTTTAGGGCAAGTGGGAGATTGAAAGAGTGGGTGCCCAGTTAGCCAACTTGTGGCTAAGGGCTTTTATGACTCTATGTATAAACAATCTTTGTTTAATATAATTTACATTCATTAATGGCATTTTCTTTGTCTTTCTTCATATTGTTATATTGTGATATACTATTGATATTTTGATAAAGACCTTGAATATACTATAGTGTAAGTAAGATGAGATAGTGAATAAAGAGAGATCACTATTATGAAACACATCTTATAGTCACTGTATATTCTAAACAGTTCCTAGTCAATTGAGCCGTCCGCTAATAAGGATAAGGATCGCTCGAGATTGAGACTAGCATTTGTGATGCCAAGTACCACGTTTCATTGGTAATGTACATGGAGATGTTCAAAGCATGCAAATGGATATTCATATGATGAATGATCGAACTACCCTATTCGGACTTTCCAAGTGGTTATCACTTATCGAGTGGATAAAGTCCGTGGTTTTGGTTGTACACCATTAGTCCTTACTACTTGAAACATCATTGAGACTCTATATGCTAGTACTGTACTTTGAATCGTTTACCGACTCTATTGGGGTCATCAGGTGTCGGGATTGGGTAGAGTTACGACACATATAGGAGTCAATGCTTTGTTGTCAAGGATTCACCACATACTTGCGAGTGTAGATATCCTATGCGATCTGAGGAGATATTAGTGTGACGAATCTCTGGCCAGAGTACATGATGTGTTTTAGGTTACTCGGTTTTCCTAGTAACACATGAGATGTCACTATTTGATCTCCAAGATGTAATGCATAGTTATCGAATCTCGAACGACTCTCGATGCACCAATGGTTGTTGATTTGATCGGGATATATGGATGAAGGGACTGTACTGTATGCTAACCAAAATCTACTGGTTCTTGCAGGCACTATCAGTGATACCTAGGGAATCATGGGGCAATGTTGCTAGACGCTCTTACCATGATTCGTTGGGAAAGTCGGAAATTGTTGTTCCGAGTCACAAGGAGTTGTGAGCCCACGGCTAGCTGTATCCCTGAACCATTGAGGGTCACACAATTAATGAATTACTAAATCCCGTTGAGATAGTTAAATTTAAAGAGTTAAATTTAATGAAAGAGAAGTTGGACTTCTTAACTAAAAGGGAGTGAAATTTCCTAAAATGACATAGGGATGGACATTTTTGGAAATCACTGAATTCGAATTCAGAAAAATTATCTTGACTTCAAAAGATGCAGAAATGGTTTCTGTGCACATTGGTAAAATCAGTTTATCAATCGGAGTCACGATGAATTTTATATTAATTTCTATAATAACAGGCTTGGCTTGTTGGGCTTAAGTTATGAATTGTGGGCCCTAAGGAGTTAGAGTCCTAATACAATTATAACTTAATCTAGTCTAAAAATTATCTATAAATACATGTGTAGTGTTCGAAAATCAGTAACAATTCATTCTTGCAATTTTCGAAAATACTGCATAATATTTTAAAGGGAATTTTCGAATTCCTCTGTCCCTTTTGAGATAATCCAGTCTGTAATTTTTGTGAAAAATTATATTCTGAATTGACAGATCAAATCTGTTTATTCTCTTCGATAAACATCTGATTGATTTCTAGTGCAATCAATCAGAGGGTTTTAGTTTTCTATTCGTGGAATTAATTTCGGAGGTTGATCGTGATAGTCATCGGTTCCCGGGACTTACAAGAAGAGCAGATTAAATTCTGTTGGAGTCCATAATCAAGCCTTTGCTTGAATAGGTAAATATTTAACTGTGTTTATTATTTTACTTGCAACAATTTTAATCGTTAGGATTTGATACCCACGATATGGAATCGTTCCATATCGAAAAAAAATAAAAAAATTTTAAACTTCCGCTGCTCCGGGTATCACATCCGTGTGATCAGAGAACACATGTTCCAAACACCCATGTTATAATAAGTTATTGCAGTACCAAAATTACACACAAGGAGCTCATAATTTTTGAAACCTAAAGAGCACTCTCCCTAGGTTTGGCCGCCCCCTCCCCTCTCCTGTTCGAAAATTCCAGTCTGCAATTTTTGAAAATTGCAGTCTGATTTAACAGATCAAATCTGTTAATTCTCTTCGTAGAAACTTCTGATAGACTTTCTAGTGCAGTCTGTCAGAGGGTTTAGAATTCTGTTCGTGGACCTGATTCAGGAGTTGATCGAGTCATCAGTTCCTGGGATATACAAGAAGAGCAGATTTATCTGTTGGAGTCCATAACCTCAAGTTGAGACTTGAGAGGTAAAATTTACTATTGTTTTATTTTACTTATTTATTTAATCGTAAGGATTTGATACCCACGATCTTGAATCGTTCCAGATCAGAAAATAAAAATTTTAAACCTTCCGCTGCTACGGGTATCAGATCTGATAGATCCGAGAACGTGTTCCAACAAACTATGCCTTCAATTCTTGGACCCGATCTTTGTTGGGGGTTGCTACCAACATGTCGTCCACATACAACAGTAAAATGATATAATCATCATTACTAGACCTCTTGAAATATGTATAAGGGTCTGCACTAAGTTTGTTGTAACCAAGGCACATGATATAAGAATCAAATCTCTTGTACCAACACATCGGCTCCTATTTGAGACTGTACAGATATTTGTTCAACCTGCAAACCAAGTTCTCTTTGCCTTTTCCGCAAAACCTTCTAGCTGGAGCATATAATTTTTTTCTTCAAGATCACCATGAAGAAATGCCGTTTTCACATCTAGCTATTCTATATGTAGGTTAAACACCGCACACAATTCCAATACTACTCTGACTGTTGTAAGTCAAGACACAGGAGAAAATATCTCATTGAAGTCAATGTCTTTTTTTTAGCATACCCTTTTACAACCAATCTTGCACGATACCGCTCCACTTGGTTATTGCAATCACTCTTGATCTTATAAACCCATATGTTACCGACAACTTTCCTTCCTCGTGGTAGTGTAACAATATCCTAAGTTTTGTTCCTGTCCAATGCTTCCAACTCTTCCTGCATCACTGTCATCTACAGGGATACATCCGAGCTTTGAGTAGCCTCATGGAATCTCTATTGCTCACTATCCTATGTTAATAGAAAATATGAAATATTGCTTTCAGTGACATAATCTGAAAGCCAACCTGGTGGTCTTCTCTCTCGAGTTGACTTCCTTGCTTTGGAAACTTCTGACTCAACCGGTTCTTGTTCCTCATGCTCTGGTATTTCTTCACAAAAAACTTTATCTTCATTTGTATTATTTTTCATCGGAACTATAGTAGTTTCTGAATTAAGTGTGCATTTGTCTCCCTTAACTTTATCTTCCTCGAAGATAACATCTCTCCTGATGATAAGCTTGTGGATAGTTGGATCCCACAAGCGAAATCCCTTTACTCCATCAGCATAACCCAGGAAGATATACTTTCTGGATTTCGAATCCAACTTTGATCTTTCTTGCTCATTTTGAAAAAAGTACACCGGACTTCCAAACGTATGTAACCAAGAATAATCAGCTGGCTTGCCAGTCCACACCTCCATCATAGTCTTCAGATCAATCGCCACTGAAGGGGAACGATTGATAATATAAGAAGCGGTTTTGACTGCTTCTGCCCAATGACTTGTTTAGACCCGCAATCCTCAACATGGCCCTTTTTTTGTCCAACAAAGCTCTGTTCACCCGCTCTGCCACTCGTTTCTGCTGAGGCACATAAGCCGTCGTGAACTGTCTTTTGATGCCCTCATGCTGGCAAAATGCATCAAATTCATCACTTGTATATTCTCCTTCATTGTCCGTCCTCAAACACTTTATTTTCTTGCCAGAATCAAGTTCAACCCGCTCTTTGAAAACTTTTAAGACTTCAAAAACATCTTACTTATTTTTGATTGGATACACCCAACATATCCTAGAGAAATCATCAATAAAAGAGAAAAAAATTTCTTGCTTCCCTTAGGGATACAACCAATGCTTGCCAAACATCAGAATGAATCATCTCCAATACGCCTTTATTTTTTGCAGTAGATGTGCCAAACCTTAATCTGTATTGTTTACTAGTAACACAATGCTCACAAAACGGTAGAGTCACTTTTGTAATCCCCAAAAATAGATTCCGTTCTGAGAGAATCTTCATTCCTCGTTCTGACATATGCCCGATCTTTCTATGCCACAACACTGTTAATTCTTCTCCTGAACCAATTGATGCAAAAACTACTTCTGCATCTTTGTGTCTTTCTCCAAAAGTACATACAGATTTGCAGCAACCTTTTTCTGCCTTCGTAATCACAAGAGCGCCTTTCACAATCTTCATGATACCGTTCTCGACACGTGTTAACAATATCATCCAATTTTCCCAAAGATAAAAAATTCTTTGTCGGGCCCTTTACATGTCGTACCTTCTGTATGGTGCGAACAATACCATCAAAATTTTTTATTTTGATGGTACCGACCCCAGAGATTTCCAAGGCATGATCATTTCTGATGAATACAGATTCTCCTGAGATTGGTTCATACTGATCAAACCATTCTCTCCATGACATCATGTGCCACGTCGCTCCTGAATCCATAATCCATGTGTCACAAAATTTATGTATGCCTTCCACAACTGTTACTGCTTCACTGAATAATATTTCACCACCGCCTGAAGTACTAGCCACATTTCCTTGAGATCCTTTCTCGAAACTCTTCGTACACTCTCTCTTGAAGTGTCATTTACCACCACATTTAAAGCAGAAACTTCTTACTTCTTGACTTTGATCTACCATATATGTGACTCTCACTGGAGTAACGCTCCTTCAATTTTTCTCTGGTCATCGGTAAAACCTTTGCTTGCTTTGAAGTTGTCAACCTATCTTCCTTGTTCTTACGACGAATCTCTTTTCCAAGAACCGCAGTTAAAACGTCATCAAAATGTAAATTATTCCAAAGAACGTTGTCGGTAACGTTGATGATGAGTTGATCAGATGAATCTGGTAGACTCTGAATTAGAAGCTCCACACTTTCTTTTTCCTCTATTGTATGCCCTATAGAGTTGAGCCGGGAAAATAGATTATTTAATATGTTGATATGGTCGGTCATTGATGAGGATTCCACCATCCGAAGAGTATAAAGCTTTCTCTTTAGGAAAATCTTATTGTGATGTGACTTGACCTCATACAGTTTTTCCAGAGTATCCCAAATAATTTTTACATTTTTTTATTTCAGATATACTTGACAGTACTTCATCCGCTATAGCCAAGTGCAAATTTGAAACATCATTGTGATTAATCACATTCCACTTTTGATCGTCTGTGATTTCCGTCTGTCTATCTCCAATGGCTTCCAAGCAACGCTCTTTTGTTAAAATTTCTTGTATCTTCAATTTCCACAGCAAAAAGTTTCTTCCATTGAAGTTTTCTATCTTGTACTTTGCCGTCATCTTGACTACAATAATCCAGCCTTAATAAAATCTCAAAAAATCTTTTCTGATTTGGAAGATTAGTCACAGCTGCAACCACATATCGTAATCAGAATTTTAAGAAATTTTAAACCAAGGCTCTGATACCACTTGTTGGTTCAAAGTGCGACATCTTGAGCTAGAAAAAATAGAAATAGAAAATAAAATAGACACCAATATTTACATGGAAAACCTTTAAAAATTATTAGGGTAAAAACCACGTGCAAAATGAAAATATTCCACTATAATATTTCATGGTTACAACTCTCACTGTATTTCCAAAGAGAAACAAAACTCACTTAATACAAGAGAAAACTACCGCACAAATATATAGAAATAGATGGGGATTGTTTAAGCTCGGGATGCTCTAAAGTGCAAGATGAGACACCTATTTATAGGTGCAACTCCTCGGTGTGAACATGAGAAGGAAAATTTTTCTTTGTTGAACGTTGCAAGTGTGAACATAATGAATGCATTTAATTGCTTCAACCAATTCACACTTTGCTGACAGTTTTAGTCTTCAAACTTTTCAAGGCTCCATTTCACTTTAAAAATATGACGAAGTTTGATTCAAATTTTTAAATATTTGTCACGAATATCTTCGCAATAAAATAATTTTAATGACCCAAAACAAATAAATCGATTCCAAAAAATTTAAATGGATTATGCTGAAACTAAAATATAAAAAATCAAGAGTATTAGGTCTATAGTAAGACGGTATCATTGATCTATATATGTGAGACAGGTCGAATCAACTCATATTTGTAATGAAAAATAATTTTTTTTATATAAACATTAATATTTTTCCATGAGTTGAGTCAAGTAAAAGATTCGTCTCTCAAAATCGACAAAACGGTGTCACAAGAGTTTTTGTGAAAATCAGATTTCTCAAGTACTTTTGTTCCACATCAACACTACATACATAAATACAAATGACTAAAATTGGCAAAATAAACAAGGCATGGGAATTAAACTGACCAAAATCACAAACAAGAGTACTTCCTTGCTACACATGCAATCATCAAAACCATACAAATATCAAAGCGAATGGAAACATGCAAGCACAAGACATGAGAAGCTAATATATATCAATTGTTGGCAAACATGTCGTTATTAATTCAGCAACCCCTGAGAACCGGAAGTGCAGATATCTCATCACCTTCCTCCATTGCCAGATCATGTGGAGTTTGCTCTCCTCGGAGACGACGACCTTCAAACATGAACGTAAGTGACTGGTAATCCATTGATTGAAGGTCACAATACACATACATAAGCTTCTTGAGAAACACATCGCTGCTCCCATTATGGTTTTTCACTTTGAGTATGATGAGCCCACCGTCGGATTGGTCCGCGGGTTTCATTTCCTCATTAGACATTTTTGTCCCTTTCTCTGCTTCAGATCTTAATGACTCACATTTGATGGAATTTAGTGGTTTGTAACTTTGTACTAAGTTTTTTGAGAACTAAAGTTGGAGAATATTTCTGAGAAAAGAAATAAAAGAGAAGGTTAGGTTAAAAACTTATACTCTTAACAACTACTACGAGATATTTTATGATCCATCGGATGTAGCATTCGTTTGGTGTGGAGTATTGATAAGCGTTGTTTTTTTTGCTTATTTTGTGTTGTTTTTTAATTTATTTTGTATGCATTTGTTACGTCTTTAGAGTTATTATTGTTTTATTTATGCATGCGGTCTACTTCTCGTTTCTCTGGGTTTAATTGTAGGTAAAATAAAGAAATAAAAAATTTTGGGCAGAAATTTATGCGCTCGAGTGGTAGTTTTTACCTGCGCAAGCGTGTGAAGGAATTTAAGAGTGGGACATAAACTTATGCGCTCGAGCGGGTGTTTTTATCTGCTCGAGCATGATCGCGATAATGAAAATATTATCTGGCAGATTTTTGAAAAGGGAACAGAGGATCCATGGACTATAGGGCCTATATATAAGAGATTTCATCATATTTGGAGGCATTCAGATTCTATATTGCACACGGAGGCTAGGGCTTGGAGGATTGAAGGGTGTTGAAGAACGATTCACCTATTTCTTCTCAATTCTTCTTGTTTTTAATGATTAAAACTATTTCTTGAATTATTCTTTTGTGTATGGAGTAGAGTTTTCTTCGATTAAGACCGCAAGATTGGGCCGAGACTAATTTATGTTAGACATGTGGATTTATTTTTAGGATTTTTGGATTATTTCAATTATTAATTGTTGGATTTCTCAGGTTGTTCTTGTGAATGATTTTACCAATTATTTGCTTGATTTGTTGATTGATTCTAAGCCAAAATATTATGAATTGATTCTTGCTTCACTCCAACAATTAACACAAGGTTAAATCGACTAGAAATAGTATTCGATTTCATTGTGTGGTTCTAGGTGAAAAACCGAATTTTCATGATTTTTTAATGCATTTGAGTTTGATTAGAATTTGTTATAAATAATTAACCATCCAAATTGAATAGGTTTGGCAAAGTACAGAAATAGATTGTTGAATAGAATAAGAAAATTCACCGTGATCTGATATAAAATTGAGTCTTAGATTGTGCAATGTGTATGCATGAATTAGCTCGGTACCTTCGTGTATGTTGATCGATTTATTAAATTAAATTTATTCTCCAAAGTCTAGTTGCATGTTGTTTCTATCTATTTACTGTTAATTTATTTATTAATTCAATTTTAGTTGGTTAAAAATCAATGTATCTTAATTGTTTAGTTTATATTAAGTAAAATTATTACGTCTTGGTAATCATCATTTGGTCTTTGTGGGACGATCCAGAATCAAACCCAGTTTATTATAATTTGACCTAGAACACTTGGTAGTACCAATTGAAATATTCGGTCAAGTTTTTGGTGTCATTTCTGGGGACTGTTAGTGATATCGAGATTAATCTTTTACAAGAGTAGAATTTTATTTTGCCTACTTATTTACTGGATTTGAACTTTTCCCTTTGTTTCTGAATTTCAGTTGCTGTATTTTCGTGCATGAGCCGCACTAGAAACATCAAAGATCTCATACCTCTTGACTTGGAAATCGAGAGCACACTCCGCAGTATACAGAAAGCTCAGAAGAACGTCAACTTAGTGATTGAGTCAGATTCAGAATAAGAGTTCGAAAGAGATACTAAATCTAAAGTCGAGATGGCCAACGTAAACGACAATCCCACAGTGTTGGCTCTGATTAGACCTCCAATTGCTGGATATGGCTCCAGTATCGTTCGCCCCGCTATTGAGGCTAACAATTTTGAGCCGAAACCTGTCATAATCCAAATGATTCAACTTAATTTCGATTTGGAGGAACATCAGTGGAAGATCCTTATGCTCATCTGGAGCGATTTCTTCATATCTGTTACACCTAATGGGGTAACGACTGATGCAGTGAGACTGCGGTTATTTCCATTCTCTTTGCAAGGGGACGCGACCGAGTGGCTTACAGAGTTGTCTGTCGGATCTATCACTACGTGGACAAAACTTTTTCAAGACTTTTTGAACAAGTACATTCCACCAACCAAGATGGCTAATTTATTCTCTGACATTATATCTTTTAAGCAAAAAAACAGAGAGTCATTAAATTCAGCTTGGACGAGATTCAAGAAGATGTTGAGGATGTGTCCTCAGCATAATCTGACACAAATCCAGCAGACTCAGACATTCTATGTGACATCCCATCTTTTCAACATTTACAAGAAATACGATGCGGAAAAACGTGGAAAAAATTTTCAAATATAAAAGTGTAGGACATGCATTGCTTTCGACAAGTTCAACAACTCGAGAATGAAATTAAAAATCTAAGAAATAATATTTAAAAATCTAATGAATCTATCGTGCATAAAATATTTTCAACAAATGATGCAACCCTATAGTCGACCACTGGTTCCTATACTGGCACGCCAAAACTTACTAAGTACATGGAAAACTGGAACCAATATTTAAAATCTTAAGAAAGGAGGTGAACTATGAGTTTGAATAAAATAAACATAGTGCGGAAATACTTTTTTAAACATTCATGAAAACCAAAAATAAACTATCAAATGAAATAATCAACTAAAAAGATCACAAGCTAAAATTTATTGAAACTTGTTGACACGAGACCATCAATGAAAATACTTAAATCTAACTTCTTTATAACTGAATTTCAAAGGTCGTGCATAAAAATAATGTAACAACAAAACTTAAGTAATGTAATAAAAAATTCTCGTTTAAAAATGTCAGAGCTTTGAAACCGTCGTGTCATGCAATGCCTTCGCCTCTTCGACTCTTCCGCCATTCCACCAAGACTTTTAAATACTTAAAATCTGAATACACCAATCAAGTATAGCGAGTCTAAAGACTCAACAAGAATTATTCATATATAACATAAAGTCTTAATATAAATCATCATGCTTGATACGTGTAAAACATGAACTTAAAATAGTTTGAATGTAATAATAAATGAACAAATCATATAACTGTCATATAAAAGTGATGTAATATTTGCATTTGTGGTAACCGTCGTTTGAGCACAAATTTTGAAAAGGACATCCCCCGAGCTCATCCTAGAGAGCCAGTTTCACATCGTCTTGAGCACGTATTTTGGAGTGGTCATCCCAGGAGCTCATCCCAGGGAGCCAGTTCCACATTCTCTTGAGCATTTATTTTGAGAAGGCACTTTCGGAGCTCATCTCAAAAATCCAAAACCTTTTGTTTCCATTTTGTTTTGCCACCACAAAGTCACATATGACATCAAAATATTTTTCATGCATATGTCACATCATACAACATCATAAATTTGTAAACTTCATCATGCTTTCTGATCATAATATCGTCGTAACATTTTCTTCATAAACTTTCTTAAACTTCATAAACTTCATCATAAAACTTATTATTTTTCATGAAACATACATAAAAACATCTTGAAATAATCATGAACCTTGAACATAACTTTAAAATTATCATTTCATCATGAACATTGAAAATAACCTGAAACTCAATATATCATGCTTCTTAAAATTCATTTCATGCTTGAAAATCATGCGTGAAAATTAAATAAAGATGAATATGTCCATAAATCATTCTTAACATTTCATGCTTTCATAGAGAAAATAGCTTTCATGAGAACATACTAGCATGCAATGTATTACATAACTAAACCGATCCACGTAAATTGTTACATCCGTTCTTGACATCAAAACTTGAAACTTTTTGCATATGAACTCTTAAAAATACTTAAAACACCTTAAAATATCATAAACGTGAAATTAGGACTTAAAACATGCATGAAAAATATAAGGGCAGAATGCTTCTCGCTCGAGCGGAAGAAACTTCCCGCTCGAGTGCAACCCATGGTTCGGGACGGTCTTTTTTATGCGCGAGGGCACGTATTGTTCTATCTGAAACGTTAGCTTGTTCCGAATTAGGGAAAATGGTAAACATAAAATTTGTATCTCTATGTCTTGGATTTCTTTCGCCGTTGACCTCACTCAATTCGGACATGGCAATAAAACGTGTCGGTGCAGAAACTTACAATACACACGACGCACATCGAGATGATTTTGGCCATTCTTAAGAACATATTTGGGAAAAACTCAAAACATAAAATTTGTAGATAAATTAATTAGATTTGTAATAAAATTAGCCTCATATAAATTGGATTAGTACATCAGTCTTGATACTCAAAATCGTAACTGATGTCGCTAACCCGTTGTAACCCAGCACATGTAAAATCTTTAAAACTTTGGATCAAAACACCACAACCTCCAAAGTTTCAAACTAAAAATGCGTACATCATACTCACACAAAAAATCTGAGATTCAAACATCTTTGAATCATTTTCTCATCAAAATATTTCCCATAAACATCAAGAACGATTCATGTTTCATAGTTCTGCATCATGCTTATCAAAATCTCATAGAATTAATGCAATATACATAACTTACACATCAACATACATATTTTCATATCAAAATACTTTTATTCTTGATTGGTGTTTTCAAAAGTATTTAAAACATTCCTGATCATCGTGGGTTGGAGAAAATCGGAACCTTGGTAGCGATCCTAGCCTTGCACGAACGAGTTCGGATGCGTCTTTATTCTTTCTTGGTGCAGGATTTGAAAGAGAAAAAAGGGAGAGGAATATGGGAGGCGGCGTCTAGGGGAGGGGAAAGAAGGGTTTTTTAGAATATTTGCACGTTCAAGTTATTTGTAAATAATGGGCTTGGAAGTTGGCCCATTAATGGAAAATAGAGACTTTTAAAATATTTCTCTCCTAACTATAAAATGTACACTGCACCAACTTGGACTTAAATAAACATAAAATTATTTGTTTAAACATCGTTCGTAGGCCAGTCTCATTTCCCGCAGTTCAGAATAATCCCAACCTGAAACATTAAAACTAATTGCAATATTAAAACATTAGGCATTACCATAACTTTTAAATCTCCTAATAAAATACATAAAACCATAAAATTATTCAACACAAAATTTAAAAATATTTTTAACACCTCAACTAAATTTTGAAACATAAATATCATGCAATAAACGTAACACAAAAATATTTTAAACAAAATTTAAATCATGAATTTATCACATAAAATCATTTAATTAAATATAACCTTTAAATCATAAACAAATACAATGATAATGTAAAATCCCATTAATACTCGTGACTGGATTTATGGATTTTTCGGGCGTTATATTCTATAATGGTGCCGATCCGTCAGTGCGATCCATGCTGGATGCAGCAGCAAATGGAAGCTTATTCGGAAAAACTCCAGCGGACTCTTGGGAAATAATTGGAAATATGGAAGAGAGTAATAGGAGATAGTCGGATCTAAAAAAGGAGAAGAAAGCAGGAGTTCTTGAGATTGATGCTTTAACAACTTTGACTGCAAAAATTGAAGCCTTAATTCATCAAATGTCAAAGATGCAGTCAGCTCCTATTAATCAAGTTCAGGGGATAGTTGTTGAGGTACAACTGAAGTTTGAAGGCGAATCAGCAAATTTTGTGGGAAATTATGGAAGGAATCCATACAACTCATACGGTAACACATACAATCCGGGATGGAAAAATCATCATAACCTCTCTTGTAAATCCCTTGAGAATGAAAAAAATGTGTCACAACCCAAACAAGAAGAGAAAAAGCCGAGCTTTGAAGAGTTTATGATGAAGTATGTAGCTGGGACTGAAACAAGGCTACAAAATTGTAAGGCTCGAAAATATTAGGTTCTTAATGACGGGATTTAAGAGTTAAATTCCGAATAAGAGTGAAAAAATGAATGTAAGAATTTATGGAAATTAGAGATTTCAATTTCGGGTCAAAAATATTTAATTTGAGGATTTTTCGGATTTTAAGATTTTAATATCCGGAATTCTTAAATTAAAAGATTAAAAATTTTTAAATTGATATTTATGGAATTTAAGATGTAAATTCCAAGATTATAAATATCAAGGATTTAATTTGAGGATAAAATCTGAGCAAGGGCCAATTTGCGAATATTGAGCAGTTCAAGGACTAAAATGCGATAAGGTCCGAAATGATTTAATTTTAATCCGATAATATGTAATTTGAGAATATTTAGAGTTTAGAATTAAATTATATTATTCTTAAATTATTTAGGATTGAAATTAAATTAAATCGCTTGTCCGGGGACTGAATTGCAATTAGGCCAAAGTTCAGGGACCAAATTGCAATTTGCCTTGAAACTTGCCATTTAAACGTGAATAAGGATGAAAAGGGATCAGATTCCCAGCCAAGAAACCGAGAGAGATGAGAGAAAGGGTTCCAAGCCATTTTCGATTCTTCAAGCTTCACTAAATTCAATCCGCCCGGTAGAATTTCCGATTGAGCATATATTTGCGATTACGGCTCCGAGTGCTACATTTTGACGTAACTTTTATGAAGTTCTACCATGTTTGAATTTTATTATATTGTTAGAATTAAGATTTGATTGTATAAACATGTTCTAGCATATACGACGATAGCATATCTAAGACGGATCGAAAAAAGATCGTCGTTTGAACATGTTTCTGAATTATGGAATGATTTTCGATATTATGAATTTTTATGGCTGATGATTTCGATATTGTGCTGATGAATTGATGTTGGTATTGAGTTGAGATGAGTAATAAGATTGATGTTATGCTTTTGGAAATATCGAATTCGATCTGTTACGCCGTCGGTTTGAATTCCGATCACGGGATCAAGTTATTAGATTTTTTGATCCTAAATAAGAATGAAATGATATTGAAAGCTCATCTTGAAGTATATATCAATGTATTTCAGATTTGAATTGCAACATATCGATTTTGAGTCGGCGAGCTCGAGAAGTTAGCCTTTGAACCGAGAAAGACTGAAGAAGGTTTGAAGCTAGTTTGCCTTGAAGGATTGTAATGATTTGAGCAGATTTTGATAAAAGTTCTTTGATGTTATTTGTCCAGAATTGGAGCTTCTCAGATTCAGAAGGAAAGGTATGAATATACATTAATAAGATGGGCAGAATAACTCGAGATTGTTTCTGATTATCGAGTTGCCTAAAATCACATACATGCATGTTTAATGTATGTTATTGTTTACGTTTGCATAAATGAGATAGATTATTCAAGATAGATATCTTCTTGAATTCCCAGAATATTTATGTACAATATTGTCTTCTTTGATTTATATTATGTTCTATATTGAACATGTTTTACGTATTCCATGTGATGCTTACAGATTTGTCGGTATTCTTGAGTGATTATATGATCATATGATTATATGATTGATGTGTTCAAGATGTTGTTTTAGCTTATGTATGATTTGATGCATCGAGAGTATGTTGCATTTATCTTGAACTCCAGCCTGACAAGCACAGAGAGTTGAAAGGCCTAGAGTGCAGATGACGTTTGAAGAACTGTAGTTGAGTGGCATGGAATGTATATTTACTTCCAGAGTCAGATGACTAATGGCACAGAATATAGATTTATTTCCAGAGCTAGATGACTCACTATAGTTGAACCAAAGTCAGGGGAATAGAGATATTTAACACCACCTCGATTGGGAGATTCGGTGGTCGGTTAAAGATTTTATTTCCCCTGGATCCCAGAACTACAATTTATTGATATCAGATTTGATAGCCTATTCCTTGACACATGCATCACATTTATGCATTAACCTAGAGATTTCTATTGTTTAGAATATGCGTTTATAAATGCTAGCATGTTATTATATTCCATTCAAGATGTGAATGTGTTTATATGTTTGGTATGAGATTACCTTGGATGAATAGTTATGCTTTAAGAATTTAAGGGTCGACTATGATTCTATGATTACATT